>NC_142351.1:30575124-31775124 GCF_059441175.1 Urocampus carinirostris | reverse complement strand
AGGTCTCTCAGCTGCTTCTGTTCCCCTGTCCCGGCAGCGAAAAGAGCCATGGCTGCTACTGGCACTGTTTCTGTGGCCGTCCCCTGTTCTGGTGAAGCTCCGTTTGATGCAGCCTCCATTCCTGTATTTGGGTCTACCTGCGCAAATGAAATTCTGGGTAAAGCAAACCGCCATACAGCGAGGGTTAATGATTGAAAACATTTCTAAAATTGCTGCAAACAAAAATGGTGTAAGAATTGTATGTTGTGAATAACAAACCCTTAGATGAGACCACTGTGAATACAGGGCAGGAAGAAAAGAACACGCTTTTAATGTCAGACATTTAAGTGTTTACCGCTGAGAAGCAAATTAAAAGATGCTTTAATTGCCTCCCTATTATCCTCATCTATTTTTTTTCTGGGCAACACTTTAGTCTATCAATACATATACAGCAATTCTGTCCCATGTGTGTGATGCAGGAGGTTTGGGCATGTTGGTGCGAATTGCTGTCTTACCTGGAGCAGGAGAATGCCTTTCTGGACCAGCTGGAGCAAAAACTTGATGAAACTGAGAACCTTCAAGGAGACGTAGAGGAGCTACAGGAGGCGCTAGACGTGAGTGTGCACAAAAATGCCACTCTTAACTTCTTCACTATGCACAGCTTACCTTAAAGTCATGCCTAACGATGCGAGGATAAAAGCTACAGACCGTGACATTACGATGGAAAATTAATCTTGTAGGAGATGAGTAAACATTTTATCGTCTTGATTACTGGAGCGAGAAAACAAATAAAGTAAAAATAGCTTTTGCAAAAAAACAGTAGCTGAAACCGAATCCCACAAGGGTTCTTGTCAAAGTGCGATACAGCTGTGGCAATTTATCTCATCCCAAATGAAGTCACAACCATTGCAGTCTTGTTTTCTGTGCATGTAATGTCAAAACTGTGCGTGACTCGCTAAAGGAGAAGCGTTTTATTGATTTATACATGTTATTACTCATCTACACCTGCTATGAATGGCAATCTAGATCAATGGTCGACAACATTTTCTGTACCACAAACCTGTTTGATGTCTGACTATCTTCTCGTGGCCCGGCCCAATAATATCCTTGGTAATAATAACAATAATAATGTTAATAATTATAATAACAAGCCGAAATCCACTGTGTAATCTTCAGACCATTTGGGATGTAGATGACATCTGAAAAGGCATTCGATTGCATCTCATCACACTATTTTTCCCTCATTGTTTTGGCTAAACTCATAATGCACCATTACAACGTTGTATAATGTGGCAACAAGAGTAAAAATACTGTGGTGATGAGATAATATTAAATGTCTTTTCCTTTTTCACCTACAATCTTATTGTGATAGGGCCAAGGATTTCATCTTTTTGCCGTTGTGATCTGGGTTTGATTCCCGGTGCATTCAATGCGAAACAACTGAGGTTACCATGGTCAATTAATTCTCAAATACCTTAAAACCTTGGTATAACATGCACCCAAACTTTGAGTTTTTAATTTGGGTGAAAAAAGTGCATGTGTGTCCGGAAAAACAAGATACAAGTAAAAACTATTTTTGGGGTTTCTTTGCTTTCTGTACAGCCCGGTACGAAACGACTAACTGCCGGTGCAGATCTCGGCCATGTGCTTGCTGACCTCTAATTTATATCACAGAAATATATCGCCGCATAGGCCTAGCGGGACACCATCAAACATCAAATTGACAGTATCAAAGCATCAAATTGAAGAAACTGATGCACAAATGAATGAAGCTGGAAATGTCACGACCAAAACAAACAGTGGACCCAAATGTATAACGTTTCACACAACACTTTATTCATGGATAGTGGAATCGGGGAGAGAGAAAAAAACAGCGATCTGGTGCTCGCTGGGCAGGTGGAACAGGAAGGCCCCACGGTCAGAGACAGGTGGCGAGGCGCACAGCCGGGGCCGGAGAGCAGAGCGTGATCGTGGATCGAAGCAAGTAGGGTAGTCGGGACATGAGAACAGAGCAAGGTCATGGATTGGAACAAGTCGGGTAGCCGGGACAGAAGAACGGAGCACTGTCGTGGATCGGAACCAGTCAGGTAGCCGGGAGGGGAGAACGGAGCGTAGTCGTGGATCGGAAGCAAGTCAGGGAACCAGGGACGATCGGGAAGCCACGGGCAGGGGACCGATAGCAGGAGTCAAAAATGTTTGCCTTGCATGTGCTGAGGTTCGCTGACGGACTGACCAAGAGTGACCGAAAAGGAAGCGCTTGAATAGGGAGAGGGATAATTAGGAAACGAGTGGCAGCTGGGGCTGAAGGAGTGAGCGCAGGATAGGGTGATCAACGGGCAACTGACAGGATTGTGACAGGAAATTAATATTGAAATGTATTTTAAAACATGACAAGATTATTACATTTTTTAAAATGAATGTCAACCAATACGTTTTTGACTCATTGTCGGTAGTTGAATATTGATTTAAAGCTAAATACGCATTTAACAATGTGAAAATATTGTGTCAAGCTAGCAAATCATTTCACTGAGTCTAATTATCCGTTGTTTTGGTTTATTTTTGTTTTTCTTTCATTTGAAAATAAATTTAAAAAAACATTGCTTGAACTGAGAAAACTTATCATCTATTGTAAAAAAATGTTTTTTGCGTTGTTCAACTTTTGTTTAATGATTTTTGTTCATTTAAGATACTAATTATTGTCCTTTCACATCAATTAGTATCCCAATTTAGTGTTAAAATATGAAAGATATTTTGATAGGCTAAATTATTTGCCAAAAGAACAAAAACATTTGATTAAGAAATGTCTATTTTCACTTTTTTTGAGTACATTGAACAGTAATGGAATATGATTTAACATTTCAATTTCAATTAACAATTCAATAAATCGTTTAAGCTTCTCCATGTTTAAACAATCCAATTACCTTTCTTGAAAGTTTGTTTGGGAACTTTTTAATTGTTTACATTTTACTAAAAATGTGGTTGAGGTCATTTAAGCCCCGAGGTCAATTACAAGGTCAATTAAACTGTAAGGTTTGACAAAATTATAACTAAACTTGTATACGCTTGCACTCGTGGAACTACTGTGGAATTACCCGTGGAAAAATATGTTTTTGTGAAGTAAGAGCCCTCATTCATCAACTATAAAAGTTTCAGAAGAGGTGGTAACACCCTTTTTTTGCTCAAAATATTACAATTTGACCCTTATAGCCCCCAAACTCCAGCCTTGATTGACATAAAAATTTATTTTTGCATTGTTGTGTTACTATAAATTCAGTCATTTTACTAATAAAAGTCTGCCCAATAAAGTTTTAGGGATTGTGTGTGTGCATAACCTCACTTTTCCACATCGACAGGGACTTGAGGTTCTCCTCCAACACCCGGAGGACAACAGAAACCAAATTCGGGAGCTGGCCCAGACTCTGATGGACGGCGGCGTTTTGGACGAGCTAATTCAGCAAAAGTTAGATGCCTTCAACACAAGATGGGACGAGCTCATGGCGAGGGTGAGGCATGATTGATACTTGGTACTTAATAAAAGATCGTATTGCTCGGTGGCTTGCTGGATGGTTAGCACATTTGCAGTTCCTCTCATATCCCAAAAACATTCATGGCGGGTCTATTGACAAATATGAACAGGAATAGGGGAAACAGATGGGGGAGTAGTGGAGAAGGACGTTATGCTCGTCCCCGGCTTATTTGAATATTTATTTACTGCTATATTGTAAATAAATTGATTGAACAAACTTGTCACAAATGAAAAAGCATTTCCCTCCAAAATAGCCTTTATCATTCAATGGGGTTCCAATAAAATTGTTTGGACTATACCAGAGAGATTGTACATGTAGACAATGCCAGAATATATCAATCATTGTTTTAAGTGAGTCTGTGAAAAAGCTACAGAACAAACACTTTTATTATCAAACTTTGGTTGGTTAACATACTTTTTAAAATATAAAGTGTAATAATCTTATTGAAAGCAAAAAACAATTAGGCAAAAGCCAGGCAGGTTTTAAACAAGTATAATCCATACATTTAGACCATAAAGGAATACTTTGCAATATTACACCTTTCATTCAAGAATGTCTGTTCCCAATTGGGAGCAAGATTTTCAACTGCACCTAGAAATATAAAACAAATTCGTTTTAATAACATGCTCACAAATTAAAACACTTGGATCTCAAAACATCACTACCAAACATAATGAACGAATATGCTGTTAATTTATTCACTAATTTCAAATCAACCCTGAAGTTTTGATAAAAAAAGAAAACAAAAAAATAAGTGATTTAACAAAAAATATGTTTATTTACCCTACTGGGAAATAGATACTGTGAGTTAACTACAGAAATTTGGACACAAATTTGTTGCCCCATAGCCTCTCTTTCCCCATGTCTCACACTCAATTATTATTCAACTAATATTATACAATGTAATGCAATACTAATGAATAAAAAATGAAAATCGGCCCCAAATATCGGTTATCGGCCTCCTCTTAATACTAATGACCTGAGAACCCCATATCGGTCGATCCCCTGTAGAGAAGCCTTGATGCAACAAACAAATGTACGGTATATGATTTTTTGTGGCCATCCTTTCACAAGAGGAGGGCTTAGTGAAAAATGCTCTCTGGTATTGTTCAGGGGGGCAGACCAATTGTGGACGCGTAGGCCATAGTTTTGGGATCACTGTTCTAGATCTTCATCTCCATTCAGGGCCTTGCTTTGCATTTTTTCCTCGCCGGGTGTCTGATTAGCTGAATGTTGGTTTGGTGCACCCACTGACACAACTTTGAACCCATAGACACACATCTAAAGACATCCAGACCCCGCCTGGTTGCTCACATTAGCACAAGATTAATGTTCTCCTAGCAGCCTGATAAGCTTCTCCTTTGTTTGTCTACCCATTTGAAGCTGTGTGTGCTTTCGTCACAATATTGTGTTTCAGAAATTGACTGTATTGTCTGGGGTGTGCATGTGTCAACATACTCATCGGAGATGAGAGCCGGGGGCTGAGACGCCTCATATTTCATCATTGAATTCAGCCCTCCCCCTTAATTCCAAGTGAAATCTATAAATGTTCATGAGTCTTTGAATGACAAAAAGGTTGTGTGTAAATTTTTAATGTGTTTTTTTGTTTGTGCACCTTTTATTATTTTTAAAAGAAATTGTGTTTTTTGCTCTGACTTTTAAGCTTAAAATGCGATTCCCCATTAATATTAGAATATAGATCACACTTGTTTGCAAATTAGTTAATTCAGTGGTCCCCTATATTTTCTGTACACTGACCAGTATAATTTCAGACAGTATTCTCTTGGCCCGGCCCAATGTTAACATTATTAATAATGACATTAACAACAATGGTAATGATAATAAGCCAAAATGTACTGTGTACATTAGACCACTAGGAATGTAGATGACGTAGGAAAGAGTATATGGGTATTATCTCATCATCACACTATTTTTACTCACTGTAATACGAGGGGCCATGATCAAAATATCATTTATTGACGTTGGATCCCTTGACCATTAGGGTCGTAAGGGCACCATTTCCTGTGGTGTGTCATGGGCAAGTACAGTCTGGTGGTGCCCATCCCTCTCCAGGCCAACATGTGTTTCCACACGTTCTCGAACCAGGGACTTTTTGCATGTTAGGCAAAAATGCACTACGAAAAAATACAGACGCTCCCCTATTTATGACCATTCGACTTACGTAAAACGGTAAATATATACATTTTTTTCGGGATGTCGAAAAATATCTGGACATTAGTGTAAGTTAGATTTTGTATTTTGCACCTTTTTCCGAGTACAGGACATTACTTTGGTGCTTCTTTTCGGCGCTAACTGCGTGTGGTGGCGCTGTGTGAGGTCACCCAGCATCCACCGGAAGAAAAAAATCCGGCTTTTACTTCGTAGTTCGTGTGTAAACATACAGTTCTATGTGCACTGAATCTCCTGCACGCTCAGAACTTTTAAATTTTTGTTGTTTAATGTCTCGTGCGAACCATTTCTTTTGAAATGAAAGTGGAATAGGAAAGCTTGATGCGGTTGAGAAAATGGTCGGAACGCTTTTTTTTTGGCCACTTTTTACCGTGGAAGAGCTCCTCTTGTAGCACATCTTCCAAAAGTAAGTTAAACTCAACTTAATTTATCTTTATAGAGCATATTATTTTATGAAATGTTTAGATTTTAGTAAGAAAAAATACAGTTTAGTTTTAAAGACCTTAACCATACTTATACAAACCTTAAACATAGGAAATATAGCACTGAAGCAACTTACGAACAAATTCAACCTACGAACAATCATCCGTTCGTAAGTAGGGCAACGTCTGTTGTACCAAAATAAAATGTACAATTACAATGAGAGATGATGAGATAAGATATGATATTTCCTATGTTATCTACATCCCTAATGGTCTAATGATTATGAGTTGCCACTGTCACCGCTTCAATCCGGGTTTGATTCCTGTTGCATCCAATCATTTCGCAAATACGGTAATCCTACTGTACAATCTCATTTACAACAAAAAATGCGCTTTATATATGGTTTAAGCAAGAAAAATAAGGCAGCTTTTATTTATTTCTATGCGGGCCTGTACCAAACGACTCACGGTCCAGTTGTTGCTGTCCACTGAGCTAATCCTTTTTACTCGTACTTAAAATCAGAACTTGGACTTTTTATAATGGTGGTCGGAAGCAAATTCCAGTTGTTGTTTTCATTTTCAAAAAAACTCTGTACAACCTTGAAAAACCTAACCATAAGAGATTGCTTCAGCGCCAAAGGTAGAATCCTGAATGTTGTTTTTGATTGTCGGTGCTGTAAATAATGGTATCTAAAGACCGTGACGAAGTCAAAGAGTTGTATCTTAGTTGCCATAGCTACATCTTCTTTTTCCTGTTGTTTTTCCCGCCCCTAGGTTATTATTACGTTTTTACTATATTTGACATGTTTTGCTAATTGTGTCCGCCTACAAACATTCATCTGCAAACATTAGTTTGAAGTTGAATATGTTACAATGGATGTCCAATTGCATTTTCTCCCTTTAGACCAATTCCAAGACTAAGACTCAACTCAAAAGTAGTCATCATTTCTGACACAAAATACCAACTAAAACATAAAAAGGACACTATGTAATGTTTGGCCATGTTTTTGTAGTGCAATTGAAAACAGGTGCTACAAGCACAAGGAAGAATACAAACTACAGAGACTCAAATTGACTAAACCGCACCATTTTTATTCCCTTTTTTTGCCTAGCCCTTCACAATGTTTTTGTTTTTGGGGAGTAGAGTACTTGTAGTAGCAAGATGGCAGACAATCATGTCAGTTCCCTGTAGGTGGGACTCATGTTATGTAAAATTAGTTAAATTGTTCGGATCTACGGGTCTTTAAAAAAAGAGAAAAAAGAACAATGACTTTTATATCATAGTTTGTTTATTTTAATCTTTTTGTCAAATCATATTTTTTTATTGAATTAAGTTTTTTTTACCACTTGGAGGCACTAGATAAAACAGAATGTCCATTTAATTTCAAATAGTACATATATTGCAACAGTAACAAAGGCACATAAACAACCAAAATAAGTAGTACAATAACACTTAATATTGAGACACTTTCATACTACTTGTAGGGTTGGTTGGTTGCAGCCCTTAACCACTTGAGGTGTAGGGCCACCATTTCCTGTGGTGTGTCTTGGGCAAGTACAGCCTGGCGGCGCCCATCTTCTATGGACACATTGTAGATGACTTCAGCGTTTGTTGTGTTACATCCTCCTTTATCTGGTTATAAGCATGTATCTTAAACATAAGTGGTTATAACATATTCATATGAATATATCAATGTGACCCGGTGCAGGCAGTATTGGCATTTTTGATATATTGAAATCACAATCTTGGTATTGTTTCTTCTCTCTAAAAAATAGTGGCAAACTGAGGCCTTTGTTGCAACAAAAGCTGCCAGTTACCCGCGAACATTTCACAACCTGGTGCATTTGTAAATGCAAAACATTTATGCTGTACGACAACAAAGACATTTAAATGGATATAAATTTATAAGTTGGATCCCAAAAAAGTGGATTCAAATCATTGCATGGCAGCAGTGTTATTTTTTTCCCCACTTTGCTGATTCCTAGAAAGAACCAAGCAGTGAAAGTGTCAAATAAAATTGCTTGCCCAGTTCCTGAGTAAAAGCTGACGCAGTAAGATAAGTATATACTCTAATCTCATTATTACGAGGTCCCAAATTAAAGTCCACACAATAGATAATCCAGCCCGTCCGTACTCTGAATGGCCCACATGTACCAGTGGTGGTGTTTACATGACTGGCATGCTTCTGAATCCCAAAATATTTGTTGGTGTTTATGCAACAAAATATGCAACTCATGGCTTGCTTAACCGAGAGTGTTGAATTTAGAGAAAACATGAAGCAGCAGACCGCCAAGGGGGAATCTTGTTATCGTTGTTTGTCTCAATATTTCATATCGCTCAACTTCTCATTTAATTTATTAGATTTCAAAATCCCCCTGCTTGAAGAAATGTGTGAGTGATAGGAAGTATGTGGAGGCCAAAGGCTGTACTTAGTCAAGATCAGTCTGTATGGGATTAGCATGCATACAGTTTGACTGCCCAGAGTGCGCGTGACTTTAAACGGGTTTATGATGTAAGCGATCGGACTCTAGTAATCTCCTGAGTCGTGCCTCGGGAAAGGAAAGTGATTCTTGTTTTTGCTACCGTTGACACGGGGGCTCTGCGCCAAGACGCAATGAGGGAGATGCCTCGAAGTCCATGTGGCAGCAGGGCGCACGCCGGCCGTGGGAGCATGCTGGCGGTGGTGGGTGTTGGCTTTATTAGCGTGTCGGTGTCTTTTGTAGCAATTATTGTTTTGAAAAGCTTTTTGACTCACAAGTTGTGTGAATTTTAGTCTCAGTGTTGACATAGTGAAAACTTCGGATGTTTACACTGGCTTGTAGAAAAAGTGTATCCATTATTGTAGCAGAATACTCGGAATACGTTTTTTAGGTGGTCATTGTATTCCAAACAATTTGTCATAGCATCATTACTATTTTGTCATATAGTTTTTTTTTGTTTGCATGCGTGTGTTTGTATATTCATAGAACTTAAACTATTAAACTAATTTCCGCTCACTCTCAACTCTTAGCTGACTCAATTAGTAAGGAACTTACAGAAGTGAACGGTATATCTAGCAATGTGTTACCTAACTCCATTTTCATCAACTTGGCATTCTGAAAAAAGGCGCAAATTAATTGGTAAGGGGGAATTCCTGAGGTGGTGGGTCAGGCATACATGCGGCATCCTTTTTTCGTCTTAAAGGAGGCATCCGCCTAGTTTTAAACATTTATAAAGTGAAGCTCATCTTGAAAACATGTAATTTTCAGAAGTAATCACACATCATAAAAAAAAATTAAAATAATGAAAAGAAAATTAATTCATAAGTCCGATCTTTTTATTTCAATGTTTGAAAGGTCTGACTGGCTGTAGGGTTTTTGAACACACTGTAAGTCCAGTGCAGAATGCATCCCCACCAAAATGATTTACATTTGATAAGAAACGCCATCACCATTGCATCAAAAGTAATATTAATTCATTCAATGCTCATAGTTGACTGTGAAAGAGTCTCCCTTAAAAGCACAGTGTGTATTATTTAGTGACCCAGTAGAACAAAAAAAAGTTATTTGATCAATTTGAACAATTTGGATATAATTAATGGGCAAAACTAAATGAACTGTAATATAAACATGAATCTTTTAAAATACTCGTCAGTCGATAAATGAGAATGTATTTTACATAACATGAGCCTCCCCTGAGGGAGCGGACATAATTGTCCTCCATCTTAATGCTACAAGTACCCCAAAAAACTTAAAAAGGCTAGGCAAAAAGGCTAGACTCAGTTTGAGTCTCCGTAATTTTACTTTGAGCACCGTTTTTTGATTGTACTACACCATACAGCGACATCTAGTGGTCAAACAATACACACTTTCCGAATATCAATGCTTGCAAGTTCAGGAAATTCCACTTTTTAGCTTTTTGCAGTACAGTACACTGTTTTTTTTTGCACAAAGGGTAGGTGTATTTGGAGAAACCAAATTTATTATTTGAGAAAAATGTACGTTTGACTGTGATAAATGTGTCATGTAAAATAAATATATAGGTAACATTTGATAGGTAACAGTTATTTTTTTTTATAGGCATCACTCAGGCAGAAGGAACTGGCCAAGAGCCTCCAGTGGGCCCGGGAGAATGACAAGACACTCAAGTCCATCCAGGAGTCGCTGGCCAACACCGACCGCCACCTTAGGGCATACTTGGCAGACAATATTGATGCTCAACAGATACCTCAGGAGGCTCAGGTAGCTTTCTCGCTCTACTTGCAAATCAATTCAGTGCCATGAGAATGCACTGACCTTTATGATAGAATGTTCAGTCATTTTGGATGAATGTGAAATTTAAATTGATGTTGCATCGTAGTAGAATGCAATTTTTAAGTCGCAAAGGTTTCAGCTCCCAATAAGTAAAAAAAAGAAAGAGAGAACCCTAGAAAAGGTTAAATTAATATTCTGAGATAACCCGTGTTTTCTAAATTGATTAACAACTCTTATGTTTATGTAAAAATCTAATATGAAATAATTGTGAACTAAAACAATTGAGATAGAAAGCGCTCAAATTATTATTTATTTTTTTCTGCTGCTATTTAGAAGGTGTGACGTAAGTACAGGACTGGAACATCTTCGCCGTAAGAAAATAAAATGGAGTGTATAAGCCAATATACATGAGGGTTTTTACCAAGTAAGCCGGCGTTTGCTTGTATCATTTTAGTCTGTACTACAAGTCCCATTGTGCTTTGTGGAATAGAAAATATTCCGGGGAATGGAAGTAATTCGCTAATGTCAGCAGATTATTTTTGTCAACAACACACAAACACACACACAAGCTTTTCTATTGTTAAAATAAAAGTGCAATGAAAAAATAGTGCATCGTAACAATGTCGCCCGGTGAGTACGTTCTCATTTCACATCTACTAATTAGATATTTACCTATGTATTATTTAGTTGTTTATGTGTTTCTAATAATACCATTTCATTTAATTATTTATTTACATATTTGTGTAATTCTTTTCAAATAATTGATTTATTTTTCAAGGAACCAATTGTATTTGTTTGAATGCATAAATCATTTGAATATATAAAAAAAAATATATGAAATGTAAAGTCCTTTATTGGACAAAGAGCTCTTAATGTGTCACAAAAGCAAAGGACTAAACATCATCACCACAGAGTTTGTTTATCAACAAAAATATGAAAGCCACATGTGAGGAAATGAGTATTTAACAATGGAATACTCGTTATTAAGAATAAAATAATTTTTTCCTCAGTATCAAAGCTGAGGTCTGGCTTATCTCTGAGGTGCGGGATGGCACCTTGAAAATCCACAACGACCAGATGAGGAAAGTTCTGCATCTGAGTCAGATCAGGAGGTTTATCCTGCTATGGGTAAACATAGAAACCAGTACTATTCATTTCATGTGGGGGAGCAAATCCCTTCCCCAAAAACGGCCTGGATATGGATGGGCACTGCGATGGCTGATTTTTCAGAAGACACACCACAGGGACTACCCCAGCGGTTAAGTGTTTCGTGAACCGTGATATTAGACACTAATTTGCGAAAACTCACCTTAAGGCCCGGTCACACAGCCTTTTACGGGCGAAAAAGTTTTGCGCTGCTCCAAACTTTAGACCACGGGTAACCGCGGGCGGCACACGTGGTACACACGAGGTAAAGACGCGGTACGAACGTGCTAGGACGTGCTACGGCCGGGGCCAAGACGTGGTTACACGCGGGTAGGACGCGAAATTTTAGCGGGTAATCGTGGGTGGAGCACGGTCATAGCATGTTTGTTCTGCGCCTGTATCGCGGTGTTATCACGTGCATTAGCGTGTGTACCGCGTGTAAGCACGGTCAAACGCGATGCAGCCGCAATTACCCGCGATAAGGATGCGGAACAGTCGCCGGCGTCTGTTTCGCGGGCATACCACGGGTAAACAGCGGGTTTAGCCAATTTTGCACATTTTCCACCGCGTCTGCTTCGCGGGCAGAAATTTCTGGCCGTGATTCAGCCTCGATACGCCCGTGAAAGGCTGTGTGACCGGGCCTTTAGAACGGTGGCTGTATCCACAAAAATCCAAGGAGTACTGGATTTGTTACTGACCCATCATGGTTCGGATAGGGATATCAGTAGTAAATAATCGTCTCATTCTTAGTCATCCTAAAGGATTTCTTGTCAATACAGTATATTTTATATCTGCCCTCCAAGGTCTAATGTAAGAATTGTGATTAACATAGGGTTTGTATAGTATGAGTAAGGTAGCAATAATGATTTCATTTCACAAAGAAGCCATTTTCCTACCTCCTGTCCACTGCTGTTGCCGCGCTGTCAGAACCACAAAATGGCCACGATGTATTAAAAAGAATAGATTTTTGGATGAATTATTTGTACATATTAATATCCAAAATGTAGTTTTTAGATTGGTGGCTACACATATGACACATTATTGTAAAGAAACTTAAACTGGGATGACAATAATTTTAAATTCTAATTCTGAAATGCCATTACATTGCTGTATGCAGAAGATCCAGTCCGACTTGAATGGCCATGATGCGGCCTTGGAGGCGGTGAGGAGGAAGAATCAGGAAAAGGACCCGTCTCAGCAGATGACTGGCCAAATAGACCTTACACAGGTGCAATTTCTCAAAGCAAACAAGCACACACAAACTGCAGAAGTTCTCACACTGTGTACTCCAACTCTTTCTGTCTGAACTAGAAAATGCTGGCGGACGTGTGGACCAAGTTCCGCCTTTTCCAGAAGCCTGCCAACTTCGAAGCTCGCCTGGCCGAGTGCGAACGCATCCTAGCGGGCGTCAAAAGTCAAATGGACGTGCTGGATATTCGGAGCGTGGAGCAGGATGTGGTGCAGTCTCAGCTGGAGCAGTGCATGGTGCGTCTCCAAGCACATCTTTAGCTCGTTTGACGCACAAAAGGGGCTAACGGCCGCGCATTCTCTTGCCTCTCGTAGAAGTTGTACAAGGTGCTGAGCGAGGTGAAAGGCGAGGTAGAGACTGTGATCAAAACGGGCAGGCAGATCGTGCAGCGGCAGCAGACCGAATATCCCAAAGATCTGGATGAGCGTGTCACCGCTCTCAAACAGCTTTACAACCAGCTTGGAGCTCAGGTGTGAGCATATGCTCATCACAGAAAAGACATAAACAAACTAGAAATTTAAGTTTCCTCACCAGCTTCATGCAAGAAATGTTGTCATTCAAATCAAAGGAGTCCCTTGTTATTTAAAAAGAATATACTTTATTGTGAAGTTTTCTGTATACCCTGTGACCCTAGTGAGGATAACTGTACAGGAAATGGATGGATGTGTTTTCTGTACATTTCAGTAATAGTGTTCATTCACCAAAGTATATTTTGCATGTAAAAATTATTATTTTTTAAAAGATATTTTTAAAGTAAAATATTTTGGGGAAAAGTTCCACCCCCGAAAAAACACAAAACTCTTAAAACAAACTCAAACTGTATTCCTGTTGATTTTTTAAAGTTTAACTCATTCACTGCCATGACGCCTACATACGTTAAAGATTTTATGGTATTTTGTATTCCTTATGTATTTCTTTTTTCAATTATGTCCCAACAAACGTCATATCACAAAATTAACAAATCTCCCTAAAAAAAGGAATGACTGTTGAAACCAAAGGCTTATAAGAGACCCGTCGCCCAAAAACTTTAGGAGCTTCTTGTATCAATCATTTAAACAAAGTATCATATCTTACATAATTATCACAATTATTTGTTAGTCCAGTAATTTATGTGGCTGCAGGGAATGAGTTCAAGAAGACTAAGTATCTTTAGAAATATATTGTTTGGATAATTCATGATAATGAGCTTTAAAAATAAAGTCTAGGCAAGTCATGTTTATTTGTATAGATAGCACTTAATCACAAGGAGTCTCAAAGAGCTGCACAGACCACAGACTATTGCAAACTACAAACTATTATTAAGCGATCCTCTGATCTAAAACCTACATGAGGACAAGGAAAAACTCAAAAACCTTGAGAAGGGACCACAAAGGGTTTCATTTTATTTGGGTGTCTTTAAAAAAATATAATTTTAAGTTCCATTGTCTACTTAATGATGACATTTTTATGCATTGTTAAAAGATAACAATACCATTCATATCATTTTACCCCCCTATCGTGTTTCTGTTGCTGCAGATAACCGAAAGTAAATCGGAGCTGGAGAAGAGCTTAAAGCTATCCAGGAAACTTCGCAAGGAGCTCAACGGGCTGACTGAGTGGCTGGCTGCCACAGACGCCGAGCTTACCAGGCGTTCGGCTGTGGACGGTATGCCCAGCGACCTGGATGCCGAGGTGGCCTGGGCACAAGTACGCTGCTTGCTTGTTGTATCATTCACATATTTATGTAACAGATGAAAGAAAATCTCCGTCATAAATAATTGTTGATATTAGGCTGATGCCTAGGAACCATGTCATTTAGCCTCTTTGTAATTCAATGTGCGCCATACATTGTATTCAATGCCAATTTTTCCTACTTTACCCCGTCAAGTCCATCCACGGCGAGACGGAGAAGCGTCAGCCGCAGCTTCAAACTGTGATGGAACTGGCCGAGGCCCTCAAAGCAGTCCTTCGGGTCCACGGGAGTCTGGTAGACGACAAAGTCAGCCTGCTGCACTGCAACTGGATTGCAGTTACATCCCGGGCAGAAGAATGGCTAAACCTGCTGCTGGTAGGAGTGTACTTCAAACATTTGATTTCATAGTCAGGATAAAAAGAATATGCATGCTGAAAACAATATGATTTGTAGAAAAGTGTGCTTGTTTTCTTTAGGCCTACCAGCAGCAGATGAGGAAGTTAGATGGACAAATGAAGGAAGTGAACGGATGGATAAATGGAGCAAATAAAAAGATGGATGAGATCGAAAACCAGGGACCTAACGATACTGCGCTAAAGGTGCGTGAAAAGCAGTTAGGTAAATAAATAACTGAGTAAAAAGGTTCTGACATAATGATTTGAGTTATCCCAAAAATCTTTTGAGCTGGGTTAAATCGGTCTTCTTACAAAATTAGAATAATGATCTTTTTGTTTTGGGGGTTTTGACCCCCAAAAGTTGCCACAGCCCCTTTTTGATATATAAACAAAGTTTAGATTTTATTTCTGTCTCTTAGCTTACCCAGCATCAAAACGATTATTCTTTTCAGAAACAATGAGGAAAAAATATATTACAAGCTGATAAGTCTGTAGTATAGTAGACACACAAAGTGAGGAAAAAAATCAATGAATTTTGCTCTTGCAAGGAGAACAGGAGAATATTTTACACAAAAAAAACCCTCACGTTGCTAAATTACTAATGTAAACTTAAGGTCCTCCCCTAAGCCCTAACTTTTTATCAAAAATCTTATGTTCCAAAAAGCAGATCTGCGCTAAAGGATTTGGAAATCAAAGAATAGCAACATTATTGGCCAATACTGACAATGATTTAAACAGGGCATAGTAGTCAGAAAAATGTGCAACAATGAGACATGATAATCAAAATAACAATCAACTAAAGCATCCTATACAATCTCCTTTGGGGATGTCCAATATAAAAAATACAAAACAAGCATAATAAGCTTATCACAAGCAAATCATTTTTCCCTGTTTTTAGTTGGTGAGTTGTCAATGTTGTACCTTTTTCTCAACGAGACAGACTATCCTGGCTTGTTATAGATGGAGGTATTCAAACTAACTTCTGGGTCTATTTGCAGGCCGGCAACCATTTTAAGGCGGTCCACAACAACACTAAAAAATATACTCACTCATACGTGAATATACAGTGCATCCGGAAAGTATTCACAGCGCTTCACTTTTTCCACATTTTGTTATGTTACAGCTTCATTCCAAATTGGATTAATTCAATCTCTTGTCTCAAAATTCTACACAAAATACTCCATTATGATAATGTGAAAAAGTTTTTTTTTTTAACTTTTTTTTTTAATTTTTTAAAAATAGAAAACGAAGAAATCACATTTACATATGTATTCACAGCCTTTGCTTAATACTTTGTTGATCCACCTTTGGCAGCAAATACAGCCTCAAGTCTTTTTGAATATGATCCCACAAGTTTAGCACACCTATCTTTAGGCAGTTTTGCCCATTCTTCTTTGCAATAAGTCTCAAGCTCAATCAGGTTGGATGGGAGACGTTTGTGCACAGCCATTTTCAGATCTCTCCAGAGATGTTCGATCGGATTCAAGTCTGGACCACTCCAGGACATTCACGGAGTGGTTCTGAAGCCAGTCTTTTGAGATCTTGGCTGTGTGCTTTGGGTCGTTGTCCTGCTGAAAAATGAACCTTCGCCCCAGCCTGAGGTCAAGAGCGCTCTTGAGCAGGTTTTCATCCAGGATATCTCTATATATTGCTGCATTCATTTTTCCTTCTATCCTGACCAGTCTGCCAGTTCCTGCTGCTGAAAAACATCCCCACAGCATGATGCTGCCACCACCATGCTTCGCTGTAGGGATGGTATTGGCCTGGTGATGAGCAGTGCCTGGTTTCCTCCAAACATGGCGCCTGGCATTCACACCAAAGAGTTCAATCTTTGTCTCATCAGACCAGAGAATTTTGTTTCTCATAGTCTGAGAGTCATTCAGGTGCTTTTTGGCAAATTCCAGACGGGCTTCCATGTTCCTTTTACTAAAGAGTGGCTTTCATCTGGCCACTCTACCATACAGACCTGAGTGGTGGATTGCTGCAGAGATGGTTGTCCTTCTGGAAGGCTCTCCTCTCTCCACAGAGGAACGCTGGAGCTCTGACAGAGTGACCGTCGGGTTCTTGGTCACCTCCCTGACTAAGGTCCTTCTTCCCCGATCGCTCAGTTTCAAAGGCCGGCCAGCTCTAGGAAGAGTCCTGGTGGTTCCAAATGTCTTCCATTTACGAATAATGGAGGCCACTGTGCTCATTGGGACCTTCAAAGCAGCAGAAATTTTTCTGTATCCTTCCCCAGATTTGTGCCTCAAGACAATCCTGTCTCGCAGGTCTACAGACAGTTCTTTTGACTTCATGCTTGGTGTTTGTGCTCTGACATGCACACTCAACTGTGGGACCTTATATAGACAGGTGTGTGCCTTTCCAAATCATGTCCAATCAACTGAATTTACTGCAGGTGGACTCCAATTAAGCTATAGAAAGATCTCAAGGATGATCAGTGGAAAAAAGATGCACCTGAGCTCAATTTTGAGCTTCATGGCAAAGGCTGTGAATACTTATGTAAATGTGATTTCTTAGTTTTCTATTTTTAATAAATTCAAAAAAATAAAAAAAAATAAAAAACTTTTTCACATTGTCATAATGGAGTATTTTGTGAAGAATTTTGAGATAAGAGATTAAATTAATACAATTTGGAATGAGGCTGTAACATAACAAAATGTGGAAAAAGTGAAGCGCTGTGAATACTTTCCGGATGCACTGTATTTAATGGTTGTTTATTTGTATCAATTCAGTTACTGCGTGCTGAGCTGGAGCTGACGAGGAAAAAGATGGAGGAAGTGAAAACTTTGGCCCAGGAGCTCATGACAACCAGGGGAGAGAATTGCCAGGCCCAGCTGGGGCCTAAAGTAGAGCTTCTAACCCAGAGATTTGATGCTGTTGCTCAGCGAATCACCTCTGGACCGGTGGGACATGAAAACAAGGAGCAATATTTCTCTCCAAGATTGTGTTGATGTATTTCTGACAGCTTTCCTACCCTATGTGGTGACAAAAACACATTTCAGACTGCAGCATCAGCCAAAGAACTGGAGCAGTACCATCGTGAAGCTCAGATCTGGTTGGATCTCCTGGAGGAAGAGGTGAAACAAGGAGAAAACCTCAAAGAAGAGGACTTTCAGGAGGACAAGGTTAGGTCACTGGAACAGGGAGAACATATGAATCATCTGTTTGACATCTGAACCTCGAGTGAGTTCATCATGTGTGTGTGTCGGGGTGATTGTAGGACTGTGAGGAAGGTGCAGTGAAGGAGTTACTTTTGAGAGGAGAGAGCTTGCAGAAGAGAGCCCCAGACCATGACAAGAGGGAACAGATCAGATTGAAACAAAAGCAGCTCGGCAACAAGTACAACACCGTCAAGGTAACACTCCTAGAAACAACTCTGAAACATTGATGTAAATGTTCATTCAGTGTTTTCTGTTTGTATCATATTTTGTGGTTGATTTCAGTAAACCACCAACACAAATTATTGGTTTATTTTTTTAGTTTTTGGCAGCGGGAAAACAATTAGTGACCCATGAGTCGTTCGAGTCCCCCAAAATAATAAACATAAACATACATTACAGTTTACTTTTTCAAAGAGTATTTCTATTTCAGTATTTTATTTTCAAACAGTACATTTCCGATTAAAACACATAAAAAGTATATATCTATAAAAAATTATTATCTAAACAAAAATGTATTAATTTACAAACCGGTTTGCAGCTGCAAATTGGAAATGATAGGTCATTCTACTGTAGAGATTCATCAACAAGGTCAATCAGCAAGATGGAAGCACATTTTTATTTCACAAAAAAAAACTGTACAGTATGGTTCTAACCCACAGTCTTTCAAAACAAAATGAAGTGCAGTAATGCAACATCAGTAGTGCAGCGATTAGTACTCGTAAATAGTCCTGGTTCGCGACTGGGTGGAAACGTGTGTTGACCTGGAGGAGGGATGGGCGCCACCATGCTGTATTTGCCAAAGCCACACCATGGTTAAACCACGACCCCTGTGGTTAAAACAAACCTACTGCACAAAAAAATGGCAACGTTATACTTAAATGTAATAATTTCTCATCCATTGAATAAAACATTAAATGGGACATTGTGTTTTGTTTTGCAGCTCGGAGTAGTAAAAGATGTCGTGAATCAAAGAGAAAACAATATTGATTTGATTAAAAAGCAAAAATACATGAACTATCATATCAACGTATATTTTTTAAATTCTAGATGGTTAAGGAATTTGTTTTTATTTTGCATGACATGAGCCTCACCTCGACTATGGTATTAGTGCGTCAGCCCCACGGGGCAGAGGTCCAGGGTTCAATGCTAGCTACCGACCTCCCTGTACAGGGTTTGCATGTTCTCCCAGTGCCTGAGTGGGTATTCTCGGGGTACTCCAGTTTCCTCCCACATACCAAAAGCATTTGTGTCAGTGTGATTGGAAGGTCCAAATTGTCCTTAGTGGTGAGTAAATAGTCTGCGTCTGTGTGTCCTGCAACTGGCTGGCAACCAGTTCAGGGTGTCCCCTGCCCACTGCCTGGAGATAGCTGGGATGGACTCTAGTACTCCCCGTGACCCGAGGATAAGTGGTGCAGAAAAGGAAAAAATGAGCCTCTCCTAGAGGAAGCTGACCTTATTGTCTGCCATCTTTCTGCCACAGCCATATGTGTATTTATGTTATTTTGTTAACAATAACAGGTTGGGGGGAAATACAAAAACATTGTGAAAGGCTGGGCAAACCGTTCAGAATCAAAATAATGCAGTTTGGTCACTTTGGTCAATTTGGCCCCAGTTTATGTTCTTTCTTGCACTCTTTAGCACTGTTTCCGGTTGCACTACATTACACTACACTACAATACTGTGACATCTAGTGATCAAATATTACTCAGTTACCATTTAAAGACACCATTCTGCACTAACATGCCAATTCAGAATATATAATTGCTGTGAAACTAATTATTTGTAATTAGTGGCAGATTATGCGCTTGAGAGACTTGGTTTATTTTTTGATTTGTGTTATCTAGACCGGGTTTCCCACTGTAAACACAATTGTTAATGTAAACATGATGTCCATTACTGACCATAGGAGTATTTGAATTACTTCTAGCAGCAATTCATCTACGTGAGTTTTTTTGCCTGTGCCGTGCAGGACCTTCGCGTGCTACGGAACCGGAAGGCCCTCGCTATTGCTCCCCAGTGGTACCAGTACCGGAGGAGGTCCCACGATCTTCTGGCTTGGCTGGATGACATCCAGCGCAGTGTGGACCAGCTGCCTGACCCTCCTGAGGGCGAGAGGGTCAAGGTGAAAACACACAGACACACAAAAACGCACACACACAGTTAGATTAAGTGAACTTTAGCTTACACAGAATATGGATGATTAATTGTTCTGTCACCTAGAACTTTAGGTGCATCTTCCTTATATGACCACTTCATTCACTCTTATTTTGTTCCTTTGGAAATCTTTACGTCCTCCCTCCCAACACTGTTGTCCAGCCTATCCCCTGACTCTACATGTTTGTCTTTCATTTTCAGATGATCACAATGACATTTCGCTAAGCGGACATCAGCCTTGCCTGTCAGTGCTGTCACTGAGATTCCTCACTGCTTTGTTTTTTGTTTTGTTTTTGTCTACAAGATGTCTCTTGCTCCACCCCTATGGAGGATCATTCCTGCCATATGTAGAAATACATGCATCAATGATTAACTACAAATATATGCCCTATGAATAAATGAACCCATAAATGTGTCTTGTAATTCCTAAAAATATAACGTAAATAAAATTTATTCATTTACCATATATATCCGTGTATAACACGCACTTTTGTGCGACGTGCACCCCTAGTTTTTGATTGGTAATTGCTATTAAATTGTGTTCCCTTTTTTTACCTCACTCTTTGTATTTGGGTGCAAAAGGAATCACATACCTGTCAACCTCCATGGCTCCATGCCCTTACAAACTGTCGTATTTTCCCTTACAAAATACAAAAAAATCTTACACCATATTTTTTTTTTTAAACGTGTTTATTTATGTAGTTCAACATGTTTTATTGTACATGTGTTTCATTATATGATATATATTGTTAATTAACATTTTGTTGTGAGATCCTGAGTTGCTCGACATGAATGAGGTTTATTATAAAAAAGTTCAAAAATTAAGTAGCTTGGACGTTCACCGTAGAAGAAAAAAAAACATGCAAATATAATTAAGTAGAATAATAGTTTCTTATTCAAATTATGAATTCATTTTCCGCATTAAATTATTGTTGGTAATATACTGATTAAAGGGATAACCACAAACCTGTCTATTTTCATTTTCTACTTCCTTTTTTTCCTAACTTCTTTACACAACATAATAATTCGTCATATAATGCATCGAAACAAGTGAGTCGTTTGGGAGCCGGCTCTCTTTAATGAGTTGAGCCGAAAAAGCCGGTTCTCTAAAAAGAGACGGACTTCCTTTTACTACATCAAACCGCTAGCTTCGTTTGCAACGGAAAAAAACGATACAGAGATAGAGGCTTCTGCGGCGAACTCGTTTTACTTGATTGATTTGCCGTTTCGTGATAGTCGGTGTATACCGGATGGTACCCATAATTGACAAATTTGCGTTTTTCCGTACAGATTTTTTCATATGTCGTACACGTCTTAAAATGCATAATAAACGTACTTTGTACAGCAAAACCATACAGGCTCACAGGTATGGAATCAAACCCAGGTCGCAGTGGTGAGAGCCTCGACTTATTATCACTAGAATACCAGTAGTATAGATGGCGTACGAAAATGCATTATGTTTTATGTCATACACCATTTTTAGTCACAATACCAGAGACAAATGTTAATTTTGTGTTGTGTTTCATATGTTACAATGACAATTAAATGCTCCCATTGATTAGAATAAATATTTACAGACATCCATCCCAGCTATCTTTGGGCAGTGGGCAAGGGACACCCTGAACCGGTTACCAGCCAGTCGCAGGTCACACAGAGACAGACAACGCTCTCGCTCATTCACACCTAGGGACAATTTGGACCGGCCAATTAACCTGACATGCATGTTTTTGGAAAGTGGGAGGAAACCCACGCAAGCACGGGGAGAACACGCAAACTCCACACGGGAAGGTTTGATCTCACGACCTCAGAACTGTGCCGCACACGCGCTAACCACTGCGCCGCCGTGCATTTACAGACATTTATTTTATTTTTAAACAATTTCCTTCTAAAAACATGAAAGATATATCTGGGAAAAAAACAATAAATAAAAAAATCGATCAATCTCCAAGTAAGTTTGCTGCTTTAAGATCCAAGGGCATTCAACTGTAGAGGAATGTTGTCATTGTAACATGTTAAATTCACAACAAAATTAACATTCATTCACTAAAGATAATGCGACAATGAGATAGAACCCAATTTTTCTTGGCATGTCATCTACATCACAGGCGAATTGAATCCCGTTACGACCAATTGATTGCGATAATATGGTAAAACTTTGTATATAATGCGCATACAAAGTTAGTTAGTGTTATGTTAAAAAGGTGTGGGTTTTACAAGAATACATTTGCTATTTACGCATTTTGTCATTCATTTTGTCTTTTGTTTCTTTTCTTGTCTATGATGTCATATATTCTTCATGTATTGAGTCATGTATTTTGTCACAACACAATGTTGTTTAAATAAGTGTGGGGTCAAACTGGCTGAGCTTGTCACCTATTAGTTAATTGTTGATTTATTAGCTGATTTATTCATCACTGATCAACCAATAGTTGAAAAGCTCATGCAACTGGGCAGCTTCCTTATTTGAATAAGTTTGTTGTGACAAAATACATGACAAAATACACAACAGCAAATATGACATGATTTTTGTCAAAATAAATACCGAAATAAATATATGTGAAAACAAATGACCATATGCATATCTAAATTGATAAAGTGCATTTATGTCATGTATTTAGGTATTAAGTGTTTTTTTGTGTTCATTTGTTTGGGAGGTCGCTGGTTCGCGCCTCGACCGAGACATACCTAATTGGTATAATGGCGGCGCCCTCTGGCTGCGGCCGCATCGACCCGCTACAACGGGTCAGGTGTATCGACATTTCGTTCTGTGTACATTGTTACAAAGAATGACAATACAAAGGAAATTATTATTATTATTATTATTACAGGAAATATATATTTGGGCATTTAGTTATGGATATTTTTTCTACATAATTATGGCAGGGTCGATCCTCCATACACCCAAGTCACACAAGCACATTCCAGCGATTGTACTCACCACAAATGTTAATAAACTCTCACCAAATAATTGTCCCAACCGTACTTGTCTCACTATGCTCCCCCCAAGGAGACCACCCTAAACCGCTAAATAAATCTAAATATGACACCCTCGGTTGGTTTTCGCCCACTAGGAAATTGCCTCACAGATGGCCCAGAAGAAGGAGGAGCTTAAGGAGTTGCAGGGCTTAGCCAATCAGCTGTCAGAAGCTGGAGCCGCCAGTCTAGTGGAGCCCCGGCAGCTCCAGCTCAACACACGCTGGGCTGAGTTGGAGAACAAGTTCAAACCCTTTCAAAGACGATGCGTGAGTTCCAGTGCCCACCACTTCTGCTCTTTGACGACAGAAAGCATTGAAACTCCATTATAACTACAATTTTTTTAATGTACGGCGTGTGCCACTAACTATTACTAACACTCGCCATCTGTGTGGTCAAACGTAGCCCATTTTAAAGCCCCGGCGGTAAGAAATGTTTACATGCATGGAAATTGATAAACACCAGGTGTCATATTGTGAGGCAGAAGAACGTAGTTTTATTACTGTAATGCAGGGGGCATCAAATTAATATTAGCTTGGGGGCCACTTGATAGAAATAGCATTCTCATGGGGAGCCAACTATTAAATTAATGGCCCAAAAAGTGTGCCTTAGCTGGATGGCTGGGGTCTTTTCAGATCCGGCTCACAATTAAAATACGATTCCTGAATGTGAAATTTTATTATAAATTGAGTCCCCCCCCCAAATTATTATTCCTTCACTAAGTTTTAATGTAGTGTAGTGGTTATCAACTGTGCAATTTCTTGGGGGGGGGGGAATTTGGGGGCTTAAAACAACAATTCAATTTGTTTCCACTATACAGTGGAACCTCGGTTATCGACCATAATCCGTTCCAGAACCCTGTTCAAGAACCGATTTGTTCAATCACCGAAATCATTTTTCCCATTAAAAGTAATGTAAATCGTTTTAATCCGTTCCAACACCCTGAATGTTTACCATGAATGTTTAACGTAAACATGAAGATTACTTTAACATGAACGTGTAAAAATAAAAAAATCAGGTCGTTTACAAGTCATTTAGCACCACAAGTGGCTAGTGCTTCATTGGAAAGGGGGCTCCGTTCCAACACCCTGAATTTTGGGCTCAGTTCCAACACCCTGGATGTTTACCTGAATGTTCAACGTAATCATAGAGCTAACCCAGGCTAATCGTACGTTCTCGTTATCGTAATCTTCCGTACGAAAGATTACGCTAACACGAACGTGTAAAAAAAAAAAAGAATTATGAATAGGACTTCTTACCTTTGTGGTTGTCAGCAGATGGCGCATGCTGTATTCCCTAGCAAGATCGGAAACTCGCACACCTCCACCTCCACTGTAGTTTTTTTAAGTGGGGAAAAATCTGGAAAAGTGACCAAAAAAAACCCCATACAAAAACAATTTAAATGATTGATTTAATGATTTAAAAGTATTGCAGCTTTTTATTTTTTTTAGAATAAAATGTTTACCTGGATGAGGGAACTTTGCTGTTAGATTTCATATCCCTTATAAGAAGGAGCTGAAGCTTTTTTTGACGCCTGTAAAAACACCCAATTGCAGTGTGTGCTTTGCGAGTGACATCTGATTTTGGCTACATCCAGTGGACATATTTAAAACTGCAAGTCATTGTTAAAGCTCATTTTTCACTTTTGCTTCTCTCAGCATTGTCTCCCGGGTCACATATTACCCGTGGGCCATTAATTTGACACATATGTATGATGTTGTGCCTCAAAATATAAAACAGCGGCATAGTAATGTATAATTTAGTGTTTAAAAGCATCACAAGCTGTGAGTGACATTCAGTCATGGCTTCATTTGAACATCAGTGCCTTCTCCATGCACTCCATGGTCTTTCTTATGAACTAGCATGATAAATTCTGTTTGTCACAACATGCAGGAAATAAAATCTACTTGAGGCGTGACCTTTTACTTTTTTAGCAGTCCTCTTCATTATTCTTGACAAGATTCACAACATCATTTTTATCTTTGACTCGAAAGCTGTGCCGATCTCAATTTCAAGTGAATCGACAGCGCTGTCTGCAGGGAACTTTCATCATTGCAGAGGTTTACGAATCCAAATTTTACAGACGAGCATAGCTGTTTAATGTTCGTACTAGAAATATTCAGTTGAAGTAATTGGAAATATTTAAAAACTACGTTATCAAAATTCAAATATGAGTTCTTCTATGGGTTTCCTTAGCCTATGTTAAGTGTTTTCAAGGATAGTCATGTTTAAATTTCATTGGTTCCTCTGTCTGGTTCTGTGTCACCGCATGCCAACCAATGACATTAAGCAGTCTGCCGATGTGCCAATTTCCGACAATGTATGTATTCCCTGCATCTAGTTGCACAAGCACGCACACTTTTTGTGATGAACTTGGACAAAATACACATCTGATGTTTTTTCTCTAAAAAATATATGTTTTAATATAAAAATTGGATATGAATATATATATATATATATATATATATATATATATATAGAGAGAGAGAGAGAGAGAGAGAGAGAGAGAGAGAGAGAGAGAGAGAGAGAGAGAGAGAGAGAGAGAGAGAGAGAGAGAGAGAGAGAGATTGGTCAGAGACCATACGGAGTCTCTGGATAACAACCTCCTGGTCAGTATGACAACACAAGACTTTGATAGAACATGAAGATGTGGATTTTATTCATTTTCTTGTCATCAAGCATATGTCCCCTTTCCCATACCAATTCATACCATTCCTCAAATGAGCATCTTGTATAAGTCTAGAAAGATTGACAAGAGCCAGATTAGACATTTGTTTAGTAACTGTTTTTGAATTTTTCAAATAATTAAGCTCTATATTGATTAACAAAATGAATTGAGTACATTTATTTTGTAACATGGTTTAATTCATACTGATCTGTTTAGAACACTTCAAAATTAAACCCAATTGGGCCAATATTGGACAAATCCACTAAATAGCCCAACTTTTTTTTTTTTTTTTTAAATTGCTCAGGTTCTTTGAAATGTTTGGTACAGCACAACTCGGTCATTCATTCTTAGGGGGTTCGATGCTAGGCAAAAAGGCTGAAAAATTACTGGTGAGTAGAAAAAATTAGTGGGACAGTGTGTATTATTTGACAACTAGATTTTACTGTATTGTTTTCAGTATTGGAAATAATGCCGTTAAAATACCGAGACTGAGTTGTTTACGTCACGTCTTTTAGGATCATATCATCATTTAAAATAGCGACTACCCTATAGGTCGATAGCAATAGCAATGAGGGCTGGTTGGCAAAAAATGTGAGCCCTGTATTTGACAGCACCCCAACTTATGTCGTTCGCGAATGAAACCTCTCAATGAGCCAGCTTCCCACCAATTAACAGCTAATCTCCTCCGAGATACCTTTCCTAAGCATTTTTGGGATTTTGTGTTGTTGACTTTAAAATTGTTTAGCATTAAAAAAGGTTTTATTTTTCATTTTTTTTATAGGTTTATAAATATTTCAATTTTACTTCCTGTGTTTTTCAGTGTTTTTTTGTTTGTATAAAAATATAAAGTGTATTCCTTTTTTAGCTCTCTTTTTCCTTTTTGTTATTGTCTTTTTCTTTTTTTTTTTTTCTTACATTCCGTACATCGAGTTAAAGTGAGCCGACCCGAAAAAAACAATTCTCTACAGATAATTGTAATTTCCGTCTCTTCAAGTAAACTCCGGTCAAAGCGTCCACCCGGTATATCGTATTTGCTCAGAAAATTAAAAATTCTTTCACATTCTTCTTTTTTCAAAGTTACGGAAATAGATACTTTCCCTGGTTACTACTTACTTTTAATGTAGAGTAATAAAGTTACTAACTCAGTTACTTTTTGGAAGCGTCATTAAAACTGATTACCTTTTTAAGGCAACGTGCTCAACACTGTAGTCAAGCAAAAAAGACATTTTGATCCAATTTAGGCAATAACATAACAAGCTTGAGCTAAAATTCTAATTCTAAAAGTCCTGTCAAGTGCCATGGTCAGTGCATTTTTTTCGTTTGTTTTATAGTTTACTGTTATTTGAAGCCTCAACTTTTGAATGCATTCTGCAGTTTCCTTCTAAACCATTCTTAATTGATCAATCAGAATTTTAGAGTTGGGTAGATTTGCTCGCATGCTGATTAGTGTTAGACTCAGTTAATTTTGCTTTTTATGATTAATTTGCCACTTTGCTTGTAATCTTCTGAATTTACTAATTTATTTTACTTTATTAGTAGTGCCTGATAAGTAGTAATCTGGAAATGTGGGATTTTTCCTTGTAGAATTGCCTGTGAAAATGTCTTCTCCAGATTACTTACTTTCACGTCTAGAGTCTAGACTCTAGACTTATACAAGATGCTCATTTGATGAACCTGACAGTATGTTACTTTGATGTGTAGGATTACCTGGCAGAGCTGCATGGGCTGTTACAATCTGTGGCTGAGGCGGACTTCAAGCTCAACTCCCCTGAATATTGGCCTGCAGCTTATTACAACCTGCCTCAGCAAGAGGACTGCCTCAAGGTCAGTGCCGCTTTTCGGATTATGGTCTTAACATGCTGAACCAAATGGGGGATTCTACCATGGTTTTGGGACTGTAAGGCACACCTGAAAACCCCAATTTGGCCAGAAATGTGTGCCTTATAATCCTGTGCACTTTATATACCGCAGAATACGCGGATGAGATTGGAAATGCATACAGTAATTATTGTTACCTTCGTGGGTTTTAGGCTAATACAGAGACCCCGTCAGTTTTCGTGGTTAATGGGGACCAGAACCACCCGCAAAGTGGCATCGCACCTCTATAAAAGCCCCCGAGGGGCAAACTTAACTCGAGATAAGGTCATTTCTGACTGAGAGTTATACTGTAACAAAACTTTAGATCAACAAATAATAACACACAACACATAAATGTAGTTGAATACATTTTCTATTGTCTTTATACAAAATTAAATTTTGACAAGGACATTTGTCAAAAAGCATGTGCAGCTTCAGTTATGAGTGAAGAGCCCTCACTTATTTTAAAACAAAAGCCCCATCCACCCTTGTGTGGTCCAGGCTTTATCACCCCTCAAATCCAGACATGAAATCGTAGCCCTCGGACTCTCATCACACCATCATGGACGTTTCAGCCACTCTGTCTGTTTGGGTACAACACCGAGGGGCCTGCTAGTTGCTAGCATCAGTTGTAAGTGTCGCAGCCAAGCTATTGCTTGCCTTCCGACGCCGCCTCAGATGATTCCAAGTTGCAATAACAATCCACGCTGCACCCCCTGGTGATAAGCAATTTTTTGCCTTCCTTTGACTTTTCTCAGAGTCCGATTGAATTGATACATTTATTTTCAATGTAACGAGCCGCCAAACGGCTGCTATCCTTTTCAGTACATTTTTATTCAGAGACATTGACTACACATGCCCTGGCTGTTTGACTCACAGCATACAGCTGCCTATCACAGTCGCCCACCCAACGCAGAGCACTCTCCCTGATCTTTTTCATGCTGTCTACTGTTTATTAGAAACACAATGCACGATACATTGATGTAAATGACAAAAAAGAGACCTTAATTGAATTCAAATCCATCAAGGAGTGAACAAGCAAGTGTGAAGTAGCGAGGGGTCTCTGTATCGTGTTTGAGCAAGGGTTAAGCAATGATTGATCAAATCGATAAACATTGCAAACAGAATCGAACTCGAGCAGTGACGGTGAGAGTGCCAGCATATTGCCAGTAGACAGATTACATACAAAAAGGCATTTAGACCTTATCTCATTATCACACTATCTTTACTAATAGTGCCAGGAACACTAATTTGCATTGTGTATTTCCATAAAGTCTCAACTTTTTTTAACCAATGAAAGTTAGTCTTGCCACAAAATACTATACCAGCTCTTTTTCACCTAAGGGGCCGGTCACACAGACATTTGCGGCTGAATCACGGCCAGAAATTTCTGACTTTGAGGCGGACGCTATAGGACGCATTGAGATCGCCATTCAGACGAGTTACGGCAGTGCATAACACGAGGTCGGAAATTCGCGCGCGGGTGGCAGCGCGAAAAAATTTTGCGCTGTTCAATTCTTGAGAGCGCATGGACACAGCCTTTCACGAGTTTATCGAGGCTGGACCACGGCCGTATACTTCTGGCCGTGAAGCAGATGTCGTTGGGCGCTGTTGAACGTTTTGAGACCGCCATATAGACGAGATAGAGCAGTGCTTTACTCGCGGTGGGAAATTTTCACGTGGTTGGCCGCGTTCAAAACTTTTGAGCTGCTCAAAAGTTTGAGCACGTGTTAAACCGCGTGCCGCACACGTGGTCAACACGAGGTAATGACGCGGAAATGACGCGGAACGACGTGCTCTGGCCGCGGCCAGGGCGTAGTTACACATGGGTAGGACGGGAAATTTCAGCGGGTAATCGTGGGCGGAGCATGGTGATAGCATGTTCTGCGCCTGTATCGCGGTGTTATTACGTGAAATTAGCGTGTTACGCGTGTGACAGTCAAACGCCTTTCTCCACGTATATACAGCGCGATTTGCCGAGCACACCATTGTGCTCGTGACGTCAAGGGGGTGAACATGGATCACCGTCAGCGTAGTTTCTCTTCATTTCGAATAAATCTTTCGGTGCATCAACAATGGTCGTAGCAAGGCTTTGATGCCAGGTCCTTAGCTTGGCCTTTTGGCCGAGAGTAAGAGCCCTGGCTCCTAAGCTTTGTAACGTGTTATGAACTGATCGATAATGAATAATTAGAAAATAGATAAAACACTTACCCTCAATAAACCCCTCCCCGTCAGCGTAGTGGTCTCGTCTTAACCCATATTTATATCTTGACATGTCTTTTCAAGATAATAAAATAAATATGATGCCATAGCTTGAAATCTTGATATTCACGGGACTGTGTCCAGAGCGTTAATGAATTTTACAGCCCGATAAATACATTCCTGCCGAGATTTGCATTTCCTCGCTTCTCCAACTATTTATACCTCGTTTTACCTCACTTATAGGAAATGTAATGGCGAACATATAACCAAATTCACTTCGTCTTGCAATCGTTGGGAATGTAATACAACATAGTCCATTCCGTCTTTATTTTTGTTGTGAACGTAATCGAACGGTAAATCCTTCCCCCCTCGCGTGAACGCGCATTCTGCTGCGCTTTCATCAGAAGCGATCGCATTCTATATTAAACGCTTATTAAAACAATAAAGCGAGCTAATTATAATAATTGGGAGATCCTAGTCTAAATAACGCGTTTATTTAAACAATAAAGTGCGATCGTATTCTACAAAATGCGTTTGTTAACGCGGATGAAAAGGTCAAAAGCGATCGCAGCAGAATGCGCGTTCACGCGAGGGTGTGGGGGTTGTGTTGCGTAGGAGTCGGATTTGGGCACAACACCGGCTCGGGAGCTTTTATACCCGTGGTCCACACGAGAAAATGACGCAGAAATGACGCGATGAGGAAGCGGAACAGTCGCCGGCGTCTTTTTTCCGGCCATACCACAGACGAACGGCGGGTTGTCAAATTTTGCGCATTTTCCATCCCGGGCAACCACGGGCAAAAAAAAAACGCAAAATTTTAGCCGTGATTCAGCCGCAAATGTCTGTGTGACCGGCCCCTAAGCGTACATATTATATTGAGAACTTGTGGAAGCACAGGTGAAGAAGTGGAGGGACTGTTTAACGTATGAGAATGCACTATGCAAATCAGTGTTGTGGCACTGTAAAAATATTGTGAAGATGAGATAAGCTCTAATGCCTTTTTTTATGTTATCTGTACCACTGGTAGTCTCGTGTTGGCACTCTCACTACCATTACTCGAGTACGATTCTCATTGCAAACAATGTTTTGGGATTTGGAATAGCATCACATTATAATATGTTGCATTAATATGTACCCTCACACTAGAGGTAAGGTCTTGGGCCTAAACTCAGCCAGAATTCCGGGCCAGATTCGAGCTTAAAATGTCAATCGTCTCTCTCTCTCGCCGTTTTTTTTTTCTTCATGGAGGATCTGCACAACATGCATTTACTTTTACTGAAGTAGTTATTTTGATGAAGAAAATCCGTACCAAACTATCAGTTTAACTCAAAATCACTGAATCCAAATAATGTTGGGGTATAACACAGGCGACTTCCTCTTTCCACCTCCCTCACGTCAGACGTAATTTCTGCCTTTTGCCAATAGCTTCCAAGCCTTACAAACTTTCTTTCTGCTTGTGGCCAAATATTTCACTATTTGCAGCCTGTAATCTGCGAAATACGATTTTCTTTTCGGTGCCAATTGAATCAGTTTCACTTTCACTTTCGTTCACTGCACCTCACTGAAATGCGCGCTTCGGCCCAAAAACGTTCATTTTGCTGCTTCACTTGCAGTGCACACTTGATTTGAGGGACTCACCCCCCAAGTTAACCGCAAGCTGCGTAGTTCAGCCGAGATGCACAGTTCGTGCTGAAGTGCGCAGGGCCGGTGAATTAAATCTTCGGGTTTATTTCGGGCTCAGTTATCAAAAAAAAGTAAATCCGTCGGGTTTGGGCGGGGTTCGGGTTTTTACACTGGCGACTCGGGTTGAGTCAGGCTAAATTTTTTTAGGCCTAATCTTATCTCTACCTCACTCACTGTAGTCTCATTTTAATGAGCCTAATCATATGTATGAAAAATATATAACAAAAGACTATTTTTTGAATGTGCGCCATTACAGCACAGAAAATACTGTAACATGAAGTCACTGTATGCACACACAGGAAGTGAAGGCGGTCATTGAAATACTTCATGGTCCGGTGGAGACAGCCCTGTCCCGCCGACATGAAGTGACATCCGGTGCCGGACATCTGGAGAGCCAGCGGATCCACGATAGCGCAGCCGTCCTCGGAACCAATTGGGACAAACTGAATAAGCTTCACAAAGATCGACTCATGTGAGCAGGAAGGAACAGGAAGGAGGCAATCCACATTGGGGAAAAAAACACTTTGCATGTGTTTGTCTACTTGAAGGCGCTGGCAGATCTGCAATGCAAAGTGGCAGAAGTTTTTAGCAGACCAGAGGGCGCTTGAGGAGTGGCTTCGTGAAGCTGAGGGTGCCCTCAAAATGGCCGAGATAGAACCGGCAGCGCACAGACAGCACCTTAAGGTAATGCTAACAAACTCACAATCAAACATAAGTAGAAACCCATGTTGCACCTCTGCTGTTAGGCCAGTGGCTCTCAAATAGTGTTGCGCGCTTGACATCGGGGAACTTTTTTAATAAAATCTAGTGCAATTGCACCTTCACTACACTAGGGGGCACTGTAAAGCTGTGCATTGGAAAACATACTGGTTCATTGATATCGTCAGCACTAAGTATTTTATATATATATATTTTGCATTTTTTTTTAAATATTGTGCTCTTGAGTTAATAATGTTGTTTTAGTTAATAATGTTATTTTCTTTTTCCGAGTAGGGGCCACGACAGAAAATAATTGAGAAGCACTGTGTTAGGCAGATGGAAGAAAAGCTATTGGTTTGTTGAGTGGTAAAACTAATAAAGGAAAAACCAGAGTCGAAATGAATTTGAACAAAAACCATAAATTTAATGAAGAATGAACAAGACAATAGACAACATTTAACACAAATTACAGTAAAAGAACACTCTGTGTAACGTACGTTTTTATTGTGCTTTTTCCCTTTTTTTAACACACAACAAACAAAGAACGAAGGGGGGCTGAACAAGAACAAAACAAAAAACAAACAAAAAAAACAAAACAAACTACAACAAAAAAAACGTACAACTTTGGGGATTATCTTCCATGTTCAAAACATTCTTCAAAGTTCAGTCTCTATTGTGATGTCCTTATTTTCCCTTTAATCTCTCAATTTTTCCCATTTGTCCATAATTTAGGTCTCCTGTATTCTTCTACAAAATGCGGTTCTCTCCATTAGAAATATTTCCTCCACAGTGCACACCCACTGCTCTTATTTGGTTTAAGGTGCTAGATTAGGAATCCTAAATTTGGTTTATGTTTGTTTACTAACGCTGTTGTATTTCTATTTCAGTTTAATAAATGTTCATCTACTCTAATTTCCGTTGATAAACCTACTATTAGTTGCAAAATGTATTTCTATGCGCACCAATAGGATTTTAGAATCAACCCAAATCTGTTTTTGTGTCAGAATTTAAAGTAACTCATTAATACACTTCAAACTTCAGTGACCATTCAAATGAATGACACGAAAGTTCATCAAATAAGCAAAAAAAAAAACAAAATTCCGATGTTTTTCAATTCAGGGAATCCAGCATCAGTGGGTATTGGTGATTTGTTAAAGTGTATGAGTCCACTGTCAAGTTTAAAGGAATAATCCAATTTCTACCACAACCTTGATGCAAAGTTCTATAATAAATAGGATGCCCGTTTGGATCCTTGCTCTGGGGTAGCTGACCGCTCTGTTCACTGAGATTTTTAAATCGTCCAAGGAATCGAGGAATTTTGCCGGGACAAAAAAATGGGCAAAACTCGTCTAGATCGGGTTTGTCGTCCATTATGAATAATACCGTCACTGGGTGGATTCATAAGATTTGGTTTTCCAAGCAATGTCTTGCGAATAATTTCTATTGCTAATCTCAGATCCTGTCTGTCCTCTGCTGATGTGTGTGTTCTGCCTGCAGTGAGCAATGATAAAAGACAATGACAAATGCTATCAGTTCTTGCTTTGATGTCTTTTTTTACAAAACTTTATTGAAACACGGAATAAAAATCATTGTTCCCCTGTAAAATTATATTATACACAGCAGACATTTTACTGAGAAATTTAGAAATTCTCGTCCTAAAATAACTAATTGCTCAAACGGTGACATTGGAAGAAGATGGCTATGATGATTAAGCATGCGAAAGGGGGGAGCAATACTCATACAAGGAAAAGCCACGTGGGACTAGCTAAGAAGGCCAATGGTATGGAATTTTAGGTGAACAAATCAAGAAAACAAATTGCACAGTGAGTTTGGCTGCAGTGATTAGCAGATGTTGTCGTGAAAAATCGAGAATCAAAATAGTCGGCAATGAATTCCATTGTCAACCACAGTAATAATAATAATAACAATTAATAATTTCCTTTGTATTGTCATTCTTTGTAAGAACGCAATGTCGATACACCTGACCCGTTGTAGCGAGCCGATGCAGCCGCAGCCAACAGAGGGCGCCGCCATTTTACCAATGTTATAAGTCTTAGGTATGACTCGGCCGAGGCGCGAACCAGCGACCTCCCTCGGTTATCACGGTTAATGGGGACCAAAACCACCCGCGAAAATTGAAAATCCGCGAAGTAGCGACGCCCCTTCAAAAATGCTTAAATGATAAATAAATGTTTTTTTATTTTATTTTTTAAATTATTTTATTTTATTATTATTATTTTTTTAGACCCGGTTAATGGGGACCACCCGTGAAAAGTGAAAATCTGCGAAGTAGCGAGGTCCCACTGTATTGTCGCCAGCTATGTTTTTCTAGCAGAGCGGACCATTTTACACAACGCAATAGCATTTCTGTCTCGAGCAGTAACAGTGGCGGTTCTACACCAAATTACTCCCTGGGCGAGACCACCTCCAAGCGAAATTAATGTTTGTATTTCTTTTAAGTTGTGGCCACTGGCAACAACGTTAGAAAAACGACAGGATTTGCTTGGAACTCTGAAACAAAACAATTGTCACACTCCATGCATGTGGGAGGCACTTCAGCAACCCTGTTGCAGCACATTTCATGCAAGTTGCCAGAGACTGGAACATTGAACAAAAAGTTGTCTTACTGACCACGAACTGTGCACACAACATGATCGCTTGCCGTGCAAAGCACACAGTGTGCACCGAGCAGTCACTTTCCAATTTCCAGTAAAGGAATGTTTACAGTAAGCCATGGTTTGCTGCACTATAGTTGAGTTCAAATTTAAAATGTGCACTTTGTTACTGTCAGAACCAGAACAGATGGTTGACCCAAACACGTAACGTTTCAAAACAAACTTCGTTGCGGAAGAAGTCAGGTATGGGAAAGCAAGCGCCAGCAATCCGGTGATCGCTGGGCAGGAGGAGGAGGGAGCTCACGGGATCGGAGTGTGGTCGATGGGCAGAAACGAGTCGAGTAGCCGGGACGGGAGATCAGAGTGTGGTCGGTGGGCAAATACGGGTCGAGTAGCCAGGGCGGGAGATCGGAGCGTGCTCGAAGGAAGGAAAAAAACCAGGGAGGCGGAGACGATCGGGAAGCCAGTGGCAGACGAGCAGGATACAGGTATGGACGGGACGGACGGCCGCCAGAGTCAAATAGTGCTTGTCCTGCATGTGCGGAGGTTCGCTGATAGACTGACAAGGAGTGAATGGAAGCATTGAGTTTAAATAGGATGGGAACCAATCAGGCAATGAGCAGCAGCTGGCGCCAAACGAGCGGGCACAGGTGAGGGCAAGGGGTAATCGTGACAGTTACTATATTTCGTATCATCCTGTTTTGATCCCTTAAAAAGGTTTTTGAAAGGGTTTATTTTTGTACCCATGCATTTACTCCTTTTTTTGTCCATTTTTTTTCAATTGACAGTGTTCAATTGTGTGAAATGTTCCTTCAAATGTGAATGACTGTTCGGAGTCAGAATAGTTAATGTGGAACGTAACATTACACATTGTTTTCAATAAAAAACAATGCACAAAGCAAGCTTATCCACTTTTCCCTGTTGATAGTAGTAATAAAATGATGAGTAAAAGAACATTTATAACAGATTAAAATGGGCGATTAATGTGCAATTAATCACGAGTTAACTATAATATTTTTGAGATTGATAATAAATATATCAATCAATTGACAGCACTGATTTTTATCATTTTTACTGTATGTTGCTCACAATAATATTGATAATAGAGTCAAATAAAATATTTGCCTTTGTTTATTTACTGAAGACAAACATGAAGGCAGGAAGAACTACAAACAAGAAGATCGCAGCAAAGTATTGCTAGGGCAAATGCGCAGACTTGAGTACTAACGTTTTTCCTATAAATTTTGCCGCCTCTCCAAAATGGTTACGACCTCTATAAAATGCAGGCATAATAGATCATGTTTGTGAAAAAGAATCACAGCCTGAATTAAATTTGTGCTGTACAAAAGCTTTAGAAAAACTTTTCAAACACCTTGTGATTTTAATGAATTTCCAAAACAATTTTATTTGGGTGGCTGGTTATTGTTTCAAAAAGGAATATATATCGCCACTCCAAACTCTTTGCTAGGTTTATTTAAATCAGTGTTTCCCAAACTTTTTTGAGATGAAGCATATATTTTTTCACAAAAAAAATTTGAGCCACACGGTATGTTTAAAAATGAATTCCACTTTCATGTTGCTTTGTTTTTTTTGAAGGTTGAATCATCATGTTGCTTTAATTTACCAAAAACATTTTGTGATTATTTTTTTTGGCCACTGCGGCACAGTTGGCAATACAGATTATTTAGTCGGTCAATAATTTTGCTGTAAATTGTGGTATTACTGTATTTCTAATCTGTTTTACCATATTCTTTGTCGTTTTTTCTGGAAAAATCACCAAAAAAATACTTCAAATGAGCCAAAATGATTTACCGTTTTAACATGTTTTCTTGTAAATTTAGAAAATAATTCAAATAATGAAAATTATGGGGCAGATTTTTGTTTTATTCTTAATCTATTTGCCTATTTTGCAGTGCAAAGTTACACAAGACAGGACTTTTTTAACACTTTCTCTGGAATTTTCCCTTCTTTACTCTCATGTGCAATTATTGATTTGGAGTTTTGATTGTTTTATTTATCTTTCTTTGTGGCTGCATTTAGTTTTTTCTTCTTTCTAACAAATGTACATATCAACTAAAAATGGAAAATGTCCAAAGCAAGGAAAGCCGACCACATAAACTCGATAAAAGTAGCTCTGGAAGGAATGGGAGGATCACTGTATTGTAGGTGTCAAGACCAGAACGGAGACAGGACCCACTTGCGTTACGTTTCTCTCAGTTTTGTTAAAAGAAAGGAAAAGGTCGCACCCACGATCCAGTGACCGCTGGGCGCAGGAAGCAGGTCGCTCTGAACGCGGGAGTGGGACCCCCGTGGCGAGCGATGGCGGTTACCGGAAAGGAAAAACGGGTCAGTAGCCAGGACAGGAGAGAGAAAACGTGGTTGGGGTCAGAAACGAGTCGTAAGCCAGGAGAGGAAAGTAGACGTGGTCAGAACATAAACGGGTCGAAGCCGGGGAACAGACAGCAGCAAAAACAGGTGGGAGTCAGGGTCGAAAAAAGGCTTGCCAAGTGTAAACTGAGGTTCGCAGACAGACTGACAACAGGTGACAGAAAGGAGTGGGCCAATTAGTGTCCGAGGCAGTTGGCGCCAAAGGAGGGGGCACAGGTGCATCACATAAGTAATAATTACAGTAGGGTTTTAAAATATGGACTACTAAGTGCTAAACAAAATGATAGAAATAAAAAAGGAGCTACAAATTATGCAGAAAGAAATGAGATAAATCAAGAAAGATTTGATGGGACTTAAGAGCAACGTGGTGAGAATGGAGAATGAACACACTAGAAAAGATCTCACAGCCCAGGAGTGTGCCCCGGCACACTAGTTAAAATCAAATATTTAAATGATACCCAAACTAAGACAAGTGCATCCACTGTACCAGGCAACTTTTGTAGTCGAGCAGCCAAAGCATAAAACTGTTGAAGAGAGTTTGGAAGCGAATGATTTTAAGTGATATGAAGCGCAAGATGGCCAAGGTTGCTGAAGTCAGTGATCAAAGACATGTGCCCGGTCTGCCTTGCAGGTGTCTATGATCAGCTCTCTCGGGCCTTCCTCAAGCACTGACAGTCACGTATCCGAGACCATCTGTTAGTTGATACCCAAGCTGCTCCCAACATCTTTGAATGCACTGACTGCATATTTATGTTTAAACCCTCTACAGAACTTTAGCCAACTATTTTAAGCTATATCAGGGGACTGTGGGCGGCTTGCACTCTTTCTTCTGCCCTATTTTGGATCTGATGCACGAACTAAGTTGCATGGTTCAAAAACATACTGGAGTGCTCACGCAGATAATGCTCTGGAAAACAATCAAAATTGTCACGTCCTGGATTAGTCTGTACAACTCCAGATTAAACCCGCAAAACGATCTAGCAAACCGCGGATGAATTGCAATTGCTGATTTTTCAACTCAAATGCAGACAAAATTCTAACTCTTCGTGAAAATTCAGAAATTCTGAAAAAGGAACACAAACAAATGGTGATGTTAAATGACAAAGAACTTTAACACTGAATAAATATAACCATTTAATATATTTTGATGATAAATTTCAATGATGAAAGGCTGTGCCTCACCTGCCTCACTCACATCACTGTCATGACTGGAGCAAATAAATTAAAGATAAAGCTTTGTACCTTCAATTAGTCTTTTTTAAATCGCAGCTTCTTAAATCATTAAGAAGTGACAAAATCTGATGTCATGTCACGGATAACTGAATTTATTCAACTCTGCATTTTTTATACCGTGGCCATTTCAGTGCACAAATATAAAATGTTTAGTAGTTGGTTTAAACACATTATACACACAGGTTGTTAAGACACATCAAATTCATGATTACTTAGAATGAAAAAAAGCATATTTTTGGTTAATTCTGTCACTTCAAACGTTGTGTTTTTGTCCTAAATAGTCAGTGGTACGAAGTACAAAATATCTCTATTTTTACGCAATTTTTTAGCACAATATTTTGATACGTGGTAGGTTTGTTTTTAATATTGGACACCTTATTTTGACTCTTTACATCATTGTCACTATCGTTCAATAATGTTGCTGTCCTTTGATTTCCACACTCTATAGGGCGGATCCGCTTTTTGTAACTTTCATCCATCCATTATCTGCACCACTTATCCTCAGTAGGGTTGCTGGGATGCTGGACTCATTCCCAGTCATCTTCGGGCAGTGGTCAGTGGACACCCTGAACTGGATACCAGCCAGTCATAGGTCACACATAGACAGACAATTCACTCGCTCATTCACACCTAGTGACAATTTGGACCAGCCAATTAACCCTACATGCATGTTTTTGGATGCGGGAGGAAACCGGAGTGCCCAGGGGAAGCCCACGCAAGCACAGGAAGAACATACAAACTCCGCACAGGAAGGCGAGTTGCTGGATTTGAAACCATGACCTCATGCGAATGTGCTAAACACTCAGCCGCCGTGTCGCCCTTTTTATAACTTAAGAAAGATAAGAAAAAGAAAGGGCACAGGGAAGGACCTTTAGAAGGGATCTAGAATTTTGCATCATAAACGCTTTTTTTGTACAGTCCTCTCCTTTTATATCTGCAAGTTCCACATTCATTGATGTCTTCTCTATTTTTAGTGTCTAGTGTTTAGTGTACTAAACTATAAAAGTATCAATATACAAGCAGAATTTTTGTATTTTGTGTTTTATGTGTGTGTGTTTTGACAGGACCTGACGGAAGCTATCCCACAGCAGGAAGTGGTTTTGAAAAGAGTAAACTCTGCAGGTGATGAGATCATACAGATGAGCACGCCGGATGATGTGGCCCGCTTGCGAGGGCAACTCAAATTCCTAAATGCTCGCTGGGCGCATGCCTGCGAGCAGCTCAATGAGCGCAAGAGAAGGTGTGTGTTCATTACATTTTTGTAAGGGTGTTTAAGGCTGTCCTCATCAGTTAACTTTTAATACCAGGTTGTCACGACCGGAACAAGCAGTGGGCCCAAATGCGTAACGTTTCACACGATGCTTTATTAAGGGATCGAGAAAGTCAAGGCAAGAGGAAAAATATACCGATCTGTTGCTTGCTGGGCAGGAGGAGCAGGAACCCCTCGCGAACGAAGCGTGGTCTGGGATCGAAAGCAAGTCGGGCAGTCGTGATGGGAGAACGGAGCGTGCTCGGAAATCGGAACAAGTCTAGTAGCCGGGACGGGAGAACGAAGCTTGATCGTAGATCGGAACAAGTTGGGTAGCCGGGGCGGGAGAACGAAGCATGATCATGGATCGGAACATGTCGGATAGCCGGAGCGGGAGAACGGAGAGTGTTTGGAGATTGGAACAGGAACAGGTCGGGAACAGAATGGGAGCCAGAGTCAAAAATGTGCTGAGGTTCGCTGACAGACTGACAAGGAGTGAACGAGAATGACGTGCATGCATACTTGCCATTACAGTTATCCTTCGTTATTTGCAGGGGTTGCGTTCTAAAAACGACCCGCGCTAGTTAAAATCCACGGAATAGAAAGCGCTATTTATACAATAAATGCTTTATTATACATGTAGTACAAACAAAAAGTTCTAGTAACAGGCTCAAGCATTTGCGTAACAAATAACAGTACTGGTCTTTTGTGTTTTATATGTGTGTGTTTTGACAGGACCAGACGGAAGCTATCCCACATATATATATATATATGTATATATATATATATATATATATATATATATATATATATATATATATATATATATATATATATATATATATACATATATATATATATATATATATATATATATATATATATATATATATCTGTACTATTAAATAACAATTTTAAGGATGTTGTTTCTTTTTATCATATTATATTGAACTACTGATTCTGAAAAGGACGGACATGATTTCAGGACAACAACCTTTTACTTCAGATGATATTTTGTCACCATGTTATGGACATTATTGGGAAGCAAAAATGCGGCATCAAATTTTAGAGTAAATAGAACATTCCAAATAACAAAGAAAAGTACTGTATGTTATGAACGTTTTCCTTTTTTCCCTACAAATAACTTCTGTGCTTTAAAATGACAGTTTACCAAATAATCTATTATTCAACTATTGATTCTAAAAATGTTGGAAATTATTTCCGTACACCACTTTTATCTTCAGATGATATTTTGTCATCATCATGTGTTTGTTTTATGAAAAACAAAAATGTCGCATAAGAATGCTTTTTCCTTCCTGTAGCGCAGGGGTCGGGAACCTTTTCGCCCCAAACAGCCATCAAAAATGTTTTTGACAAAGCCACACTATATGTTTACCTTAAGACAAAATTCAACAAAACCGCAAAACCCGCTCTCAAGACAAAAGCTAATTCTTTAGCACATTTGATTTCACTGTGTCATTTAATGTTTTGATCAAATCTATGAAATATTTAATCATACCAGAGCCTGTGTCCCATATCAATATAAATATACCACTTTCAAATTTGGCTCCCTTCCAAAGTTACTTGAAGAGTGTTAAGGCTCAGTTTTGTCCTGAATAAGCGTTTCAAAACAAGGTGCAAGCATAGTCACTTTGTAAAAATGTCACAAAACACTGGAAACGATAAGGATATTGTTGTATTTACCTTTGGCACAGACTGCACTGAGCGAGAGAAGGGAGTGCCTTGCGCTTTGTGCAGAGATCTGCCCACCTCTACGGCTCACCCAATCAAATTGCTCTGAGTGATTTGCTGGCACTTTTATTTCTTTACATTTTGATCGGTGAGTTTTCATCGCAATGTATCTCAACAGTGAACATACATAATTAAATGAGCTTCTATTCGAAGGGTTTCTTAGCGAGCTACTGCCAAAACTGGGTATGGGCATGTGCCCTTATGTACACTGGTGTGAACCAAAGGGCCAATTAGTGAAGCTTCGGCTTTGCATGTACCCAAATCGGGAACCAGTCTTAAGACTTTGGAATGCCACAGAAATATGTGCCAAATGTACTCATGAGAAGAGCCATATATATAGGTTCCCGACCTTCGCTTTAGCATGTGTAGAAGTCAGACTTTGGTTGAGATAGAAAGCATCTTTCTCTGTGTTTGGGGCTTTTGTTTGGTATTTTATTGACATAATGGCTTTTAAAGAAACTCAAAATTGAAAGATTTGCGTGTTTGTAATGTAGGTTTATCAAGGTATTTCTGTACGAGTTCAACTTATACTGCAATGTTGTTCACGTACAGGCAGGCACAGGCAGAAAAGGGGATGGTTGACTGTTTATTCAATATGAATGCGGAACACAACTGCACGATGACAATCTGCAAAGTAGCGCAACTACAAAAAAGTAAACAGCAATACAGCGAGGGATTAATGTACATACATTTATTATTAAGGAGAATATTATGTTCTAATTTAAAGGTCAGGGGATTTTAGTTAGGTCTTCGTACGTGGTGTTTCTAATCAAGATGTGGGTATTAGTATTGGCCTGAAAATGTGGTATCAACATTCCTCCTTTTATCACAGTCATTTAATATTGTTTCTTTAGTACACGGTGAATCATCTTATTTCTACCACTGTTTGAAAATAACAAGGGGAAGGGAAAAAAGAATAATGGGCGTGACGACAACCGAAAAGAGTAGCAATGCCCTTGTTTTGTCACGCAGGTCGGCGGAAGCGCACGCCACAGCAGCACACCTGCAGGAGACTGCGAGTTTAATGCTGGGTTGGCTAGACAAAGCAGAAGGGGTCCTGGGCATCCCCTTGCAGCCTGCTGAGCCTCAGCACCTTCGGGATACGCTGGGCAAAGTGCAGGTAACATTAGCATTCATTTTACCAGCCATTTATCTGACAACTGAATGAGGCAAATAGTGCACAATTTGATATCGCTACTCTATCTGAACTACTGGTGACATAAGTTTACATATGATAATATTATAACATATTATAAGCGTTTGTACAATTCACCACCCAAAATATATATCGTTCCGATTAATCATTTGTGCATCCAGTTGACAAAATGTAATTGAATGAATTCAACGTTCATTTCGATTTTCATTGTAGTGTATAGGTAACTAAACTTTCAAGAGGATAGCAAGAATAAATAAATAAACAAATAAATGCTGTTGACTTAGTTTAATATGGATGACCAAAAATTAAGTCAATAAAAGATAGAAAATCATAAATGTGACAATAAAAACACATCTTAAATAGGCGCACAAGACCGTACAGATTAATATAATTTGCCTATGTATAGAAAAAAAGGTATTCACACGTTATTTCTAAACTTACTGAATATAAGTCGCTCCGCATTAGAAGTCGTACCAGGCAAAAAAAAAACATATATAAGTCGCCCTGGAGTATAAGTCGCCCTGGAGTATAAGTCGCTGGGCATAACCATGAAAAAAAGGAAAAAATATAGTCTGGAAAATACAGTAATTTTGGAATTAGGTTGCTGCTAAATGTCATTGCACTCATTTTTCATTGTATAATTGTTCTGATGCAGTTACAATTTATGCCAATCTCCAAGCACTACATTTTAAAAAAAATTGTCCTTTTATCCTCACATTGTTTTTTCTTGTTTCTTTATTTTGTGTTTTTTCTAGAGTGCCAAGTCTAATTTCTTTGTAACTAGTAATTATTCTAATTTAAAAAAATGAATATGTTAGCCACTAGCATTAGCACTTTGTTTTAGTGAAACAAGTTTAGCAGCTAGCTCTTAGCAGTAATTTTAGGAACCGGGTTCATCCCGCTGGTCGTTCCAATTAGCAACTGGTGTGTTGATAATATCGCCCGCATCAGAGTTAGTTTCAAAATGCTAAGAACGCTCAAAAGTTGGTTAGATACTCAAAAAGGTGCCGTTTATTAAAAAGCATCAGTGCAACCAAGTTGGTCCATTTATTTGATTTTGTTGGAGTACACTCAATCACATTCAACTTAGTTCACGTTTTTTTTTTTTTGTTCTTACGTTCAGCAATTATATTTATTTCTTTATCTTATTTTTCCCTTTGTTTATTTGTTTGTTTATTGGGCCTCCATTACTCATTTTGTCGAATGTGTGCACGTTTGATCTTGTCAGGACTGTGTGGAAGAACTTCCCAGCAAGAAAGCAGTGGTTCTGGATTTAAACATGCGCCAGATTCCTGCTGATAAACAAAAAGACATCAGGATCATCAACGCTCGCTGGGAACAGGTTAGCTAGCACAGATCATAATTGCAGCACTCTGCGGCGTTTAGAGTATTCATTTCAACATGTTTCCAAGAAAAGTTGAAGTAGCTCTCGCATGGTGTTGATTGTCTAATGTCGCAGTAATGCTGTGTTAGTGGTGATTTTCAGAGAGAAATTTGTCTTCATTTAGGTGTCCAAGGCTCTGCCTGAACGACAGCTAGAAATTGAGAATCTGCTTGGAGTACTGGAAAGGCTTCATGTTCAGTTAGACCATTTATCTGGATGGGTGTCCAGAACCAGAACTCAGCTGGAGCGCAGTCCAGAAGAGCCACCGCCTGCTGTAAGCCGAGCATATATAAATACAAACACATTTATATTTACGTGTCTGTTACACCGTCCTCAACATAATGCGTTACGTCCATATGCTACTGCAGCTCATCGAGGAAATTGAAGTCAAGCAGCCTGAAGTTGAGTGGGTTCTTCAGCGGGCTAGCCACCTTCACAAAGACATTAGCCTGAGCCAGCCAGCTAAGGTGTGGCATTTAAACACAACCTGCATACGGTGGTACCTCTTCTAGCCCTTCCAAACACGATAATTTCAGCTCATCCAGTTTGCCCAAACAAACTATAGCAGCTCATAGTAAACTCGCATTTCATTTCATTATTTTTATTAACTTATATATTTCAGTACTGTATTTTTTCGTGTTAAATTACTATTTTATTGTGTTTATTTGAAGGCTATTTAGAGTTCACTTGCTTGCTTTTGTGAGGACAGGAGTGGACCAATTCATTTTTACTGATTTGAAATCATAATGTGCTCGTAATACGACCAGGAGCACGATTCTGTAACAAATGAAGCTTATACAAAAATGTATCGCTGTACAGAGCACGCATCTAACATGCGGCTTATGATGTATTACACAACAATAGGTGAAGTGTGTGAGAATGAGAGAGGACTGGACCGTCATCATGGAGTTGCTGAGGCAACACCAGGAAAGGAAAAACCTCTTTGTGGCCAAAAAAGCCAGTAAGTGATATTTCAAGTTGTTTCACAAGAACTAGTCTGTTTGCATGAAACCTTTTGTGCGCTGCAGACGAAATGCTGACCGGCAGTTCACAAGCCGACGCTGCCGCCCTGGCGCAGTTCAACAAGTCGTGGGCGGAACTCACCGACTGGCTGACCATGCTGGACAATATGGTGCAGAACAAGCGAGTCATTGTAGCTGACTTGGAGGACATCAATGAAAACATTGGACAGCTCAAGGTCACAAACACAAAACTCGAATCAGCAATCACTCGACCTTATTTTAAAGTTTTGCATTCAAAAGAATGCAGTACTGCGAATCTATTTATGCATTTCTCTTTGTTGAGGAATTGCTTGTTAACGTCATAATGTCCATACTGCTCTATGGGTCATTTGTGCTTTAGCGTTAGCATCTAGCTTTGTTGCACTCTTACTGAACTCTCAGTATCCTTTTACGACATGTCAACCGCCACTGTGTAGGTCTTTCGTTGAAACTTTAGTAGAGACTCAAAATAGAAAGAGAACACATCAATAGCTTAAACCTGCCAGGAGGACAGAGAGAGAAGTCTTCAGATAAGGAATTTCCATCTTCGTTCGAAGGTCCTCCCTGTAGCCCTCCCTTTTTATTCAAAGTTGGGCTGCGTTATTTGAGGTGTCTTGAAAAAGTTAAATGGGAAATGTTTTCTCTATTAAGTAAGTGTTATAGGTGGGCTACGTAACTTCAAAATATTTTACTTTCTGACACTATCTTCTGGCTGAAATCATCATTGTAGCTTCTTTTGTTGCGTGTGCAAGGATGTGAAATTCTTTAAAGCGCTTGAATAAACTCTTCCTTTTTCATAATTTTTGGGGTTTGGGTTGGCATTTGGATTGTATTTGAAACAGTCCTTTTCTTACTTTCTCAATTTTCATCCTGGAAAAAATTAAAACCATGACCATACGTCTGAAATCACTGGAGAAATTATATAATTTTAAACTTTTTCAGGACACCTCAAACTACGCACCCAACCTGAAAGAATGCTAAATTGAGTTCAAAGTGCCCTTTTGCTTTTTCCAACCGTGCTTATTTGCTGATATCTTACTTGAAGTCAAATCAAGTTATGTTTATAGGGGGATGAAGGAGTTGGGGCGGTTGAGATTGATTTCACGCTCGTCCCCGTTGTTAGTCTATCAAAAACATGGTAAAAGTAAGTAAAGAGTTTTAAATACAGTCCAAACGCTAATTTAAACCCCCAAAAAGGCGAAAAAAGAAGAGCTTATCCTGGTGCGTCTAAGAAATGCACGGGCAACATGAGTAGCTTAACAGAGACTGCAGTGATAACTCAAGCCAGGAGATGGAGGCAGCAAATTAGAAAGAACTAAATTCCATACAGCATTTTTAAATCTTCAAGGTTACGAAAAGTAAATCAGCACTAATGGGTGTGGAAATCCAACCACAGCAACATAATTGGCTGATTACAATGATATAATAGTTAAAACAGCCAACAACAGTGTGCAATACTAGTCAAAACAAGGAACTGGAATCCTATAAAATCTCTTTTCTAGGTGTTCAATGTTAAAAAAACCACAATAACCTTATCAGTTGACAAGATCCAACAAATAGTCCTGTTTGGTCCAATAAAATACAATTGGTCTTGTAGTTTTTTCATTTTACCAGGTTGCAAATTACTTTCTAGTAGTTTTGACCGTAGAGGTTAGTAATTTTGAAGTTCAGGGACAACAAATCAAGGGTACAAGTATTTATTTATATTCATTGCCAGAAGTCCTCATATTGTTGTGCAAAACTATCTAAACGGTTGATGTGATTGCAGGCATCCTTGCAGGAACTAGAACATCGTCGCCCTCTGCTGGAGCGACAAGTCACTGCAGCCCAAAACCTGAAGAACAAAACCAGTAACCCGGACACAAGAAACGCTATCACTGAGCGCAGTAAGAAACATCCCGAAGAAAAATGCAATATGCTTAAGTAGGAATTAAGTTATTTATTTAGCTACAACAAGTTCAACAGCTGAATCGACATTTTTGGATTAACACTAGAGATTGTTTGTTTTAATGCACATGGCTTTTAATTTAGATTTTTTTGAAAAATTATTATTTGGGGTGTTTTACATGGAACTAAATACAGGGGGTATTACCACTTGTGAAAACTTTATACTCATAATGTAACACCGGTAATCCTGATGGCCTTCATACATTTGGAAACCATTGGGTCATAAATACTGTAACCCAATTTGGGTCCAGGTCGACCGGTCCGTCTCTTGGTTTAGGTTGACCCAACTTCATAACCGACTACAATTTTAAAAATACAAGTAAAAAAATAGTAAACAAAAGTGGATCATTTTGTTTTAAATAACTCTCCAAAATAGGTTGTCATTCTCTGAGCAACTCATGAAAAAGTGCAATATTGAACGAAAAAAAAGCTAAAAATCTGCTTCATGTATTTTATACAATCACCAACATTAATTAATTCTGTTCAAAGGCGTCACACGGTGAGTGACTTGTTAGCACTTCTGTCTCACAGTTCAGAGACCTTGGTTCAATTCCAGCTAGGGCCACCCTGTGTGAAGTTTGGATCTTTTCCCGTGCCTGAGTGGGTTTACTCTGGGCACTCTGCTTTTCTCCCTGATCCATTAACATACAGGTTGATTGGTTGGTCCACATTGTCCCTAGGTTTGGGTGAACGTGTGAATGGTTGTGCGTCCGCATGTGCCCTGTGATTGGCTGGCAACCAGTCCAAGGCGTCCCGTAAAGACTGTCTGAAGTCGGCTGGGATGGGCTTCAGCCTCCCTGCAAACCTCATGAAGATAAGCCGCTTTAAAATGACTGAACGAACAAATATGTGTAAAAAATAATTGTGTCGAACAAGCTATATAAAAACTCAAAAGATTTTTTTTTCCACACAAAACAACCTAGAAAATTGAATTATATGGATCTAAGTAGTGTATCAATCATTTTTAACTGATTTTGGGTAGTTTTGACCCAATAGTCTTTAGAGTTTTGGCTTACTAAAAAAGTGTTGCGCAAACTACAGCCCGCGGCCCATCAGGCTTAATAATCTGGCTCGGCAAATGAAAATGGGAAAAATGTAGGCCTCTTTACAGCCTACGTCATCACCCGAACACCACGAGTAGCGCGCCCATTGCTGACCTAAAACAGCAGAGTTAGCAGTACGAGTTTAAATGGAGCGAGAGAAGATTTGTATGTTGAGTTGCGTTTTTAGAGTCAAGTCAATTCTTCTAAAGTTGAACTCATGTGTGAACTATACTACCGTAAACACAAACTATTTTTGTCCATTTAACCTGCTGTGATAAAAGGTATTTTACTCAGTCTTTACCCGAAATGGACCAGCGTTGTAGATTATGTAAAAAACACAATCGAAGTGTAGAGCCAATTCAAATAGAGGAGTTAGTTTTGGTGACTTTGTTCATTAAAACAAAGTCGCTTGCTGCTTTCACTTATTTTCTGCTTTTTTGAGATGTATGAGATATTTCCGTTTATCGGCAAGTATAGACTGACTCATTTTGCCTTTTTGCTGCAACAATTCACGCGCAGCTTGCCTACTTTGCACTTGTTTACAAACACGGAAACGGGTCTAAAACAACTATACATATGAGAGTAAATAAAATAATACCAGTGGTAAAAAAAACATGTTGTTTAGTGCCACCCTTGTCCCCAGTGTTCCTTTGTTTCTCCTCATGTATTGTTGAGGTATCAGATTAGTCAAATCAATCACATTTTTTCTTCCTGGCCTGGCACACTTACCACATTTTTCAACCCATTGCGACCCGCGAAGGTTTCCCCACCATTCTACTAAATCAACACACATTCCTGGAAATGAGGTTTTACACAGGTCTTTTGAATTTGCAAAAACCTAATACAGAATGTATTATTATTCCACTTTTTTCCCTGCTAGTTGAGCGGCTGCAGACCCACTGGGAGGACTCTTCGGCCAAACTGTCAGCCAGAATGAAGCAGCTTTACAACATGCTGCAGGACTCCAGCGAGTGGCTAAATTCCAAACAGAGGGTTGATGCTCTTATCAAGCTAGCCAGCGAGAGGCTGGAATCGTGGCAGGAGGTCACCTACACCGTGGACGCTCTTGCAAGGCAGAATGCAGAACTCAAGGTCTGCTTGATCAATTCTACTTGTTTCACTAATTTCTTCCCAATTTGTTGTCATTCACGTGACATATCCGCTCTCAGGGCTTCGCAAAGGACTTGCGGCAGTGGCATGGTCAAGTGGATGAAACCAACGCGCTGGCTGACAAGCTGCTGACGCGTTACGCCAACGACGACACACACAAAGTGACACAAATTAATGACAACATGACGGCCATTTGGACACACATCAACAAACGGTGCGTGCACATTTTCCCTTTATTGTATCCAGTGTATCCAGTTGTATGGTGGACCGAGCCTCGCATATGTAGAATTAAATTCATAGATAAATAAATACCTTCCATTATATGCCATAAAAATACACACACGAATATGTCACGTAATACCTAAACATATGAAATAAATGCAATTCATTCATTTATTTATACATTTTATTATTGATTCATTTCAAAATTTACGTTGTCATGTATTTTGTCATTTTTTCGTGCATTTTTTGTATGTAATTTGTTGCATATTTCGTCACAACAAAATGTTATTCAAGTAAGAAGGCTGCACAGGTGCCTGAGCTTTGCTCCTATTGGTTGATCAGTGAGGAATGAATCAGCTACTACACCAATCAACCAACAGATGTAATACGTAATGCGATACAGTTCCTTGTTAAGAAATGTAATCTGTAACGTAATCCGAATACAATAATATTATGTAACTTGATTGCTTTCAATTACTTTTGGTTTACTCAAATTCCTGATAAATATGGTAAAGCTTATATGGTAATAATAGACAAAATAAACATAATCTAGATAAAATTGCTATTTTTCTTAAAATCAATGAACAATCTAACCTTGAAAAATAATTTGAGGGAACCAATTCAGGTAGTTGCATGTAATCCAACAATAAAGTGATCATATACAGTAGTGGATTTTTAACAACAATTAACTGCAAAATACAAAAAGAAAACAACCAATCACATTTACTAAATGTCCCTGAATTCATCACTAGCACGCCACTGTGCTCTCCAAAGCACGCATACGTAAAAAGCCTCACAAAACTGCAGGCTCGCACAAATTTACCAAAATAACATTGAAAGAGAAATAAAATACAGACCGAAGAAAATAGTGCTTTCACCTACAATACATTAAGACAAACATGTAGCGGTGGATGGGTTGTACAATCTGCGCAACAGACACTGACATTACCACAATGGATGCACGCGTTGTGTGTAAGCCTCACCTCTCTCTGTCTCACTGGTGTCATTGATTGAAATTATGATATACACAATTTGCCCATCGGTGCAAATATGTGTGTAAAGATACTTTTGAATAATACTGTAATCCTGAAAGGTAATCTTCATTTTAACTAAATAAACCTGGTACTTGATTGTCTTTTTCTGTAAATTTATTTTGTATCATAATTACGTAAAACAGTTACATGTATTCTCTAACTCTCCAAGCCTGTCAACCAATAGCTTGATCATTTTGATCTGCCCCTAATTTTAGATAACATCTTGTTGTGAAAAAAATACACAACAAAATACATGACAAAATATACAACAAAACACCACTGGTTGAAAAACACTGCCTTAAGTCCTCAGTCTAATTGTTTCGATTACATTTCTTGAATGTGACTTTTTTGGGGTGTAAAATGATTCCAAACCTCTGTCATTCTGGTTAACCTTTGCGCTTTTCAACAAATCCAGGATATTTCAATCCTAAGTGTGTATGTTGTTACGTTTTCAGTGTTTCAGACAGGGAGGCAGCTCTGGAAGCGGCTCTGAAACTGTTGCAGCACTTTTACCTGGATTTAGACAAGTTCCTTAACTGGCTAACGGAGGCCGAGACAACATGCAACGTCCTAATCGATGCCACCAACGAAGAGAAGCTGGCGCAGCAGCCGGAAGCAGCCCGCAACCTGCTAGCACAGTGGAAGGTAGGGCACACATACCGTTTATAACATTTAGAATTTATAAATTCAGACATTCAAAATAGGAGGAGGGAGGAACATAAGAATAATTGACAGATGTATTTCAATTTTTGTAATCCAATATCCATTTCAAAATAATACGAACCTTTTCTTTTAATTACTGAAAGTGTTTTAATTCAGAAAGACCTGACTTTTCTGAATCGACTTTAATCACATTAAAATATGTGGGTGGTCACTTTTGGTCATTGATAAAATCACAATAAATTGTTATTTTAAACAAAAATAAAGACTATCAGAGATTGCAGTTCAAAATCCCGGCTCCTCCGTGTTACATGTCGAAGTGTCCTTGGGTAAGACACTGAACCCCTAATACCCCCAATAAGCAGGTTAGCGCCTTACATGGCTGCACGGTAAGCTATTATCCGTGTCACACTGAAATACTACAATACTCTAACAAAAAATAATTAGTTTACTCGTTACTGCATTCATAGGATGTTGTTTGGATTTCAATTTTTATCATAAACCATACATTTTTTCATAAAGATTGAGATCCAATCAAATTTTTGAAAGATATAAATGTTAAAGTGTACAGTGTGTATTACTTCGCATCTTGTAGCAGTAAGTAAACTATTTAAAAAAAACAAGATTAATTTAAATAATTAGCAAAATACATGAACGAACATGCACGCATGCGTATATTGGGAAATCTGTATTTAGTTTAGATAACATGAGCCTCACCTATCTTTGACCACCATCTTGCTGCTACAGATACCAGAGAATTACAAAACGATTGCGAAAGGCTAAGCAAAAATTGGAGACAAATATTGATGTGGTTGTGTTCTTCCTTGTGTTTTGCAGCACTCGTTTTCGGTATCACAAAACCTTACAGTGACATCTAGTGGCTTAATAATGCACACTAACCCGAGACCATAGTTATGTTTCCGAGTTGTACTCCTGTTAGGCCCAACCAAAATAAATAGCCAAATGTGCTAGGTACCCAAGGAACAGACTCAAAGACCATGATGTCACAGGACAGGATTTATTGAAATTTACTGGAGTGGGTGTGGGGTACCAGAATCAGAGGAAGGTCTTGATGAATCCAACGAGGGAGTGGGGTGAGCGTGGAGCTGGAGACAAGGGCTTCGGAGCGGAGGGAGTCGAGAGGCGAAAGAGAGAAGCAGTGGGTTAACCGGAGGCCTTGGCAACCATCAAGAAAAGTACTTCAAAATGCGATTCTCCCCACCCATTTAAGTCGAGGTAGAAAGAATGAAGAGGGACGGGTATCTTGGCAGGGGCGTGGCATAACAACCCCACTGATTTTATAAATGGATATGACTCAGGGTTTGTGCAGGTGCTTGAAATATTTAAAAATGATTGAATTTTAATATTGGGTTTTCAAGGATTGAAAAGTGCTTGAATTTTGGTTGAAGTATTTTAGTTTATACGGCATTGTGCTATGAAGCGTCATCGCCCCCTACAGGACAGGTGCATTATACACCCAAACAGGACACTATGAAATGTGTACTGTACTAGTACAAGGATTTAGTATGAATTACGGAAATTTATTACGGGCCACGTACAAAGTTATCGTAGCGTTTCCCAAAGGTAAATTGTAATGGGAAGAACGTTCTTCAACTTAAAATAAAAGCTATTATCATTGTCAGAGATTTATCCCAAAATATTTACACATTTTATTGTTCAGATCTACATATATATTCATCATATACTTAAGATTTAAGAATCATATGTCTTGATAAATAGACATGCAAGGTGAAAAAACACACATGTAAATTACATTTATGTGTGGATCTGCAAAATACATGATTCACAAAAGATGTCTTATTTTAAAGGTACTGAAGAAATTGGAATTTTGGCTTTGAAAATTCTTAAAACGTGCTTGAATCTGGCCATGAAAAAGGTTGTAATTGTACTTTTTTACCATATGACGGTTGCATAGAAACATCTGATAAGCCAGCGATACTGACAATAATTATGTTTATTGTTTATATTATTTTTTATTAGTTATACAGTAGTACTCTCCACCTCATACTTTCCCAGTATTTTAGATTATTTTCTTTGGCGGTAGTAGTTCTGGAGGTAAAGCGCTCGTCTTGGGATCAAGAGGTCGCAAGTTCGAGTCCCGGCTCCTCTGTGTTATATGTCAAAGTGTCTTTGGGCAAGACACTGAACCCTGGCTTAATGCCTCCGATAAGCAGGTAGTTGCCTTGCATGGTTGACGCTGCTATCGGTGTCTGAGTGTGTGTGAATGGGTAAGTGTGAAGCACATTGTAAAGCGCTTTGGGAGGTCTTTTGTGACTTGAAAAGCGCTATATAAATGCCGACCATTGCCATTGTCTTTGTTAGACTGTTCTCGTCTTGCCCATTTCCGCTTTAATCCGGATCTTCTCGGTCACTGGTAGAAGAAGACAACATCAGCGTAGATGCTAATATTGTCACGGTCCTTGATCAAGCGTTTATTTTTCATGCGTATTGCTCTTCCTTCCTCACTCTGAATTTTACTGTAGAGGGAGTTTTCAGCCATGTGAGGAAAGCACCTACAGAATATAGGAAAACAACAGGAACTGATACTCTAGCATCTTAGTTTCAAAATAAACTGTGACAGTTTCTGTTACAGAGTGAGACCATCTCTCGAACAGATGGAGTCTGCAAAATCAACCGCTGCTATGCATAATAAGTAGCAGTAAACTACAAACTTATTTGGTAAATTATATTTGTTTTTGTTCTATACAGTCTGTCTTATGAGAAATTGGCAGTGCATTGATTTGTAAGGTGTATTATCGCTTAGTAAGGGAAATTGCGATCTCGAATAAGTCAAGTCAAGTCAAGTCAAATTTGTTTATATAGCCCTTAATCACAAAAATGTCTCAAAGGACTGCACAGGATTACAGTTAAAAAATTACACAATTACCTGATCTTAAACCAGCATGCGGGCAAGGAAAAACTCAAAAACCTCAGTGTGAGGAGAAAAGAGAAACCTTGAGAAAGGACCTCACATGTGGTAATCCCCCTTCCAGGATTGACCAGGGTGAGTTACAATTAGCATTACTGTACACATAATAGTAAACATAAGGTAAGATGTTGAAAATGTCCGGAAAGTGCATGACATCAACGACGCCCCCGGCCTGCAAACCAGTCCAGAAAGTCTATGACGGCCACGACGCTGCCTCCCATCTCTGCCAGCTGGTAAATGCAGGGGTTGACATGCTGCAGGTCAGACGCCGGTCCGCTGACCCATCCCAAATCATCCTTCTCCTTCGTATCAGCCAGGCAGGCGTCGGAAAAAGACAGGACAAAACAGAATATGAGGTGGGCATAGATCATATGCTTTGGAATAGAAGTGTGTCTTAAGCCTCGATTTAAAAACTTCCGTTGAGGTTGCAGATCTTATCTCCAGAGGCAGGGCGTTCCATAACACCGGGGCCCGGATGGAGAACGCTCTCGAGCCCGCAGACTTCTTGGCTCTCGGAGTCACAAGTAGACCGGCATTTTCCGAGCGCAGACTCCGTGCAGGAACATAGGGGGAAATCAAATCGGAGAGATAAGAGGGTGCAAGCCCATGCAAACATTTATATGTTAATAAGAGAACCTTAAAGTCACATCTTAAGTGGACTGGGAGCCAGTGCAAGTTGGCCAATACAGGAGTAATATGCTCAAACTTTTTGGTCTTAGTCAGAAGTCTAGCTGCCGCATTCTGAACCAGCTGCAAACTTTTAATGCTAGACATCGGGAGACCAGAAAGCAATACATTACAGTAATCAAGCCGAGAAGTAATAAACGCATGAATTAAAATCTCTGCATCTGATTGGGACAGCATCGAACGAATCTTCGCAATATTACGGAGGTGGTAGAAAGCTATTCTAGTAATATTTTTCACGTGTAACTGAAACGACAGATTAGGATCAAATATAACACCTAGATTTTTGACCGAGTCACTATGGGTGATATTACATTTGTCTAGGTTCAGGGTAGTGTTTGAAAACAACTGACGACAGTGAGCTGAACCAATAATCAACATTTCAGTTTTTTCTGGGTTAAGGCATAAAAAATTATTTGACATCCATCTTTGAATCTCAGTAAGGCAAGCCTCCAGATTTCTAAAACTTAAATGTCAATTTTTTTCCAGTGGCACATACAGTTGAGTGTCATCTGCATAGCAATGGAAACTAATATTATACTTGCGGATAATGTCACCAAGCGGGATCATATAAATACTAAAAAGAAGGGCAATAAGGGGAGCAATTGTCTGAAATTGACAGGTATGTCTTTCATATCAATTGGTAGCTTTCTTTAGAATAACTTGGAAAACAAGTCAAGTCAAGTCAAGTCATTTTTATTTGTATAGCCCTAAATCACGAAGAGTCTCAAAGGGCTTAAAACAAGCTTTAGGGAAAACTTTAAAAACATGGAAATTTAAAAGTAGACATTCAATTTAAGATGGGATTAAGTCCCCCAGTGTTCACTTGCCGCCCAGGCTGGCACATCAAAAATTCTGACACTAAAACGGGGTAGAACTTGATTGGTTGACGTCAGACAAGCTTAAAAAAAAAGGAAATAACTATCTTAGTGGGCGTCGAAGAGTGGCAGTTCTGTTCTTCCGGAGAACATATTTTGACCTTTGCCCCTCCCACATGCACACGCCAGAGAAACACTGTGCTGGCACAACAATCGTTTCCCACGTGCGCCACACTCAGAAAAGTATTTTGACATCTAACGATCTAAAACCTACATGAGGACAAGGAAAAACCCAAAATATCAGCATGAGGAAAATGAGTGAAAATAAAAACCATTTTTTTTCAATACTATTCATTACATTATAACAGTAAATAGTAGCTAATAGCAGAATCTAAATTGACCGCTTGTTGCAAAGTTATACTTCCCCTAAATGTTTTAGAGAGCCAGCGAGCGTGATACAGTTATACCAAAAATAAGAGAGATAAAGCATCCAATAACGTCGAGGAGTTTCCAACTAACTATAATAATCGACCAGTGCACGTTGGATAAAATTCACACCTTTTCACACTTCCATTAAGTCCCACTTGCAGTTCCTTGGGCACAACAGTAGTCCTCAATTCGCTGCTGAGATAGCATTGTGTGCCCAACTACAATGGCGGATTGCGCCACGGCCCGTCTTGCAGCCACACACTAACATGCACATGCCACAAAACTACAGGCAAATAAGATTTGATTGGAAAATCAGTCGTAGGTTGCTTACTTTAAATTTATGTCTTCCTTGAATTTTTTGTGCCCTGTCAGAGACTCTTTGTGAAGCAAATCTGATTTGCTCTTACATAAAATATTATATTCTCACAATGCACAACTACAGCAGTGGTTAGCGCGTGTGCGGCACAGTTCTAAGGTCCCGGGAACCTCCTGCGTGGGTTCAAATCCAGCTACCGGACTTACTGTGCGAAGTTTGTATGTTCTCCCCGTGCTTGCGTGGGTTTCCTCTGGGCACTCCGGTTTCCTCCCACATTCCAAAAACATGCATTTCAGGTGGATTGGCCGGTCCAAAATTGTCCCTAGGTGTGAATGAGCGAGCGAGTTGTCTGTCCCTGTGTGCCCTGCGATTGGCTGGCAACCAGTTCAGGGTGTCCCCTGCCCACTGCCCAATAATTGCTGGGATGGGCTCCAGCACCCCCGCGACCCTACTGAGGATAAGTGGTGCAGCTGATGAGATGAGATGAGACAATGCACAACTATTCTCTTGTACGGATTGTCATACCATGCACAAACTCTACTGTACCCTCTCATATATACTACTATACTCTCATACACACTACTTTAAACTCCCACACATAGCACTATACTCTAATTACACACTATTAGACTCTTTCACACATACAACCATATTCTCATACACATGCTACTATACTCTCTCACATATACTGCTATACTGTCAGGAAACGGACCAGGAAGCAGGAAGTCGGAACTCAAATGCGTAGACAATCCGTCACTTTAATTAGGAAATAAAAGTTGTCCAACACACAAACGGACCAAAGTCAAAACAAAACAGGTTCAAAGGTAATCAAAATTGCAAACTAGCCATTACACGGATCAAACAGGCATGAACAGGTCTTTAACAAGGTAAAGCAATAGTCTGGCAACGGGCAGTCCCAAAAGGTGCGTTTAAGTATTCAAACAATCAGTTCAATGCGTCACAGCCTGTGTCAAGGGGCGGGGCCGGCTGGCCGCCATGACGACCGTGCAGGCCATGACACTATATTAAGAACAACTTCAGTCTGATGTAAAACTGTGTGAATATACACACAAATACTTGTGCTTAGCCTTGGTTACCAAAAGTATGCTAGTAAAAAACACTGGATGTGAAAAAACCCTTAGTAATAGCAGTTTAATGGTGTGTGAGAAAGAATATATAGTGTGCTACAGAGTATATTAGTGTGTGTGAGAATATATAGTTGTATGCGTGTGAGAGTATAGTTGTAAAAGCATTGTAAAGTGTCTATGAGAGTATTTTAGTACGTTTTTAGATACTATAGTAGCGTGTGAATGATAGTATAATATTTTGGGTAAGTGTAGTAGTGCATACGAGAGTATAGTAGTGTTTGTGTCTTTGTGAGATGATAAGATGTGCACGTGTAAGAGTATATGATGTTGAATGTGAGAGAAAGTATGATTTATTCAAAGAGTAGCTCATAGTGGGCTTTCTCTCTCATTCACCCGCATGCACGCTAACGCACGCTAACAGACATCGTAACAGATGGCATTGTTTCACCCACTGGGAGTTAATCACTCCGAACCACACGACACAATAGACATTGCCGCTTATTCCCTGTTTACCGACCGGACCAGAAACTTTTTTTCAGCATGTTGCGAAGAAAGGTCTACCAGGTTCAGGTTAGCGTTCAAAGATTTCTTCTCCCTTTGTTTTTGGTTGTGACCTTGTTGTCATACTTTTTTAGTCTTACTTCTTACTTTTTCTGTTACGAAAATAAATGTGTTCTATTTTAATGCGAATGAAACAGTTGTAAAAGAACAGTGTTTCTCAACCTTTATTTTGCAAAAGTACACTTTTAAAATGATGCATCTGGTGGTACACTGAATTTGTCAAACGATTTATTATAATCCATTAACCGATGTTAACATTTCTTTTTGTGTTTGTTTTAAACATGTAAGTTCTCAAAACTGAATAAAAAAATCAAATTATTAAAAAAAAGACCTCTTCTTTATAGTAAAATAGGAAATCTTTAAAATTCACAAATTGATCCCATTACAGTGGAACCTCGGTTCTCGACCATAATCCGTTCCAGAACCCTGTTCGAAAACCGATTAGTTCAATCACCAAAATCGCTTTTCCCACTAAAAGTTATGAAAATCATTTTTAATCCGTTCCAACATCCTGAATGTTTACTATGAACGTAAACATGAAGCTAACCCAGGCTAATCGTACGTTCGCGTTAGCGTAATCTTCCGTACGAAAGATTACGCTAACATGAACGTGTAAATATAAAAAATCTGGTCGTTTACACGTCATTTAGCACCCTGGTCTCCACAACAAGTGGCTAGCGCTTCATTGGAAAGGGCCCGGTCACACAGCCGTTTGCGTCTATATCGCGGGTAAAATTTTGCGGGGTTTTTTTTGCCCGTGGTTGCCCGCGATGGAAAATGCGCAAAATTGGCCAACCCGCTGTTCATCGGTGGTATGACCGCAAAACAGACGCCGGCGACTGTTCCGCTTCCTCATCGCGTCATTTCCGCGTAATTTTCTCGTGTGGACCACGGGTATAAAGGCTGCCGAGCCGGCTTTATGCCGAGAAATGCATCCTTGCCGAGATTTGCATCCCCTCGCTACTACAACCACTTTTACCTCGTTTTATCTAACTTTTATATCACTTTTAGGGAATTTAATGGCGAACATATAACCAAAACCAATTCGTCTTGCATTTGTTGGGAATGTAATACAACTTAAACCATTCCGTCTTTGTATTTGTTGTGAATGTAATCGAACGGTAATGCACGCCGTATACAAATCACTTTTGAGCAGGTAACATGTTTATTTTGCCTTTTTCTATTCAAATCGCTTGTATTGAAACTGTTATGCACTCTACCGTAAAGCTTATTTCTGCATAATAAGCTTTACGGTAGAGTGCATAACAGTTCTCAAAAGTGATTTATATACGGTGTGCATTACCGTTCGATTACGTTCACAACAAAAACAAAGACGGAATGGTTTAAGTTGTATTACATTCCCAACAAATGCAAGACGAAGTGGATTTGGATATATGTTCGCCATTACATTCCCTAAAAATGATATAAAAGTGAGATAAAACGATGTAAAAGTGGTTGTAGTAGCGAGGGGATGCAAATCTCGGCAGGGATGCATTTCTCGGCATAACAACGGGCTGTAGAAATCATAACCGCTCAAGACACAGTCCCGTGAAGATCAAGATTTCAAGCTATGGCACCGAAGAAGCCAATATGTTATTATTATAATAGTTTTTCATTTTTATTTTATTATCTTGTTATGAGATGAAAATAAATGTCAAGAAATAAAAATGGATTAAGACAAGGTCACTACGGTGACGGGGATCCATGTTCACCCCTTGACGTCTCGAGCACAACTGACGTGTGCTCGGCAAATCGCGCTGTATATACGCGGAGAAAGGCGTTTGACCGTCACACGCGTAACACGCAAATTTCACGTAATAACACCGCAATACAGGCGCAGAACATGCTATGACCGTGCTCCACCCACGATTACCCGCTGAAATTTCGCGTCCTACCCACGTGTAGCCACGCCCTGGCCGCGGCCATAGCACGTCGTTCCGCGTCATTTCCGCGTCATTACCTCGTGTGTACCACGTGTGCCGCCCGCGGTTAACACGTGGTCTAAAGTTTTGAGCAGCGCAAAACTTTTTCGCGCGGCCAACCGCGTGTGAATTTCCGACTGCGTGTAAAGCACTGCTGTATCTCGTCTGTATGGCGATCTCAAAGCGTCCAACAGCGTCTGCTTCACGGGCAGAAATTTCTGGCCGTGATTCAGCCTCGATACGCCCGTGAAAGGCTGTGTGACCGGGCCCTAAAGTTTTGAGCAGCGCAAAACTTTTTCGCGCTGCCAACCGCGTGTGAATTTCCGACCGCGTGTAAAGCACTGCTGTATCTCGTCTGTATGGCGATCTCAAAGCGTCCAACAGCGTCCGCTTCACAGGCAGAAATTTCTGGCCGTGATTCAGCCTCGATACAGACGCAAACGGCTGTGTGACCGGGCCCAAATGGGGCTCCGTTCCAACACCCTGAATGTTTACCATGAACGTAAACATGAAGCTAACCCAGGCTAATCGTACGTTCGCGTTAGCGTAATCTTCCATACGAAAGATTACGCTAAAATCAACGTGTAAATAAACAAAGGGTAAAGAAAAGAATTGTGAATAGGATTTCTTACCTTTGTGGTGCTCAGCAGAAGCCATGCTGTATGTTTAGCAAGATCGGAAACTCGAACACCTTCATCATATTTTGCTATTATTTCTTTCTTAAATGCAATAGTTGTACGCACTACTCATCTTTTTTCACCTGTAGCAACTTTGCTGCTTGCACCGACCTTCTTTGGAGGCATAATTAGGGGCTAAAACACTTGGTACACCTATATTAAAAGCGAAAGCAAAACAAAACACGTCCGCACGTGATAACAGTTCTTCACGAGGGGTGGGAGCAATCTACACGATCTACACCCGTACGCCGCTCAGCATCGCACCCTAGCGTACCGGCGTTCGAACTCCGATTATTTGACCGAACAGCGAAGCAAGAATTTCTCGAAATTTTTGGTCGAGAACCGATTTGTTCGAACTGAGAGGCGTTCGAAAACCGAGGTTCCACTGTATTTATGTTTGTTGTTTGATATTAACATGATATTGTACAAACGGCTGCAGTATTTCTATATATTTAATTTATTCAATTATAATTGTACATTTTTGTCAGGTTTGCCATTCTGGCCCATCTAAAATGCAAAGCATGGTTGTGGCCGAGATTCATTATCCCCTGTAGACTATTGCTGAGAGCAGAGACTTTTATTTAGGTTTTGAACTTGTGATTGTCGCCCGCCTAAAATGAACTGTGCTTTTTTATCGTTACAGTTTTTTTCCACCTAACATGAAATGCACTTATGCGGCCGTTATCCACTATCCCCAATCTCATACTGCTGCGAGTGGGAACTTGCAAAAACGGCCCTCTTTTCGGAAGGCGTGACATTTTGGCCCGCCTACAATGAACAATACTCTTTTGGCTGAGAGCAGGGGGCCAGCAGAGTGTTTTTTTCCGGTTTGGTCCGCTGAAGCATCCCATTGTGGGCTGCCTAAAATTAACTGCACTGTTTTGGCCGCGGTCTATTATCCTGTCCCACTATTGCTGACAGTAGGGGCTTGAAGAGCAAAGTTGTGCGATGTGTGGCAGCTCTTTTTTGTCATTTTTGCCCAAAAATGAACAGCACCCGTGCAACTGCGATCCATTATCCCCGATCCACTATAGATATGAGCGACATACTGCAGATCGTATTTTGAAAATAGGGGGCGGCTGCATCGCAGATTTTCGTGTATTGGGAGGTTCTGGTCCACATTAACCGTGATCAACAGGGGATTCAGCATCTGCTTTTCCTGAGTGTACAAACTGTTGAATTCAGGTGTGTCCTGATTACTCAGTTCTGACATAATTAATCGATTTGTCCAATAAAAAAAAGACCAGATATAAAGTGGTGGCATTAAGTCTGGGAAATCGTGGAGTTGTAGGGAGCCAATTTTATTGCATTGCTACACTGTTCTCAACTTTGGAAATTAATCGAACACTGGTGGCAGTGATGTCAGCGTTCCGGAAACATTCATATTCGAACAGTCAAACGAAAAATCTAAATTCCCTTCTTTTTTTTTCAAATCACAAGTATAAGCTCCTTTTTTCAAAGACTGCTAAGTTCCTGTCAGAACCGGAACAGATACAGGACCCAATCGCGTGACGTTCACAAGCTTTTTATTTTGTGGGAAATGGGGAGTCATGCACGATAGGAAGCCGCCCGGGCGTGGAAGGACAGGACGGCAGACACCGACGTGATCGATAACGACTCAGGATAACGGAAATAAATAGGAGAAACTCGACGGGAACCAAAACTGGAGAAACTAACCAAAAGGACAAGAATAGGCGGAAAACAAAACTGGAACCCGAAATTAATCAGTACAAAAATAAACGGGAACAATACTGGACTGCAGATATATAGCAGGGCCAATTGGGCACCATAGCAACTGTGACACACACACACACACACACACACACACACATGCAGGCACGCAGCAAATGCGCAAGGCCAATTAAGTGCCTGGGCAACCATGACAGTTCCACGTCTCGACTGACGTTTTTGTGTTATTAGGACCTTGAAGTCGAGGTGGAAAACCACACTGAGCTCTACCATTCTCTGGATGAAAAGGGCCAAAGCGTTCTGAGCACCCTGGGAGACTCTGAGGACGCTGCGCTTCTGCAAAGACGTCTGGACAACATGAGCCAGCGCTGGAATGATCTGCGCAGCAAAACGCTCAGCATGAGGTGAGGAAGAGGTAAACTTTGATAAATGCATACATAAGAAAGACAAAGTGTGTCTTTGCATGGAAAAAGGGCTCACTTGGACTCAGAAATTGCACCATGGAAGAGGCTGCACATGTCACTGCAGGAACTGCTGAACTGGTTGAGGTTGAAAGCTCAGCAGCTGGAGCGGGAGATGCCCGTAGGGGGCGATGTTCCTGCTGTCCAGAACCAATTAGACACTCATCGGGTAAGTTCACATACTGTATTTTCTTAACCATCCAGTAGGTCTCTTTTGTTTGGTTGGTCCTGCAACGCCTATTTCGGAGTGAGTTACTCAGGAATAAAAATATATGGCATTTCAAATAACAACACATAATTGCATTCCTTGATATGCCTTGTTTTTTCACCAAAAACAAGCTTGTTTTTCTCGGCTAAAAACTAAGATAATCGTCAGCATGAAAAGCTAGTGTCATTTTCTCAGTGGCACCGAAAACTGAAAAAGACAGAAAATGCATGTGTAATGAGAACTAGAGAAGAAGTGAAACACAGAAAATGTGTTTTCTTATTCTCTACTGAAAGCTAATGTGGTCGTGTCGTCTAAAACTTAGGTTGCCTTCTGTGAGTTAAGCAAGCCTTCTGTGCTGAAAATTAGTGTTGTTTTCTTTTACTCTGAAAAAAATATATATTTTTTCGATACTAAAAATTAGCGTTCTCTTGCATGAAAAGCTGGCGTTGTCTTGATAGTTAGAATTTAGTAGTCTTTTGCATCGAAAGTTACTTTTGGCATGATTTTGGCTAAAAACTAGCATAATTGTCTTCTTTGCCAAAGTCTTGTTTTTTCCTCCCAAAAACTTACTACTTCCACGCAAAAACAATGATAGTCTCGTGTTAAGCAAACGTTTTTCTGTCTTCTATGCTACAAATAAGCATTGTCTTGATCCTTGTCAAAAGCTATTTTTGTTTTCCTTTTTGCTGAAAACTATCTTCTTCTATACCCCAAAATAGTATTGTCTACTTCTCTGCAGAAAATTTGCATTGTATTTAGTTCCAAAAGATCGGGTTGGGTTTTAAATCCATTTTTGCCACCATGTCGCATCCAGTCATCCATTATCTGCATCGCTTATCCTCAGTAGGACTCTGACACCCATGCGACTTATGATTTATTTATTTTTGTACATTATATATATATTATATATAATATGTTAAATATATGTTTGGGTCCGTACAAGTTTGGGTCAGTACAAAGGGTTTGTTCTTATTTAATTGTATGATATTTGATATTTGTTGATTCTACCTCACGGATTTTGCCCCTTACAGGTCCTTTTCAGAACGTAACTCAGACAAAAAATGAGGTATTACTGTAGAGGGTTTTACCTTTTTTTTTTTTGATAACCGTATGAGGAAAGGCAGTTGTTTCTGCTCACCGAAATATTTTGATAATTTGGGCAAAATATCTTCAATTTTTGGCCTTTCAAAAGTGCAACTAAAATTCATAGCTTCATAAAAACGTTTTTGGTCGGAAAATAAAATCAAAGTAAACTTCCACACAAAAAATAATCCCCACTGCCCAAATATTTATAACATTTAATACATCTTTGACATAATTAGACTCCATGTTGCACTGACATTAGGCCATCAAAGGCATGAGAAAATGAAAAATGAACTGCATGTTAGATGAATATCCTATTTTTTGCAAGTTGAATTAGCCCAAAATGGCTCCACAATGCATATGAGTTCTATGTGCTTGAATAAAGCGTGTGGCTCTCTCTCGTCAGAGCTTCCGGCGGGACGTAAGAGCCAAAGAGCCCGTGGTGACCAAGACGCTCGACGACGTTGGCGTTTTCCTCTCACAGTTGCCTCAAGAGCATCCTTCACCAGAGCATCAAGGTAACATACTCAAAAACTCAACGCAAGCAGCTTACAATCTTCACAACTTGATTTGATGTTTCTCACTCAAAAGCACAGAATTTAATAAATTAATGTCATTAATATGCAATTAATTATAGTAGCTGTTGCTTTTTTTTTCACTTCTGAGCATCTCCCTACGTGTCCCCAAAGGCCATCTACTGCCGGTTAACGGTTACAAAATATTTATTATGGTCCTAACTTTGTTTCTCTTCATCAGCACATTTGAATTTGTTAAAGTAATTTGACTTTCTGGTTACCTGGGGTGGGTTATTTTAGAGCAGGGGAGTCAAAGGGCTACATGCTGAGGGCCAGACTGGAATGTTTAACTAGAATGGTTTGTGCACAACAGGACTCTACCCGTGTTGACGTGAAACCCAAAGAGTAAGACTGAGTCCAGATATATATATATATATCCATCCACCCATTGTCTGCACCACTTATCCTCAGTAGGGTCACGGGGGTACTGGAGCCCATCTCTGCTGTCCTAGGGCAGTGGGTAGGGGACACCCTCATCTGGATGCCAGCCAATCGCAGGGCACACAGAGACAGACAACTCGCTCGCTCATTCACACCTAGGGACAATTTTGGACCGGCCAATCCACCTGAAATGCATGTTTTTGGAATGTGGGAGGAAACCGGAGTGCCCAGAGGAAACCCACGCAAGCACGGGGAGAACATACAAACTCCGCATAGTAAGTCCGGTAGCTGGATTTGAACCCACGCAGGAGGTTCCCGGGACCTTAGAACTGTGCCGCACACGCGCTAACCACTGCTGCTCAACTCGCTTGCTCATTCACACCTAGGGACAATTTGGACCAGCCAGTTAACCTGAAATTCATGTTTTTGGGAATGTGGGAAGAAACCGGAGTTCCCGGAGGAAACCCACGTAAGCACGGGGAGAACATGCAAACTCCACACAGGAAAGTTTGATCCCATGACCTCAGAACTGTGCCGCGGACACGCTAACCATATATTTATATTATATGATGTTATGTTGTGTTGTTTTATATTGTATTGTTCTGTGTACAGCCTCCTTAACCTTAAAGTGTTGGGCCTTGGCATTCACACAGCATGCCATGTGGAGTTTACAAAACAAACTTTTTGTCACCATGGCAACAGCCCAGTTCATGCTCAAGTTTTACAAGCCACCGGCCTATCACTGAGCGAGCCAACAGGATTCCAGCTGTTAATGACTAAGGGCACAGAGCACTTTCCTGCTGCACAGGGAAAGTTCAGGCTGAATCTTTTCAGCTTGAGACGTTTTATTCGATTTGTGTACATTGAACCACCTTTGTTTCCTTTTTTTACTCCTTAAAGATACATTGATTTGATTGATTAGTGTTCATTTATTTTTGATGGGAAATGTATGGAAATTGTCTTTATTTGCCGGAAGTGACAAAGGACTGAAAATGTCTGGTGTAGCTGACTATTACCATTAGAAAATCATTTGGCTACAATACAAAAAGTTAAGTTAGCTAATAAAGCGAAATAAGTAAAGGAATCGCCCACCCAATGTCAGAGGAACACTGCATACACTGTGTTATATCGTACAACTGAAAACGAGTGCTACAAAGCACAAGGAAGAATACGAACTACGAAACCGCACCGATTTTCTCTTGGTTTTTATTTTTGGGGTAGATGGAGCAGCAAGACGGCAGACAATTTTGTTAGCTGCCACTAAGTGAGGCTCATGTTATGTAAGATAAATGCTATAACTTTCTCGGCCAAAAAGCATTTGAGAAAAAGCACATTAAGATAATGAATTATTATTATTATTTAACAATAAGCGGTGCTAAATAATACACATTCTTTTAAAATAAATAGTATAAAATTCAATTTTTTAATATTTTGCTTATTTTACAATTTATTTGTATTTTTGCAAACGTATCGGCTACATGTTATAAGCAATAATCTTGCTTATTCTAAGTACTATTTATATCATTCCACTCTCAAACTCATTTATATAAATATAAATAAATCAAATTAAACATATGTGTACATTGAGACTATGTATCTTATAATATAAATTTGAGTTATATTCTTAACCCAACTGGAAAAAATGTATTGTTATAATCCGATATCTATTTGTGAAGTAATTAATTTATAGATTTAGATTTATAGAAACACCAGACTTCGCAATTCCTGCAACGTTAGAACAATATTCCCCGCTGATCAAACAAAAATATACTTTCTTTACATGATTTAATGTAGAATTTAAAATGTGAAAATATCTTTGAGATTCAAGAAAAATATTAAAATTCTTTATGGGTTCAGGTGAATCTTATCGAGAAAAATAAATAAATTCAAATCGAATTCAGCCCTTGTGAATCATAATAAATGAATATAGGAAATTACAGTGGATAACCAGACGTATATAATAAAGCGTTAATAAACTCTTCTTTTCATCTTTTTGTGGGTTTGGGTTGGCATTTGGACTGTACTTGAGGTAGTCCTATTCTGACTTTCACCATTTTCTTCTTGGAATAAAATGGAATAAACACCACTTGCGTGATATCGCTCTGTCCTCCCTGTATTTGTTTTTATGAAAATTTGTACTTGATACTGGGAACTTTGCTGTTAGATTCCATATCTATGATAGAAAGAAGCTGAAGCTCCTCTAAACTTTGTTTTTCTTATTGCCTTGAACAGTGCATCAGTGACTTTTGTTTGAAATGAAATGATCTGCATTTTATATAGCGCTTTTCAAGTCAATGACTTCTCAAAGCGCTTTACAATGTGCTCCACATTTCCCAATAGCGGCCTTGCAGCCATGTAAGGCGCTAACCTGCTTATTGGGGGTGTTAGGGGTTCAGTGTCTTACCCAAGGACACTTCGACATGTAACACGGACGAGCCGGGATTCGAACTGGGATCCCTTGATCCCAAGACGAGCGCTCTACCTCCTGGGCTACTGTTTGAAGTAAAATAACAGTAAGAGGGGGTTTCCTCAATTTTGATTACTGGTATTTAGCAAATACGGCTACATTGGGTGGTTTGTTTTGGGATAGGCGCTTGACTATGGCGACATCCAATGAAAAAAAATAACACTGCAAGTCATTGTATGACATGATCAAGCTCATTTTTACCTTATACTTTTCTCAGCATTGTCTCCCGGGATACATTTTATTAAAATGATGAATTGGCCCATTGGCCTTGAGTTTGGCCTAAATGGTTCTCCATCAACCGAATACAATTAGCAAAATCAAATAATAAAAAGGACTCATTTTGTCCCTAAGGCTTCGGCTCCAAGGAGCGTGCCCAAAACGTGGGACGAATCCTCAGAAAGGAGGCGAATGATGTGATGACCAAATGGGAGCAGCTTAATAGTAACTCCGCCGATTGGCTGAGGAGGTTGGAGCTGGCTCTGCAGCGGCTGATGGAGCTCCTGGAGGCGCAAGACCTTCTGGACGGGCAGCTGAGGCAGGCAGAGATGGTGAAAGGCACATGGGAGCCTGTCGGAGACCTTCTGGTGGAGACGCTGCCCAAGCACATCCAAAGAGTCAAGGTGAGAACTAATTTTTGTCTTTTGGTTACCGAAAATGTATCTGACTTCCTTGCGTTGGCACGTGTATGATGAAGGAGTTCCAGGAAGAGATTGCTCCCATCCAGGAAGATGTCACACACATGAACCAGTTGGCATCCACTTTCACTCTGCCTGAAATTAAGCTGTCGCCTGACAACTTGGAACGCGTTGAAGAGCTTAATAAACGCTGGAAGCTTTTGCAGGTAAGCCCCGGTGGCCTCAGATACGACTCTGTATGTACACTGAATATATTGTTGGATTTAATCCCTGTGTTTTTGTTTTTTTAAGCTAAAATCGTCAACCTACCAGTTGTTAGCTAGGGCAGTGGTCAGCAACCAGTGGGACACGGACCAGAAAGAAAAAAAAAAGCCCATGATACGCTTTATGTTTTAAAAAGTCAAAGTTTGGGTGCGCGTTACACAGCTGGTTTTAAGGTAGTACATTAATTACTGTATTTAAGTATTGATTGATCAGTCGAGAAATACTGCTGACCAAATTAACCCAGATAACGGCGTTGAACGTGCCAAATCCTAACCACTAGACCACTTAGGCTGTTAATGACAAAAGAAAAGGTTTCTAGATTGTATTTCATCATTACACTACTTTCACAGTCCCATGTTGCACAACATATTAATGGGGAATTATGGGAAAGAGTTCAGCTAAAACAACGTTGCACAATGTGGTACCAAGAGTGAAAATAGAGTTATGATGAGATAAAATTTCATCAATTTCCTGTGTTAACTCAAACCCTGGAAATTTCGTGATTGCACCATGGGATTAGCCTTCCTCCTAATATCAGGGTTTGTACGGGTGCTTGAAATCCATCAAAATGCTTACATTTTGTTTTCAAGGTCAAGAAGGTACTTGAATTTTGGGTGAAGTGCTTGAAAATGCTTGACTTTTCTTGCCATTGCCAAGTTTCTAGGCAGTTTAACTCTTTAAACCATGCATTAATTGAAGAAAAATAAAAAGCGCTAAAATGGTGCTGCTCTGGTGGCTTGTCACTACGGTGTTGTCATGTAAAGCGTCACTGCCCCCTACTGGTCCTACCCAAGAGGATGGCTCTGCTCACTGGGAAGAGCTGGCTTTTTTGTCCCCCATAATGGCTCTTTAGATTTTTATCATATATATATATATATATATATATATATATATATATATATATATATATATATATATACTGGACTGTCTCAGAAAATTAGAATATTGTGATAAAGTTCTTTATTTTCTGTAATGCAATTTAAAAAACAAAAATGTCATACATTCTGGATTCATTACACATCAACTGAACTATTTCAAGCCTTTTATTATTTGAATATTGCTGATTTTGGCTTACAGCTGAAAAAAACTCAAAAATCCTGTCTCAAAATATTAGAATACTTCCTCAGACCAAGTAAAAAAATATTTTTATAACAGCAAAACTAAATCAAACATTTGAAAATGTCCATTGATGCACTCAGTACTTGGTTGGGAATCCTTTTGCACGGATTACTGCATCAATCCGGCGTGGCATGGAGGCAATCAGCCTGTGGCATTGCTGAGGTGTTATTGATGCCCAGGATGCTTCGATAGCGGCCTTCAGCTCATTCGCATTTGTAGGTCTGGTGTCTTTCATCTTCTTCTTAACTATACCCCACAAATTCTCGATGGGGTTCAGGTCAGGGGAATTAGCAGGCCAATCAAGGACAGTGATGCCATGGTCAGTGCACCAGTTACTGGTGGTTTTGGCACTGTGGGCAGGTGCCAGATCATGCTGGAAAATGAAATCCTCATCTCCATAGAGCTTTTCAGCAGATGGAAGCATGTAGTGCTCTAAAATCTCTTGGTACACAGTTGCATTTACTCTGGACTTGATGAAACACAGTGGACCAACACCAGCAGCTGACATGGCTCCCCAAACCATTGCTGACTGTGGGAACTTCACACTGGATTTCAAGCAACTTGGATTTTGCTCCTCTCCAGCCTTTCTCCAGACTCTGGCGCCTTGACTTCCAATGAAATGCAAAACTTGCTTTCGTCTGAAAAGAGGACTTTGGACCACTCTGCAACTGTCCAGTGCTTCTTCTCCATAGCCCAAGTCAGACGCTTCTTCCGTTGTCTTGAGTTCAGAAGTGGCTTGACCATGGGAATACGGCTATTGTAGCCCATTTCCCGGACACGTCTGTGAACTGTGGCTTTTGATACCTGGACTCCAGCTTCAGCCCACTGTCTTTGAAGCTCCCCCAAATTCTGGAAGCGGCTCTTCGTCACAATTTTGTTAAGGCTGCGGTCATCTCTCTTGGTTGTGCAGCGTTTCCGGCCACATTTTTCCCTTCCAACAGACTTTTTGTGGATATGCTTTGAAACTGCACTCCGTGAACAGCCTGCTCTTTGAGAAATTTCTTTTTGTGTCTTACCCTCCTGATGGAGGGTATCAATGATGGTCCTCTGGACAGCAGTCAGATCAGCAGTGATTTAGTTTACTGAACCAAGCTGAGTGTTTTTAAGGCTCAGGAAACCCTCGCAAGGTGTTTCGAGTTAATTAGATGATTCAGGTGATTAGTTGAATAGCCTACTTGTATACTTTTTCATGATATTCTAATATTTTGAGATAGGATTTTTGAGTTTTCTTAAGCTGTAAGCCAAATTCAGCAATATTAAAATAATAAAAGGCTTGAAATAGTTCAGTTGATGTGTAATGAATCCAGAATGTATGACATTTTTGTTTTTTTAATTGCATTACAGAAAATAAAGAACTTTATCAGAATATTCTAATTTTCTGAGACAGTCCAGTATATATATATATATATATATATATATATATATATATATATATATATATATATATATATGGGACGTCAAGAACGTATTCACATTTTTTATTCTTTCTGGGAGATTGATACAGAGGAGGGGATTCCCATCCCCCTCGCTCAACCCAACTGATGTGTTGCAACATCTCGTTGGGAGTCATTAGGTGACCAAAAACCCCCAAATTCCGATATAAATATTATATATTGAACTACAGTATGTGTGTAGCAGAGTGAGGGCATGATTAAGAAGGGTATGTGAAGAATACTTCCATGTAAATCACGATGCCCAAGGGCCCTGCACAATTATGTATGTTTGTCTCAAGTACAGAAGCAATAAATTTGTTCAAACCAAAAAAAAGAAGCAATAAGCTCAAACCTACTTAACCCCCACTGCAATATTTACTAAAATGTAACTCCAAAACAGGTTTTCTGTCGCCTGGATTGTGTTTTTAAAGTAATATCTTTCCTCTCTCGGGTATCTACTAAACGTAAATCAGAAAACAATATGCAGATGTGGAATGCTTTTCCCTCATGTTGATAAATTTCTACTTTAGAAACTCGTGCTCCCCCAATAAAGACTGATTTTGTGAGTCCATTTGGAAAAAACTATACTTGTTATAATATTTTTTTTCTCCCTTTTAGCTTTCATCAGACTCCCTTACGGACGTTGTAAAAGCTCTTGAAACATTAACATTGATCATTTTGGTGAAGACCAATTTTTTGGCGTTCCTCAATTGAACCGTCATTACTGAAAAAGATGAAAAGAAGGGAGCCAGTAGCTGCAACAAATGATTATGGCCTGGCCGGCGCAAGCGTCCACTTAATGAGCAATTGCACAAAATTCCGTTCATTTGTACGAATGCGACAATGTTACCATGGATACAGGGCTCGGGGAAGGAACGACTGGTGTACTAGCAAGTTGAGTGGGGTAGGAACAAAGGTACAACATTTTCACGGGCTTCACTTTCACTTCTTCGTCTGAAGCTCATTACGCATGCATTTTCTGTCATTGTTGCAGTGCAAATGCTGCTAATCAGTCTAGTGGCGCCTCTGCGAGCGGCAGCCTTTCCAGCAGCTCCATGTTATTTCGCTCTTTTAGTGATTTATTGTTTTAAGTGTCTGCTTCTATATTCGGTGTTTTTCATCCCGTTTGACAACTACACTTTGGATTACTTTCTATCCTATCATTAAGGGTTTTAACGCACAAAAATGCGTTTATTCGAGGAATCAACTCCTTGCCCTGAAGAATTCTCGTGCCGGCGTGATGAGGGGGCCCGTGGATGCAGAGCCGGAGATAAGGTGAAGGCTAAGCGGCTAGCGGCGTTATAAGCCTTCAGTACCGTCCGTAATCATGATAAATGTGAACTCTCGACCAAATAAGACCGACAAACTGGCTGCGCTGGTGAAAAACATCAACGCGTCCAGGAAGTGCAGTTTGCTTTGTTTTACGGAAACGTGGCTCACGTCTAGCATCCCAAACGCTAACGTGGAGCTACCCAGCTTCAGCGCTGTTAGGACAGACAGAGACACAAAAGCCTGCGGGGAGAGGAGAAGAGGTGGACTCGCCATCTACGTGAATCGAGGTGGTGTAAGCCTGGGCACAAAGATTTCCATCTGCTCTAGGGACGTCGAACTTTTGGCCTAGCGTGTAACTTCATTCACTCCGCTGTGGCTAAACTACAACACAGCACCCCGAGGCCGTCCTGTTAAGCTGTTAATAAACAACAAAAGGATACTGCTGGAAGTGTGAATTTCCCTACGGGGATGAATGAAGTATCTATCTATCTATCTAGTGCCTCATCGCGGCTGGATTACCTACTTGTTCTACCAAATAAACGCTGAGACATTTCTGATGATTCTTTTTTGTTTTCTTCAGGAAAATAATCATCCTCTGCTTGTTTTCTGTGTGTTTCCTGCTGCGAACAACATTGTCTTGCATCAGCTGCCTTAGTGCCATTTCTCTTCCACTTCTGAATGGTTGAATTCAATAAAAAATTGGATGATGCATTCATGAAGCTGAGTAATCTGAATGCCAGCCTATTTGAAATGTCATTCATCCTGCAGCATGCGGAAAGCAACTTGTATTTTGGACGTCTGGTAGCATGGAGCGATTGATCAAGCCACAAGATACCTTGAGCCTAAATGAAATGAAATGAAATGTTTATTGAAGGTATTGTTGGATACATTAATAAAAAAACATGACACAAAAAAAAAACTAAAGCTGAGAGTGAGCATGGCCAAATATGGTCACCTTACGCCCCCTCCCCTAAGGAAATTTGACAGATCTGTTTCTGCCAACCTTTGCTTAAAGGTTTGCACCGTATTTGCACTAATAACCCGGTCAGGCAAAAAATTCCAAATTTTTGGTATCCTGAAAGAAATAAAGTTTCCATGCAAGTTGCTGGTCGGTCTAGGCACCCGTAACTTATATCTGTGACCACGTAAACCATCAACACGACAGAACTCAAAAAATTGATCAAAAGGCACATCGATCATTCCATGCAGTACTTTGAACACAAAAATTAAATCAAATCGAATTCTACGGAGCTCCAAAAAGTCCAAGTTCAGTCTTTGTAGTCTTTCCGGATATGACAAGTTGTGCATCCCAGGTATCCGCTCCGTATACCGTCGTTGAACTCCTTCCAGTAGGTTAATGTCCTTGAGTAAGTAAGGGTTCCACACAACTCTGTTATATTCTAACCCGGGTCTAACATAAACGCAAAACATTCGAACTAAGAATGCTGGGTTCTTGTTGTAAAAGTTTCTGTAATTGTTTGATGCTATGTTATTGGCTTTGTTGGTAATTTTGGCAATATGCGTGATAAACTTTAAGTTTGAAGTAAGAGTGACACCCAGATCCTTATGTTCAGTAACAACATGCAAATCATGATCATTAATGTTATACAGCGGAACAGAACCATGTAAAAACGACTATGCTAAGCATTTATGAGTAGACAATTGCAGTTGCCACTTTTCGGACCAAAGAAAAACTGATTTAATGTCATTTTGGAGAGAATCAATTGTTCCTGTAACCTGGGTTTTTGGTAAGAAAGCCGACAGTTTAGCATCATCGGCAAAAATTGAGATGTCACTACTTTGAATGGCCTCAGGTAGGTCGTTCACAAAAAACAGAAGTAATAATGGTCCTAGTACTGAGCCCTGCGGTACCCCACTACAAACTTCCGACCACGCTGAAAGAACATCATCAATTTTTACGCATTGTTTACGATTTGACAAATATGCTGTTATCCATTCAAGCAGTTTTCCACTAATACCATAGCATTTCAGTTTTTGTAAAAGCTTGTTATGAGACACTTTATCAAAAGCCTTGCAAAAGTCTAAGTAAACAACATGACCAGCCATATTGTGAACAAAAAACATACTGGTAATATTATTCAAATGAGCTATTAAGTCAGTCATGGTAGAATGTCCGGACCTAAACCCATGTTGTTTAAACGTAAAAAGATTGTGCTCCTGTATAAATTTCCATATGGCATCTGAGATCATTTTCTCGAACACTTTACAGACGCAGCTAGTCAAGCTAACTGGTCTATAGTTGGCTGCACTTGTTGTGCTCCCCCCTTTAAAAATCGGTATGACAATAGCACTAAGCCAGTCCTCAGGCAGCTGTGAATCCTCAAAAGATCTAGAGAACAGGTAAAATAATGGTTCACATAAAAAGTCAGCTAGCTTTTTAAGCAAAAAATTTGGAATTTTGTCAGGGCCGGCTGAAAATTTACTGGGAAGTTTTATCAAGTATCTATGAATTAACTCCTTTGAAAGTTCCACAGAATTTAGAACAGCTGAAGTTCTGCTGGGAAAGTCGGGTGAAACACCATTGTCACGACCAAAAACACTGGCATACTGATCATTTAATATACGGACATTGTCAGCATTATCTGTAGCAACGGTACCGTCAGATGCCTTCAGGTTGGGAATAGATGCCCTAGAAATTAGTTTACGGTTGATGTATGAAAATAATTTACGAGTATTATTAGCCTCTAAAACTTTATTTTCCTCAGCCACCCTTTCCCGCCTGATGACCCTCCGCAGTTCCCTTGAAGCATCTTGATAACTTTCCAAGTATGCCAACTGATCACGTTTAAGATCGTTTAAATGTTTTTAAAAAAACACAAAAAAAAATTGTACCATGGCCAACCCAAATACCCAAAGAAGTTAAGCACCTCGGCACCTAAGTTGTATTGTGACTTGGAGCCTGAACGCAGATTTGAGAAGGAAATTAAATGTTCTTGAGATGAAGTATTTGAGGAGTATGTTAGGAGTGACAAGATTTGATAGATTAAGGAATGAAATTGTAAGAGACAGAACTGGAGTAGTAGTGGAACTGAGCAAGCATGTGGATAAGAGAGTACTCGGTTGGTTTGGACACATGGAAAGGATGGATGAGGAGCAAATTTTGAAGAGGATCTACAGAGCAGAAGTAAATGCGATTGACGTGGATGGATGGTGTTATGATTGCACTGCAGGAAAGAGGTCGAAATCTAGTGGAAGCTAGAGCTCTTGTTGGTGATAGGAATGATTGGAGAGGTGTTGTGAAAGGATGGTGGGATGTTTGGACGTGTTCTAAAGGATGGGCAGGGAACCTGTATGATGCGACAGGGGTAAACCAATTTATTAACACAGAGAATTAATGATAGAAAGAAAAAAAGGAAGGGAAAGACGCCGGAGATTATGGGAGTTTTTGACCGCTAAAAGTTACTGGTAGTTACAACCACAAATGTTTCCTGCTATGATGCTAGTCGATATGGGGAGATTCCCTTGTACAGAAAAAATCGCTCATCCCCAAAAACCAGCAAACATGGTGTTAAATCTGAAACCGTTCTCTTACTTGTTGTTGTGGAGAGACTTGGACTCATGCTCCGGATGGTCGCAGAAAAAAGAGCAGGCTATCGATCAGCTCCTCTTTTTATATGGACCAGGGTGATAATGTTTTAAGTTTTTAGAAAACCAAAGAAGTGAGAAATTTGCATAACGTTCAGTGAAAACATTAATCAATCGATACATAGCCTTGGATGTTTTAATTACATTCCAAATTTCATGTTATCAGATTTTATTATGGTACATGGTGAATTAGTATGACCGGGAACTGTCCAAAAGGGGACGCAGTTGCTTCATCCATTCCAAAGTTCTGACTTACTTAAACAAAAACATGTGAAGGTCAATTTTGTGCTGGGCTTATTTGCTCCACAATTGTAACCGTGAAATTTTAAAGTTGCTTTCCATTAGCTTTATGGCATGATGATGCGACTCATTCATTAAATTAGGATCTTCTCATAATTAGTCAGAAAAAAACTCTTTGTTGCACTGATGTTGTATTATACAGCGCTTGTTGCCAACATTTTGTATTATTTAGCACCTCCTAGCAGTAAATACAAACTTCATTCATTAAAATAATAATAATAATAAACCGAGATGCATGAATTATCATATAAATGTGTGTTTTTTTGTTTTAGGTAGGTCAAGAATATTTTTTTATTTTTTTACATAACCCGAGGTTCACCTAAGGGTAGGTGACATGATTGTCTGCCATCTTACTGCAAAAATAATCCCTAAACGACAAAAAAAACTTGTAAGAGGCTTGGCAAAAGAATGGGGAACAAAATGGTGCAGTTTGGTCACTTTGAGTCTCCATTGTTTTTATTCTTCCTTGTGCTGTATAGCACTCGTTTCTGGGTGCACTACACCCGGCGTGTCAAACCTTTGGCCTCGGACCGGAGCATGATTTAATACAGCCCTCTTTAAAAAAAAATCAAGTCTTACGGGTATTTATTTTTCAAGTCTCTGGCTCATTTCTATCAAAACCTGTTTTTTTTTAATTTTCATTTCTTAAATAAAAACAAACCGAATGCTCTTTCTCCTCGAGAGCCAGTGAAGGTGTAAAAGAGCTGAAGTCCAGCAAAGGTTTTATCCATGTTTGGGACTACTTATTTTTGTCAACAGCTGTTCTCTGTGACGAACAATAATAAAACAAAGCAGGATCGTAAACACACACTTGAATGCCTTTGTTAAATGTGCTGATACTCGAAATTTGACACCTGCTATTGATGGACTTGTAAAGGCAAAGAGATACCAAATTTCTGGAGCCATCAGCAACAAGTAGACTACAGAAGTGCAATGAGAGAGGGTGGGCGGGGTGTTTTTTAATGGCACGATATGTGTTTGCACGGATCATTAAAAACAAGATTTATCTGGTTTCATATTAAAGACATTATCCTGCAGTATTTTGTCAGCCTCAGTAGGCCCAGCTTGGTAGTTGTATCTGATGTAAGCGCCTGTTAACTGCTAAAACTCTTATTTTGCATTTCTTTTATATTTATGTCAAAGCAGTATTACAATTGAAGAGAGCATATTTTTATTCATTGCTCCCATTTGAGTCTGTTTAGTGTGGTTAATTGCTTCAGATTAACATGGTTGCCGTGGCGCCCAATTGGCCACGTCCGTGTGTGTCACGGTTGCCGTGGTGCCCAATTGGCCCTGCCCATGTGTGTCACGGTTGCCACGGTGCCCAATTGGTCCCGCCCGTGTGGTGCCAGCTGCGGCTTGTTGAGAGATTGACTTTCTGTTTATATATAGCTCAGTGCTCTCTTGCTTCAGTATCAGCCCGTCAAACGAACTTCTGCCCCACAAGATGTGGGTTCTGACTCGGTCCTGTTTTCCTGTCATATCTCCAGTCCGGTATTGTTCCCGTTTATTGTTGTCCTGTTTAATTTCGGGTTCTAGTTTTGTTTTCCGTCTATTCTTGTCCTTTTGGTTAGTTTCTCCAGTTTCTCTCTGTTTTTATCCTGTTTATTGTTTTCTCCAGTTTTCGTTCCCATCTAGTTTCTCCTGTTAATTTTCGATATCCTGATCCGTTATCTGTCCGGAATCGACCCCATCTGTCCAATATCAACTTGGGCAATTGAAATCGGTCTCGTCGGTCTCTGGCTTCCGGTCTTTCCACGCCAGACCGGCTGCCCAATTTGCATGACTCCCCATTTCACATAAAATAAAGGTTTGTGTGAGAACGTCACGCGATTGGGTCCTGTATCTGTTCTGGTTCTGACAAAGATGTAGAGCTGTATTTATTTAACTGTAAAAATAAACAATTTGTAAAGACATTTAATGCCAATCATGGTACATATAATCATGTTTTCCATTGTTTGTGAATAAATGTGTAGTGCTTGGAAAAGATCCCATTTCATTCGTGATCATAATTTATAATAGTACAGTAGGCTTCAAATATAGGCAGAATGATAAAGGCCCGCCTAAGAACATAAAGTCTGTATCCGGCCCCTGAGTTTGACATGCCTGCACTACACAATCTTGTGGACAAACTTTACACAGTGTACCTTTAACAGCATGTAGTGCTGCTTGTGCTTATGGCATCAGTATCTATAACCCAAGTAGGGATATCTGCTAGCCATAATATTGCTATCAGCGCCATCTGGTAGCCTTGATAGTTCCACTCGCCTCTTAAAAAGTCAGTGTCGACTTTGTTTTGTACAGATCATCCACCAAATCAAAGAGTAGAGAGGAAAATAGTCTATATGAAGTCAAACAGTGTTGAAATTTAAAGTTTAAAGAATGATTATCCTAAAGTTAATACCAGTTTGTTTTCTGTTTATTTTTTGTTCCCCCTCAGATCTCAGTCGGTGACTACCTAAAGCACCTGATGGATGCACAGCAAGACTTTGGCCTTCAAGGTGAGTAAAACACTCTCTGTATGCATATATGTTTTTCCGTATGGCCTAACACTTGAATTATTTAAATTACAAGTCTTGAATTAGTGTTGTTAGGTATAATTTGAGTTATCATTGATGCTGGGGGATGTGAATATGCTCCGGGCCATCTTTCAAAGGACGTTTTTAAACCGTCTTAGTTTGGACAAACAACTGCCCACACTTTTTGTGGAAGAGGAGCTGGAGTAAATATGAGTATGAGTAGGTCAGGAGCTGCTGGCTACTGCTGTCAACTTTATAGCTTCACTGAGAAACACAAATGTAGGCTAATTATTCGACTCCGCTGGCCCAATTTCTTGGTCCAACAATTTACAATACGGACATCTTTGTGAATTGCAAAGTGGACCGTACTGAATCACAGTATTGGGTAGAAAAGTACATTGATGTTATTTTGGGGTTTGCCAGTAGCTAGGAGCTGCCTCGGAATAATTGAATAAACTAATATTTGGTAAACCACTGGCAGCATAAAATATTTTATGTGACATCGTTATCGTTTTCATACGCAACCTGACTATCATTTGCGTGTTTTTATCCATGGATGACAGAGCTGCATCTGACATAGTGAAGCTATGACCAGTATAAGTCAATTGTTTCTTGTTGTTCCTGTTGTTCATGGCTGCCATCTTGTTGAACTGTCAGTTTCCTCTGCTGAGCTATTAAACCTTGCATTATTATTCAAGGTTTCTGACTGTGAGTGAATCAGTCTTCAATGGAAACTTCTAAAAAGTTTAAATCGTTTTTTGCGGTCAAAATTATGCAAATGTATCTACTGTTTTGTAGAAAACACAGCTACTCACATCAAGCAGTTTTTCCAAAAGCCAACACCAAAAATTTAAAACTTGTTTTGTGCGTCCGCTCGTCATTGAATATCGTTTGCATAATAGTTTCTTGTAAACCAGGGTTTCTCAACTGGTGGCTCGTAATCCAATTGGGGTCACTGACCTGTTTTCAGCTGGTCATGGGCGCTTGCCTCTGAAAAAATGTTAAGAAAAAAAACGAGGTTCAGTTAGTTTGCAGTACGTCGCAAAAATGCCTTGCACATGTGAGTTGACACCCTCCATTTCATACTACCTGTTTACGGCTATGCAACCCTAAGAATGCCCAATCTTGGGAAGCTAAGGATGATCAGGCCTGGATTGTACTTGAGTGGGAGATTGCCTGGGAATACCAGCTGGTGTAAACCAGTCATTTGGCGCATGCTCTGCTGCGACAGCACTGACTAATGTCAGATCAGTTGAGAAGCACTGTATAAAACGGTTTAAAACAGCTTCACCTCACCCCTTGTCTCTGCAGGATCAGTTGACAGCCCCTTTGAACAAGGCGTCTCTCCAAACAATGTGCCCTACTACATTAAGTAAGTACATCCACTACATTTTCAAATAAAATCTCTCTAAATTGATTGAATATTTATTTGTGAAATGAAATCCGAATTTACGTGTGTATTAGCCCTGTTTACCTAACTAGCTTGTTTTTACAGTCAAGTTTAAAATGTGCATGTGTGTGTTGTGATTTTTGCCTATAACCAAATCAACATTAATGACATTTTTTTACAAGACTTTGCATGCACAATACCATTCATCTTACGTGGCAGTATTTGTAGAGCAATATTAAATAATGCCTCTGTTAAGGCATTTACAAACCGTCACAGCAGTACTGCCTCTATTGTGGCATGGCAGAAAAGATGTTTTTTCTGGTTGCATGAACATGTTTTTTTAAGTGACCCCAAAAAATTAATCGTGACTTACCATCTCTTCAGCAATTTTAGAGCTTCTGAAGTGCTCACATGACAAGGAGTCATGCCGTATCATCAATGTTTATAAATACTTGCTTATGTGGTGTTTCTGTTCACTCTGATATTGGGTTTACATGCAACCAACTGTTATTATTCAGTAAAACTGGAAATAGATAGATAGATAGATAGATAGATAGATAGATAGATAGATAGATAGATAGATAGATAGATAGATAGATAGATAGATAGATAGATAGATAGATAGATAGATAGATAGATAGATAGATAGATAGATAGATAGATAGATAGATAGATAGATAGATAGATAGATAGATAGATAGATAGATAGATAGATAGATAGATAGATAGATAGATAGATAGATAGATAGATAGATAGATAGATAGATAGATAGATAGATAGATAGATAGATAGATAGATAGATAGATAGATAGATAGATAGATAGATAGATAGATAGATAGATAGATAGATAGTCCCCCTGGCCATTAGACTGTTAAATGGTCAATCTAACATATAGTTAACTTAAATCTAAACGGCTGCTAATCTGACTTTTTGCACTACTGGCAGTTTTTTATAGCTTGCCACTCATTGCACATTGCTCTCTGCACTATGGTAATTACAGTGTTATTGTTACAGTGTTAATGTTACTGTGTACCTGACTTGTTAACCTGACTGCCCATTTTGCACATCTGGTTAGCTACTCTTCTTGCACTATCGGCACTATGGTAAAATACTATACGTAGCCAATTACAATACAACTTTATTTATATCTGTACATTCAAGGAAACTGTGGGGGTCAGATGCATCGACATTTAGTTCTGTATACACGTGTACTAGAATGACAATAAAGTAGATCTGAATCTGAATCTGAATCTGAATACATTTACAGGATTAACTCTAGAAATAATTTATTCAAACCAGTAAAAAACTGCAACTGCCTTCAGTTTTAACACGTCAAATTACTGTATTTTCTTTTGGGTTTTTCAAGACAAAATGTTCAATATTTAGGAGCTACTGTGTATTAAACGACCTACTTTTGGACAAGTCTATTTTTGTTAATGTTTTAAACAAATGTCATTATATTTCCGTGTGGGGTTTTACACAATATCAACTGTTTTAGTGGTATAATTTAGAAACTGTTAAAAAAATATTTGACACTAAATCAGAAAATATTTTTAAATATTATTTTCATTTAAAACCCTAAATGTTTTGTGTTTCCCAAGACAAAACAACCATTTTTAAAGGTATTGGTTTAAAAGTATTTAGGAAGTTGGGATTAATTAACTGAAGTCAGTCGATCCATTTGGAAAAAAAAACTAATTTAGGGAGTTGCTTGAAACAAAATGAGCCGGTTTTGTATATTTTATTCCCCCCAAAAAGCTAGGTCAAACTATACCAAGTAGTTGATCAGGCCTCCTGAATCCAAGTTGGGTTATTTTTGACCTGCCTGGTTTTAGAAGATATAAAGTTAGATTAGAAAAAGACAGTGATATCATTTGGATAACTGTAAGAAAAAAATCAAAATCATAAAACACATTTGAGTATTATCTTTAGCGGGCCACTGAAAAATGCTGTGTGGTCGCAAATCCTCCCGGTGCCGGATTTTTACCATCTCTGCTTTATAAGCAATGTACAGATATGGCCAAACCTGCTTTTAAATGCAATCAGACATAGCCAATTTAGCCTGGTGCTAACAAATCCAATTAGTGACAGTGAGTTAACAAGCTATTTAGCGCCTTTTAGATTTCAGTGATACAGGCCCTGAGTGTGAGGGAAAATATGTTGCATTCTTTTGTGCCTGGAGGTGCACCATTTTTTCACACCCGATAATGCTGCCTTGATGATCATACCTGCATGTGTGTGTGGTATTCTTCTGCGCGTGTTCTTCAATGTAAATATGCTGTGTACGGAAGCAGAGCGTACAATGGATTTAATCACAAAACGTCTCAAAGGGCTGCACAGGTCACAATTACACCATCCCCTGATCTGTAACCAACATGTGGGCAAGGACAAACTCAAAAACCTCAACATGAGAAAAATAAGAAATGTTGAGAATTGGACTCGCAAGCAGTGTTCCATCTAAGCTGCGCGCGTGAGAAGTTGCGCACTGCTTGCACATTCTCAGCGCACAAGAAAATCTAGCCAGCGCACAAAAATTAGGGATCATAATTACTAATTAAGAAGCGACTTAAGTCAAAGTTACAGTGCAAAAAGGTAAAAATACACGGGTTCCCCAGACGTTGTGTCCTGTGCAGTATTTTGAAGTCAATGTCAAATGAAGTTGAAAAGTAAAGTTAGTAGAGTTTGTCGAGAACCCGCTTCTTCGGCTCGGCTCACTAAAAGGAACCGGCTCTTTTGGGTCCTAAACGGCTCTTCAGGTTGTTTTTGCTTCTTTAATCCCAACATGACCAAATATTATGTAAAACTATGCACAAAATGACTTAAAAGAAGTGGGGAATAGAACAAAAAAGAAAAAAATACCAAATGAAAAAGTAGTGAAAAGCTGAGAAAAAAAGAAACAAAAGGAAGAGAAAAAAAGAAGGAAAAATTTAGAAAAAAGCCAGAAAAAAAGAAAAGAAAGAAACGAAGGAAAAAAAGTAAATAGAGAACAAAAAGAAAAAAGTAACAGCTAGGAAAAAATAAACACAATGAGACTTTTTTAAAAGGAATTTTAAAAAAGTGGAAAAAAAACACGGAAAAAAAGAAGAAAAAGTTCGTGTTGCATTCAAATAATTTCCAATTGTATCAAGTTAATCTTGTTGCCAACATTGTACTTCCACTACAGTACAGTTCTGTATCTTGCAACCAACTAAATAAGCCCCCAAAAATGTTAATATTATGCGACAAAATATATCAGGAAAAAAAAAGAAATGGATATCTTGTGAAAGAATTGTAAGAACAAATGACGTTTGTAGGCCGTACAACCTTTGCAATAGTACATGAGTCAATTCATTCAAAAGAGAAAAATAATTTTGCATTGCCGGAAAATCAGCAAAATGTCAAGTTTTGGACATGTTTGATAATTAATTATCTTGCCACACTTGGGATTATGGTTGCTCACTGTTGTTTCAAGCGTTGCTCACCGACTTTGTGTGAATGCTCAGACCCGTGGAAAATTAGAGGGAACATTGCTCACAAGTGGTCCCCCCCTTCCAGGATGACCAGGGTGCAATAGATTTTGCATTGGGTAACATAGACAAAACTTAGTGAACATAAATAAGTAAAACATAGCTAAGATGTAAAAAATTGTCCAGAAAGTTCATGGCAGCAACGACGCCGCAAGCCTGTAAATTTACTATGATAAGATTACTTAATTGTCAGGTTTAAAATCATATTTTGTTTTATTTGGTAACATTTCTCACACAGTATTACATAGTCCGTACTGTGGAGTAACAGACACATGTACAATCACAGGTCAATAAGCCACAATTGAGTCACCACACTTGGGAAAAATGAGCTTAACCTCCTTCTAAATACTGTAATATGTGACAAAGACAATCTCAGGGTGACAGTTGACATTCCTGTTCTGCATTTTTGGTGGTCTTAAAAGTTAGGGAAAAATGCAAAACAACAAAAAAACAAAAAAAAAACATTTGATGTTTCTATGCTTTCTGTTGTCTCCATTCTGAAAGTGACGTGCGCTGAGAATTCTGTCTGGTGAGGCACAGTCAGACTTACAAACAAATGGACCTACAGCTTAGTTGTCATTTGATTGGCAGAGCAAGAAAATAATACAAACTGCAGCATAGAATTGTCTTTCCCTTGACTTATAAATGAAGTCCATGTGCTACTCCTTATGAATAAAAGCATCAATAGATTCTCAATTATGAAAAAAAGTCTATGCAACAAGAAACAAAAAATAGTTAACTTACTGATATCTTGCTAACACTATCACTAGTAATTTTTTGGGTGGAGGTGCCCACCAAATCAGAGTCCTTGGTGTCACTATCGCCCTCTGTCATGAGGCAAGAGAATTACATGCTTCACTCTGCATCTGCAGATGCTAAGCACATTCATTTGTTACATACTAATTGTATTAATAATACTCATTACAACATGTCAAATTTAGCAATTTTGAAAAAGAAAATCCCGAAATTATGAAGTTAAATGAGAAAAAAAACTTGAAAAAAAACTGAATAGATATAACCATTTAATACAGCTTTCATTTTATATTTCCATGGCGACAGGTGAGTCACTGCCTTACCTGCCTCCCCTGACTGCATGTCACTGGAGCTAATCCCACATCAAAAATAGTCACTTATCTCTATGGCACAATTGACAGAATTGTCCAGATTTTTCACCTGGAAGGCAGTTTGCCAACACCTTGAAAATATTAGCAAATGTATTTTGGGAAAACTTGACTATTGGTCGAAGAGGAGAATTTACATTCATAGCTGTGTGATGTTTTTTTTTCAAACTAATACATTTTCTGCAGTGGTGGAATTTAAACCAGACACATGAACCTAGTTCACTTAATAGTGACCCCTTTAGACGATCACTAATATTTGAAAGTTATACCAGTGATCGAGCCCCAAATGTTTACTAGGAACATTATCTGGAATAATGCATTTTTGAATGCGCAAACATAAATGATTAAAACAGATCATGACATGTTTTTGCATGTTTCTGTCTGCGAGTGTCCTAAAGATGCTCTGCACACTTCCTTTCCAAGTGCATTTCCTGCTTCTTTTGCAAAAAAGACAAGCACCTTAATTCATGTCATCAGCTGCTTTTCATGAGTGGTTTAACTCAAAGATTGCAGTGACTAACTGGCTGGCAGAAAATCAGGCTAAGGGCGAAATGTTGCATGGAAGAGGGAAAATGAAATGACGGGGTTCTTTATTTCCAAATGCAGAGAAAAGGCTGGACCTGAGCTGATGACCAAGACCCTGTGAGTGCACACACACACATGCAGAGCGATGATTCAGTAATAAACAATATGGCTCATGCATACTATCCCATCATGGCCAGCAAAACCCTTGTATGTTCGGCAGCACTTTTCAATTAGAAACGTGTTTTCAAAATTATGTTTTTATCGATTCTAATGCAGCTGCGGGCCACGTATTTCACACCTAGGCCTTCAGTAGTCAGGGTTCTTACAGGTGCTTGAAATTCTGGAAAAATGCTTGAATTTTAATGTCGTGTTTTCAAAGTCAGGAAAATACTTAAATCATGGGTGAAGTGCTTAAAACCGCTTGATATTCCTGAAATTCTCTGCTGACAGACGAAACATTTACGAATAAAAATAATAAAGTCATAATCAGGTGCATTAGGACAGATGCATCAAAGAGTGCAAGAAAGAGATACATCTCTTAACAAAGGGAGAGGCAGCGCTTTCCAGCCATATGAGAGATAACTAACGAAGATGACTACCTTAACTATGGGGTTTTTTTCTACATGCTACATCTAAACAGGGCACTGTGAGATGTGTTTTAGTGCAAGGATTATGTATCAATTATGAACATTCGTTAAGAGCCATATGAAAAAAATCAATGAAGCATTTCCCAGTTGTAAATTGTAATGGGAAGGGCTTCGTGCAACTGAAAATGTGACCTACATACAGACGCTGCCCTGCTTACGGACGATCGTTCTTAAGTTGCATTTGTTCGTAAGTTGCTTTAGTGCTATATTTTGTATGTTTAGGGTTTATATACGTATGTTTAAGGCTTGTATAAATCCGGGTGGATGCTGTGTGACCTCTCACAGCGCCACGTGGCGGGAAGAAGCACTACCGTAACGTCCTCTACTCGGAAAAAAGTGCGCACAATACAAAATCTAACTTATAGCAATGTCCGGATATTTTTGGACATCCCCAAAAAAATGATTGTATCTACCGTTTTACGTAAGTCGAATGGTCGTAAGTAGGGGAGCGTCTGTATTACCATCATTTTTACCAAACACCTATCTGGGGAGGGATTTGTCTTAACAAGACTTACAAACGTATCGTCCAGATCTGCAAATATATTCGTAATTTACTCAAGATCTAAAAATCGGCATTTCATAGATACACGCACATGATTGAAAATTGTAAATTGCTGATATATTTGAGGATATGCCAAGTACATCATTCACGCCGGATTTCCTCTTCTGTTGGTCCTTGGAAAATTGGTCCTGAAAGTGCTTAAGGGTTCTTGAATTTGGCCATGAAAAAGGTGTACGGACCCTACCTAGTGCTATGTCTGAATCAATCCTACCCTCAGTAATTATTTTATGGCTATAAACCCTTAATTTCAGCTACTGCTGTGACGCATACCAGTATAAAAACACATCAATAACACGATAACTTCATAAAATTGCAATATTATTTAGGAATAAAGCCACATTTTACTCACCACAAGATCCATCCTCCTTTTCCACATATTAGTGGACAGGTTGTAATGTAAACATGTGTTTTTCTCAGCAATGAAAGAAAGAGGCTCCCCATAGTTTCCTTTGGTTTTGGATCCAGCACTTTTATTGTGAAATGAAAGTTACTGCCAACCCTGGTTGTGCCAGGTTTGGTGGCTTCAGGTTGTCAGATCTTTCTTTATGATGGTCAGCTTTTCTTGAAAAGCCCATCTTGAAAATGGCTTTGACAGTAAATCTGCAACCAAATTAACTTCTTCTCCTTCTTCAGTCATTGTAGGTTGTCAAATCCACTATAAAATCAACACAACACCAGTGTTCCCTCTAAGCTGCGTGTGTGCGCAATTGCGCACTGTTTGCACATTCTCAGCGCACAAAAAATCTAGCCAGCGCACAAAAATGAGGGCTCAAAATTACTAATTAAGAAGTGACTTAAGTCAAAGTTACAGTGCATGAAGGTAAAAATACACGGGTTCCCCTCACTAAAAGGAACCGGCTCGTTCGGGTCCTAAACAGCTTTTCAGGTTGTTTTTGCTTCTTTAATCCCAACATGACCAAATATTATGTAAAATTATGCACAACATGACTTAAAGGAAGGGGGGAATGGAACAAAAAAGAAAAAAAATACCAAAATGAAAAAGTAGTGAAAAGCTGAGAAAAAAAGAAACAAAATGAAGAGAAAAAAAGAAGGAAAATTTTAGAAAAAAAGCCAGAAAAAATAAAAGAAAGAAATGTAGGAAAAAAGTAAATAGAGAACCAAAAAAAAGTAACAAAAAAGTAGAAAAAAACACTAAAAAAAATGAGAAAAAGTTTGTGTTGCATTCAAATAATTTCCAATTATATCAAGTGAATCTCTCTGCCAACATTGTACTTCCACTAAAAAATGTGATTAGGTACAGTTCTGTATCTTACAACCGACGAAATAAGCCCCCAAAAATGTTAATATTATGCGACAAAATATATCAGGAAATAAAAAGAAATGTATATCTTTTGAAAGAATTGTAAGAACAAACGACGTTGTAGGCCGTACAACCTTTGCAGTAGTACACTGTGCCCCGACGGATCACCACCTTATCGTGGTGGGGCACTTTGTGCGTCTCAATGACCCCTAGAGCTATGTCGGCGGGAGTCTCGTACTCCTGGCAGGGTCACCCAAGCCGAACAGGTCGAAGGGTAGAGTCCAGACTAAGAGTGATCCCAAAAGCTGGTGGCGGCACGCTTTGAGGCGGTTTCCCACAGACCTGGATCCCGGCAGCCGCCTGCAGTTGTAGGAAGATGCCGGTCGTCTAGGGTCTCCCTTGCCACTGGAACCGTCTTCTCTACAATCAAGATAGTGGCGTTGGGGAAAGCGCACCCCTTACGCCACTTTAAAAACCATCATTGCGCAGGTATCTTCTTTTACCTGAGTCCCCGATCACAAAAGTCTGGCGGCGATGGAGTATCCAGTGACGGGAGCAGGTTTGAATGAGCTGGAAGCTCTTAGCTGGACCTCTGCACGTCAGCGGCACAGGGCAAGGGTCGTTAGCAGCTGGGATTGAGTGGCAGCTGTTTCCGGCAGACCCCTGTGCGTCTGAGCAGCACTATTTAGTGGCCGCACTGCTCACCCCAATTGGGGAAAGGCCTAGAAAAGGTGGCCTAAAGATTGCCCACTCAGCACAGTACCCGGACAGGAAACCGCGCCTGTCGGGACATTCCACTATGCGGTCGAAAAACAATAGCATTTAGAATTGCAGCATGGAACATAAGGACACTCCTGGATACCAGTCTGGACAGACCACAGCGCAGAACAGCACTCATTGCCAACGAGCTGAAGCGATATAATGTGGATGTGGCAGCGCTCAGCGAGACCAGACTCCTTGAGGAAGGCTCACTCAATGAAGAGGGGGAGGGTTATACATTCTTTTGGAAGGGATACCCTATGGGCGGACACCATCTTCACGGAGTTGGTTTTGCAATTAAGAACACCCTACTGCTGAAGCTCACAGAGTCACCAGTGGGTGTCAGTGAAAGACTAATGACTCTTCGCATCCCACTTGCAAAATGCAGACATGTCACATTAGTTAGTGCCTATGCACCAACACTGCCATCGAATGATGAAGAGAAGGATCGCTTCTACCAGGAACTCGATGACATCCTCAGTCACATCCCGAGGAATGACAAAATCATGCTGCTTGGTGATTTCAATGCAAGAGTCGGAAAGAACTTGCAAAACTGGGATGGTGTGATAGGTGCCCATGGCATTGGAAAAGTTAATTCCAATGGCATGAGACTTCTTAGTCTGTGCGCGGAACATAACCTTACCATCACAAACACCATCTTCCAACAAAAGAATAAATATAAGGCATCCTGGATGCATCCCAGGTCCAAACACTGGCATCTGATCGACTACGCGATCGTGAGGAGGGCTGACCTGAAGGACGTGCTCATTACAAGAGCTATGCGTGGGGCAGACTGTTGGACCGACCACCGCATGATTCTGACAAAGGTCAGAATGCATGTCCGGCCCCTAGCACGTCAGGGTGGTTCAAAGAGGAAGACACTCAACTGTGCCAAACTCTCCAGTAGCGACACCCTTGACAACTTCCGTTGCTCTCTAGCAGAGAGGCTGGCAAACATTGAGCAGCTGGTCATGTCAGAGGCTGGGATGGATGAGAAGTGGACCTATATATCTACCACCCTCTTTGACACTGCAGCCCAAACCGTTGGTTTTAAAACTAAAAAACACCAGGACTGGTTTGACCAGAATGCCGGAGAGATCTCAACCCTCCTGGACAGAATGCACAAGGCACACAGAGCCACCCTGAACAACCCACAATCTCAATTCCATAAAAAGCTATGGCAAGCCCTTCGTTCCGAGGCCCAGAGAACGCTCAGAAAACTGCAAAATGAGTGGTGGGTCTCAAAAGCCAATGAAATCCAGTCTCACGCTGATAGAAGCGATATGCACAGTTTCTATGATGCAGTAAAAACCATCTATGGCCCCAGACACTGCTCACTGGCACCTGTTAGATCTGCTGATGGAACATCTCTAATCAAGGATCAGGCTATGATAGTGGAGCGGTGGGCTGAGCATTTCAACACCCTGCTCAATCAGCCCACCCCAGTGGACCTAACTGTCCTTTCAGAACTCCCTGAACATCCTACATTGCCAGACCTCGACCTCCCACCAACTTTCAATGAAATCCTGCATGCAGTCAAAACCCTGAAAAACAATAAATCCCCTGGACCTGACAACATCCCAGCTGAACTTCTCAAGGTAGGAGGCTACCTCTGTACACGGACACTGTTTCAATATATTTCAGAGGTGTGGAGACGAGAGTGTGTCCCGCAACTGTGGAAAGATGCGAACATTGTGACCATCTTTAAGAATAAAGGAGATAAATCCATCTGCTCCAACAGTAGGGGTATCTCTTTGTTGGCCACTGCTGGAAAGGTCCTTGCCAAGGTCATGCTCCGCAGACTCATCTCTAAAATATCGGAACGCGTCATCCCAGAGTCACAGTGTGGTTTTCGAAAGGACAGAGGAACAGTCGACATGATCTTTGTGACCCGTCAGCTCCAAGAGAAATGCCGGGAGCAGCACAAGGACTTGTTCATCGCCTTTGTCGATCTTTCAAAGGCATTTGACACTGTGAACAGGGACCTACTGTGGCAAGTCCTGAAGAGATTTGGGTGTCCACCCAAGTTTCTCACCATTCTTGCACAGTTCCATTCAGGGATGACGGCCAGAGTGGTAGTTGGAAGACACAGCTCAGAGCCCTTTGGCGTCGAAACTGGAGTGAGGCAAGGCTGTGTGCTGGCTCCAGTTCTCTTCAACATCTTCCTCGTCTGTGTTACAACACTGCTACGTAGAAGGATGGAGGAGCAGGCTGGAGTTACCATCAACTTCAGGGCTGATGGTAACCTGTTTAACATCAGGAGGCTACAGGCAACTACCAAACTGACTTCAGAGACCATCATTGAGCTACAGTATGCTGATGACTGTGCCCTGGTTGCCCATACACCGGAGGCTCTGCAAAACATTCTCTCGGCAGCTGTAACTGCATACACCAGAATGGGACTGACGATCAACACCCAGAAGACAGAGGTACTCTGTCAGTCCAGTGCTGACCTCTTACCAAACCCAATAACCCTCACAGCAGCAGGGCAACACCTGCTCATGGTGCCCACCTTTAAATATCTGGGGAGCATAGTGTCTGACACCTGCTCATTGGATGATGAGATCCAGAGCCGTCTCAAGCAAGCATCAGCATCTTTCGGTCGACTAAGGATAAGGGTCTTTCAAAACAACAACCTTAGACTCCACACCAAAATGCTGGTCTACAGAGCTGTATGCATCACGACATTACTGTATGGATGTGAGGCATGGACTATCTACAGCCGCCATCTGAAGAGCCTCGAGACCTTCCATGTAAGATGTCTTCAGAAGATCCTTGGCATCACATGGAGGGACAGAGTGCCGCACACAGAGGTGTTGGAGAGGGCAGGCAGCTGCAGCATGGAATCCATTATGGCCCAACGCCAACTTAGGTGGCTGGGGCATGTTGTTCGAATGCCCAGCCACAGACTGCCACGCCGTATCCTCTATGGTCAGTTACATCTAGGCCAACGCAGTGCTGGTGGGCAGAAGAAGCGGTTCAAAGACCAAATGAAGAACATCCTGAAGAGATGTCGGATAAACCCCTCCTCACTGGAGGAACTTGCTTCCTGCCGAGACCTCTGGCGCTCCCACTGCTCACATGGAGTGGATTACATGGAGGAACAGCGCATGCAACACCGTGCAGCAAAGCGTGCAAAGAGACATGCTCGCCAGGCCACCCCTGCTCCCCCCAGCACCCCCTTCACATGCTCTGTCTGTAACCGCATCTGTGGATCCAGGATCGGACTCTTCAAACATCAGCAGACTCACAATTAAAAGAAGATGGTCATCATCGAATCGATGGACAACCCCAAGCAAGCAGTAGTACATTAGTCAATTCATTCAAAAATGAAAAACATTTTTGCATTGCCGGAAACTCAGCAAAATGTAACTCGATGTCAAGTTTTGGACATGTTTGATAATTAATTATCTTGCCACACTTGGGATTATGGTTGCTCACTGTTGTTTCAAGCGTTGCTCACCGACCTTGTGTGAATGCTCAGACCCATGGAAAATTAGAGGGAACATTGCACAACACCATATTTTCTTGTGCTACCGATAGTTTGCTAGCTCTCGCTTGTACAATATATCACGAGACAATCATTTTTCGATGTCCTCTTTAATTTTAATGGCGGCTGGCACCATCACTTTGGTGCACCTTGGTCTCGCCAACTCAAATTTTGATTGGTAAAAGCAACCGCTTTAGCAACACTTCATTTATGCCACAGGCCATGCAAAACTCATTTTGAAAGTCTCGAAGTGCATTACTGAACCTGGCATCGGTAATGGCTGAACTGTAATTGGTTAAATGCTTAAATATAAAAGCACACATCTGGAAGCAGCGCAACCAGGGAAAAAGCAATGAAAGAAAGCTGAGGGACAATTTGCAATTATTTAAAAAGCATTCATGGATAAAATTAATTTAACATCCCATGATTCTGATATTTATTCAACTAACATAGAAGGCCAAGCAGGCCCTGACAGCCCACCACTGTTCTTTTGGGTTTTGACAGTTATAACTAGTTTTGCAGATGGCAAGGAGACAGAAACCATGTAACTTATGTCTCTTATTTCTAATATTTATTAAATATTTACTCTGGGTCTTTGTTTTGTCGTTATTATTTAAGGAATACATTTGGATATTACACGAATCAGACATCCACATTACATCACAGTCATGTCCCGAAATTAAAAGCGGCACATCTGTTGAAATAACGATTCCATGTGTGGAGTTGTAGTACCCTTTGCTTGCTAGTTTATTAGTTATATTTATTTCAGACTATTTGGCCACTCTGGTGGTGGGTAAGAGTCCTATATTGCAATCATACTAGCAAATATATTTAATGACACCTGTTATAAACAACTTTTCTACCTATAGCTGAACAAAGCATTGTGAAGTGCTTACCATAATAGTTGGGTCTGCTCAAGAAATAAGAACAACCACATGATGATGACATGTGACATGACCCAACCTATTTAATTGTCGTATGAAGTTCCAAAAACACAAAATTTAATGACATTTACTGGCAATGAAAATACCAAGATATATATACATATATAGTATGTATACTGTTGTTATATTTTTCTAGTGTTAAACTCAAGTCAAACTTCATATTATTTTAGTTTTTTGGTGAGGAATGTCTTATAGTCTGCACACATACGCACAGGTAGAAGCAAGCAGTCGCTGTGGGGAGATCAAAGTTGATGCTTAGCAAATAAATAACAGGGTGAGTCTCTCCTGGTGATTTTTACCCCCCTAAGGCATTCCATTACAAGGTGCCTCTGTATTAAAACTCAGCAATATACTTTTACAATTCCTCTTTATTTCAGTCTCCCGGGCTGCCGAATCTCTCTTTTTCCACAAGCTATTTGCTTTCTTGTCTTTCTCTTCCCGCAGAGAGCTTCTTGGGAGCACCTTTCACTAAGACTGTGATGGGGGAAGGGGGGATCCACACAGCCTAGTTAGACATTTCGCTGAAAAGAAAGCTTGACCAGAAGTGCCATACTTCTTTTCAAAATAAAAGCTCTTATTGTGCACAAAATGGGTCACTCCAATGCAAACATTGAGATACATTGCTGCAGAACTCTAGGACAATTGTTTTGTCCGCAGTGTACCCGAAGATCCACATTCACGCTGGACTGGATGATGAGGTTTTTATTACAGTTGCTGCAAATGAATGAGTCACACACAACACGTGGTTAGCTCCTCTGCTGGCTTTCAACACGTTAGCATCGCGCTGTAGACTGCCCAATACATTTTCTTTACAATTGAGATACAATACAAGTTCAGAAAATCAACCACAACAATTATTTTCACATCAATTTTAACAAGATACTTTTAACAAGAGATCGTATAGTGTTTTTTTAACGTTTACAATGAATTCAACATATTTTTCTTTAAACTGAATTTTAATTAACATCAACCTTTTTATATATATGAGAAAATAGAAATAATAACAATAACGAGTATAAAAACGGGTACAATTTACCTGCAAATGAATGAGTCACACACATCACGTGGTTAGCTCCTCTGCTGGCTTTTAATAATATAAGGGGAATTAGCATTTTAGAACAACATGCAACGTCCGGCAAAACTAACATAAATGGCGACAGGAACAAAACGAAAATAAATCCAAACAGCTTGACAACATCAATCACATTACTATGCATGTCGAGAGATTTTTCAGCTGTGGTTTTAATGTTTAAAATTAACTTTTTGCGGAGCACTAAAAGATCGTGCCTTACCGTTAGCAGCGCGCTGTAGACTGCCAACGGCATCCGCCTTCCGGTCACAAGATCAAAAGCCAAACCAAACCTTACCCCATACCAGCAGGTGGCACTGTTGGACTCATCATTGCAGGACACTTACACAAAAACTATACAACATATTTCAGCAGGAATTTCAACAAAACAAAAGTTATTATTACACCCGTTACACTTAGTATGTATTATTTGTACCGTATTTTCCGCACTATAGGGCGCACCGGGTTATAGGGCGCACCCCCAAAAAATAGTTTTTGGTCCTATATCTTTCATAGATAAGGCGCACCGGATTATAAGGCGCTACAATGGGAACGTCGACAAAACAGTCAGATGATTCAGTCAAACTGATTACCCCCTTAACATTCCCAAAGCTTGCAAAGAAGCAAATACGTGTCGTAGACACGTGCGGATGCGGTGTCCGTACGATGTCACTTAAATGCGTCATTTCAAATATCATTCGGAAGGTTGAAGTCTCGGAATTCAAGAAATGCCAAACATTTCTATGTTTCTATTTTCTTTTTCGCTCACAACTTTACTGTGCATATGACAATAAACACTTGGAATTAGTTTAATTCACTCAACTCATCACAGCAACATCAAGATTGTTCTAAAACAAGATACCGGGAAAATATAAAGCCGCATAACTCACCTAAGTTCTTACGTTCAATAATGATACGCAATCATGGTCTAAGAAGACCGTGAGTGAAGTAAATCCAGGAGAGTAGAAAATTTACAAATACAGACTAATGAAACATGTTTCTTTATGGCGTACTGTAGCAAGCTTGCTACGCCATTGCTAAACTCGGCCGATTGCAGGGTTTGTTTTAGCCATCTAGCCAATCCGAGGCTCCGAATAACTTCAGCCAATAGTGATCGATTCAAATGATTATTGACACATTGGTTAGCCAATGAAACGCCGGTATGTAAATCCCAGCATACACCGCGGACTTGCTACGCCATTGCTAAACTCGGCCGATTGCAGGGTTTGTTTTGGCCATCTAGCCAATCCGAGGCTCCGAATAACTTCAGCCAATAGTGATCGATTCAAATGATGATTGACACATTGGTTAGCCAATGTAACTCCGGTATATAAATCCCAGCATACACCGCGGACTACTCCACGTTCGGGGTAAAATCGAGTCGGCGGCTGTTGAGTAAGTTGCGAGACCTTGCGAATTTAATATTGAGCCATATATAAGGCGCACTGTGTTATAAGGCGCATGGTCAGCTTTTGAAAAAAATTGAGACTTTTAGGTGCGCCTTATAGTGCGGAAAATACGGTACTTGTATTACTCTTACTTATTTACTCAATCTAGTGTAACAAGAGTAAGTGTATCTGGATGGATGGATGTATGGATGCATGGATGGATGGATGGATGGATGGGAAGACTATGGGGCTTTTTGCTTTGTAGGGGCCTACCCTGAATGATATGAGCAAGGGTCCCCACCACTCCCTATGGTTGTGGGCTAATAATGCCTTAATTCAAGGGTGCATAAGTCAAACGGAAGGAAAGGCAAATAATGAATCAAGCTTAAACCCAACAGCCCAAATGTTTAAATGTTGACTTTTTTAAAATGACACATATAGTCTAGTTATGTCAGTAATATTTAAGTTTAAGTAGGCACAAAAGACAAATTTCCTTGATACAAAAATCACCATTACATGAAATAAAAGAGGCCAGTATTATTCAGGTTACATCAATAGCTTGTATTTACAATGAAATGATGAATCATAACGTTTCGGAAATTACAATATTCAAAAAGAGCTCATGTTATGATTAACATGCACATTTGTCAGCAAAACGAAAAAGAGGTAAAACACTGCCTTTATTATTTGCGTTTAACCCTTCAACTACTGTTGGATTTTTTTTTTTTGGGGGGGGGGGGTAATTTACAGATTTATTGATGCTTTTCTGAGAATTTGTATTCCTTAAGGGCAACGACATCTGTCCAGAACATATGTATCAAACTCATGACCTGGGGGTCAAATGTGGCACACCACATCGTTTTATGTGGCCTGTGAGAGTTTCAATGTCGGATTTTTTCAAAATCAAAGACTCAAAACACGGCTTTACCCAAAAAACTACATTTCCCACAATGCCTGTTGACTACAATACCTGCAAAATGACAGCTAAGTGCCACTAACAGGCCAGTATTCCTATAAGTATTGGGTGGAATTGAGAAATAAATGAAAACAACCTAGAAGATTTAGTTAATCTGTAAAATTTAGTTTTTAACAGATATGTGTACTGACATTTTTTTTTAATGCAGCAGTAATGTTCATGACTTGAATCAACAATTTAGGTCTATTTATAAGGAGACTTGGGAGGGTTCCTTTAAATCAGATACAGTTACTAATTACGTGTTGAAAAATGTTATCAGTAACCTAATCCGAATACCATAATATTGCAGTAATTTCACTTGATTGCTTTGAATTACTTTTGGATTACTCATAACCAAATATGCTAATGAAAGACAAAATAAACTCTCTCTCTCTCTCTCTCTCTCTCTCTCATTAGCTGCACCGCTTATCGTCAGTAGGGTCGCGGGGGTGCTGGAGCCCATCCCAGCAATCATCGGGCAGTGGGCAGGGCACACCCTGAACTGGTTGCCAGCCAATCACAACAAAATAAACTAAATATAAATATTATTACTTGAGTTTGTTTAAAATAAATGATCAATGTAACCTTGAAAAAGAAATTGAAGAAACAAAGATCACATTTTAACCACGAAGTATAGTCTACCCATCCATTTTCTGCGCCGCTTTTCCTCAGCAGGGTCGCAGGGGTTCTGGACCCCACCCCAGCCATCTCCGGGCAGTGGGCAGGGGACATCCCGAACTGGTTGCCAGACAGTCGCAGTGCACACAGAGACAGACAACTCATTTGCACATTCATGCCAAGGGACAATTTGGACCGGGCAATTAACCTGACATGCATGTGAGATGAAACAAGAGCCCCCGGAGGAAGCCCACGCAGCGACGGGGAGAACATGCAAACTCCGCATGGGGAGGCTGTGGTAGCTGCAATTGAACGCTGGACCTACGCAACGTGGGGCTGCACACTAACCACCAACCACCGTGCCGCCCCCACGTAGAATAGTGTTAAGCAAAAAATAAAGTTTCTCTTTCACATGGCAGATAACATGCTTTGTTTTAGTTCAGATGAAGAGCACAATAACCCAATATTCTTTTAAACACACAAAGTGTTCACTTTCTAAATATCCAACACTTGAACTTTTATTTTGGAAACAGCGGAGCGGAAGCAGTCTGTTTATTTTGTTGTATATTGGCGGGCTTCACTCGGAGGTATCCAGCCTGCAAAGCCAGCAGTCCTCACACGCGGATAATCACAAGCACGGGCAAGCTCCGGCAAGGTTGTCCTGGTGCCGCTTAGACCTCCTTCGAACCTTCCCTATAGTTTTTTTTTCTCAATTAAGAGCCACGTTGACGAAGACATTAGGGCCTTTGTAATCTATTGACTGAATCGCTAGCGAAAATGCGAGAGCAGCTTCGGAAGTGAGTCCCGTTGACGGTTTTTCTTAATTGAGGTGTACAAATTGTGCCGTTTAAGTGCATGTGAGTGTATGTGATCGTGTGTCTGTGTTTTTACCTTGAGAGTTTTTAGACCTGTACAGATTATTTTAGAAGCGATCGCTGATTTGTTGCGTGGGTCATCTGTGAATGAAAGAAAATTGGTATCATCATTTGAAAGGTGGGATAGAATCCATGCTTACCACCTTTTCTACATTTACTCACAGCCGAACATGACGTTACAGTGCTTTAAACTTGTAATAGGCGAACAACTTCCATAGCGATGGTTTGATTTCTCGTGTATCTGGACAGGGAACGTCCTCACTCGGCGTCTTCGTCGGCACGTTTATTGCCCATTTTCGGATTTTAAGAGGCTCTATTGTGTTTAAGCGCAAACACACTGCAACCGGATCCTGAGGTGTGGGTGTGCATTTATTTGCGCGCGCGCACGTGTATTTCGCGGAGGGGTTTGTGTTGATTCGTGCACGCGCACCGCATCGCCCTATTCTGCAGGCTGATGCCTCGGTGCTTTGCATTCCTTCACAAGCACGAATCCAAGACACCAACAAACGCAAACAGCCACGGTGACTGCCAGGACATGTCTGTGCATTGGGTCGAATTGAGAAGGTGTCACGAAACGTGCTGCGGGTATCTGTCCGAGGACAGTACGCATCATTGTGTGTGAGCGATGCTCAGCCGCAGTGTGAAGCCTCGCACACTCCCACGGATTTCAGCGTGCAAGCTCCAAAACACAAGCACACGTCTCGATTTGATAAAAATATAGGTGCTCGATGCGGGACAAATGGAGAGATGGATAAATGGGCAGAATTCAGCGCATTTGAAACACAGTTGAATGACTGGGTTCTGCTTGCCTGTGTGTGTGTAAGTGCGGTCCTTGTCGTATACGCTTGCTTTTAGGTAATATCCTTTAAACCATTTCCAAAATCGGTGCTTGATACTTAGTTGTTTATTTGTTCTTCCCTTTACTTGCAAGTCTACTGGCTATCAGTGCTGTAAAAACATCACATACACTCTGTGTGTTTGTTTTATTTATCAATAGTCAAGGCTTGTGTTAGTAATTGCATACCTGTGAACTTTTACTTTTTCCCCTTATAATATATTTTTATTATAATTCCAATTGCTTTCAATAACTAAGTAAGAAACGAAAAACTAAAAACTACAACAACTGTACGCCGTATAGTATTACAATTTATACGTGTTTTACAAAACCAGGCCATCAATAAATAATAATGTCCAGCAAATGTTATTACACCGTCCTTTCACTAGCAGCCCCTCCCCCCTTTCGGCCCAAAATTACAAAAGTCATCCCATCAAATGGTAAGTATGCTTTTGTATATGCCGTTCAAAAACTGTCGACCACCAATCAGCCCCAACTTCATGTCAAACAATTTTTGCTTAAGCTGGACAACATTATGATTTTGTGCCATCCCTGACTATCATCCTTAGCAAGTTTTTTTTAATGCATATAAGGGGCATCGATTTTGCTTCTGTTAGTGCACTGAAAACGACATCTAAGTTGCCGAAAGCTTGGCGAACGACCTTTTATTGTTTACTTGGTCTCTGAAGCCGAGCTGTGGTTGGTGTTTCCCTGAGGATGGAGCAACTGTGATATCTTTGTCACTGGGGGTAGGAATGTTTGGGTATGTCACAATTCAATTACGATTCAGGGCTATGATTACGATCAATCATCAAACGATAATATATTTTCCCCTTTCTGTCCCTCGAGATTTAAACATGTATATTTCAATAACTGTGCATTTATGACAAAGCAAAAACAAGATTAATTTTCCCTAAAGTTTACGTGGACTGCAAACTCACAAAATAGCTCACAAATACTACTTTAAGTCCAAATGACAGTATCAGCACCTGAAGCTTAAAAAGTATTTTGTTACCTTTTATTATAAGTTTTTTTATGTTGTGTTTATCATAGAATAAAGTGTGATAACATTTCTTTCAAAACCCCTGGGCATTGTTGTTTTGTTTGTTTATGTCTGGTCGCAGACCTTCATTTTTCAATTGCTTATTATACAAACCACAGTTTTATGAACAAATGATCCAGCCAGGAGAAACTTTTGTGCATCACGTGTCATAGAGCGCAATCAGAGTTGCCTCCGACACAGCAGCTATTTCTTCTAGTAAAATTTAAAGGGTATCACCTACCTCAGATCGCACACTTTCACACTAAGCCTCCAGGTTTGTGGTTGGTAAATGGAAGCTCACATGTGGTACATGCAGTCCTGCCGACCATTACTCAAAAGCCTTCGTGGGGTTTTTATTTCAGGGCAACACAACTGGCATATAATGTCTCTTTCGTCCAATTGCGTTCTGCAGGAGACATGATGTTGATTTTTATATTAATTAACATATATTAATAATCCGAATGTGGACGCGTATGAAACGATTGAGATTTGTTTACGTCAAAATCGTGATGCATCCAAAAATTGAAATTTACCCCAGACCTACTTGACACTGTAAAGAAAGTGGCAAAATGGCTTGCACATAACGATGGAACTGCGGTTATGACCATTTGAGGACATTAGATAGAGATTCCGAATATGAGATTTGTGTGTTTTATTTTATTTCCAAAGGGTAATTGGCTGGAGTGATGATTTTATCCATCTTAGCTACTGCCACAGTTTCAAAGAGTGAGGTGTCAGTGGAAGTAATGTTATTTGGGGTAAATTGCCTCCCAGGGAAATGGAACAGCAGCCGTAATTTGCATTCCTGCGGTTCAAGTTGATTAAAAAACAGGCCTGATGGAAACGTGGACTTTGGTAGCATGATCTTTGAGGGACCAGGCAATTGTTGACCTCGGGGACAAGTGGGAACATTTGACCTGCCATTTTTTTATAGTGCTTGTCTTCATTACCGTCACTGATGAGAGGCAGTTCATTTCTTGCTGATTTAGGCCCAGAGGCGGGATTCAGATCCAGTCATCCAACCTTAGGACACTTAAAGTAAATATTATTATCTGTTTACATTTAAACTTTTGCTCCAATGTGCGCTATTTGTCAGTTTACATTATAGCAAAATGATACCTGTTGTATAGGATCTAGCCAAAACAACTTGAAGTACATGCGAAAGCCAAAGCAGCGTAAACCCAAATTGGGTCAAAAATATCCCAATCCACTGGTTGTATCCAATTGGAACGACTTTGCCTTTAATCTTTCACAATGGATTTGCACCCAATGAGTTACTTCATTAAGTTGAGGTTGAGATGAGTAACACAATAATATTTTTCTGTTATGAACAAATCTGAGGAGTTTAAAACAAAAGATTTAGTTTTTCTGGGTTATTTTGCACAAATTTTGCCTTCATTTTTCAGACAAGCCTCACTGTTGATGGTTCCAATGTTGATTATTTCTTTTGTATACAGATATATTTTTTATCCCCCCCCCCAAAAAAAAACGCATTTTAAGTGTTGCCAACTGAGTTTTTTTCTGTACAACCTCTGTGAAATAGATGAAATGTAGTAATTATATGAAATTGCACTCGTGAACCCATTTGGAACGAGCAAGTAGCCTATTATGTCTACAGACATGAATGGAATTTATATAGGACTAAAAAAATAATAAAATAAAGCGTCACCATGTGCAAAGGAACTGGCAAGCACAGGAATTAGCCTCCATGATTGAAATACAAACAATGAGTTGAGTGGCTGAGCTATTCTTGTGCTGTTCTTGATCTCCAAGTACTGCGGTGTTCCGCTAAACAAAGCAGCGTATGGATTATTATTTTGAAGTGCTCTCCACATAAAGGTTAACTGCAGCCGCGCTTGTGTAGACCGACTTCTGCGCGCTGCACTGAAAAAGCTCTACTGAATTCGTAAAATTGGAGGCAAAGAATTGACTGGATGCATAGTTGTTAGTTTTTCGTTTCTTACTTAGTTATTGAAAGCAAACATGTGGACAGGATGTTCAGTAGCAATAGAAGCTCACTGTTGCATGTCATTCACAATGCTTCCATTCCTGCTACTGTGGCTCAATAGTATGCAGTGAGACAAAACCAGAAATGCTGTTGGAAAGTATCCATTTTTACAAAAATGATTTTAAAATAAATATTTAGATATATCTGTTGGTTTAGGAATGCAATTTACATGTCATAACATGCAGGGCAGTGAAATGAGGGGGCAAGGATTAAACTATACTACATTTGTTTGCAAAAATAAACAAACAGAGCTGCAAAGCACGGTGCATTCACTCTTCATAAATGATAATCCTTTCTCTTGTGTTTTCATTCTTCAACCAGCCACCAGACCCAGACAACATGCTGGGACCATCCCAAAATGGCGGAACTCTATCAATCCTTGTGTAAGACACATTTTATTTTTTTAATGGAGTGACTTTGATAAGGATGTCTTTAAACTGGACATTTTTATTATTGTATCTTCACTTTTTTTGATGAAAAAAATGCATTTTGTATGTTAAAACTGCATCACCTTTTAGACTTTTGCCATGTCCTACAGTTTAAGTAGTACCGGCATCTACTACCAAAGAATTTTTAGATTTGGAGCACTCCCCCAATTTTATGTACAAAATAGTCTTGGGAACAAGCATCTTTATCTAAATAACCCTAAAAATCCACCCCCTATAATATTTGATGTATAATTACTATTGGACTTAACAAAATATGGTTTGATGCCAAGCAGTACAACAATGTCATAAACATCTCATCTGACTCATGTTTCTTTTTCAGCTGACTTGAACAACGTTCGATTCTCAGCCTACCGGACAGCCATGAAACTCAGACGCCTACAGAAAGCTTTGTGCTGTGAGTGCTTTGTGTGCAGGCTTTCATTTTTGGGACTTTTTCAAACTCTCTTCAGATTCATGAGAGGTCAAAGGACATATCAGCTGTAAATCACAGACAATTGCTTATGCAGTACACTACTAGCACTTTAAAGTGACATCAAAATTTCTACTGTCGCATCGCTTACAATATCTATAATAATTTGATTCTTTTGTCCTGTTGACCCTGAGTCTTTTTCAAGTGCCGTGACGTCTTAAAGTCTTGTTCTTTATACAGAAAAAAATTGTCCCCCCAAAAACCCACAATCAAATGTGTTCATTTGACTAATATTTTTTGTTTACAATTAGTTTTTCCCTGACTTGCTAATGCTAAGAGCAAACTCGGTTACCTCACTGCAGATAGTAAACCTTCAAGTCTTCAACATAACGGCTTTTACTGTACAATTCGAACGATTTCCCTTTATTGCAAGCATTCACAATAGAAAACTACATACACTCACCGGCCACTTTATGGTAATCCTAAGAGTTTGGTGTATCTTGACATGACATCACACTCAGATTTGTCGGCTCCACATCCATGATGCGAATGTCCTGTTCTACCACATCGGAAAGATGGTCTATTGGATTTAGATCTGGTGACTCTGAAGCCATTTGAGTACAGTGAACTCATTGTCATGTTTAAGAAACCAGTCTGAAATTATTCAGGCTTTATGACCTGGAGCCTTATCCTGCTGAAAATACCCATAAGAAGTTGGGTACATTGTGGTCATAAAGGGATGGACATAGTCAGCAACAATACTCAGGTAGGCTGTGGCGTTGCAACAAAGCTCAATTGCTACCAACGGGCCCAAAGAGTGCCAAGAAAATATTCCCCACACCATTACACCACCACCACCAGCCTGAACCGTTGATACAAGGCAGGAATGATCCATGCGTTCATATTGTTGACGCCAAATTCTGACCCTACCATCTGATTGTCGCAGCAGAAATCGAGACTTTTCAGACCAGGCAACGTTTTTCCAATCTTCTATTATCCAATTTCGGAGTGGCACCTGTCATGGTCTTCTGCTGTTGTTGCCCATCTGCCTCAAAGTTTGACGTACTGTGCATTCAGAGATGCTCTCCTGCCTACAATGGTTTTAAAGGCGTATTATGTGTGTCACTAATGCCTTTCTATCAGCTCAAACAAGTCTGGCCAACAAGGCATTTCCACCCACAGAACTGACGCTCACTGGATGTTTTTTTCTTTTTCAGACCATCCTTTGTACAACCCTAGAGATGGTTGTGCGTGAAAATCTCAGTAGATCAGTAGTTACTGAGGTACTCAGACCAACCCTTCTGGCACCAACAACCATGCCTCGTTCAAAGTCACTCAAATCACCTTTCTTCCCCTTACTGATGCTCAGTTTGAACTGCAGGAGATTGTCTTGACCATGTCTACAGGCCTAAATGCATTGAGCTGCCGGCATGTGATTGGCTGTTTAGAAATTAAGTGTTAAGGAGTAGTGGGGCAGGTGTACCCAATAAAGTGGCCGGTGAGGCTATGTTCAACCACACCCACCCTATAATAGTTGTACATTTCTAGACATAATCAAGGAAAATTTTCATAGGGTCAACAACCAGTCTCGATATTTCTTTTCGTGCCCAGTGGACTTGCTGAACTTGCCCACGGCGTGCGAAGTGTTTGACCAGCACGGTCTGAAGCAAAATGAACAACTGCTAGACATCTCACAGCTGATGGCCTGTTTGACCAGCTTGTATCAGCGGCTGGAGCAGAACCACGCACACTTGGTCAGCGTGCCCTTGTGCGTGGACATGTGTCTCAACTGGCTTCTCAACGTCTACGACACGTAAGTGCGCACCGAGATACTCCCAGCCTGAAGCCTCGGCGGACTTTTGAGTTCCCCTGATTTACTGAACAGAGGTCGCAGTGGAAAGATTCGCACCTTGTCCTTTAAAACGGGAGTCGTCTCGCTGTGCAAGGCCCACCTGGAAGACAAATACAGATGTAAGTCATATCATTACTACATAAAAAACCTGGACATGTTTGCCCCAAAATGAAATGCCATGTTTCGTAACAATTTTTCCCATTCTGTTCTAAAATCAAGATTAAATCTTAAACATACCCTTATATTTTAGTTAAAACATAATGGGACATAAATAATTATGTATCGTTTTTATTGCACGCTTAAAGTAGAATACAACTTATTGTCATTATAACATTTCAAATGGGTCTATTTTGGAATTTGAAATAGAAATGTCTTTATTGGCATTGATAACAACATGGTGAACATAGTTTACAACAAATTTAGACACTCCAGAATAAACAGGTAATAAGGCTTTTAAAGAGAAAAATCAGATACAAAAGAATGTCAGGATATATAGGCAGAAAAAGCACAATGTACTGTACAATTGCCACTGTGAATATGCACATATTGTATATTATTCATCTATTGTTTTTAACATTTGAATCCTTTTGCACATTTTTACCTTTTTGATCTGTTTTACTTGCACCAAAAGAAGGCTTCTAATTTCATTATACCTGTATTATGACAAAAGAGGCCATTCATTCATTTGTATTTTCAAACAATCGAGCAATGAAAAATAGTGCAATCACATTTAACCGGAACATAAATACATAAATACGGTATGTTGTACCTATTTTTCTAAACATAGTATACATATTTTTCATAGTCTTGTGCACTTGTTTAGGGTAGTGATGGGCCTGACGAAACAACTGTCTCTGGTCCCTGTTTTAACTGACCTTTGGTGCCTACCGGAGGGCAACAGGTCAAAGAGGTGGTGCCTGAGGTGTGAGAAATCCTCCATAAATTTGGCTATTCTGTGGTATTGCAAGCCGGCATGACCGAGCCCCCCCATAAATGACTGGTAGTTTGTAAAAAACATGTGGTGAATACTGAACCGTTGATAATATCATCATTAAGGGACTGGTAATTAATCACGTTTTGCAAAATTACTAGAAGGCAACCCGACCATACTGGTTTAGTAATTACTGTTAGAACTGAATGAGTTTCCTCTTGGGCAGTCTTGTTTCGACAGGTGGCAAGCGCCACCGGCTTCTGTGATCAGCGTCGCCTCGGCCTCCTCCTGCACGACTCCATTCAGATCCCTCGGCAACTCGGCGAGGTCGCTTCCTTCGGCGGCTCCAACATCGAGCCTTCTGTGCGGAGCTGCTTCCAGTTTGTAAGTGCATCCAACATGATTTCTTTTATGTGAGAAATATTGAGGCCTCTTATCCTCTGCTGTGGCATCATGAATTGTATTTGTATGAACAGTAATTGTAATGTACTCTAAATACTTCCTCTGACATTGTCTAGGCCACTTGTGTCAAACTCATGGTCTGTGGGCCAAATGTGTCCTCCTACTTCATTGTATGTGGCCCGCGAGACAATGCTGAGAGAAGCACAAAAGAAGAATTAGCTTCATCGCGTCAAACAATGACTTGCAGTTTTAAACATGTTCACTCGATATCGCCAAAGCCAGGAGCCACTTCCAAAGCACCCACTTGTATCTTTAGCTGCTGATTACCAATAATCATCCAGAGAACATTGAGTAAACCCATCTTGATGTTATCTTACCTCAAATAAGAGTCAAGGGCACGCTGTTTAAGGCAATATAAAAAATACTAAATAAAACATAGCAACTGGGTGTTTTTATAAAAGTTTAAAGAAGATCTAACTCCTTCCTCTAATATATATTATATCTAAAAGCAAAGTCCCCATATTCATTTTCATATAAAAATTAAAAAGCTGAAACACTTTGTAATCATTACTTCAATCGTATAAACAAGTGTTGTATTTTTGGCACTTTCCAGTCTGCATGAGTTTTCCAAAGTTAAATAAACTGTAGTGTATATCATTTCAATTGTCTAGATTTTTTTTAAAATTAGGCTGCTTGGAGTGTTCGGGAGCTGCAGTACTCTATTTGGCCGCTAAAGTGTGTTAACGACCCACCGCAAGAAAGCAGATGTTTATCCATTTTGTTGGTATTCATTAGGGCTGCCTTGACACAAAATCTAGCTAAATACACTTGTGGAAGCCTAAACAAAATCGGTTCATCTGTTTCAGAGTCTATAAGTCACATACGCACACACACACACCGGGATTAATAAAGTACCTTGGATAGATTTAGATACATTTAGACTAGATAGCTAAAGATTAAATTTAGATGGATAGATGAATAATTGATTGATTATAGGTACAGTTAACAAACACTACACTAAATTAATGAAAAGAAAAAAAATGATGTAAAAAAACTCCATGACCGTTTTAAAATCAAATCTTACATAGCTGAGTCATAAACTGATTTTGCAAGTCTCCAAAAAAAACCCCAGCCCTCCATCTATGGTACACTTTTTATGCTATTGATTTACTAGTCCGGCACACATAAAAAATGTTTTATCCACTAGGTGGGCCCCTGATCTAAAACGAGTTTGATACCCCTGGTCTAGGCCAATAACAAGCCGGAATTAGAGGCGGCCATGTTCCTGGACTGGATGCGTTTGGAACCTCAGTCCATGGTCTGGCTGCCTGTGCTGCACCGTGTGGCTGCCGCAGAGACCGCCAAGCACCAGGCCAAGTGCAACATCTGCAAGGAGTGCCCCATCATCGGCTTCAGGTCAGCATGTATAAAACGCGTGTGAACACAAGAGGAGATTTTTTTATCATATCAAATTCTCTACATAACGGGCACTAAATAATTACTTTAATTGACTTTTTACCGAAGGTAAAATTGAAATGAGGCTTGTGCTGTTTTCAGTAAGCGTTTTTTGATTACTGGGTGTGAAGTGACAATAGCACCCAGTAATCTCATTAGTACATTCTTATTTTTTTTTTTACAAACAGCTTTTTTTCTGTTTTTTTTTAGGTTATTATATATATTTTTTATACTTCACCTGTCTTTTTTTAGGTAAATGGTTGGAGAAAAAAGCCTGTTCGTAATTGCTGTTTATATTATCCCTTGCCTCATTCAGTGTCCTTAGAGACCAGAGCTACCACGATGGCATGTTTATGCCTTAATATAGTATTCAGTCCAAACATTTCTGGGATGTTTAATAGATGAATAGGGCTTCATAATTAAATCAGTCTTTCTTTTGCATATTCAGCCATGTTTCCTTTTGACCTCCCACTTGTTTTGTCACAACGCAGATACCGCAGTCTGAAACACTTCAACTATGACATTTGCCAAAGCTGCTTTTTTTCTGGCCGCGTCGCCAAGGGACACAAAATGCAGTACCCTATGGTGGAGTACTGCACCCCGGTAGGAACATATCCATATTCATCTTCCTTGCTTCCATGTGAATATAAACCACATATACGGTATAAAATGCCCGAAAATCCTCTGCCCCTTTCACTGTCACTAAAATCCTCCTCTGCAATTACCCAGGCTCATTATTGTGCTCCTTTATAGATAATGTTGTTTTTTTTGAGTAAACATTATATTTTATTCAACAGCTAAGCCTTCCGATCCAGTCTCCCTGCATTTGTGGTTAATAGCCCAATTAAAACATAAAATTTAAAGCAAAAAGCTTGATTCTATTCACAACAATTTTCACCCAAATCTGTTCATTGCACCTTTTAGGTTTTTTTATCGCTTGCCTGGCAATTCCCATCATGGAACAAAACAAAAAAGTTGTGTTTGTTTTTTCCAACTGAAATGTTCTATTGCAGGGGTGGGCAAAGTTCGTTGTGAGACACATTGGGAAAAAAATTTGGCAGAGGGACCAGTCTGAAGACGGAATGCCTGGAAAAAGTGCGTTGTAACTGTTGAATTTGAACCTTAGTAGACACTCAAAATAAGGAGAGAAGACATCAGTGAATTATGCATTATTGCAAAGAGGACCGGGGAAGAGCATTCAGATAAGGGAATTCCATTCTGTTTGAAAGCCCTCCTTTGAGCACCCCCTCTTTTTGTTAAATCTTCAATGTCACAAAAAAAAACAGATAGTGCCTAAGTGTGTATCAAAGAACAGCAACATGATTCGCGTCAATAGTCAAAACAACAAACAAAAGTGGACAATATTAACTGGCATCCTATGATTTTTTTTTTTGCGTTTGTCCTATATTAAAGCAGAATAAAAATATTATATTAAAAATATTCTTAATACTAATGACACATTTTTAAAATTTGACAATTCGATTGAAAAAGTGAAACAAATGCAATACCTCATGCTTGGAGGTTTTAGTTTTATGTGAAGTTTGATATTGTTAAGTACAATAAATACATTATAAGACTAGCAAGTACAGAAAAATGAAATTAGAGATTTAGGTCTTAGGCATTACATATTAATGCTTATTAATTCACCTTAATCATCTGGTCGCCATTAGTTTTCGGTTTAAAGCACAATCCCTCTCATCCTCGGCATTGACGGGCATCAGCAAGTGACAACATTGATACTAGATCCTAAATCACTGGGGAAAAACCTTTTTTTCTGATTTTGAGTAACACACACACACACACAGCTCACACAACACACACAACACATTATCAGAAAGCCTGACGGGCTGCATTTGACCTGTGAGCCGTAGTCTGCCATCCCTGTTCTATTGTGTTTTACCAGCCAAAACAGTCAAATACTAAAGATGAAGAATCATTGATGTTGTGGCATTTGATGAGTCTTGCCAGTTTGCTGGAAAAAAAAGAACATTTTAGAATAGAATAGAATAGAATATACCTTTATTGTCATTGTTACAAATGGGCTAACATATTGTGACAACGAAATTGGGCATGACACTCCAGTTTTACACATTCATAGTGAGGTATGAGCAAGAAGATAAAGGAACAGAGAAGATAATGTTATAAGACAAGGGGGATAAGGCTATAGTTATAATTTACATGGTGTTTACACAAGAAATGTCGGCATGTGGGATGTTACATACAGGGTTGTCGTGATAACGTTGGTATCGTAACGGTTGTGCAATATTGCATTTGGTGCAAAGTCATCATAGTGCAAAAATAGTCAGCATATGCATTGATGCAAACATAGACATCATAGTGGAAGTCGGTGTTCGTTTTGTTCACTAAGTAAATCTCGTTTCGACAACACAAATTTTTCACTTGATAAAAAGTAGGCCAAATTAGACAACCACAAAAAAACAAATAATGACCAGAGAAAATATTTTTGAGTTTTAGTCGACCAATAAATTCTTCAAAATGCAGTTTACTAAATACAGACTGGACTAAAATGAACGTTTTGTTTCATAAATTAAGACAAGTCAAGTAAAGTCAAGCCATGTTTATTTGTCTAGCCCTTTATCACAAGGAGTCTCAAGCCTGCACAGACCACAGGTTATTGCAAGCTACAGACTATTATTACACCATACCCTGATCTAAAACTACATGAGGGCAAGGAAAAACCCTAAAACCTCAACATGAGGAAAATGAAGACACCTTGAAAAGGGACAGCACATGAGCTCATCTCCCTTCCAAGGATGACCAGGCTGCAATGGATGTTGCAATAACAGACAAAAAAACATATATTGTCAACAGGAAATATAGGCCATTCATAAGCTATATAATAGAAGTGTGTTTTAAGCCTATATTTAAACAGTTTCACTGAGATTGCAGATCGAATCTCAGAGCATTCCTCAACACTGGGGACTGAATGGAGAAAGCTCAGACAAAAATTCAATTTCTTTATTCAATTCCTGTTGTCTTTGAATCAACCACAAATATGAAACAGCTGTTTTTTTTCATGTATTCATGAACCTTACTTTTCCTCAAAAATATATAATTTTTGGCGAATTATTTCACATTAGATGAAAATGTTTAATATCATCTGCTGCCGAAAATAAAGTGTAAAATTATTGTCCAGACCAGTATTGGACGTGTAAAATTATGCTGAACATATTTAACCAAAGAAAAAGCGCAATTACGTTAACTTAACGTAATAAAAGAATAACAAAAGCGAGATATTACATTGACTCATGATAAATGACCCCCTGTGGGGTGTCAACTTTTAATGATAAGACAAACCCATGTAGAGGGGGATCTTGAACCTGGTAACATAGAATGCTCAACCTACTTAACATCTTGGTGAGCTTAAAATGCAATTAGAGACAACCCTCTGAATTGACTTGATATGACAGATATAAATGGAGGACATTGGAAATGTGATGGGGTGCTTAGTTACTGCCCTGATCTCCTTCCAAAGCCTTGGTGATTGATGTGTCATTATTTTCTTATCCGTGAAAGGGGATTTAATCCTTTTGCAGAATAAGTTCAATATTTCAGAATTTTAATCGGGCAAAGAAAATGAATAGCTCATCCTTGGTGTGCCACTCATTTATTTTGTTGAGTGTCCGGGAAATGAAAGTAGCAAAGCAAAGACACGCTACGTTGTTAATCATTTGTTTTTCTCCAGACAACATCTGGCGAGGACGTCAGGGATTTTGCCAAGGTGCTCAAGAACAAATTCAGGACAAAACGTTACTTTACCAAGCACCCGCGAATGGGCTACCTGCCTGTCCAGACTATCCTTGAAGGCGACAACATGGAAACGTGAGTCACTTCCTGTCGTAAAGTCCAGGGTTCGTACGGTTGCATGAAACTCTTGAAAATGCTTGAATTTTAATTTTATGTTTTCAAGGTTTAAAAAGTGCTTGAATTTTGGGGGAAATGCTTGTAAATGCTGGAAATTGTTGCCATGTTTTTTGGCAGTATGACTTGCAATTCATAACACCACGCATTATGTAAATAAAAAATAAAACAAGTCAGCTTAAAAACGACGCAGACGCTGCTCTCTTTTGGCCTTGCTTTGTTTTTTTTCTTCCCATGTGATTCACTAAAGCTAGTTTTAGTTTGTATTGCGTCATGTGAAGCTTCATCGCCCCTTAGCATCATGCCTGAGAATACAAATTCATCATGAGAATGATGCCAGGAAGCTGCCATTTTAATTAACGACTCCTAGAAAACAAAGTATTGGCTAAAACGTGGAACATAGACATCTTTCGGTGTTTGTTAAGTGTGACGTCGACAAGCTGCGTGCGCCGTGTTAAGGCAGAACAACAGAATCATGTCAGTTTATAACAGCCGATTGACAGAAATTGATTATAATTAGTAACATTTCATCTCATCTCATCTCATCAGCTGCACCGCTTATCCTCAGTTGGGTCGCGGGGAGTAACATTTCAATTATGCACAAAGTATGTGCAAGCAGCAAGATAACAACTTTATTTTAGTGATCAAAGTCAACAAAACAAAAACCCGCTCTTTTAACTGTTGCTACACATGAATCGTGCGAGCCACTTTGTGGAGTTTTTCTGTGACCTTTTTGTCTTATATACAAGGCCACTCCATTTTGGGTGAGTAACGAGTAAAATGTCTTTTTATGCCAGCAAATTAAATGGAGCAAAATAGTGGCTCAGATGACCAGTTTATATTTGCAGTAGATTAGATGACACATAAGTTAAACTTAAAAAAAAAGGACTTTCCTTTACCTGCACATACCTTAGATACATTATTAGTATTTGTGGGATCAATAATAATTATCCATCCATTATCTGCACCGCTTATCCTCAGTACTGCCGCGGGGGTGCTGGAGCCCATCCCAGCCTTCTTCGGGCAGTGGGCAGGGGACACCCTGAACTGGTTGCCAGCCAGCCGCAGGGCACACAGAGACGGACAATTCCGCTCTCTCATTCACACCTAGGGACAATTTGAACCGGCCAATTCACTTGACATGCATATATTTTGAATATGGGAGGAAACCGGAGTGCCCGGAGGCAACCCACGCAAGCACGGGTAGAACATGCAAACTCCACACAGGAGGGTTCGATCGCACGACCTCAGAACTATGCTGCACACGCGCTAACCACTGCACCGCCGGGCTGCCCAATAATAATTATTACAACAAATAATAATTATTATTATTGACAATATAATGTATTATGTTTTTCTTGTAATGGTACTGGAGAATTTGGAACAATGGTTTTGCAAGTCCTTGAACCCCTAGTGTGAAATATTTGACCCTTAGATGGCACTGTATTGTCTAATGTGAATGAAAACCAGTGCCACAGAGCACAGCTGGCAGCAAGTTGCCAGACAAACGTGGCGGCAACATTAGGTAGAAATTCCACTATGTAATACAAATTTCCCACCTATGATTTTGTATTAAAAAATAAGTATAATATATGATATCATATGATATAATAGTTCAGGTACTTTTGTAATTTTTACTGTTGTACCAGAAATTTCAAATTGCGCCTAATAGATAGAAATGATCATGTACCGCAGATTACGGAGGATAAGATTGGAAATACATACAGTAATTATTTGTTTGCTTTACCATACAAAGTGTTACAGTAATACTATATGTTAGAAATGATTGTGCAAAATGGATGAAATCGATTTAAGCAACGCTGATCATAATTGCAAACAAATGTATGGAACGAGAATTGAACTCAAGTCGTTGAGGTGAGAGTACAAACACATTACCACTATAGACCCCTAGTGGTAAAAATTACACACAACAAGGCATTAAACGGTATCTCATTATAATACAAATTATTACCAAAGGTGCCTGGAAAACTGATTTGCATAATTAATTCTGTCTCTCCACTTCTTCAGCAGCGAATGTTAGGAAATGGAGAAAACATCAAGTCTATCAACAAAGTACTATACAAGCTGTTTTACGTGCGCATTCATATTAAACCAAGATGAAGAAGTGGAGAGACTGTTTAACCTATTAGAATATACTATGCAAATCGATGTTATGGCACCGTAAAAATAGCGATAAGCTGTAATGCTTTTCCAAATGTCATCTGTACCACTGGTGGTTGAGTGGTAATTTGTCAGCGCTCTCACCACCACTACTTAATTCCAATTGCGTACAATGTTTTGCTATTATGGGCTAAAGAAACGTATAAATGCGCATTATATTACAGGGTTCCCGCCGATCCTTAAAAAGTCTTAAAAGGCATTGAATTCATGATTCTAAAAATAAGGCCTTAATTGGCATCAAATGTCTTAGATCTAATTTTCGATAGTCTTAAAAATGAAAACGCAAAGATTTAGGAATATTATTTGTTCACATCCAGGGAGTCCAAAGTTTTTTCCAAGCATGTGTTTGGATGATGCTACACTCAAAATTAGTCATGAATCTATAACAGTGTTATGTTTTTCAAAATTTCTTAAAACGAACCAAAATGTCATTTTTAATGCATTGTGATAAAAATGCTTCATGAATGTAGTTCTTTGGAATCTAGTCTTGACTAAGGATCCATGAAGCACTGGAAACCTCCTTTTTATTTTTTGTTTTCCACGTCTAATACTTTGGAGAGGGCTATGTTTTTCAGATGGAAAGTTTTCAACTAGACCAAAATGTGAATTAATAAATGAATAAATAAACATTCTTTTGAAAATAACCTTTAATTCATGTGATGTTGTTTTGGTTTTGTTTCTTTCAATTGTGTTTTTTTTTTTGTCAATTTCAAACGGCAATAAAAAAGTCTTCAAAAGTCTTGAATTCAACTTGCCCCAAACTGTAGGAACCCTGTATTAATGTGTACCCGCACACACGATACTTCTTATTGTAGTCTCAATATTATGCACAGAGTGCGGTCCACCTTATTTAGGAAAAAATACATGACATAAGACCATTCTTTGAGGGTGCGTCTTATAATACGGTGGGACCTTATAGTGTGGAAATTACGATAATCTTACAAGAATTACTGATTCACTCAGGTAGTGCTCTCTTTTGTTTAATTTAATTCAAGGCGGAAACACGACAGCGCAGTGGTTAACGCGTGTGTGGCACAGTTCTGAGGTCATGGGATCAAACCTTCCTGTGTGGAGTTTGCATGTTCTCCCCGTGCTTTCGTGGGTTTCCTCCGGGCGCTCCGGTTTCCTCCCACATTCCAAAAACATGCATGTCAGGTTAATTGGCCGATCCAAATTGTCCCTAGGTGTATATGAGCGAGTGAATTGTTTGTCTCTATGTGCCCTGCGACTGGCTGGCAACCAGTTCAGGGTGTCACCCGGCCCATTGCCCAAAGATAGCTGGGGATTCACTTTTGTTTTTTTTGTATTGCATTCAAAATATGAGTGACAATATATGTGTGTAGTTTTTTTCATCCTAAGGCTGCTCTTGATAGTATTACTAATATATAGACAAAATATACTCTCATTTTTATCCCACAAAAAACGATTCCATCTGTTATAGAACAACTTGACACGTACCAAGAAGATTTAGATAAAACATGGCTGTTACCAGATGGCAATGTACATATTGTAATTATTATTGCATTGCTCTTATTGTATTATTAGAGAATTATACTGACACATGCAACTGTATAAAAAGTTGTTATCAATAATTAGGCATAATGGCTTCACAATAACTGTGAGCTATTTCTTCAGCACTTGCTTTACTTGAATCTGTATTCCAGTCAGAACGTGTAGTTTAAATAAGTATGTATTAGAGTGTGTGAAGGAAAACATGACTACATTATGTCAAATCATTTATTTTTTGTTTTGTGTCTCACAGGCCCATTACACTGATCAACTTTTGGCCCGTGGAGCACGCGTAAGTACAAGTCAACACTTTGATCTATTTTAACTATCTGGGTTGCTTTGTACCTGACGACCCAATTTTCAAGTATTTTTTTTTAAACTAATGTCTCAATTGTCAGGGCTTATTTAGTGCAATATGACCCAATTTTTGAGGCTGTCACACAGTCATCCCTCAGATGTTGCTGTAAATGGTGGCCAGAACCCCAGGCGAAACATGAAAATTCGCAAAGTAGCATTGAACATTTATAAAAGCACAGATTTTTGGGTTGGTTCAACTTTTTTTTTTTGAAATAAGAAAATAATTATTAAAATATTTGTATTCATTCAGGGTTCCCGCAGATCATTGAAAAGTCTTAAAATGCATTAAATTCATACATTCTCAAGGCCTTAATTGGCATTAAAATGTACTAAATCACATGTTTTAAGTCTTAAAAATACAGACACGTCTATATAAGATTTATATTTGTTTAAACTAAAATGATATCATAACATTTATCAATTGTCTTGATTTATTTTTGTGGCAATAACGCGTGACCACATAACGGAACTATCAAAACGGCAGATGCATGTCTTGTATCTACCCACATGACAGATAACAAAGAGGCTATCCGATGAATGTTTTTCACCATGGCTAAAAACTGTGCCAGGTATGGTGTGCAAGGATTATTCATGTTTTTTCTGTTTTGTTAGTTTCAATCAGGGATTTTTTTGTCGACTTGGTCTTAAATTTGATTTTAAAAGGTATTAAAAAGTCTTAAAAAGTCTTGAATTCAACTTGCCTTAAGCCATAGAAACCCTGTCATTGCAGAGCAAGCTTTAACAAAATACCGTACAAATAGTAAGTGATTTAATATTTATTTATTTATTTGTTTTCTTGGGACGTACAACTTTATGAGTATATATTTAAGATATAAAAAGAAAAAAATAGTACTCGGCTGCTGTCTACAGATATGGATGAATGTTTTAGTTACTCCGCTAATCACTGAAAGAAAGACATATTGAACAATAGCATGCTTTTTTTGCAAAGATAAAATTGTGCAGTTTCCTGTGGCACACTAAATGAGGTCCGGAGGCACACTGGTTTAAAAACACTAAACTAGAGGACAGCATTTCGTATGCGCCAGCGCTGTTCAAAATAGCTATTCGGTATTTTAAATGTGATGTCATCGGGGTATTTCTTACGGCAAAAGCATCATTTCTCAAGGACGAAAACCCCACATAATGTTTCACGTCCGCTGAGAATGGCCGTCTCTCAGCTCCACGTGCCCCTTGCCAATGCTGGCCCTCTATGGGCTCCTGCAGCGCACTGCCGCCTAACAATTAATGAGTCTCCTTCTGTTGCATCTCACTAAGCTCCTGTCTTCCCTGTTTGTAATTTTTCCGGCAGGCCTGGCACATCCCCTCAGCTCTCGCATGACGACACACACACTCGGATCGAGCACTACGCCAACCGGTAACACACAAAAACACACGCGCAGTCAGCACCTGCTGCCGGGCGCAGCTTTGCAAGCTTTTCACATAATGGCTTCTCCAGAGAGCGCCTTCGGACTCGACATTTTGATAGATGTGATTTGGAATCTTCATTTTGCAAAAATAATACAGCGCTCTGCATTCCCTACGAGGGCTGCGGCGCTTCTTCCCATCCCACCTACTGTATGTAACCCACTGGGGATCAGCTGCCCTGATTCTTTCATGGTGCAGTGCTAGTTCAAGTTTCAGTTGATATCTTTTCACTTTCGGGCAGGGTTGGGCAAACTTTTGGAGTTGCGAACCAAATTGGGTTAAGAAAATTAGCCAAATGGCCAGTTCTTGGGACCTATTCACATTTTTTTCAAATTATTAATTAAGCGCTCGCAATTAAGACAAAATAAAATATTTTGTCCCTGTTTTAAGCCCTTAATTTGATACAGTAAGACCTCGGTTATCGCGGTTAATGGGGACCAAAACCACCCGCGATAAGTGAAAATCAGCGAAGTTTGTTTTATTTCTTTAGTAGTATTTTTGTAGGTTTTCTGTAGTAGTTTTTCCGGGGATAGTATTACTGTAGTAGTATTTTTGTACTGTTTCAGTTGTATTTTTTTCTTTTCAAAGCAAAAGAATCTATAAGATCCTTTTTTTTAAGCACTATATTTGATATTTGGTTTTGTAGTAATTTTGTAGTATTTTTTAATGCATTTATAAGTATCTTTCTAGTAGACACATAAAGAGTCAATGGGTACCAATAACAAAATTTTTTTTTAATTAGTCGTACTTTATTTACTATAATATAGATTGCAATTATAAATTTCGCTTTATATGCTGTACTCTGCCCACCCCTGATTTAAGGGATCTCAAAGTTGAGTCGAGGCAGCATCAAGAACAGCTTTGACTTAATGATTTCTTTGGGGGTGCGGATGCTACTTCATGGCTTTGGCCATGCAACGTAGCATAACTGTTCTACCATGTTGTCAGAGAAAAGGATAATGTTGAAATTTGATATCACATTAGAAAACACTTTTTTTAAATTTCAAATGACATTGTAAAAAATGTTATTACCGTAATTGAAACGTAAGTGCGGGTTTAGCCTATGATCAGTGGTGTGCAGTCAGGAGAAGCAGGTGAGGCTGTGTTTCAAAAGAGTTTATGAAAATATAAAGTTAAGAATATATTAAATAATTATATCTATTCGGTTTTAAAGTTCTCTTTTATTTAACAATTCAAAATTTTAAGATTTTTTTTTTTTTCAAAATAGCAGAATTTTTTCACATTAAATTAGGAATATTATCAAGAGGTTGCGGGTTCGATTCCCGGCTCGTATGTGTTATATGTCGAAGTGTCCTTGGGCAAGACACTGAATCCCTAATACCCCTGATAGCAGGTAGTTGCATTGCATGGCTGACGCTGCTATCGGTTAGTTAGTGTGTAAAAGGGAAAGGTGTGAAGCACATTGTAAAGCGCTTTGGGAGGTCTTCATTGATTTGAAAAGCGCTATATAAATGCAGACCATTTACATTTATTTACATTTTATGTACTGTGCTAAGCGTCTGCAGATGCAGAGTGAGGCACAATTCTCTTGCCTCATGGCAGAGGGTGATAGTGAGACCAAGGATTCTGATTTGGCGCACACCTCAACCTTAAACAGGTGGAAAAATGAAGAAGCATGTGCCAGTAGAACTTTTTCAATTCCCATCTATTACTGACATTTAAGCAGAGGATATTGTCCATTACCAATACTGATATCATTATAAATTAGACATTATTTTGTTTTCTGTAGTGTTGTTATTTTATCTAAAGTGAGTACAAGACGGTTGAATTCGGATGATCCTGCTTACTTTTATCGATACAGGTTTTAAGTCTGCTCTTCTAAAACTTTGTCATCCAGGGCAACACAAAGTTTATCCGTTTTTTAAAATCGCATAGTCTTTGCATGCTTCATCCAAACGCTGCTCGATTGAAGAGAATGAATGGATACAGCAATAAATCGATTCTATATAGTTCCAATCTCAAATTCGATATGAGAGATTATGAATAGAATTGATTAAATCCTGTCTTGTTGTTTTTTTTTTTTATTGGTGTCAATGTCTGATATGAAATTTGTATCAGTAAATCTATGGTGAAAAATAAGATTTGAAAAAAATGGCCAATGTATTTGATACTTGAATTAATTTTCGAATCAGCTGTTGCACCTAAACTACCTGTAACCTACTAATTTGAGTTATTTGAAATACTTTGATAAGTGTTAAAACACCACTGTTAAATGTAATTAGGTGGCTTTCTATCACTATTAATTTCAATACTTACACATGTGTACTGTTACTAGTAGCACCATTCTGTGTCTACCTTTATACAGTAGATTTTGAACACCAGAGAGTGTTAGAGCAGCACTTGTTTTAGTCTTATAAGTAGTAAAAGTTTGATAGGTGTTTACTTAATACTGAGGATGTAAACATACATAAACACGTTTCTCATGTTAGATCTAACAGCCTTTAGTGTGAATGTGTTAGATTGTGTATTTATTGCCACACACAGCTAAGTAACATTGTTATTAGCCCACCAGTGCCTGACCTAGCATCACTTAACTACCACCTACTTACCGTACATTAAAATGACCAGGTCTAAACCACATGACATTCTAGCAACCTTGAGTTTAAGAACTGACAAAAGTGTTGAAATGCACCCCCTTTGGCTAAGTAATTATCTAGCATTATGGATAGAAATAGAACTGTGAAGGTAAGTCTGGAGAATTCCTTATGCTCTCTCTCTTTCATGAGAAACGCATGACTTTATCACTGAAAAGTGACAAAAGAGCTACATGACCCATGATCGATACGAGCCATGGACTTGGAGTCCCGCGAGCGGGATCTCTATTCATCTTAAGATGGAGTCTCGGGACGTCTTGGGGAGCTGCTTGCATTGCGCAGCATGTCAGCATGCATGCTTTGAACCTCAGTCAATACACCAACTCTGTGAAAAAAAATCAATCGCTTTTGTTGAGACATCACAAAGAGTCAAGTTGGAAAATATCTGAAAAGAGGTCGGTGAGGGGTTTAGTAACATTGGCTTCTGCGGAACAGCGGGCCTTTCTCCTGAGCGCTAATCAGTGAGGCCCTCCTGGTCTTTGCTGGGTCCCGGCCACACATTGCATGTTCGATCCCCAACAAAGGGCTCCCAAAAGCAGCTCTTGCTTTTCCCATGCTACCACCTGCTGTCTTCATACGCAAGTAAAACCATGCCAACGGCCCCACACATCAGTCAACTATACTGTACTTTTGGACTTGTATTATCAGTCGTGATGGCGTCCTATTCATGTAAACTGTCTGCTGAATATGACTACCAACAGCTACTCTTAACATTTTTCTCACATTTCTCCAGTGCCAAATTCTTTATCAAAACATTTGCCTTTACATTGATTCAATAAGCTAATTTTGAATTGACTAAGAGAAAAGGGATTTCGTTGGACATTGTCACATGCTGTGTAAATCGAAAGTTACATTTGGAAAGATCATATCATTCCACCATTCTTTTATTAAGTATGAGATAAATAACTCAACCTCTTGCAGTTTGGATGTGCAGGAATTTTAAAACTCTATAGTAATATTGAGAAATAACTTAAAAAAGAAAAGGATTGCAAAAATGTTTTTCATTTTTGTATCCCGGTTTCTGAATCCATCCATTATTTGCACCGCTTATCCTTAGTAGGATCGCGGGGGTGCTGGAGCCCATCCCAGCTATCTCCGGGCAGTGGGCAGGGGACACCCTGAACCGGTTGCCAGCCAGTCGCAGGGCAGACAACCATTCACTTGCTCATTCCCATCTAAGGACAATTTGCACCGGCCAATAAACCCGACATGCATGTTTTTGGAATGTGCGAGGAAACGAGTGCCCAAAGGAAACTCAGGCACGGGGAAAACATGCAAACTCCACATGGGGAGGCTTCGATAGCTGGACTTGAACCCTGAAACTCTGCACTTGTAAGGCTGAGCGCTAACCACCCTGCCGCCAACCCGCCTATCATGGTTTCTATATTGTTTTATTTTATCTTCAATTTTTTGGAGGCGTACCATTACTTTTATCTTGCATTTTATTTTTTTCCCTTTTTAATTTTGGTGTATTTCTATTTATTTGTCTTGTGTTTATTCTGTGATCATGCTGTTCTTGTTTGTTACCAAAAGTAAGTTTTGAACTTTTTTTTTTTTTTCATTTGCATTTATGCAACATACCAAGAGCTGTATCTGAAACATTATTATTGTTTTACGAGTTTACATATTTTGACCTTTATGAAAACAAAATATATCTATTTTTTTATGAAGAATGATCCCTTTGTGGATATTTACACACTTTTCACATAATTTCTTTTTTAAGGGCCATGCTAACAGTTGGATATGCGCTACATTTTCTGTCTTTAAACATCATCGTTGCAAATCAAATCTGAATTTAATGTTTGCAACTGACTTCTGTTTCTTCCACAGGTTAGCAGAAATGGAGAACCGTAATGGCTCATATCTGAATGACAGTATCTCACCCAATGAGAGCATGTGAGAAACATTCCGTTCACTTTTATTTTTGTTTTATTGCCATCCCTCACTATTTGGCTGGATGGATGCCTATCCTTCTTTACCCCTATTGGTTGGTTGATTTGCATACTTTGCATGATCTCCAATGCATGTGCAGCTATTTTCTCTTCAATCATGTCACTTATTTTGTTAATGCATATTTTAAGATATGTGCAAAATATGATTGCACATGACATTGTAATTTTTTTTGTGTCAGACATTTTTCTAACCTAACTTAAATCATAAGATCTTCTATCCCAGAGGTGGCTTCCTGGCCTAGCACATTACTCTTCTCCATTTCCCTATCAGTCCCCTATTAACAAACAGTTCATCATTGTGATCAAATTGGAATTTGTAATCATTTGTACAAATCTAAAATGACTCTATTATGTTATTTTATGAAGTAAAAGTGGCCAAGTTTCCATTTGCTCTGAAGCCTCTGAATTAGCCTTCAATCCTTTGGAGATTTTGGCTCCGTTTTCTTTTGAGCCGAGCCGCGTTTGCAGCTTTTCCAAAAGCTTTATACTTATATTGGCGTGCTTCCGCGCGTGTTTGTTTGCAGTGATGACGAGCACATGTTGATCCAACACTACTGCCAGTCTCTGAACCAAGGCTCTCCCCTCAGCCAGCCTCGTAGCCCAGCCCAGATTCTCATCTCCATGGAAACGGAGGAGAAGGGGGAGCTAGAGCGGGTCCTGAATGACCTGGAGCAGGAAAACAGGTCAGTGGGAGTTACATTTTTGACCACGCATGCATACCTTGCCAAATCTCCTGGCGCGGTGCCGTTTCCCATCTCTCGGGCTCAGTTTGGCAATCCTTGGAAATACTTACATTTTAATCTTGTGTCTTCAAAGTTTGAGAAGCGCTTACGTTTTAGGTGAAATATTGTAAATTCTAGGAATTGTTGCCATGTTTCTCGGCAGTCTGACTTAAAAGACCACGCATTAAATGAAGAAAAATTAAACAAGTCTGCTTAAAAATGGACACGTCTGCTTTGGTGTCTTTGTTTTGCCATTGTATTTATTCTTCTCGTGATTAAAAGCAGCTGGCAATAGTTTGTATGGCGTTGTCATGTGAATCGTCATCGCCCCCTATGGTGCATCAGGACAGGTGTATCACACCAATATGCTCGCAGGCTGCGGTTTTTCCTAAAAATTGCTTATGAAAATTGCTGCTTTAGATCCTTTTCCGTGTTTGTAAAAAAGTGTCAGTTCGCCAAGCTCTGTGCTCATTGTTAAGGCAAAACGGCGAAATTCATGTCAGTTCATACCAGCCGATTGAAAGAAAAACATCGTAGATCGTAACATCTCAATTAAGCAAAAATATTTGCTAACAGCAGGATAGCAAAGTTATTTTAGTGATCATCTCATCTAATCTCATCTCATTAGCCGTACCGCTTATCCTCATTAGGGTCGCGGGGGGGCTGGAGCCCATCCCAGCCATCTCCGGGCAGTGGGCAGGGGACACCCTTTACTGGTTGCCAGCCAATCGCAGGGCACACAGGGACAGACAACTCATTCGCTCATTCACACCTAGGGACAATTTGGACCGGCCAATTCACCTGAAATGCATGTTTTTGGACCAAAGTCACTTAAAAAAACATTCATTTGATTGGTGCTACATGTAGGTTGTGCAAGCCACTTTGTGGTGCTTTTGTGTGTGAATCTTATGCCTCATATACAACATCAGTCCATATTGGCTAAGTAACAAATATAATACTGTTTTAAATTGACAGAAGGGGTGGCTTAAATGACCAGTTCCTATTTACAGTATCTTAGTTCACACATACTTTAAACTTGAGAAAAATTGACTTTTCTTGGCTTGCATCCCCCTTAAATACATTGTTAGTGTTTGTTGGATCAATGATATTAATGATAACAGCAATTAAACATAAATTATTTTTATTATTATTAGCAATATAATAATGTATTATTTCTTATTTGAAGGGTCCTGGAGAAATCAGAAAATTGGCTCTGAAATTCCTTAATAAGTACTTGAACCTGACCGGGAAAAAGGTGTACAAACCCTGTGCCAGAATACTAACATTTTCATTGGTCCGCAGGAAGCTGCAGGCCGAATACGACCGTCTGAAGAAAGCACATGACAGGAAGGGTCTGTCTCCTCTCCCGTCACCCCCAGAAATGCTGCCTGTGTCGCCACAGCGCGCACGGGATGCTGAGCTGATTGCAGAAGCCAAACTGCTCCGGCAACACAAGGGGCGCCTGGAAGCTCGCATGCAGATCCTGGAAGACCACAACAAACAGCTGGAATCACAACTGCATAGACTGAGGCAACTCCTGGAGCAGGTTGGTTATGAGCATGCAAGCATTGCTTGGAATAGAACAGGGGGTGTCAAACTCATTTTAGCTCAGGGACCTCGTATTAGAAAAACACTAACAAGGGGCTGGACTAATTAATTAATGGCATAAAAAGTGTGACTTAGTGGTAAAGCTTGAATTCTTTCTGAGGCTCACATTTAAATCACGATGATGATCCAGGGGTGTGAAATTTTCCTATAAAACGATTGAGCTTTTTTCTTCCTTAACTCATTCAATGTCAGATGTTTCTTTTAAATCGGAAGTGCAGGTGCCAGCCAATTTTTGCCATTTTGTCTCATATTTGAATGCCTACAGAAAATGTAGTTCTGTAGCTATAAAGGCATAGGATATATCTAAAGAAAGCGTGAACTCATATTTCATTTATTCAAAAAAAGTATATATCTAGCTTTTCTATCTATCTACCAAGGTAGGGTCATATCTCTCAAGAGGGGTGACGGACAGCAAGACAAACACATACAATAACCAAGAACATAAAAAAGGGAAAAATAATGGCAAAAACACACACAAACATTTTTGGACCATGGCCAACCCAAATGCCCAGACACCCAAACAAGTTAGGCACCTTGGCACCTAAGTTGGTCATGCTTTCGTCCCTCCAGATGAAACGGGACACAAGGAAGCGGCCATGTCACTTCGGGTCTAGCTTTTACCATTGATAAATATACTTCAGTTGAACATTGCTAAATTTCTTGAAAAGACCCCTTTCCAAGGACACTTCTGAGAAAAACGCATTTTTTTGTGAAAGAATGCATTTCAAGCAGAACTTTCGCGTTGGTGTTATATTTTATATATTTGTGATATCTCCGATATCTAAACAATGATTTCCATAAACACAAGAGCACTTTTTTATTGCAAGAACACTAAACTTATGCATGAACGATGCCTGAGCTTTGCAAGAACTTTTCATCCCCCGATGTTTCTGGTGAAGGCATCTCGTGATTCAGGTCGCCATGGCAATTGCGGACGTGCACAAAACGTCATCAATCTCTGCCCGATGTTGACAAAGGGATTTCGTCATCTTTTTTAGAAAGGAAAAAGCTTTGAAGCATTAACGGTCTGTACTTATATCTTCCCTTTCTCACCACACTACATGTACTCGGCCTACAGGCTGTCTACACACTGCCCTACGGTGGATACAGGAAGCCAAACTACTGTAAATTCCGGACTATATAGCGCACCTGATAATAAGCCGTAACCCGTACATTTTTAAAGGAAAGACCATCTTGTACATACATTAGCCACAACCCCACGATAAGCCGTATCTTCCCACATTGAGACATGAGATATTTACAAAGAAAGACAGAGTTTTAATAATATACGGTACCTTAACCCCTTAAAGTTCAGACGGCCGGCCGGCGGGCCGCTGGACTTTTAAACAAATACGTGCCAGTACGATGTCACCAGTCACTGAAATATGTCATGCCAAATATCATTGGAAAGCTTAAACTCTTGGGATTCAAGATATATATAGTCTTAGAGAAGATACCTGAAAACTATAAACCCAGCATGACTCACCATTACGTCCCCTAGGCGTCTTTAACTCCTTTGAATGTGAGCAAAAATTGCTGCGTTACATAAGGGACAATCCATAGAATCCAAACGTTTAAAATACTTACTCCAAAACACACGATAATGCCAACAGATAAATAGGAATCCACCTTGAACATTTCTGCTTTTTTGGACGTTGCTTCTTGTAATTCGTTCAATTCGCCACATTACATCAATTTAAAAATAAACAGACTCATAAAATTGTTTCCAGTATGGTAGTTAGCCCTCCCCTTTCGATTGACACATTTTTTATGATGAGGGTCTGTTCATGTTGGTTTTATTCATGTACAAAGCGTGAAGTTACATTAAACTCTTCCTCGACGCATATTTAATACGTGTCTCACTCTTGCCTTTACAGCTTGTGCACCCCCTACATAAATTAGCCGCATCATTTTATACACAGCAGGGTTGAAGGGTTGTGACAAAAGTTGCGGCTTATAGTCGGGAATTCCCTGTAGGCAGTAATTGTGTTGACAAATAGCTGATCAACACCATTTCTGCAATCTAGGTGTAATTTTTTCATACGGAAACACATCCAAAGGCCCAATACTTACTGATTAGCAGCACCAAAGCTATTGTAACATTTGTTTTTTAAACAAAAAAAAAAAAAACATCATTTTTACATTTTGACTTCTGAAAACATTTGTTATGGCACTGAATGACTTAATATTTTTTCCTTCACTAAGATTTAACCTCTTGTTGTGTTTATCAACTGTGCAATTTCAAAAGAAAAAGAACAAAAAGAATAAATTTACACTACATTATTTAACTCGGGCACTCTTGTGCAAATAGAAAGTGACAGACATAATGTTATTTAATGATTTGTCTATTTATTTTTCATGGGCAGGGCTGCATATCAATTATATAAAGGAGCTAAAGCTTTTTAAGAATTCTGCAACATGCAGGGTGATATTTTTTAATTTCTCAGTATTAATCCAGGTGTTAATCAATAATTTCCAATCACGAGGGATAAAAAGCGTACTTTAGTTGTAAATGTTGCGGTCAAGAGTGAGTGCAATCATACCGCGACCCCTATTTTGAGTCAAATAACTTCGGGATGGGTGTGAGGCCACTCGTCCCGCCATATTGCGCGGTGACTATTTTTACATTTGGCGGCGTATTTTCGACAGACGGACTCCAAGGTGAACGGAACGGCTCTGTCCTCGCCTTCCACCTCTTCTCAGCGCTCTGACTCGTCCCTCCCTCAGCTGCGTGTGGCCGCCAGCCAGACCACCGACACTATGGGTAAGAAGACTCGAGCTCACTCTTGCGCATTATTCCCATCAGTTGCTTGTTGCTTTAGCGCTTTAGCAGTTCAACAATGTTACGTTTTCTTCTATCCGGTTTTAAAAAAAGGAAACAAAATTCTTGGTGGTATTTTTGTGTTGAATTTGTATGAATCAAAAAGGAAACCTTCATGTAAATTTTGAGTTTGCAGTATTGACACATGTTCTTGCTTTTGCAGGTGATGACGAGCTGTCAAATCCTTCCCAAGACCCATCTGGACTGGAGGAAGTGATGGAACAGCTAAACAACTCTTTCCCTCATAGTCAAGGTGAAGACATTTGCATTTTGCTCAGTTGCAAAACTCAGTCCTTTCTTTTAGAGCTTCCTCTTTATCTTATTTTTCTTCCCTGTGACTAATCCTGATCTTTTTCATTCCTTTTACCTTCATTTCCTATTTTGTTTGTGGGTCAGGAGGGAGAAGGGGACACCAATGAAAGGTTAGTTCTTTTATTCCACTGTCTGTTCTTCTTTCGAGCAACGATAGTCATAAAAGCATGAAGGGACTAAGGGGTGTTTTTCTCTAAAATAAGGTACAACCAACAGCATTACTGTAAATCCAAACATCACGATTTAAATAAGGGTGTAAAACCTTTCTTTGGGAAACCACATGAATCAAAGTATGCAAGGGCACTCTAAATTGTTTCCCACTTTTTTTCTCAACCACAACCATATTAGAATGTTCTTTATTGTCATTGATAACAATGCAATGGACATTGTTTGCAACGAGATTAGACATGGCCCTCCAAGGAAAAACGTAATCAAGACTAAAAGTTAAAACAACGGAAAAAGAATGTCAGGATAAAAAGGCAAACATATTAAAATGTAATGCTTGGAGATTGGCCTAAGTGGTTATAATAGGGTAATGAAATAATGGTTTGTAACAATAGCAGAATGAAAATGATAATATTTAGCAGCAACAGAAATTCCAAATAAGTCATTAATGAGTTGATGCAGTAATTACAAAACATTTTGGCAGCATTTGAATGACTACACTGTACAACATCAATAACAATCGTTTTAAGATTTTAACAAGTTCCTGACCTCACTGAGACCCTTGGACACACCATTGAAAAGCGGCCTAATCACATTCAAAGGTTCAGAACCCAAAAGCTAGAATGTAGTCTTGCGGAACATTCAAGTGATATTTTCACACTTTAAACTTTGAAAGAGTGTATATTTAGTTTTTATAGTTAATCACTTAGATTCACCAGTTATCTATATAGATAAAAGCTGTTCATAGTTCGAATCAGTATTTTAGAAAGTTCCGCAAAATATAAAATAAATGTATAAGTAGCCTTTGTATTGTTTTGAAATATGCAGAGGGCAAAAATGATGACAGTAGGCTCCAAAAGGCACTTCACCCATAGTTTGGACATCCTTGGTGAATGCAGTTTCTTAAAAGGTTGAAAATGTAAAACCAGCGTATTTATCGGACTATAGGGGGCATCTAAAAACTCCAAATCGGCTAGGAATTTGAAAGTGAGCATTATACAGCAGAGTACGGTGAAGACAATTAAAAGTGCATACAATTCTTATAGGTGCGTGTTACTACCCAAGGTTTTACAGTATGTTTCCAACTTCAGCAATGATTGATCAATCGATAATTCTGATTATTGAAATAGTTTCCCTGATCATCCACCTGTGCATCAATAACGTTGCAAAAGATAGAAACTGAAAACAGAAAGTCTTTCAACAAAATACTAAACAAGCTCTACTACATATCAAGCCAAGAGTTTATTGAAGCACAGGTGGATATGTGGAGAGACTGTTTATCACAATTTACATTGCAAATCAGTGTTTTTGGCACCGTGAGTAGTGTAATAATACAATAATCTGTAATGCCTTTTTGAGTGTCAACTGTACCACTGGTGGTCTAATGGTGAAGTGTCGCCGCACTCACTGCTACGATGTGGTCATATTCCCATTGCAAATAATGTTTTACAGTTTGAATCGGTGATATTTATCAATAGATTAATCATTGCACTATTATATGCTGTAGGAGCCTGATGGTTATACACGAACAAACACGGTAGCTAATTATTATTATTTTGATACTGTTTGACACTAAGTCTCGACTTCTTCCAAATACCCATTATGCTACAATCTATCTTGAAGCTGAGCATACCGTAGTTATGACCTAATGTTGCAAACATTGATTCCCCCACCCTCTCCATTGTTTTTGTTGACTTTGTCTTCCAACTCTCACCTTGCAGGCCCGAGCATCGGCAGCTTGTTCCACATGGCTGACGACCTGGGCCGCGCTATGGAGTCCCTGGTCAACGTCATGACGGACGAGTAGAATGCCATTGGGCCCGCGCCCTTCTGACACGGCACCCCCAAAATACTCCCTTACCCCCCTTCCCTGCCCCTTCCAATCTCGTAGTCAGTAGAGACAAATCGGAAACAGACTTTATAAACACAATCTATTTTTGTGAAAGATTGCAGTTCAAGCAGCGGTGAGTTGACATTTTAAAACAATTTAAAAACATGAAAAAATAGAATCTGTAGAATTAGTAGTTTCTTAAACATCTTCAAGTTGTTTGATTTGAGAAATATTTGTTCGTAAACTTCTATGCAATTGTACAAAACAAACAACAGTTTTGGGGGGTCAACCGAGAAAGATAGAAAAATGTGTGTTTAGTCTGGTCATGTTTGCATCGCTTTGTTACCGGGAAATAAACATTTTGGGTGTTTGTATTTTTAAACAAAAGAGAGCGAATGATTTTAATAATAAGGGGTAAATGTCTTTATAAAACATCGTACAAAACTGTCAAGGTAATGCAGGCATCCTGGAACTTTACAGTACGTTGTGGATGTGTGTCTGTGTGTGTAATGGTGATGGTCCCAATGCAGTACAACACACATTTTTTGTTTTTGTCCATTTGTCTTCATTAGACTTCGGTATTTGACATCCCTTTCCAATGATTGAATTTGTATTCTGTGGTTGGTGCTCAAAAAAATGTGAAAAGAGACTGCCAGAGGGCGGCAGTAGCTCAGGGGGTAGAGCGATCGTTTTAGGATTAAGGGATCCCAGTTCGAATCCCGGCTTGTCCGTGTTACATGCCGAAGTGTCCTTAGGTAAGACACTGAACCCCCAATACCCCCAATAAGCAGGTTAGCGCCTTACATGGCTGCACAGATCATGGCCGCTATTGGGAAATGTGAAGCACAATGTAAAGCGCTTTGGGAAGTCATTGACTTGAAAAACGCTATATAAATGCAGATCATTTCACATTTAGGTGTGCTCACACAGCATACAAGCTACTTTAAAATGAGCAAGTCCAAATGATCTACCCATCCAAAAAACTGAAAAACATCAAAATATTTCGGAATGCCTTCATGATTCCATTGACATTCCTTGATTAAACTAAAAATGTACTAAAACGAATCAAGATTTATGGGAGTCTACATTGAAAAGAAATCCTAATTTACGTATTTGATTGCTGACAATATTTTTCAATGCAAGTCTAGATAAATAAAATTTGTTTTCAAAATAAAACAGTCCAATAGTAAAATGTGTCAAGTCAGCCTTTTTAAAGCCTGATGGTGTTGCAAAAAAGTAATAACTGACACTGTAATGCTAACATGCTGCATTTAACCGCTAAATGACAGTGTGTCCCTAAATATACAAAGCACTGAATACAGATCCCGTGATCTGCCAGTACTACTTATAGGATCCACAAGGAGATCACGATCTTCTTTTTAAAAAAAAAATGTCAATGCAAGGTCTTTTTGGCCTCTGAAATGAAATTCTGAGGTTTTTGTTCTTGCTCTACTGTCGCCAGCTTGATGGAGCACGAAAAAATAATGATTTTGCGCAGTCACTGCATTTGTCTTCTCTGGAGGCAAATTACAGCTCAATGGCGCCGACTACTGTCACATAGGGGACGTGCAGTACCAATTTATGTGATCATTTTATTTTCAATTGTGTTTGTCTTTGATTTCATTGTGTGTTTTGTTTTGATGTTGTGGGGTTATTACTAAGCATGCACGAGTGGCTAAATGAAATTCATCTGTAATCGATCAAAGAGCGACACACGCTTACGTACACAAACACCCATTCTCTACTGCATGACCCAATTTAATTTTGTTTTGATCAAGACATCTATTTTGTTTTGTCATTTTCAACTATTTTGTGTGTCAATCTCACAACACAAACCTCACACCATATCAAACTCAAATATATGCCTTACTACTGTAATATAAAAATGCTTTACTGTACATCAATAAAGCACGCCGTTCTGCTGAGGAGACTTTTCCCTTTCTTTTACATCACAAGCTAAGCTGCAATTTGCTGAACACAAACGGATAATGGTGAGTTAATCTTGAATTCTGAGCATACCTGAATACAAGTTCACACATACCTCTGCAATCTGCACCCTATTGAACATCTGTAGAGCGTTTTTTAAACTGAAGGTGGATCAGTACTAGGATGCGTAATTAATGAGTCAAGTCAAGTCATGTTTATTTGTATAGCTCTTAATCACAAAGAGTCTTAAAGGGCTTCACAGACCACAGATTATTGCAAACCACAGATTATTATTACACCATCCCCTGATCTAAAACCTATATGAGGGCAAGGAAAAACTTTAAGGTACTGCACATGAGGTAATCTCCCAGGATTACCAGGCTGCAATGGATGTTGCAGTAACAAATAATACACAGATATTGTCACATAAAATCCAGGTTATTTGTATGCTATCAATTAGAAGTGTGTTTTAAGCCTAGATTCAAACGGTTCCACTGAGGTTGCATATTGAATCTCAGGGGGAAGAGCATTCCACAGCACCGGGGCTCGAATGGAGAACGCTCTCGAACCTGCAGATCTCTTCTTGGCTCTTCGGATCACTAGTATACCAGCATTCTCAGAGCGAAGGCTCCGGACCGAAACATAGGGGGAAATTATATCTGAAAGATATGAGGGAGCAAGTCCATATATATATATATATATATATATATATACATCAGACATGGGGACTTGAGACTTAGTGACTTGGACTCGAGTCGACTCGAGTCGCTGTTTTTATGACTTGTGACTTGACTTGGACTTGGCAATCTAAGACTCGGGACTTGACTTGTGACTTGACTTGCCCAAGAAAAAAATACTTGGGACTTACTTGGGACTTGAAGGTGAAGACTTGAGACTTACTTGAGACTTGCACATGTGTGACTTGGTCCCATGTCAGTGTATATTATACATACATACATACATAATTACCAACAGAACCTTAAAATCACATCTTAAGCTATCAGGGAGCCAATGCAGGTTAGCTAAAACCCGGATCAAACTTTCTTGTCTTAGTTAAAAGCCTCGCTGCAGCATTTTGTACCAGCTGCAGGCGCTTAATTTTGGACTTGGGGAGACCGGAGAGTAGTGCATTACAGTAATCGAGACGGGAGGTAACAAACGCATGAATATTAATCAGGGTTGGGTAGGGTTACTTTAACTTTATTACTTTCAATTACTTTTGGATTACTCCAATACCAAATTTGCTAATAAAAGACAAAAGAAACTAAATATGAATACAATTATGACTCACAACACGTAGTAAGCTTTCTCTCCTGGCTTTGATCTCTTTGATCTCCGGCAAAACTAACATAAAATGCGACAGAAACAAAATGAAAATAAATCCTAACAGCTTGCCAACATCATTTTTGCCGTTTCATGTATTCCGATACTCCCCAAGCCTGCACAAAATTTAGTAATTGTATTCATATTTAGTTTCTTTTGTCTTTTATTAGCATATTTGATATTGGAGAAATCCAAAAGTAATTGAAAGTAATCCAGTTAAAGTAACCGTACCCAACCTTGATTATAATCTACGCATCCGACTGAGACAGCATAGGGCGAATTTTATTAGCCCTCCTGTATGTTTCTGGTTTCTGCCTAAGAGGGTTTTGATGGAATGATCAATAGGCGGAAATATTGAAACTTTCGAATATGGACATTTTCACAATATGCAGTAGTTGTCACTTATGTGCCAGAGATACTTATTGTAGTGGCAAAGAGATTTTTGCTGTCAGTTTTTTTTTTATATATTGCGCTTATTTTTACTTTTTTCATTATTTTTATTTTGCATTGTATGAGATTTTATTAAATACATATACACTGTATATATGATATATATACACACACAGATGTAGTATGGTATCTGTGTTATCATCAGACTCTGGAGTTTGAGGGTTCTGCACAGTATGAGATAGGTTTCAGAGGTTCCAGGTATCTGTTTGAGACACTCTTTCAGTTTGGAGGTTACTGTTCCCTGTGCCCCCACTAACTTGGTGACCACGCTGGCCTTGACCTTGCAAAACTGTTCCAGCTGCTCTTTCAACCCTTGGTACTTCTCCAGTTTCTCGTGTTCCTTATGTTGGTGTCAGCTGGAATCTCCGCATCTATTTCACCACCATTTTCTGCTCTTTGGCCACCACCACTATGTCTTGTTGGTCAGCCAGCAGCTGCTTGTCACTCTGGAAAATGGTGTCCCACAAAATCTTGGCCATGTTGTTCTCAGCAACTTACTGTAGTACGGTCTATTGGGATTAGAGTACTTCTATACTATACTGGGCACAGATGTTCTTGCATACTTTTCCAACTACTTGGTTGGAACCCATTGTGGAGAGAATCATAAGCCCTGTCTGCTGTTTTTAATTAGAAGAAAATCAATTTTCTGGGCGATGTGAGGTACAGAACAAGGCTGTATGGTTTCACAAATGTGCTATCAAATTGGCTGTCAAAAACTTATTGACCTTTTTCACTTGACGTCGTGACGGCGCCTCAAGCACATGAGCAGTTGAATAAGCAGTTGAAGTGAAACGAATATCCATTACCACAACAGAAGAATATAGCCGCAAATTTTTACAATGGGGATTTCTTGCTGTTCAATCCGGTTCTTTTTATTCACATTCCCATCTAAACTGGGCTCTAATCACGACTCAAAAGGGGAAGGAGATTCAAATGACCAAAATAATAAAACGTAATAAATTAATTTTGTGTACTCATACAATCATGAATATATATGCCAGTGACACATGTCAATATTACAGCAATGTATTTACTTTTAATTTCCCAATAAAACAACATCTCTTCTAACATATCTTTTCACTTTAGCTCATCTGTTTGGATGGCACAATAAAATGTTTTTACAGTAAAATAAACAGTCTTGTCATCACAATTGAGACCACAAAAAGTTAAGGGTTGGAGTATCATTTATAGAAATGAATAAATTGTATGTTACACAAAACATGCAGTATATTTTTCAGAGAATCTAATCACAATGTGCAACCCCTTCTCAAGATTTCTCAATTCTTCCCACACTGAGGTTTTTGAGTTTTTCCTTGCACTCATGAAGGTTTGAGACTTCTTGGGATAAAGGGGTATAAACTTAATCATGACTTGACTTGACTAAAGCTTGTGAATTAGAAACAATGTTTCTTTGTGTAACACAAAGTGTGTTAATACTGGGTACGTTACCAAATCGATCCACCAGATGTCACTGTCAGAATCTGTCCGTGTCTTTTGGCTTCACCCAGCAAGGTTTATAGTCACGTGACAATAGCCGGAACCCGGAAGCACAGTAAGGCATGCAGACGAGCATCATGAAAACATTAATGGGCTTGCAATTTTGATTGATGTTTGATATAATAATTTGGCTCGATTGTCGGATAGCAGGCAAAGCAAGATGTCTGGCTTCAGCGCGGAGCTTATTGACTACCTGGAAGGGAAGATAACATTTGAAGAATTTGATAGAAGGAGAGATGAGAGGAAAGCCAAGGTAAGTGTGATGACTGGTTCTGGGCAAATTGCAATTTAGCCTTACTAAATACAAGCATAACCTTGCAACTGTGTATACGTATAAATGTGTGGAAAGGTGTGCACATTCGCAAAATAAATTGACTGAAATGTCAATGTCATTATCCTTTGGGACACAATGTCCAAGCTGTCTCTGGTTTATTGTAAATATTGTTTCAGCGACATGTACAAATTCTTATTTGGGACAAATTACTGCTATCATGTCAAAATATTCCTGGCGAAACTTAACATGTCCTTCCACTGGTCGTTGCCGCTAATAGCAATGACCTGTATCAAAAGGACAGTGTATTATTTGGGGTCCCACAGTGGTGGAACAAAAATAATCCATTTAAAACAACGTTTATGTGCGGTAAATTTTAATACTAAGAAAAACTTAAAAATATTCTACTTGCTGACGCCATCTTCTGGCTAAAATTATCATTGCAGCCGAGACTCTCAGAATCGCTTGAACAAACTCTAAAGCAACCTATCTGTTCTCTTGTGGGGTTTGGACTATATTTGAAACAGTGCTAATATTCTTTCAGCATTTTCATCCTGGAATATGAGAAACCCGCGACTATGTGCGGGAAATCAATCTCCAAACATCAATAAACTTGTATATATAATTTACTTGATACAAACAGAGACATGCCCTTCAACACGACACCTACCGTGATGCTTTTCACTAGTTTTTAATTATTTAGTTGAAAACTTTAATAAGCATATCCATTGGTAATTACTTTGGTATTGAAATAAATTGTGCTTTAACTTTTAACCTCCCGTGCTGCCAGAAGTAACATTCTTTAGTTTTAGTTCAATTTTTAAAGCTGCTTTAAATCTTGTGTTAGATCCATTTTAAAGCTTTAATTATTATGGCATTCTAAATAGAATAAGACATAAATCATGTTAATAAAAAAACACATTTATTAAAATTAACTTTTATTAAAATGTGCTCAATTGGGATTTGTACACATACTTTGAATTGAATGACTTAAACCCTTATCATACACTTGCTAGTTATTCATGAATTCTCTTTTGTTTTTTAGGAGTCAGAAGAATCAGTTGAAAATGATGAGGAAGTGGAACCTTCTACTTCTAAACAAAACCATGAGCAAAGTGGTATATTTGTCATGTTTCAACTTCTGTAGCTTGATAATATTACTCAATAATGTTGGTGACATTTGTAATTTACTGTATTTACAGCACTTTGAAGTTTTGTCATTGCCTGTTGTTTACACTGTATTTTTCTGGTATTGTGTTTCTCCGTGAACATCTTTTTAAAAGTTTATTTTTCACACCACTCCTAGAAGAAGGAGTCAGCCCTGGGGTTCAGCAAGCCTTTGCTTCAATGCTCGGCGACTCCACAGAACAAATAGTGTCGGATGAAGATGATGACAGTTTGGGGTACGTTGATGACAAGAATGATGAGGATTTTGTTGTGGAGGAGGACGACGATGAAGATGACAATGACAATGACGAGGACAATGAAGACAATGAAGACAAGGAAGAAGAAGAGATTAAATTGAATGTGAACGCAAAGGGGAAGAAGTCAAAGAGGAAGAAGTTTGAAAGCAAACAGAAGAAACGGGAGGACATGACTGTGGGAGACGTGCTTGCTCTGGAGATGGAATTAAACCGTGAAAACAAGAAAATGATGAGGGTGATTTGGATTACGAAATGAATTTTTTGTGTGCAAATTAATGTTAATTATTATTTCTCCAATGGAACTTCTCTTTCAGGAGCGACGCACCCGCAACAAACTTCCCCTTGCACTCAGAGGCTTGATGGGCGAGGCTAACATTCGCTACGCTAGAGGAGAGACAGATGATGCCATTGCTATGTGTATGGAGATCATACGACAAGGTGGGATCATGCTCTTCTGAATTGTCTATAATTGCTTACCAGCATATTAAATCCGTCCTGGTGGACAATGCTGAGAAACGCACAAGAGAAAAATTAGGCGAATGACATCAAACAATGATCTGCCGTTTTAAATTATGTCCACTGGATGTCACTAAAGCAAGACACTCATACACCGTATTTGTATTTCGCAATCGTTTCCTTCTTCGACTCAATTGTTTTTGTCACTGTTTTCCACCTTGGCACTTACTTTCTTAGGTCCCATTTTTTATGCAGAAAAAGGAAATAAAATGAACAAAATTAATTTAATGTGAAATGTGTTCCCTCTCAAATGCGCTCATTGACATAACATAAAGAAAATATTGAGCAGGGCATGATGACCATTACTGTTAAGGAGTGTAATTGACCCTGCATCTTTTCTTCTTAGCATGATTTCGCCACTTTTGGGTCCCGACACACCGAATTGAAAAATACAGAATCAAAAAATAGCACATGGGTGTTTTTGCATCAGTTTAAATAGAAGCTTTTGATCCTTTAGTTACACATGTGAAATCTAATAGCAAAGTTCTCAAATTTAGATAATAATCTTCATAACAAACATAAAAAGTTAAAGAAATTACATCATTAAATCAGTCATTTAACTAATTTGCACCTAAACTAGTGTTTATGTTTTATTTTTGTCACTTTCCAGTTTGCATGAGTTTCCTCGAGTTAAAGGTGGTGCCTTAAAATAAAAATATTGTACTGGCTGACGCTATCTTCTAGCTGAAAATTATCATTCCAGTGCCTTTTGTTGCGCGTGCAAGTATGTGAAATTCTTAGACGCATTCAAATAAACTATTCATTTTTCATTGTTTTGGGGGGTTTGGGTTCGCTTGTATTTGATTTGGTCCATTTCTTACTTTCAGCATTTTCATCGTAGAATAAAAGAAAACGACCAGCACATTTGTAAAATCACTCTTCCCCTCCCGATCCCCTCAACTCCTTTTTTCCAGTGTAATGTGCACTGTGGCCAGGACACCAAGGGTAAACGTATGATAAAAGCAGATAGGCGCGGTGGGAAAAAAAAGTATATATAAATACTCATTGAACTCGTTTGAGTATTGTTAACACGTACTTAACAAAGAAAATATTTAATTTTAAACTTTTTAAGTACACCTCAAAATACAGCTCTTAAATAAACTGCAGCAGAAATAGATTAAATTATTGTTGGGCTTTTTTTTCTTACAAATGCACAGTTAAAAAATGGTACAAGGAATTCAATCTTGGTGAAGAAGAAAAAACTATTGAGGAAAGAAACATCTCAATAATCAGATTTAATCAGATCTTACAAATCCAATTCCTAATCGTACTTTAATTGTGAGCCCTACAGCTTAAGCACACATAAATGACATTCATATTTTAGTCCGGCCCTCATGAGAGTAATTTTTCTACCATGTGGTCCCTCAACTAAAATTGGTTTGGCACCCCTGGTCTAAAATGAACTTTTTTCCTCATTTAATATTTCTTCTCCAGCGCCCCTAGCTTACGATCCTTTCTCCACGCTGGCCATGATTTATGAGGACCAAGGCAACATGGACAAAGCTCTCCAGTTCAGTCTGATTGCCGCCCACCTCAACCCCAACGACTGCGAGGAGTGGATCAGGCTAGCTGAGATCTCACTGGAGCAGGAAAACGTCCGTCAAGCTCTTGTTTGCTACAACAAAGGTCAGCCTTGCAAATGTTTCCCCTTCTGTTGCTGGTCTTAGCAATGTTCAAACAAGGATAACTTTGATAGGTTAACTATTATCATTTATTCTTGGTAATGGAACTAAAGCCACCTATTCGTCCTGCAGCCATCAAGTGCGCTCCCACAAATGTACGTTACATGTGGGACCGCTGCAGCCTCCTCATGCGTCTTGGCGAGCACAAGCAGTGCATGGATGGTTACCGCCGAATATTGTCCCTGCTCCCTATGGAAGAAGCCGAGCACTTCATGCAGCTCTCAAAGGACATGGCCAAGTAGGGAACTTATAGCTTTATTTTCATTCCTTTTATACATATTGGGTGATAAACCGTGAGTCTGCTTAATCGTATCACAACCAGTTGTACACCATGTGTACCCCAGTGCTAATACAGCATTTGGTGGTAATTCCGGAAATGATCTTGTTAGCCTAGCAGTACTCACACTGACAGCAGTAAAGTAAACTACAGCGTCTGGAGTGTGGCCTCTTTATTGCATTAATTGTAAAAAGTAAAAAAATAAAATTGTACCTTACAGGGATAATATTTACAATTTAGAGAACGGATGTGGTATATACAAAAATTAATACATGTTGTCAGAGTATTTAGAGAATAACTCTATTTTAAACAAATTAGGTAACTAGGTCTCGGGTATTGCATTCTTCTGTTCTGAAAGGGGAATCTAAAGTGAAATTGCTATGGTAATTTACCTTTGTGTTCCAATCCCTCGGTACCCCAGATAATAACTTTAAAGATAATCCGGAAATACGGTGTTGGTGAGTGTATAACAGGTGATTTATTGTTCTATAATCCATAGATTGAGTCTCCAGCTTCTCATTGATAAATTTATGGCGTTTGCTATGCCGTTAGAAGACTCAGTTGCTTTAATTCCCTCCTTGTTCTTTATAAAATTCCGATCGTTATTTGCTTATCGCCCTATTCCTTCGCAAAGGTAACCGTGTGTGTGCCTTATTCGTTTTTCTTTATTATCTCACGCTTCGTTTCCATGGATGTCATTTTTCTTGTTTCTCATTTTCCCATCACTGCAAGTCCTGTGACCCATACTAATAAATACAGTACAAAAACGGAATATCACACAAACGCCATAGATAATGTCTTCATGAAGCTCACAAGACTTGACCTGAACAAAGAGGGACTGATCATATGTGAGGAAATCACGCCAATAGAATATTGGCATCTCTATATAGCTGTGACGCAAACCAGCATCTCATATGACGTTGATCAATAGGTAAAAGGCATCGTAGACGTATGAGTCCTAGGAACAAAAATCTTGGTGAATTAAGAAAGAATATTAATGCTTATACTTTGATCACTGATCGCGGATTTTGTAATACAAACTTTCTACCTTCAAAATAATCACTTTAAATGAGACAGATATGTATCATGATAACAACATGACAATAACGATTAACAAAAAAATGATAATAATAATCCTCCACATATTTCGACTTACTATTATTGCCTCAATTTTTTTAAACAAAAAATAAATAAAACGACCAAAATGTGTTGTATGATGTTTAATTCTTGCGTTAGCAATAAATGACTATTGGCAAATAATTACTGTGAATAACCAGAATCAGAGGATTAGTACACTAATTAAACCTGTCATTTCCAACTTGAGGCACAAGGGCACCAGGCAGCCCCCAAGTGCCTCCTCAGTAGCCTGCGGACAGGTTCTGAAAATAGCTTGCCAGTGGTTGGTCATTGTGATTTTCCAGTAAATCTGGTTTCCAACTGGCATCATGTTTTAGTAGTTAAATGAGCTTATTTTAACTCAACTTCTAATAACCTGGTAATAATGTTGCCATTTTAGAAATGTATGACAATTATTAACAAACCTAGCTCTCAGCTTAAAATGTTGGTGGCCCCTGGTCCAAACTAATGGGTACATGATGAATTATAAAAATACCTGGTGATTAACTTGATAACCAGTTGTTGCTCCTTAAGCTAGTTTATACTGTTGAGAACATGTTCACAAGTCATTTTAAACGCTCAAATCTCTAAAAATGTAAGGCACCTTTTCTTTCATTGCATTCGGGCGATTTTGCATTGTTGTCCCTCGAGATTGAAAGCATATATACCATGTTGACAATCACCAGCGAAAATAGATTATATAAAGTTTAGTAGACTTCTTTTGTTGACAGTACATAGACATTGCATGCTTGGGTTTGTGTTGCTGACACACACAATGACTGCTCAGGAGTTATTACGAAAGTGGCGACCTGCCCTCGGCACTCAGCGTAATCGAGGAGGCTCTGGCACGACACCCCACTTTGGTTAGTGATGACATCATCAACATGGCAGCTGAGCTCTACATCACCAACCATCAATACGACAAGGCTCTGCAGGTATTTACCCGTGTGTTGGGGATAGAGGTAAGATCGGGCCCAAAAAAAGCACCCGAGCCCGACGCAGGCCCGAGGGGTATTAAACCCGACCCGGACCGAGCCCGACTAATTAACTGGATTTGCTGGCCCGGCCCGAGGGGGCCCGAAATTACATATTTTATTTATAAGGAGGGGTGATTTATGATAACAAATTAAACTCTGCCTTTTGTTACAACATCTAGGCCTAAGTTAAATGAAACTGTATAAACATTTACATCTTTTATATTTCTGTGTCTGCACTGCAGATGTTACATTAAGCGACAATCTGTCATTGACGTTTTTTTTTTTTTGAGGTAGCGAAAACATTTAAGGGCGTCCGTCATTTTGACGACTTGATCATTGGGCCATAATCCACAGCAGCAGTAGTAGTGCGTCCTTAAGATTTTAGCGCGGCACTATCATTGAGGGGGTGTTGACGTGTTGTGCCCTTTTCCGACTCCTATGCAAATCCCCCCCCCCCCCCCCTGATCGTATTCTATATAAAACGCTTATTAAAACAATAAAGCGAGCTAATTATAATAATTGGGAGATCCTAGTCTATATAACGCGTTTATTTAAACAATAAAGCGTGATTTTATTCTGCAAATTGCGTTTTTTAACGCGGATGAAAATGTCACCAACGTCAATGTACACTTCCGACAAAAGCGATCGTATTCTATATAAAACGCTTATTAAAACTCTTACCAGAGTGCGTTTTCCTCGTCAGTTCTCCTCTCTTGAGTTTATCCTTAACTTCTTGTTGGTCCGACTCCATATCGGGGATACCAGGCCAAAATCACGCGAATTTGCGGAGGGGAAGATTATTAAGAGGACAGCATTCACGTCACGTCACGTGCACAGAGCATGCTCTGGCTCCGTTAAAAGCAATTACAGCTCCTTCTCCGTTTTATCCAAATTATTTATTTTATAATACATAGTTTAAGTATATATTTTTAATGAACATATATTTATAATTATTAATTAATTTAAAAAAAAAAAAAAGCAGGACCGAACCCGACCCGACCCGACCGTATGACTGACATTTCAGGCCCGACCCGGCCCGAAATTGCCTCGGGTTCGGGTTCGGGTTCGGGCTCGGGCCATGAATCTTAGCTCTAGTTGGGGAAGCAACCGATACATTGGTTAGAATTCTCATCTATTCTGGTATGTCATTCAGGTCTTGGTTGATTTTGCGGGCGTGGTTGTGATCCGAGATGATGGACCCTCGGAGCCCGTTAAAGCTGAGCATTCGTCAGAAAACACGAGTCAGAATGATGTGAAAAAAGACGATGAAGCACCAGAATCTTCAGTGGAAATGACGAACACATGTAAGTCACAGGCTAAACCGAAGGTTTCCTTTAGGTGAGTAAAAGATGGGGATAAGCTAAACCTGTCTGCTCAATAAGACCTACGAGTATCTTAAAAAATGCACGTTTATATGATTTGTACTTCACTTACTTCCCAAGTCAATATTTTTTTTCTTAATAGTTTTTCACTAATAGGAGGCGCTAAATAAAACACAATGCCCAGTTGAGTTAACCTCTCTCTGTTTTTCAAATTTGCATATTGTTTCAATCAAGACAAGGTTAATAAGGATTGATAGGTTTATAGTTTATTAGACACTCAAAATGAGGACAGAATACATCAATGCATTTTAAGGAGAGCAGAAGTGCACTGTACCAGAAAAACCCTCATGATGTAAATTCCAATGAGCCCTTTCTTTTTATTAAATCTCCTAGGTTACAAAAAGTAAATCAGCCCTAAAAGGTCTGGACATTAAAGAACGGCAACATTATTGGGATATAGTGACAATTATGTAAACTGCACTTAATAGTCAAAATAACAAACAACCCAAGCATCCTCAGCAAGCTTCTTTGCAGATGTCAGATCCTAAAAACAGTATAAAAAATCCCTACAAACATTAAATTAATAACGTTTCATTCTCCTTTTTATGTCACAGAATCAAATAAATCATAAACCGTTTTTGTCGTCCCCAAAACAGAATAACAAACATTAAATGATTTACTTAACAAAGATGTTTTGTGTTCTAGCTGTCATAAAAGATGTTCAAGTTCCAGACAGTATCCCAGTGGACCTGAAGGCCAAATTGATCATCTCCCTTATCCATATGAGTGTCAGCGCACCTCAAGAGGTAACATACAATTTTACTAGAGTGACATATTTCAGACAAGTGCACATTTTGAGCCTTTTCTTGTTGCTTGTACCCCCTTTTTTCCCAGGCTCTAGTGTCCTCACTGATGGAGCAAAGCGCAGATGATATCGGCGACCTGTACTTGGACGTTGGCGAGGCTTATCTGGAGAATGGAGCATACCTATCTGCTCTCCCTTTGCTGTCTGCGCTTGTCATTTCTGAGAAATACAACCTGGCTGTCGTCTGGCTTCGGCACGCTGGTAGCCTCACAATCAATATGTCACCAAAAAATTAACTGGGCGATTAGGGACTTCTAAAAGTATCCTAGTAAATCTTTAAATCTTTGTCGCTAAACCAGTGCTTCTCAATTACAGTATTTTCACAACTATAGGGCGCACAGGGTTGGGTAGGGTTACTTTAACTGGATTACTTTCAATTACTTTTGGATTACTCCAATACCAAATATGCTAATAAAAGACAAAAGAAACTAAATATGAATAAAATTACTAAATTTTGTGCAGGCTTGGGGAGTAACGGAATACATGGAACGGCAAAAATGATGTTGGCAAGGTGTTTGGATTAATTTTCATTTTGTTTCTTTCGCGTTTTATGTTAGTTTTGCCGGAGATCAAACAGATCAAAGCCAGGAGAGAAAGCTTACCACGTGTTGTGAGTCATAATTGTATTCATATTTATTCAAATACGGTATTTTCTATCATGCCGCCTCTAGGAGGAAGAAAAAAAACTACTCAAAAATGAAATGAGATAATCTCAATTAATAATAACTCAAACTGATCACCAATATTAACTCAAGAGCACACTATTTAAAAAATGTTAACCTGCAAAACAAAAATATATTTTGGAATTAGTGCGGATTGTTTTGTTTTTTTTTAATCAAAAATGCTGTCTGTATTAAAGGCTGCATTGAGCATGTTTTGCATTTCGTGCACAGCTTTTCAAAGCGGGTTGAGAGCGACAAGACAGCAACTCTCAGCTCCTGCTCAATTTTATGATGCAGACAATGTTCGCTGGCTTAAGGTAGGGATGCACAATGATTGACAGCAAAATTATGCACATGATTTGTTTTTGGAAAGTAGTTCACATGCTGAAAAAGTGTGAGTACCCCTAGTGTGCCTCCTATTGATAAAGCTTCATTCATAAAAAAAAACTATTTATTTGAATAAAAAGCACAAATATATTAAATATGTAATTGTGCATTTTTAATTTTCTTGAAGGTCAAGAAGTGTGTATTTATTTCACTTAACATGAGGCTAACCTACAGGGAGCTAACATGATTGTTGCATCATCTTGCTGCCAAGGATATCCCAAAAAACCTTGTGAAAGGTTTGGCCAAAAAAAAGAAAGAAATTGAGCTCTTTTTTCTCTTTGATTCTTTGTACTTTTTATTATTATTTGTGTTTTCTAACACTCATTTTCTGTTGCACAACACAAGATGTGTGGGGTCCCTTCTCAAGGTTTTTTCATTTTCCTCATGTTGTGGTTTTTGAGTTTTTCCTTGGCATCATGTAGGTTTTAGATCAGGGGATGGTGTAATAATAGTCCGTGGTTTGCAATAATCTGTGGTCTGTGCAGCCCTTTGAGACTCCTTGTGATTAAGGGCTATACACTCAAACATGACTTGGCCCTAAATATTACATAGTGTTTCTGAAATCTGCACAAAATCTTTGACAGATGCTAGCACGGCCCATTTGAAATGTAATAGTTTTAAGAGAATTCTTAATGTTTTGCATTGTCATAAAGAAATCTTTTGTTTTTGTGATTTTATAAATTTCTTGAAAATATAAAAAATAACGAAATTGCTTGATTTTGTCAGCCAAGATAGTTCCCTAATCTTGACGTCTGAGATTAAAATGTATCTCCCTTTTGTGTTCTACTGTATATTTTGGTTTACAAAGATATATATTTTTTTACATGTAAATGCCCTCTTGTTTTGAATATAGTTAGGTGATTTGGGGATTTTGCTTTATATCATTTTTTGGTGTTTGGGTAAGTTTTAAAATGAAAAAAATGTAAAAGGAGGAACAAAAACACATAATACCGGTTACCTGTTAACTCTGTTGCAGAGTGTCTGAATGCGCTGGGTGAATTTGAAGCTGCAGCTGAAAGTTTCACCAAGGTGGTGGAGTTGGCACCCCAACATCTGGAGGCGCGTTTGTCGCTCTCCACCTTGCGGCAACAACTTGGTCAGCAGGAACTCGCGCTCAAAGCGTTGGAGTCCATGTACGACAGCGACACCCTTGCCCATGATTCATCTGCAGTCCAAAAGGCATGTATAATGACGATTTATTTGTGTATTCGACGGGGGCTGGGGGGGGGTGATTCTAAATAAGAGGTAAACACTCAGATTATTACACATGTGTGCAGGAACTAAAGCTGCTCCTGCATCGATCCACGTTACTAAAAACCCAGGGACTCACCCAACATTACTTGGATTCTTTGATCTCCATGTTATCCATACTGCTCAAGGTTGCACCTTTTTTCTTTCTCAAACGCCTCCATTCCCTGGTTAAAGTTTTTTTTTTAAGTATTAATGAGTGGAATGTTTCTACTTCTCTATTGAAGGTGGCCATGCAGCGTGCCAATGTGTGTGTACGCTCTGTCATCATGTCAGGAGAGAATCATTTGCGCTTGGTGAAGGTCAGGAATGTGACATCGGACATCAATGAACAAGAAGTGGCCTGTTCTGAGATCGCTTGTATGTATATGACTGCTTAGAATGTTAGTTTAAAATAAAAGAAAACTAACAATATAAAGAGGAAACTTTTTCGGCCCTGAAAAAAAATCCTACCTGAACCAGGCAAAAGATGTTAAAACCTAACCCTAATTAACTTGACTTGCTGGACCAAGCCCAAAGGAAACCATAATTTTCATATCTGGTTTGTGAGGACTTGGGGGAGGAGATGTGATTTATGATAACAAATTAAAACATTTTAACAATAACTTAGACAAGATTGTACAAACATTTAAATCTTTTATATTTCTGTGTCTGCAGAGTTTACATTGACCACCAATTTCCCATCATTGACCGATTTTTTTTCAGAGTTGACAGGAGAATCCATTAATTTGAGGGGTTGGAAATTCAGCCATAAACTACAGCAGTTGTACGTCTTTAAGAATGTAGTGCAGCACTTTCAGTGAGAGAGAGAAAGAGGCAGACGGACAAAGAACAACAATAACAAATGGATAATAGACAGGAAGGGGTTATTTGAAATGGCATTAGAGTTCAGTACAGTAAATGTTGTGATAAAGCGACTTATGTTCATGTTATGTTCTCTCATGGCAAAAAACTACTCACGGCCTTGAAACGCCTCAGCAAACTGTGATGTTAGCGTCGCAACATGACACTGAGTTGCGACAAGATACTGGTTTTTCACTGTTTTATTGTACATCATGGTCCACGTTACTAGCTCTGCAATAACAGGGCACACCACTCTTTTTTTTTAAGGTTATTACCAGATTGTTTTATTATGCATTTTTATACACATGTATTTTTTTTTTTAAGTAGACGAGAAAGAAGTCATGCCTGACCCAAAGATAATGATTGACATTTTAGGCGTGACCAGGGCAAAAATTCAGTTTAAAATCTCACCTGTTTAATTATTTTTTTAATGACTGACAATTTAATACAGGATAAAATAATTCAGCTAGCATCTCTGACACAGCTTCTACCATTTGGGGCTACCCTCATTTATAAGGACACTTACATTGGAAGAAAGCCAGCATTGCCCCACCTTTTTCATTTTTAGCATTAGCGGTTAGCATCTCCACCATGGCCATGAACATTAGCAGCTAGACTTGTTTATGCAGATGCTTGTATTGGAAGCTAACGTTTCCAATATGTCATTAAGTATTAGTGGCTAGCATCGCTAAATTGTCATTGAGCCTTTGCAGCTACCATTGCTGACACGGATTCTAGAATTAAGGATAGCATTGCCAATGCCAACTCTTGCAATTAGCAGCCTTTGGCTCAGACGCTAGCATTTGTGTCTATTGTTGAAGACACACACATACATTAATGGCTAAACTTGTTTACCTGGTTGCATGCATAGACATCTGGTGTCTTCCATGGTGACCCAAGCATTAATGTCTAGCATAGCTGAGGCATACTATTGTATAAGTGCAAGCAGAACTGCCATAGGTACTGTAACTTAAAAGTCTTTATTTTATCTACAACCCAGACATTCGGTGCTTTATTTCCAAGTGTCCTGAATTCAAACTTAAATGCTATCTGCCCTTTTGTCATCTTTTCATACCTGCAGCAGACAAAACCAAAGTCCTTTCAAAAGACGACTGGTGGCAGCTGCTGCAGAGCTGCGTGCTGACGTTTTGCGATGTGCAGCGCTATGAGGAGGCAGAGCTCATGGTCAGCTCAGCCATTGACTTTGTCTCCAACGACATAAAACCCAGAAAGAAAGAACTTGAGTGCCTCGGGCTCTCTGCCTGCATCTTGGGCCGTGCCCTCAACAAGGCCTACGACTACATTAGGTACCATTCGATGCAATCATCCGTGTATCACTTCTCATTTTCATGTTTCTGTTCAACAGAATAATGCTGATAGAGGATGTGGACCAGCCTCAGCTTTGGAATATTTTTAACCAAGTAATGGATCGCATCGCCTTGTATTTACCTCAAAACATAAAGTGCTGTGAAAAAATATTAGCCCCTTTCTGATTTCTGTGTTTTTTGCATATTTATCACTCACAAAGGTTTCAGATCATCAAACCAATTGAAATATCACACAGACAACCCAAGAAAATACCAAATGCAGTTTTGACATTTTGATTCCATTTATTAGGGCACAAAAAAAACTATCCGGCCCTGTGTGATAACTTGCTGGGGTTGACTGAATAATTAACTCTGGCGTTTACAAGAAAATCCAGAAGGAGAACATCCAGCCATCAGTTACCTCAAACTCCAGGACTCTTAGATCGTGCTGCAGGACAATGATCTAAAACACACCAGCAAGTACACCTCTGAATGTGTCAAAAGAACAAAATGAACTGATAAATATTTAAAAGAAAAAAAAAACAGAAATCAGGAAGGGGACACTGTATATTGCAGGGATTCCCAACCATTAGTTTTCTTTGAAGAATACTCTTTTTTTTTTTTTTTTTTTTTTTTTTTTTTTTTTTTTTTTTTTTTTTTAATTAGAAAAAAATGCGTCTTACATTAATTGTTGTCAAACACTAAACAATGTGCCCTCGCACGTCTTCCTTTTTAGCTGACATTATCCTCCCACCACCAACGTCATCATCGGTTCTGCCTCCGCCTGCTTCTTAAAAATCCAGACAACCTCTCCCTGTGCATCATTTGTGGACACAACGCTATGGTGTCGGGCAGCTTCAAACACGCCCTGGGTATGGTGCAGCAGCCTTTTTTGATTGTATTGTACTTGCAAATTGTATGCCTGATGTAGATATGTCTGTCTGTAGCCCAGTACGTCCAGGCCTTCAAGTCAAAGCCTGAGGACCCTCTCCTCAACCTCTTTGTGGGCCTTACCTTTTTCCACATGGCTGGTCAGAGGTTTGTGGAAAAGAGGCACCCGCTGCTTGTTCAGGTACTGTATGTTGCGTTTGAGTCCATTGCTTTTTTTTTTGAGGCAATGTCTTTAAATGTGTGTCTGTTGTTTTAGGGTTTCTCCTTCTTGCAGCGGTACATGGAGCTGCGTGGCGAGTGTCAGGAGAGCTTTTATAACTTGGGCAGAGCATTGCATCAGCTTGGCCTGGTGCATTTAGCCATTCATTACTACAACAAGACTCTACAACTACCTGTACAGAAATTAGAGGTACCCTCCCATTTCATATTTTTGGGTTCAGAAATATGAGATGGGTTTTTTTTTATTATAGGCAAATCAATAAATTATATTAAATTTCCCCCAGTTTGGCACGTTTGCGCTCCTCCGTAGCTTCTGTCCCCACTTCTTACTTACTCGAGTAGTACAGCACAAATACACCTAGGGCTGGGCAATATGTTTGTAGTTTCCAGCCTTTTGCAGGCTCGGGGCCTCATCTATAAAAGACTACATATGCACAAAATATTCAATTTTTAAGCAATGTTTGGTATTAATAAAAAAAAAAAAAACATGACCAGAGAATGTGCAGCTTCTCACGGGAGCTTTAGCCTTGCTCAAAATCTGGAGCAGAAACTTGGACTCAACAGCAGATAGATGAAACCTTCGAAAAGATCTGAAATCGCTGCGTTTGTGCCAAAAAATCTAATGTAACCTTTCACATATAAAGTTTATATTTGAAAAAATGAAGAGGCGTAATCAACATTGACTCTTCCCTAAAATGGCATGGTCGTTGACAGTTGGTTAATTAGGCTACAATAAGGGTATTCCCCAATGATCCCGCCAGCTTCTCAGTGGGGGTGAACTCCCCTTTTCCTTACCTGTCGTAAACATACTCGTGTGGTGTAGAGCGATGCGCTTTTTGGCCTCCACTTAATGTCAGACCAGTTCTTTATTACTGCCCTCTGGGCAACATTGTTGACTGCATCTGCCTCTGCCTTTTTGGCGTTCGTGGTGCAAACGCTAAAGCTACCCAAATATATATTTTTTCTAAAAATCCACCTCACCCACAAGAACCTCCACTTGGCGTTGTGTAAAATTGCGCTTCTTAGTTCCTTTCTCTGTTTTAGCCATCTTCGCGTTTGGTACATTTGAATATTTATCAAGCGCATTCCCGCGGCCTTTCATAGGCACAAAGAGGCGGCTCCATCATGTGCACCAACCTTAGATTTGATTGTGGTTTATATAGAGAAACAGGCATGGGTCATGCGTGCGCACTGTTTTATGAATCGGGAAGTTTTTGTTGGCACGCACATCCTGTGTTTCCTCCGTACGCCAGTTTTAGTAAGTTCCCTAACCAAAGATTTATTAAGTTTTGTATAACCCCTGGATCCAGGGTAGCTTTGCATCAATGCATTAATGCAGGCTCAGCTGCTAGCATTAGTGTCTGTCATCGGCAAGGTGGCGGTGAGCATTTGTGGTTCGCGTCGCCAACTCATTTACAGGCTAGCCTCTCCGACATGGCAGCTCGCACCATCATCTACCCTCAGAAATGAGACGCTAGCAATAACAGCATGGACACTTGCATTAGCAGATAATGTCAGAGATCCACGAGCACTAGTGTAGGAGTCACCAGTTTGTATGTATTTCTTAAATGAAAACTTATTTTTGTATTAATATGCTGTTACTCTGCTATTACCAGAATAGAAGAAGAATAGTAGAATTTACTTTTATTGTCATTCTTTGTAACCATGCACACAGAACGAAATGTCGATACACCTGACCCGTACAGTTAAACTATAGCGAGCCGATGCAGCCGCAGCCAAACAGGGCGCTGCCATTTTAGACCCAACTGCTGTGCTGGGAGTCATTAGGTGACCAAACCCCCCAATTCCAACCCTTAATGCCGAGCGCCAAGCAGGGAGGCAATGAGTACCAATGTTGTAAGTCTTAGGTATGACTCGGCCGAGGCTTGAACCAGCGATCTCCCAGTCTCGGAGCAGGCGCCCTACCATCTAGGCTACCGAGCTGGTTGTGATATTACAAAATTAAGTGAATAGGGGGAATTAAAATAAATTTGTTTAAATCTGAAATTTGGGGGCGAGGTAAATATACCGCTCTGGCTCAAAGGCTTACAAAAACTTGATACAGAAGCTGCCCTACTTACAAACGAGATATATTCCGGACGATGGTTTGTAAGTTGAATTTGTTCATAAGTTTACATTTTGTATTGAATGTATGTTTAAGTTTTATAAGTATGTTTAAGACTTGTATAAGTAACCTATCCTGTTCTGTACTAAAATAATATGCTCCATAAAGATAAATAAAGTCTAACTTACTTTTGGAAGATGAGCTTCAAGAGTAGGGCGACTTCCTCCTCCATGGTAGAAAGTGGCCGAGAAAATGCGATCAAACTATTTTCTCAACCGCATCAAGCTTTCTTATTCCACTTTCATTTCAAATGTAACTTTGGAAAGAAGCTCTACAGTACTGAACTTTAGTAGACATTCAAAATAAGGGGAGAAGACATCAATGGATTTTGAACTTGCAAGGACCAGGAGAGGAGCTTTCAGTTAAAATAATTCCATCCCATCCTAAAACCCTCCCCCGAGCCTCCTCTTTTAAAATAAATCTTCAAGGTTACAAAAACAGATCAGCCCCTAACGGGTATGGAAAATCAAATAACAGCAATGTGATTTGCCTATAAGGACAATGATGTCGCAATATTACTCCAAATAAGGAAATGGCATTCTCTGGAATCATTTGCTCACAAGAACTCCACCAACAGGGTATACCTGATGACCAAGTGGATCTGAGGAAGGAAGCAGCGTTCAATCTTTCCCTCATCTACCAGGCCAGCGGAAACCAGGAGCTGGCCCACCACCTCATCGACACATATTGCGTCATCTAAAAACTTGCCAGAACTAAACCAAAAGGATGGTTGACAGTGTGAATTTAAGAAATTATGAATTATCATACCACTTGAGACAGGATCATGTAGAAATGTTTTTTTATTGAATTTGTATTTATAAGAATGCACAAAAGTTTACATTATCTAATAAAAGAGTATAATTTTTCATTCACATATTCATTTTCTTCACCACTCTGGTTAGATTTTTGTACTCTACTTGATAGTGCCAAAAATGGCAGGACAGACTTTCTGTTGTAAAGATTAAGGCACTGGGATTACTCTCCAAATCCCTGAATCTCTGCTATCCCGTTCCTGACCCTCTGCTTGCTTCGTCATTCCTACCCAGGTCACCGCAATGCATCTGTACCCTGGTTTGCTGGGTGCTTTTTCTTTTTCTTCCTTGATCTTTTTCCAAAAACCCACGCAAATTTTACTGAAAAGACATAAATGAAATACTTTTGCCTTCTTCATAGGACTTTCCTGTTTTACACGGTTCATAAATCCCAGAATCCCAAATCGAAGGTTATCACTGTTTTTTGTTTTGTTTTTCAAAGTTCATGAGTCCACAGTCAAGTTTAAGAAATAACCCAATTCTTACCATGATCTTGATACAGAGCTCTATGATCAATCATATCCCGGCTGAATTTTTGATCTGGGATAGCTTGCCACTTGGATCACTGAATTCCTAGTCGTTCAAGGAATCGAATCCTCAGGTTTTTGTCCATATTGACTCACACCGTGGTGGGTGGAGAATTTTTTTTCCATTTAATCACGTGATAAAATTTGCGATTGATGGTCTCGGGTCCTATCTGTTGTCTAGGCTGAGGTGCATGTTCTGCTTGCATGGAGCAATGACAAAAGACACATTGGTTGTCGCTATGATATTTTTAATGTCTTTCCCTACAAAACTTTGTTGAAACGGGTTGGAACAAATCATTGAACGCCAATTAAAACAATTTCATTTGATAATTTAGTCACATATTTTTGTAAACAATGTTTTTGTTTTAAGATCTCTTTTTTAACGGAGGTGACGAATGCATTAAACCTGTCTACGTTGTAGATCAGAGTTTAGGGTGGTAATGAAAGTGCATCAGTAAATAATGCATTGGAAAGTAGTGCAATGACAAATAGCAGTAATGTAATTCCATAAACATGTGTATGTTTTCAAAAAAATGTTGATTCTATATTTTTGGATTGACAAAAATGAATTCCATACGCTTAAACAATAACAGACTCTCATCAATAGTCAAACAGTGGCGTCGACCGTTAAAGGGCCCGAACCGCCGTCTGACTGACCACGTGACGTATGGAAGGGGGCGGTGTTATTATAATGTCGAACACATCTCGAACGCGACATTCCTAACAGGCCCAGAAACATTTAAAGTTGTTTTATTTCTGTTTCTGCTAAATGAGGGCGTCTGGTTAAGTGTGCGTCGTGAGCTCCTTTTCGCTGGGAATGCCAAGAGCGGAGCGGAGGAAACTGGGCGCCGGATGTAGGGAGGTCCGCTTCAATAAATAAGACAAGAGCTTGACTGGCTTCGCGGCGACAAGAGGGAGAATACCAGCCATGATGTGAGGACATTTCACCTGACATGTTTGCTCGGTAATCGTGGAACCTATGTTTTTTGAGAGACTATTTCAGCCTCGAAAGGGGAGGCGGAGTCTCGCCCGGGTGGTTCTCGCAGGCACGCCGCTGATAGGTCGCCGAGCTCCGGCCGGAGCGAGGCTTCGTCGTCCATCAGTGAGGTGCTTCTGGGGGTCTATTTTGTCTCGCGGAGGGGCGTTGAAATCAATCCATTAAAGGTGAGCAATCTTCTTTAGTTTTTTCCCCATTTTTTTCCCCTTAATGTTTATATATGTATGTATGTATCTATATGTGTATATGTATGTATCTATATGTATGTATGCGTCTATATCTATATGAGAGAAATAGAGGTGTATGTATGTATATATATATATATATATATATATATATATATATATATATATATATAATGTATATATATTTGATAGGTTGTGTATATGAGGTAAATAGAGCAAAGTGTATTGTGCTCCTACTACCACATCGATCCCAGAATAACAACTGGGCGGCTCACGTTTCCTTCCTAAGAAGCCTCCTACTCATTATCATCTCCTGTGAGAAGCCGATGATTCTGGAATAAGCCATTGTATTGTTGCACTCTTATCAGTGCAGCTGACAGTATATTTTTCCTGTATTGCTCATAACCGTGAAGAAAACAAGAGACACTACAATAGTGTGCGACTAAAGTGAAATCACTTTATAACATGGCTTACTGAAAGGTGGGGTGGTGTCCTTAGAAAGTCGAGTGAAGAATATTTTCTCTTTTAAGCATGTGTTAACAATTCCTATTTCAACCATCCATTATCTGCACCGCTTATCCTCAGTAGGGTCGCAGGGGTGCTGGAGCCCATCCCAGTCATCTTCGGGCAGTGGGCAGGGGACACCCTGAACTGGTTGCCAGTCAGTCACAGGGCACACAGAGACAGACAACTCACTCGCTTATTCACACCTAGCGACAATTTGGACTGGCCAATTAACCTGACATGTAAGTTTTTGCAATGCGGGAGGAAAACGGAGTGCCCAGAGGAAATTCACGCAAGCACGGGGAGAACATGCAAACTCCACACAGGAAGGTTTGATCTCATGACCTAAGAACTGTGCTGCACACGTGCTAACCACTGCGCTGCCGTGCTGCCCCCTATTTGAACCCTTATGCTTTATTTACCACTTGGCTAATTTGCTTTGGTCTTACTTTTAGCAGAGCTGTTCAGGGCACTACAAATCAGGTTCCGGGAATGGGGGCCAGAGTGACGCCATGCTCGTAACCCCCAACCTCCCTCCCACCTTTTTTTATTTATTTATTTTGTATTTAAATTTGTTTTGTAAGTATTGCATGAGAATGGTGAAAGTAATAAACAGCCAGCTTTAAGTAAAGTCCAAAGGGCAAACCAAACCCCTAGAAAGATGAAGAGAGAAGAGTTTATTCGAGTGCGTATTTTGCGCGCGGATCTTAAACAAGCTTACAGGGGCTGTAATAATGACATAAGCCAGGCAGTGAGAGAATGCATAAAAGAGTGACAAAGCTCCAAATCATATACAGATTTTTTAATAGTATACTGGTTTTGAGCGTATCACGGAAGATTACATCTAGTTTTTTAATTAGATATTGGAGGCATCACGGCGGCTGAGTGGTTCATATTCAGCTACCAGTCTCCTCGTGCGGAGTTTGCATGTTCTCCTAGTGCCTGCGTAGCACTCCAGTCTCCATCCACGTACCAAAGACATATCTGGTAAATCGGATGGTCCAAATTGCCCCTAGGTGTGAATGAGGAGTGAATCGTCTGCCTCTGTGTGCCCTTTGACTGGCGGTCAGAAAATAGATGAAAATGGATGGATAGGTATTGGAACATATGCAATGGGAGGGCTTACTGGTTTGAACATCCACCTCACATATCAGGGGTCCCAGGTTCAGTTCAAGTAAAGTCAAGTCACATTTATTTGTAAAGCCCTTATCACAAAATTTCTCTAAAGACTGCACGGGTTACAATTACACCATCCCCTGATCTTAAACCGACATGAGGGCAAGGAAAAACTCAAAACCTCAGCACGAGGAAAATAAGAAACAGCTACCGGCCTCCTTGCATATAAAGTTATTGTTTTAAAAAAGAAAAATGGATTAAAGTGTTTTACCCCTGGGACCAAATATGGACCCCATGACCGGATAGTTTTGGCTCACATGCCGTATGTTTGACACCTGCCCTGTAACAGGTTCAACCAGAAGCCCAGCCAGGTCCAAACGTCTTTTGGACTTTGGATTTTGGGCTAAATCTAGTTTGGTCTATTTTAAACTTGTTTTAGTTCAAACAAAAATGGACATCTAAATTGGGTTGTGTTTAGCCTATTTTATGTGGTCGAAATGTAATCTGAAAAAAAATATTTATACAGATGTTTTTTTAATGTTTTATGTAAACATCTTGTGGATGGAACTTTGCTGTCTTTTCAAAATCTAGTTTTTCTTATGGGTGGGAGTGGTGGCCATTTGTTGTGAAAAATTTGATGTTCAATCATTTGCGGGATAATTTTTAAAATTTGAGATTATGCGTTATAATTGTGAGAATTAATGGAGAACATTAAAGTTTTTTTTATTTATTATTTATTTTATTTTCTTTTTAGTATGCTTAATGACTTGTTGGCATGTCTGCATCAAGGTTTAGAAGTCCTGGGTTCGATTCTAGCTACCAGCCTCCCTGTGCCTGGTTTGCATGTTCCCTGCCTGACTGTATACAAACAACTTAAAAGCACAAAACTTCCACTCTTGTTCAGGGAGGTGATGGACCTGGGGGAAAAGAACTGTCTCTGAGTCTGTTAACCTTTGCTTTAAGGGACCTTTAGCGTCTGCTAGACATTCAAAACATTACAAAATCTGACTTGGTAAACTAATGTTATTTCCTTTTAACCTCACAGAAAACTACTAAATTGTGTAAATCAATAGTTGTTTTTTGGGGTATTTTCTAATGTTGTGTATTTGCATGTTTTTATTGATCTACTCATATAGTAATCATATTGTATTACAAAATCTAAAATGTATCCTTCTTCATATACTGTTTTCTATGGAGTCTACAGATTAACCTCATGTAATAGAGTGTAAATAAGAGGGATTTTTGTGACACTTGGTCACACTATTCCTGTCTCTAAGGCTCATAGACACCTTGCTATTTAATTTTTTCACCCAAAGTATGGTTGTAGTAGATATTGAGCCTTTTTGCTGTGATTACTTAAGGCAAATTAAGTACATTTGTGTGGGTCATTGGGTCACTTCTCCAGTCATTCCACTATTGAGAAGCTTGAGTGTGTTGGCAAAGTTGAATAGCATTTGTGTCACATGTCAGGCTGACCGCAAATAGCTCACTTTTTTTTAGTGCATGCATGTTGTGAGGCTTCTGTAGTATAGCCTTCAAATTCAGCTACCCCTCGCTTGCAACATTCCTAAAAAAAATGCTAAATGTTTTCAAATCTTGTATTTTTGGAGGCAGCTCCATACCACAAATATTTGTTTGTTTTTGTAAATAGAAAACACATGTGAGTGTACACATACCCAGTTGCCACACTATGCACGTTAGCTTACACTGCAGGGAATATTGTTTTGCAAAAAAATGCCCAGCTCGGTTTTGCACTTAATGTCTATTTTTAGTTCAAAAGTCTCAGCATTTATAAATAACCCACATACTTGATGCTTGTGCCACTCACTTGGTTGGACTGCTCCCACAGTTGCGCTCGCTGCATGTTTTAAAGGCACAACACTATGCAGTAGGTGCCGCAAACTAGGCCACATGAGTTGCTTCAATGATGCTGTAAAGTTATCCAGGGAATTCTTTACATGTATCATCAGCGTTTTTCAAATGAAATATTCAGTGGCAATGATGGAGCCAATTGTCTTAATTACATAAATTATTGCTGTGATGTCATAAATATAGATAGGGTCTGCCCTTCTTTTGTCAAGTTACCTAATAATCCCTTTTGTATATTACAGAATTTCAGTTGAACAAATGGTCTTTATTGTCATGATACAAAAGTACTGCACAACGATATTAAAGGGCTTCTTTCAAAGTAAAAAAAGCGATTTAGAGAGGGGCTGATTAGCTCCAAGCTACTCTCGGGTAGCAAGGTCTCTGTAATGATTCAAAAACAAGAGTTCTCAATGTAGTGGTGTCCTACGAGTTGGAGCTCCAGATCATCCATTTCATCGGTAATCGATCTGGCATTGGTGATATACAGACTCTGCACGGATAGCTTTAGAGAATTGTTAGCCCAGCCGTAGCATCTGCAGGGCTGCTATTGTTTTCTTTCCCAACGCCAACCTCAGTCGGTTCCCAGACACGATAATAATTCACGGAGCACCGGCTGGTGATCACTATTTCTTTTGCGCTCTTCTGACTTTAGTCCGTTTTAATGAATGTTTTTTTTTTTCAATGTAACGAGCCGTAAAAGCTAGCGATTGCTTCCCAGTTTTTTTTTTTGCTTGCGAGACTTTGAAATGCGCCCGCCCAACCCAGCTGTTTGACAGCATAGAGCAGCACACACAAAAGGTCAAGCACACCCAATACACATACACACACAACCTGCGCCTTGTGATAGCTGTGGGCTCTGTCTAAACGCAATGCACAATACGTTGATATCAATGACAAAATAGACAATTGAATTCAATTCCTCAAAGCAGTAAACCAGCGATAACCGAAGCGCAAAGTCACGTGTATTTTTTTTTCTCGACATGGGTGCTCATTGGCTCGATCGCGATTTACTGGTAGATCGCAGAGGTAGTACTGGTAGATGACGGCAAAGTGTATTCAGTGTATTGTATTAGTTGCGTTACGCTGTTATCAAGTAGGGAAATGCAGCATGTCAGCATGAATGTTGCTTATGCTACAATAACAAATTGAGAACTCCAAATTTTGCCCCTAAAAAGTGTAATTTATTACAATTATAAATGTTTTTAAAATTGTATAGTTTTTTTTTACCTATGATTTAATAAGTACTTCATTACATTATCATTTTTACATATATGAATCATACAATGTATGAAAATTGTGTTTTTTCCAAATGCGTTTTAAATCATCCATCCATCCATCCATTATCTGCACCGCTTATCCTCATTAGGGTCGCGGTGGTGCTGGAGCCCATCCCAGCCATCTTCAGGCAGTAGGGAGGCACAAAGAGGACATGCAAACTCCACACAGGAAGGTTTGATCTCATTGCCTTAGAACTGTGCCGCGGACGCGCTAACCACTCAGCCGCCGTGCTGCCCCCTTGCAAATCTCATCTTATTATCTCATCTCATTAGCTGCACAGCTCATCCTCAGTAGGGTCGCAGAGGTGCTGGAGCCCATCCCAGCAATCATCGGGCAGTGGGGCATGGGACACCCTGAACTGGTTGCCAGCCAATCGCAGGGCACACAGGGACAGACAACTTGCTCGCTCATTCACACCTGAGGACAATTTGGACCGGCCAATCCACCTGAAATGCATGTCTTTGGAATGTGGGAGGAAACCGGAGTGCCCGGAAGAAACCCACGAAAGCATGGGGAGAACATACAAACTCCGCACAGTAAGCCCGGTAGCTGGAATTGAACCCACACAGGAGGTTCCCAAGACCATAGAACTGTGCCGCACACACGCTAACCACTGCTCCGCCGTGCTGCCCCCCTTGCAAATCAATGAGTAGTTAATCTTTTCCGATGAATCGATCTGCAGAATAGCATTACGGTGTTACTTATTCCAGCAAGAGTATCAAGAACATAGGAAATGAAAAAAAAAAGACTGACTAAAATTGAGTTTTGGAGCCCCCCTTTTACCATTTGACTATTGTATTACATATTGTGTTATTTTGATTAAACATACTTGATTTTTTAGATGTGCATTGAGAATTATTGTAAGCGTTCAATTCCTCAGATTAGGACACTTTTTCAATGCTAGACTGCTCTTGCATGTTCATTATTCTATGTGGTTTGATCATTTTGACGAGGTCATTTTGCGAGTAGCTCGCATGCTAATCAAGTTTAAGTAGCCCTTTTCTAAAGATTGTAGTGTGGAAGCTTCTTATTAACTGAAAATTAGCATCTTCTAGCTAAAAAAATAGTATTGTATTATTTTTTTCAAACCCAAAAGCTTACATTGTCTTTTACACTTCTGTGAGACTTAAGCATGCATTTTTCTCTACTTAATTATACAACCTAGTGTGATTTGCACTTACTAGACACGTATAACCTGGAAAATACAGTACTTTATTTTACAATATATAACATCTGAACATTTGTGCTTTATAGCTTTTTTTACTACAGGTACATCCTTACGTTACCTCTCTGGCAGGCAAGGAGCCCGAGTTGGTGTGTCAGGTTGAGAAATTCCGACTAGATATAGTCGGACTAACCTCCACGCATGGCTAGGGCTCTGGTACCAGTGCTCTCGAGTGGGGTTTGACTCTATTCCACTCTGGAATTGCCCGTGGTGAGAGGCGCAGAGCCGGTGTGGGCATATTAGTTGCTCCACGGCTCGGCGCCTGTACATTGGGGTTTACCCCACTAGACGAGAGGGTAGCCTCCCTCTGCCTTTGGGTCGGGGGACGGGTCCTGAATTTTGTTTGTGCTTATGCAGCAAATAGCAATTCAGAGTACCCACCCTTCTTGGAGTCCTTAGAGGGTGTGCTTGAGAGCGCGCCCCCTGGGGACTCCCTCATACTGCTGGGAGACTTATACGCTCACGTGGGCAATGACAGTGAGACCTGGAGGGGCGTGATTGGGAAGAACGGGCCCCCTGACCTGAACCCGAGTGGTGTTTGGTTATTGGACTTCTGTGGCCGTCATGGTTTGTCCATAACGAACATCATGTCTTGTGACTCAGGACGTTGTGAATCGGTGGGCGGAGTACTTCGAAGACCTCCTCAATCCCGCCGACACATCTTCCTCTGGAGAAGCAGAGCCGGAGGACTCTAAGTTGGGCTCTCGCATCTCTGGGGTTGAAGTCACCGAGGTGGTCAAAAAGCTCCTCGGTGGCAGGGCCCCGGGGGTCGATGAGATCCGCCCGGAGTTCATTAAGGCTCTGGATGTTGTGGCCGTGTCATGGTTGACACGCCTCTGCAACTTGGGTGCTGGTTCCCCTCTTTAAGAAGGGGGACCGGACAGTGTGTTCCAACTACAGGGGAATCACACTTCTCAGCCTCCCTGGTTAGGTCTATTCAGGGGTATGTGAGAGGAGGGTCCGCCAGGAGGTTGAATCTCGGATTCAGGAGGAACAGTGTTGTTTTCGTCCTGGCCGTGGAACACTGGACCAGCTCTACACACTCTGCAGGGTCTTTGTGGGTGCATGGGAGTTTGCCCGTCCGGTCTACATGTGGACTTGGAGAAGGCATTCGATTGTGTTCCTGGGGGGTGCGTCGGGAGTATGGGGTACCGCACAGTCTTATCCGGGCTGTGCGGTCCCTGTATGCCCGGTGCCAGAGTCTGGTCCACATTGCCGGCAGTAAGTCGGATTCGTTCCCGGTAAGGGTTGGACTCCACCAGGGCTGCTCTTTGTCACCGATTCTGTTCATATTTTTTATGGACAGAATTTCTAGGCACAGCCTTGGTGGGGATGGAGTCCGGTTTGGGGGCCTCAGCATTGCGTCACTGCTTTTTGTAGATGACATGTTGCTGTTGGCATCCTCAGGCCGTGATCTTCAGTTCTCGTTGGAGCGGCCGGGATGAGGATCAGCACCTCCAAGTCCGAGACCATGGTACTCAGTCGGAAAAGGGTGGCATGCTTCCTCCGGGTTGGGGATGAGAACTTACCCCAAGTGGAGGAGTTCAAGTATCTTGGGGTCTTGTTCACGAGTGAGGGTAGGATGGAACGGGAGATCGACGGGTCGGTGCAGCGTCTGCCGTCATTCGGACCCTGAACCGGTCCGTCGTGGTGAAGAGGAAGCTGAGCCGAAAGGCAAAGCTCTCGATTTACCCTCACCTATGGTCATGAACTTTGGGTTATGACCGAAAGAACATGATCCCGGATACAAGTGGCCGAAATGAGTTTCCTCCGTAGGGTGTCTGGGTTCTCCCTTATAGATAAGGTGAGAAGCCCAGTCATCCGGGAGGGTGTAGAGCCACTTCTCCTCCGCATTGACAGGAGCCTGTTGAGGTGGCTCGGGCATCTGATAAGGATGCCTCCTGGGCGCCTCCCTCGGAAGGTGTTCCGGGCATGTCCCACCGGCAGGAGGCCCCGGGGGCGACCCAGGACACGCTGGAGAGACAATGTCTCTCGGCTGGCTCTGGAACGCCTCGGGATCCCGTCGGATGAGCTGGAGGAGATGGCTGGGGATAGGGACGTCTGGGCTTCCCTTTTAAGGCTGCTGCCCCCGCGACCCGAGCAGAAGATAATGGATGGATGGATGTATACATCCTTTTTCGTCTTTAACAGAAATAAGAATAACTGAAAAGAAGCTCGACGACAACATGGCTTGGCACTTATACAGCTCTTAATTACATTAACATTAAAAAAATGGTTCGATAAACTGTTTGTCTGTATAGGGAAAGACATTGACTGTAAACTGATTACCACCCTGTAAAAATAAATCAATCTTGCAAGAGGATGCAGACCTTTTGCGGTCTGACAGACCCAGGAACCAAATAGGGCTGCGAGAATGACAACATCATTTCCTGTATTTTATTATGATAATTACTCTCAATAGATGAACACGCACAGGAATATTGCCCTAGAACATGTTCACTTAATTGGATTGCGGGCTCAATTAAGGAAATAATTAATACAACAACCTGTTCCCTCCTTTTGTGATACGATCCGTAGCAAGTAGCATTGAGCTAGTGTTTGCCTGAAGCAAGCAGGGTTGAATGCATAGGCTTTAGACACTATAGACACACTCTGGTCAAAAATGGGACCAACCCAATACTGTACTTGGATCAATTTGATTCATTTTTCTAGGATGTTTTACACAAAACAACCCATTTTTGGGGGTTGCCTAAGCAAAATGACGTAGACATTTTATGGTAAAATGAACCAATTTTGGGGGATCGGAATATTGGGTTGGTGGATTTTTGACCGAAATTTGGTTCATTTTTTATCAAATTGTTTTTAGAGTGCAATGATCTTTTGTTGTCAAGATATGGGATTTTCAAACTTTTTCACAAGTATCACTAAAACCAATGCACGAGCATATTTACTCTGTCTTCAAGAAAGATGTGTATTCATTTAAGACTTTGCAATACTTAAATTAAATTAAATACTCTTAACAATAAGAGACCTGTATGAGGTCCATTTAAGCTGCATTAAAATGTTAAATATGAACTCATTAGCATTCAATACAACTAGCTTGGAAGAGTTTGAATCTAGGGGTAAAACAACACTGTGCAGCTCTATTAGACCAGACAAAACTCTAAACTCAAAACTAAATACTAGGATAGAACAGAAAAGTAAAGAGCAATTAGCTGGAGCAAATGGTGCTGGCGAAATGGAATTGAAATATTTGCACCTTTTTTCATGTCAATATTAGAGTTTGTGAAATTTAATTTCTGAAAAAAGTCTGCCATAACATGACAGTATAATTCAATGGATGGTTTTGAAAATGACTATCAAATTTATTGCACTTTTGAAACCAATAATACAATTTAAATCCTTTGTAATGTAAGGCACTCTTTAAACATTTAGGCACACAGTTTAATGTTCATAGTTTAACCAAAGTGATTCCACACTATAAAACTATCAAAGTACTTTTGATTCTCTTCCTTTTTTACAGGCACAAGAAGTCAATTTAGTTCATCGAACCTTTCATGTTTATTCTTTTTAGTATGTGTGAGTGTAATAAGCACAATGCACACAAAGACATCCATTAAAATAAAAATGTGTTGGTTTTATGGCGACTCATGCTTTCTTTTAGACTTTAAGACAATATCACTTGTAAAATCGTGAAAATAAGTTTCTCTTTAGCAGCCTGAATAGTTAATTTACTTTGTGTTTCTTTCCCAGTGGTTGGCTTTGGAGCAAGTCTTTGACCATTAGATGTGAAATTAGACAACCGGATTAAAAGATTGGACTATCAAGACATGGTGTAATGACACAGAAGCACCATCATGACAAAGCCAAAAGGTAAGCAGACCTGCAGTGATATCACATGAGATTTTTCTGCTCTGATAACTGAATGGGACTCATGACTTTTTTAATTCTCTTAGTATACAATCATTAACTCATAAATGACTTCTCATCTCATCTCATCAGCCGTACCGCTTATCCTCATTAGGGTCGCGGGGGGGCTGGAGCCCATCCCAGCCATCTCCGGGCAGTGGGCAGGGGACACCCTGAACTGGTTGCCAGCCAATCGCAGGGCACACAGGGACAGACAACTCATTCGCTCATTCACACCTAGGGACAATTTGGACCGGCCAATTCACCTGAAATGCATGTTTTTGGAACGTGGGAGGAAACCGGAGTGCCCGGAGGAAACCCACGCAAGCACGGGGAGAACATACAAACTCCGCACAGGAAGTCTGAAGCTGGATTTGAACCCACGACAGGTTCCCATGACATGAACTGTGCCGCACAAGCGCTAACCACTGCGCTGCCGTGCTGCCCCCATAAATGACTTAATGTAGCAAAATATTTTTCAACATGAATAACTTTCACTCAAGGCTCATCTACCAGTATGTTACTAGCTAGAAAACTAGCATTGCAGAAAAGTGGAATGTTTTTTTCTAAAATGCAGATTAGCAAGCACTATGAGTACATTAAATTACCAGGCTATAAGGCGCACCTAAAAATCCCAAATTGGCTGGAAATTGGAAAGTGCGCCTTATTACCTAATAGGCCTTACGTACTGCAGAACTATATTTTGTGATTTTGGTCACTGACATTTATTGACTTATCAATCGTTGCACTATTATATGCTGTAATGCCCCAACAAATGTACCAATGGTTATACACGAAAAAACACGGTATACATCCTGTCGTTTTCGTTTCATAGTCCCTTATGTATGGAAAAATCTATGACAAAGACTTTTTTTTAAGGGTACACCTCATAATATGGAAAATATGGTATTTGTAATTATTTTTTAACATTGTTCTTGACACATCTGTAATGATTTGATTAAAGGAGGAAAATAAATAAACAAGTATAATGGGAAGCACACCTTATATAAAAAGGGAATAAAATAATCACTGTTGGTTGGGCCTCCGTCAGGTCCATTTCCCCTTATGGTTAGTATGTGCCTTGCCATAATCACATTTTATTTCTATTACTTTTTTGTTTTTATTGTATTTTAACCACTATGTGTGTCGGTGTATTAGTTGTTTTTGGTTGTTGGGTGGGGATAAATGAGGGGATTTTGTTGTTTTATTGTACACTGAATGTTTTTATACAGCACTTTACAAATAAATTTGATTTGATTTCTCTTCTCTACTTGTCCCTGCTTATTTCCTTGCAGATTTCGGGAAGGCCCTCACTTGTCTTCTTGTGTGTTTTTTGAGACTTATAGGAAGTAGGAGAAATACATGAACATTTAAGACCCACACTGACTTCCCTCGTTATATTTCCAAAAATAAAATAAGGAACACTGAGGCATTGTGGCCAAAGTGATGTGTGGCACAGACACACAAAAAATGTCCTTCCTTTTTATTTTCCTCCCTGCTTGCCTCTGCTAAGCTCCACCCCAACCATCTCCTCAATCTTCAACACCTTCCATCATCCCTGCAACCATCTTCAGACTCAAAAGCAACCACCTCCTGCCAGCCCTGACGCCGTGGTCACCATGGCGACAGCCACCTCTTCCTCCTCCCCGTCGCCATCCTCACCGGGAACCAATGGCAGTGCCCGTGAACACTTGATGGCGGTGAGACGTCGTCATCCCCACGGACGACCGTTCACCATCGGGCCGGAGAACATCTGCAGCCTGTCCGATTCTCCCCCCCCTGTGTCTTCCATATCGGCTTCGGGGGGCGATCCCGAGGTAGCGGGGATAGGGCTTCAGCGGGCCAACAGCGACACGGATCTTGTAACATCAGATAGCCGCTCCTCGCTAACGGCGTCAACGTACCAGCTCGTCTTGGGCCATGGCCACCTTGTCATCTCCTGGGACATCAAGGAGGAAGTGGATGCCACCGACTGGATTGGACTGTACCATATCGGTAAGCAAAAATAAAGAATACAACTGTACCATTTCATATGGGCTTAATTCGTTCCAGGATCGTGCTCCTCGCTTGAATTGCTCATGTAGCGAGCTATAAAATTCTTAAAAAGTAATTGGCCCGTTTCTGACCTCCCAAACGCACCCAAGTGAACCCTAATGGCAAAAAAACTCATCTCCCTGATCATTAAAAAAACATTTAAATAGTAATTGAGTTACAGTTACATGATGAATAACATACTACTAACTAAATCAATTGTGAGTTTGTTATAAGAACTTACCATATAGGGAGACGCTGGTTGCTAATGTAACGGAGGGAGGTGCAGGAAGAGTGACGAGAGACGGATGATGATACGTAAGCATTTACTGTACACTTTAAAGTAAAGTTGCTGTAATTTAAACGTACACACAAACTTTTTACAGCGTACTGTTTTCATTTTTTTTCATTTAATTAAAGCAAAGCACTGCAAAAATGCAGTTTTGTAACCTGCAATCGCTGCTTCCTCATGCCAAACGACAGTCACAGAATTTGAATTTCTTAAATCCGTGCCACAAGCTTGCCGCGTCTCCAAAATAACAAGTCTCTCCATCGTTATGGTTATTTCTTCACAATCGTGAAAGAACAGTCACGTGCATATTTGGTTTTGTAGCCTTGATGACATATTTCTGTTTCAATAGTGTACAAAAAAGAGATGTTAAATGATTATACTCCTTAGCTAGGTTACTCACACAAAAACTTATATTTCCTGCTTCACAAACTATTATTTCCTCTTTTAATTTACACCATTTTCCTTATTCTCATAAAACACTAACATTTCTCTTTCCTGAACTCATGGTTAGGGTCACAGAGAGGAGATGCAATACAATAAAAACAAACTGCATAGAATGAACAAGTGGGAAGGATCAGGCTTCTGATGATAGGATGTGAATGCGCCAACTGGGAAAAGTTGATGATTAAGATAAGCGGTGTTGAACAGTCTCTAGCGGTCGCCTCTGGGAATGCTTGTAGCATGGAATACCCTCGTACGAAGAGCAAGATTTTTTTTTTAATTCTTGGTTTGGAGATGGTCGTATAAAGGGGTACCACTATACTTGGTTGGATCTTCCAGATTAAGTCCTAATGTCCAAAAGTCAACAACACTGGTCAAAAGTTAGTTTTACACAACATTATCACATAGTGTGAGACCAGGACATTTTGTCTGTCATTTATTTTATTGATGGTGATCTTAAAGAGTGGAATAGAGGGGCAGGGTGATGCTTGTAAAGTGGGTGAGTATGATTATGTGGGTTTTCTGTTATTGCATGTCATGGTGTGTGTATGAATGTTTGGAGGGCTTAATTAGACAGGCACAGTACAAGTTTTTGTTGCATTATGGTTATGTCGCATGTATCATTGGGATTTGTTTATTAACAGACGGAAAAGTACCGATACCAGTCTTAATTTCAGGTATTTCTGCTAGAGAGAGTGGCTGATACCAGTATTGACACCTCTCTTGTGACCATATACAATCAGGAACAGCAAAGAAACCACAATGGAAGCTTGTTGCTGTTAAATTGACTTTTTGCACAAATTAAATGATTATGTTTATTGTTGATGTTGACTGTGTATTGTCTGCTGATGCTCTTGTAACATTCAATAGCAGCCTAGTCATAATGGAATGGGGATTATCTCATATGTGACCCCTTCTCAAGGTTTCTTAACTCTTCCCGTTCCTTTTTTTTTTTCTAGTTTTTCCTGTCCCTCTTGTCGGTTTCCGATTAGGGGAAATTGTAATGTTCGCATGCACAGCCCTTTTGAGACATTTTGTGTTTAAGGGTAATAAAAAATTATGACTTGACTAATGAGAGGAAAAAATATTGATGTCGAGAAATTGGTTAAAAAAAAAAAAGCGCTTGTATTTGAAGGCATTTCTTCTGATTTATTTCTCATGGTAGTATTTTTGGAGACGATGATGTGGGCTACTAATGGTATCGTATCAGTATCCCATCGATCTGAAAGCACATATCCACTGTGCGTCAAATGTAATAGTATAATCATAAAACTTGACATATATAAATGTATTATAATATCATACCATGACATATTATTGTTTTCTCTAGACGAAACATGTGTAGCCAACGTATGGGACTCCAAGAACCGCGGCGTGAACGGCACTCAGAGAGGCCAAATTGTGTGGAAACTGGAGGCGGGGCCTTACTTCATGGACTGTGAGTACGATGTAAAAGTAGCTATTTATTATTAAATAAATGGGCCATGTGCTATGGTGTATTTTAAAATCTGTCTAGGTGGCAGTGACATTAAAAAAAAAGTCAAGTTGAAATGTGAGTATGATAGGACCCACAATACATAATTATCTATTGTCCTTCTGCAGATGAGACCAAGATCTGCTTTAAATACTATCACGGTGTGAGTGGAGCGCTCAGAGCAACTACACCGTGCATCACTGTCAAGAACCCCAGGGTGACGGTACTGAACTTTTCCCTCCTTTTTGTGTCATTTTATTTTAGTAATTTTAATGGCGGGTCACACTAGCACAATCTTTATAAAATTCATTCGTCCTGTACTTTACCACTTTGCCAAGGTTGCATTGTCCGAGCATCGGCTTCAACTCTCTCCAGCTTTTCCGGGGTATATGCCAAAGTGTTCCCAGGCCCACTGAGAAGTACTTTACAGGAATTATTTCAACACAGACGCTTCCCTGGGCTCTGTGCACTCTGGGGATGTCCAAGACATCTCTCCAGGGAAACCTCCAAAAACATTTCAGACAGATTTGTCTGAGTGCTAAATCACTAGCTTTACTTTTCAGGTCACTGCTTTCTTTACCAACTAATGACCTATAGGGTCATATGTTATTTGAACTCTTCGTGAGGCGGGATCTAAATAAAGTTTAGAGTGAAATAAAGAAGAATTATTGGACAAGGCATTGTTCATAAAAAAATCTAGGCTAGCTGTTTTCTCCTTTTTGGTCACTATACAAGCAGCGGTGGTGTAACAAGTCTTTCACTCAGACAAAAGATGGTTCTAATAATTTACATCAATTTTGTTGATGAATGGTATGATATAAAATGCTTTAATTTCAATGTATGTACCGTAAATTCCAGACTATAAGCCGCTACTTTTTTCCCAAACGTTCAACCCTGCAGCTTATTCAGTGATGCGGCCAATTTATGTAATTTTTCTAACGGCCGCCAGCGGCGCTCGAGTACAAACGATTTGGACCGCTGGAATATGTGACCGCAACTTCTTAGCTTGTGCACAAATTAAAAAAGCGTAAACTTAGCCGCATCATGCAAATTGAAAAAAGAATGGCACATGACGCAGCTTTAGAGCTAAAAGCAATCAAGCAATCTGATAAAGAAGGAAACAGAGCTATTGCACGTAGACTTTACTTTGCGAGTGTGTTGCTAGCGTGTTTTGGAATAAGGGAGCGTGGGACGACATCTATATGACTATATAAGTTTCTTTCCGATACTGAGGGAGATGACTTTGATGGCGTCAGATATAGGGAGGAAGATGAGAATGGTTTACCGGGGTTTGGGGTTTTTAAGGCTTATTGATCTATCTTCGTTATTCATTATCCATTATCCGTCATCGGTCAGTTCATAATACGCTACAAAGCCTAGGAGCCGGGACACTTACTCTCAGCCAAAAGGCCAAGCTAAGGTCCTAGCCCTAAAGCCTTGCTGCGATCATTGCGAATGCACCGTTCCCGGAGGTACTGGGCGATGAATGTTAGTACACAATCCCAGAACCTACCGTGATTTTTACAAGTACGGTATATTATTTTTAACGGACCCGTTTACTGTTTTGCGAGCGTGTTGCTAATAGCTTGTTGCTACCTGTCACAGTCACGGTTTGGGATGAAAGTTATATTATTATTATTAAAGCTTTAAAAACTCTCTCGGTGTACCGTCTTTCTTTGTAAATATGTGTTACCATGTATAATATGTATTTGCAACTGTATATTTTTGTAATGTATTTATTTTAGAGAATTATTATGATATGTTTTCCACGGGCGAATCAAAAAGAGGGGGCGAAAACCACGGGGGCTGACGGGAAGTGGAGTAAAGGTGAGACGTGTTTTTGGACGCAGCGGACAATGAAATGAAATGAAACGATCTGCATTTATATAGCGCTTTTCAAGTCAATGACTTCCCAAAGCGCTTTACATTGTGCTTCACATTTCCCAATAGCGGCCGTGATCTGTGCAGCCATGTAAGGCGCTAACCTGCTTATTGGGGGTAATTGGGGGTTTAGTGTCTTACCCAAGGACACTTCGACATGTAACACGAACAAGCCGGGATTCGAACTGGGATCCCTTAATCCTAAAACGATCGCTCTACCTCCTGAGCTACTGCCGCCCCAAATACAATAGTGGATATATATTTTTCCCACCCTTACCTTTGGAAATATAGACCTTTTTTCCTTTGATACTTTCAACGGGACCCGGACTTTGCAGGTCTGCATCAAACCTTAAGTACCGGTATCATTTTCCGTTCATTTTGCCGGCTGTGGTTTTTGGACTGTACTTTATATTCAGATACGATTGCGGGACTTAAAGTCGGGTTTGGGTTACTTTTGGGATTTTGTTACATGTTTTAATGTGGGCGCATGCGGCTTATATCCAGGTGCGGCTTGTGTAAGTACAAAAGCCGTTATCCTCTGAAAATGTGGGTGTGGCTTATAATCAGGTGCGCTCTATAGTCCGGAATTTACGGTAGTCAAAAACAGAGCATTAGTTCAAATTGACAACGTAGAGAAGCTAAATATATTCTAATGTAGTCTGATGAATGATATTTTATAATTTAATCAATCTGTCAAACATTAACCTCTTGATTATTACATCAGATGAGTAGAACATACTTTCATTCCATTGCCCGTTTTCTAGAATCTAGCATTATTCAAATTGATTCTGTTGAAAGATAAATTATTTGTAATTTAATTAAGTCATTCTTTGGGGTTTGTCATAGTTATTACAGTAAGCGACTGCACCATGCCCTCGAACATCACCTGTACCAAGGTGGTGCTCAGCGACAGGCAGCTCTGGAGCTGCATGCGGCTCATTGGCGATCACTAGTGGCTCCCTGGTGCTTTTTGAAAAATGTTTAATAATGGAAAATTATATAGTTTCTGTAGGAGGTCAAACATGACACAAACAATTGTTTGCGGCTCCAAACCTTTTTTTCCCTCCAGTTTGGCTCTTTCAACATTTTGAGTTTCCATCCCGCTAGTCCTCAATTCAGGCAAACCGGGTTCGTTTCCCAAACATTGCTTTTCTTTTGTGCAGGTCTGTTCCTCTTCCTCTCATTCCTTATCAATCTTGAGCTAGGCTTTCAAATAAGATCAAAATGTATTCGATGCAAAATGCCAAGTTTGGTAAAACACTCACTTAACATTTTCCCTATGTGGATTAGGCATTGTTTTGTAAATAATAAATTATTAAATAAATGAATGAATAAATAAATAACACCCATATGTTAGGCTGAACAATGTTACATATTTTAAAATTATGCGAGAAATTGTGACTCGTAAATTGATAGATCGCCTTCACCTAAATGTGAGATTTTTAAAATATTTTTATATATTTCTTTTTTTATATTATAAGATATTTTCTCCTCTATAATCGAGGAAAATAAACATTGATTAATTTGATTGCATACTTTTTTGTGTTTTTGTATTGTTCAGATTTATTGTTTCCTTTCATCTTGCCACAAACGTCACATAACAAAATTAACTTATAACCCTTACTCTTTAACAATATAATGTATAAACCTGAGACCATAAGGCATTTTTTCATATACATTTTGAAATGGTATCTGACTTGTGAGCCACGAGGGCCCGACAAAACGCAGTGAGAACCTGTGCCCAGCTCCCCACCTCCATCACGTGCTTGCTTGCCCCTCAACTAGTGATGGTCGAAACTGTGTAAACCAACAATAATTAAAGAATTTTCACAGCTATGCACTTATTTTTGCTCGTTTTCTCCCTCTAGGTGGGTTGCGATAGTCAAACTGAGAGCCAATTAGCTGGGGGACACTGTCGCAAACTGGTCAGCTTTACCCTCTCAGGTGAGAGGACACAACACATATCCACTGTGCATACAAATACTAAATGAAACAAATGTGCATTGTCCACTGCAGACATCCAGGCTGTAGGTCTCAAGAAGGGCATGTTCTTCAACCCCGACCCTTACTTAAAGATGTCCATTCAACCTGGGAAAAGAACTGGTTTCCCGAAATTCACCCACCACGGCCAGGAGAGGCGGAGCTCCATCATTGCCAATACCACCAACCCTGTTTGGCAGGGAGAGGTGGGGACCTTGTTGCGCCGTCGAGCCAACAGGCCAACGTCAGTGATGCTTTGACGTTGCTTTCCTGTTGTCCTTCAGAAATACACTTTTGTGGCCCTGATTAACGATGTCATGGAGATCGAAGTGAAGGATAAATTTGCAAAGAGCCGGCCAATCATTAAGCGCTTTCTGGGTCAGCTGATCATACCAGTGCAGAGACTTCTGGAAGGGCCCACAGCAGAGTAAATCCATACGCATTGTGTGTTTAAACTGTGTGTTTGGTGGATACATGTCCTCATGAAATTCTGCACTTTGCGTGTCTGCAGACAACACCCTTTCAGCTATAGCTTATGTCGCCGCCTCCCGACAGATCACGTTAGTGGGCTGCTGCAGTTTCGAGTGGACATCACCTCTGTAGGGCATGAAGGTTTGTGCTAGTGTTCACACTTTTTCATTTAGTCTGTAAAATAGTCCACAAAATATTATCTTTGATTAAAAAAAAATGTGACTTAACTATTATGTGTCTTACCATAAATGATTGGGAACATGACATTTTATTGCCCTTTTTCATCACATATTTTTTCTTTTCAGGGATGTTTCTTTTTATATACTGTAGCTGTTATTATTGTAATTTTTACCTGAACTTTACAGTACTTTTAAGTTATTAGAATAGAATTGTCTTTTTTATAATGAATAACATATTGAACATTGTTTACAATGAGAGAGAAGTGGAACTCTACAAAAGACGTGACAATTACAAAACTAATAATATCTGTGGAGTTAAAGCTTTAAAGCACTAATTATTGGTGCAGTCTACTGATTATTGTAACCAATAGATAATAGTTGTTTTTTTCTTTTTTGTCTCATCGTTATTTACATATGTAAAATATAGTTTTTTAAATCATTTTTGTGTCCCATTGTTTATAGAATATAGAATAGATATACCCAAGCAAATACCTTTTTTTTCCATCTTCATTTATGAGAATGATTTTCCGGTGGCAGCGACATTTGCCACATGAGCATTACTGGTATGCGCTTTCTCAGCTTTTGGAAGCATTACACACTCCCTAAATGTCAGTTAGGTCTATGCTGATTATAACGTGTTCAAATGACACAAGTGCTAAACAAACTGAAGCACATTATCAGTCATGCTGGCATATAATTTAAATATATTAAACAATTCATAGTCAAATCAAATTGACCTTTTTGAAAACCCAAATTGAATGAATTCAGGAAAGAAAGTGTCGATTATAGAACTGACAAGTCTGTTATTCTCTAAAGATGCAACGGGAACCATTTCGGGCAGTGCAGTGAATAGTGACCCCGGAAGCCCCTCTGATGAAGAAGACCTCCACCACCCCTACTCATCCTCTCGCCTCACATGCGGTTCTTCCCACCCGGTTCTTGGCGAAAGCCCCATGTTGGTCAACGGTGCATGTTACTATGGGAACAGCAGCGCGTGGCAGGGAGACACCAGTACAGCGGCCGGGGAAAGCCACACCCACAGGCAAGTGTCCCTCAATGATTACTTGGACGCCATAGAGGCGCCAGGCAGCCCCTCAGAGCGACTCCCTGCGGGGCCTTCGCCGAGGCTCCGTTCCAGCTTTCCGACCGACACGCGCCTTAACGCCATGCTCCACATTGACTCGGATGAGGAAGATGAGTGCACGGGACAGCGCGGTAACGAGCAAGAGGGGATCTCGCTGTGCACAGCAGATGTCGAGGTTTTCGGTGGTGGGGAAGGATCCAAATGCGAGCAAGTCGGCCCGGAAACGGACTCGCCTCTCAATGGACCGGACCAGGCCAGAGGTTCTAGCACGCCAGCCAAGCCACAGACGGAAGAGGGGACGTCGATGAATGTAGATAGCTGTGCTGCTGCAGCGTCAGCATACTATAGTGGGGAAACTGAAGCAAGCGCTTCTTATCAAACCTCACAAGTAGAGCCTGCAAGCAATTGCAGGTGCGAAGAGGACATTTCTATCACTCAACCAAGGCAGGACTTTGCCTGTGGTTCTTCATATAGCTGTGGTCCTCTTTCACCCATTCAGGTAAAATGATGTTGATGCATACGTGCATGAATGAATGAATAAAATAATGAATATATTTTAAGATTTTTTTTTACAGCAGTTATTATCCTAAAGTTTAGAAAAATCATGTTTATAATACGTAAAATTACCAAAATGAGTTTTTTATTGTTTGTAAGTACTTTTTTGTTTACTCCTACAAGAAAGTTTAAAACATAGTACAGCATTATATAGTATAGTATCGAATGGTAAATAAAAAGGTAAGTGTCGTATGAACATGGTGAAAGTTAGAAAAGGCCAGTTTCAAGTACAGTTCAAACGCCAACACAAACTCCAAGAAAGATGAAAATAGAAGTTTGTATAAGCGCGTCCAAAAAATACACGTACTTGCACGCGCATCATGAATGAGCTGACATAGGCTACTATGATGACATAAACCAGTAGATGCCAACAGAGGGTAACAAGGTTCTAAATTCCATTCAACTCCTTTAAGTACTGCTTTTCCTATTTTTTACTATATTTCCATTTTTTCAACATGCAAATAATTTTTATTTTAATATTGGATTTTGAAAATATTTGGATAACTGTATTTTCACTATTTTACCTATAGACCCTGGGATAAAAAACAATACAAAATGAAAGTGAAACTCTATTATATCAATATTTAATATTAAGATAATGGGGCATCTAAAAAAAATTACATTTAAAAATGATTAAAAAAAAATGGCAAAAACTTCTGCCAAGGGTGTAAAAAAAATATATTATTTTTTGGGGGCATTTTTTGATGTTGTTTCCAGTGTACGGTAGAGTCGACATCCTTTTCGAAGTGGAGGAAAAAAAATCTACATTAATTCTCTAACCTAGGCAAAGTTAAAACATAATTAGAACAGTGACATGCACATTAATTAAGATTAGAAGTTTGCCCAACAACATTCCTGCATTGCATTTGGCTGGCAACCAACCAAGAATGTTTCCTGCCCACTTATGGAAGTGAGCTGGAATGGGCCCCAGCATCCCTCACAATGCTGGTGAGGTAAAGCAGTTGTACAATGAATGAATAATATTCTTGCAAGCAGGCTCATTTCGTGTTGGATAGAAAGGAGTGAAAATGTTCGCATGCTTAATCATCTTAATAGAAAATCAGATCCACTAATTGGTGCTCTTCTGGGTTTGTAAGACAAACTTAATATCTGGAACAGGCAATTCCACTGACTCCAATTGTTCTGAATTTATTATAAATGGATTGACATGTCAGCAAAGAATGCTGCAAACAAGTCCTGAAAGCAGTATAAAAAGTGAAGAAAATGGACAGACAAAAATAAGTTCAAATAATAATATTTTTAATAAATTCATTTATTTTCTTGTAATTGTCATTCAATTGCTGTCGTAAGGCTACAGGCTATTCTGAAAGACAATAAAAAAGAATGTTGGCTTCTTCATTTAGGGATATTTTGCAATGTTTTTAATCTCATACCATCAAGCATTTGCTTTGTGTCCTAGGAGGTGGAGACAAGGACAAAGGTTGCTCCAAGAGCAGAAGAAGAAGGGGCAGACCTATCAAGTAGCAACAACCTGCCCAATACTGCTGTCACAACAGGGAACGACATTGGCACCTCCGATGCAGGTGGGTGGGAGGTTTCTGGGAACTCTCCCAATGATTAATTCATTCAACAAGTGTTTTGTTTTAGTGCAGTCCTGACAAGTGACTTCAGCATATGCAATTCTTCTACTGTATTTTCTGCACTAGTAAGGTGCACTGGATGTTATGGCAAATCCCCCAAAATGGTTGCTATATGAGCCGCACCGAACTGTAGGGCGCATAGAATTAAAACTACAATAGGGGTTAAAATATAAAAGTATTGTAATCTGACATTGATTGATCAGTCGCAATATATAGCAATTGCATAAATTGGATACAATGAGAATCGAACACTGTACATGGCGGAAAGAGCGCCAGATACTATCTGAATAGATTGAATAGAATTGTCTTTCCCACCACAGTTAGAGATACAGACGGGACATGAAAAGGCATTAGGTTTTACTTGTATTTGATCATCACACTATTTTTAGTCACGGTGCCACATTGTTGATGTTGTTATTGGCCCGGGCCACGAGAATATTTGTAGACTTTAAACCAGTTTGTGGTACAGAAAAGGTTGGGGACCACTGAATTACAGTATTGTATCGTCGACTTGCAAAGTCTTTATAATGCGCACGAGATTGAAAGGCATTGTGTGAAGTAATCGTCGTCCTAAAATATATAACTAAACTCCTGGCTGCATGTCTTCAACAACGATTGTCAAGTAAAATGCTTAGTTTAAGTAGAAAAACAAAATTGATATATATCTTTAATCCATTTTTTTTTCCTTTCTTGAACATTTGTATCTGGTACTCCGACTGGAAATAGTGTGACAATGAGCTATTACCTTTTTCTACATTATTTACGGTCCTAGTGGCCCGATGGTTATGATTTGCCGCTTCCCGGGTTCGCTTTCCGTTGCCACCATTGTCATCCAAAAATGATCAACTGATCAAAAATTGCACAAATATAATAATACACTAGTACGCATTTCCAGTGTGGAAAATTTGCATAAAACGAGGACACAATGATCACACCAAAAGGCAGCACCATGTTTCCTTTACTTAGACCTAAAAGACACCGAAATGGACTGCTGTAGAATCAAGCTAAATAACTAAAACAGCATGTCAATCGTATGTTGCAGGGGCTCTCAGCCCAGAAGTGCAGGCGGAGGGTGTAGTGGAGGATGAAGAGGAAGACAAGCGAGGGGAAGTATGGAAGAGACGCTCTCTTCGGGCCACTGAAGTCGCAGCTCACAACCAAGTGACATGCAGGGGCAGAGAGGGACTGAGCACCACATTATCGGACAGAGACCATAGTGAGACAAATTTGAAAACATAGACAAATAATCATAACTTCAGCGACAACAACCAAAAATTTACACCAAAAGAGCTTTCTCAGAGATAAGTGTCCAAACTATGGTAGAACAAAACTGCATTGTTAAAACTTTGTTGTGTGTTTGTGTGCACCCTCTACAGCTCAGGTCAACGGCCACGTTTCTGTTCACACGCTTCCATCTGTGCGCCATGACATCAGTCGCTACCAAAGAGTGGACGAGCCCCTCCCGCCAAGTGAGTTTTTTTCTGAATGTTTTTGTTGATTCTTGATGTTGAAAAAATAAATGCTGGAGCCCTCAAGGTCAAACACAGTCGAGTCCAGGATGTTGTTTGACCTTCAGTTCCTCTGGATCACGAAAAGCTTTTCCTCATAGGAAATGATGGCAGTTGGTAGCAATGTATAGCAACTTGGAAAACAATAATGGCTTTCCTCTAAATTAGAAAACAGCAAACTTGTGTTTTTTCCTGTTGCTATGTATACATCATTTGCAAGTCGTTGTTATACGGAGTAAATTGGTGTGAAATGATCACTTCCTGGCATCCATGTTTTTGTTGTGTTCGGGTGGTTTGTTGTTAGAATCTTCGCATTCATATTTTCCAGATTAAAGGTCGCTCTAGGGCAGAGGTGGGCAAAGCTTTTTAGTCACGGGTCGCAGTAAGCTAAAATATTTGTCAATATGGCCGGGAGGAAACAAAATCTTGATTTCATTTTTTGTATCTAGCGATACAGTCTTGAATAATAAATCTTGGTAATACACGAGGGAAAAAGATAATGTAGTCCTATCTGGGGGGGTTTTTCGCGATTAAAAAAAAAAATCTTGCATTTTTTGGGACATTCAGGCTAAAGTAAAAAATGAAGAAAAATGGAGATAGGATGCCAGTGACAATATGCATTTATGAAACACCACCTGCAGACATATACATTTTTTTATATTTACCCTTTTTTTAACTATAAATAAACAATTTAACAAAATTTGTTTTGAAAAAAAAAAAAAAACAGAATTAAAGCTAAGTAATTAATTATGTCCCATTTTAAAGCACCGAGTTTGATAATATGGATCAAAAAAACTTAATTCAACTGGCTCAGATTTGTTTTTGTTTTTTTAATGAAATTGTATCCGATGAATAGCAAGTGAAGAAAAATGTAGCCAGCTATATTTATGATGGGTTATGTGATGTCACCAAATCATCACATTTTAATAAGTAGTACTTTTTTTCACCATTTAATCCAAAATATATCATTACATTTTCAAAATTTCTGACCCTAATTTACTGGAGTATTAATGCATTTTTTGCAACTTATTTATCATTGCAAGAGAATTATTGATAAAGGGAAAGTAGCACATCTGTGAAATTATATTTGTTATTTTCTAAAGCAACAATTGTGTTAATGCCACTCCCTTTTAATGCTATATTTTTTTTAAGTTGCAAGAATCTTGTTTTCAACTAATTATTTAGGAAGCAGATGTCACTAATGGTATCAGACACTTTTGTTTTGCATTTTACATATAGAATTAAATGCACATTTATAATAAGAAAATGTGATAAATCTGAAATAATTCTTTTATTGGCTTGACAGCGTCAATTTGTTATATAAAATTCACTTCAAGCTGTGAAAATTGAGCAACTTAGATTCCGGATAATACAGTATGTCACAAAAGTGAGTGCACCCCTCACAATTCTGCAGCGATTTCATTATAATGTTTGCTACAACAACAATGAAAAACATTGCTTTGACACAATAAAAAGAAGTCTGTGTAAAGCCTATATAGCAGAGTGAAGTTATTTTTCCCCCCCAAAAAACTCAAAATACAGCCATCAATAACTAAACCCCTGGCAACAAAAGTGAGTACACTCCAAAGACACTACACCCCTATATGTCCAGACAAAGCACCGCTTGTCATTTTCCCTCCAAGATACCATGTGACTTGTTACTCTGTCTCATGTTAGAATAAGGGAGCATGCGTGTAGCACACTTTCATACTGTTTACTGAAATTCCCAAGATGGCAAACGCAGAGGAACTCTCTCTGGACCTTAAAAAATGGAATTTGGCACTACAAAAGACTGCCTAAGGCAATGAGATGATTGCCAACACACTGAAGTTGAGCTGCAGTACTGTGGCCAAGACCCTTCAGAGTTTTAAAAAATCAGGATGCATTCGTGGTAAATGTCCAAAGAAGCTGAGTGAACATGCACAGCGTCACATCCAAATGATCTCTAAGAAAGATAGGTGCAGGAGTGCTGTCAGCATTGCTGCACAGATTTAAGCGCTGGGGGGGTCAGCCTGTAAGTACTCAGGCTATATACTTCTGGAAATTTCATGGTGTGTACTCACCTTTGATACAAAAGGGTTAAGGTATTTATGGTTAGATTTTGAGTTTATTGAGGATTAAAATGAATTGAATTTGCTATAAAACTTTTACACAGACCTTCCTTTCATTGTGTCAAAGCGATGTTTTTTCAGTGTTGTTTTACCAAACACTATAATTAAATCTCTGCAGAAATGTGAGTGATGTACACACTTTTGTGACATACTATAGAATAGAATAGAATATACCTTTATTGTCATTGTTACAAATGGGCTAACATATTGTGACAACGAAATTGGGCAAACAACGAAATTGGGCAAACAATGAAATTGGGCAAACAACGAAATTGGGCAAATATACCCTTAATAGATTGTTATTCAGCAACTTAAAATACAGGAGGTTGTGCATAAAGTATTTAAATCATTTTTTAATTGTACCCTTGCTTCCACAAGGTTAGAAAAGGTAAAATATTGTTCACTCTTAAAAGGTATAGTGTATATCGTCTCATCTGTTTTGCTACGAACCTCAACTTCTAGACTCTAAAACATATGTGATGACCAGAATCGAGCACAAGATATATAAAAGCACAACTCAATCTCCTTTGGTCGTGTTTTTGCATTCCAGACTGGGAGGCACGGATTGACAGCCACGGCAGGATTTTTTACGTGGACCACGTGAACAGAACTACCACCTGGCAGCGTCCAACTGCCCCGGCTGCCCAGCAGACGCTCCAAAGGTCCAGCTCCATCCAGCAGATGGAGCAACTTAACCGCAGGTTTAGTTCAATGAAACCCTAAATGTTGCCATCCCAGACATTAGTGTCTTGTGCACTGCCATAACCATGGCGATGAACACTCTTGCCTCCAGGTATCAGAGCATTCGAAGGACAATAACCAATGACAGTAGAGTAGAGGAGGTTCTGCCCACTGAGCAGCCTGTAGATGAGACTGATCTGCACCCTGCTTTCTCAGGTTAGTTTTCGATACTTTTTTTTTTGTTTTTTTATTTTGAGAAAAATGCAATCCGCATTGTGCTGTTGTTATGTTGTTAACGCAGATTTTCTGTGACTTTTCTTTTTTGCAGAACTGCGTCGAGATAGCAGCACAGCCCAGTCCAGCTCCAGATCCCGCTTATACCTTCTACTCCAATCTCCCAGTGCCCGGTTCCTCACCAGCCCAGACTTCTTCACTGTTTTGCATTCTAACGCTGTATGTGGGAATGTGATTTCTTTCATTTTTACGTTTGAATTTCACTCCCCCCATTTTAATTTTTCAAATAGAAAATGTAATTCATATCTTGCTTGACAAAATATCTTGGTCGCACAAAAAACATTGAATCACACCAAACACATACATTAATGGAGCTTGGAGATGGCTTCCTTGGCATAGCCTTGAAAGAGATTATCATTTCTCCAACAGTTAGTTTTTTTCATCAGCCTGCGGGAGGACTAGGACTTAGGCTCCCAAGATTCAAATCCTAAAGCTTTACAGATAGCCCATTGCAAGTTTAATCAGATATATTGTCAGATTTATCAAATGATAAGGATTATAACCCCACAGATCACTAATGAAAATCAACTGTATTTTCCAGGCTGTAAATAACTCCAGAGTAAGTCACATTATGCCCAAAATGCATTTTAGGTAGATAAAAAACATAGGAGATTCTCATTATACCACTTTTTTGTAACTAATGAATCAATTTGACCAATTAAAAAAAACAACGATGCTACCTTTCAGCTGGAAAAGACAACACAAGTTTTACTCATAGAACAGGTCTCCAAAGTGGTAGCCGCGGGCACCAGGTAGCTCCCTAGTATCACCCTAGTAGCCTGCATACAGGTTCGGCAGTTAGCTCACAGTGATTTCTAACTGGCTTGACGTTTAGTGGTTGACTTAACTTCTAGTAATAATGTAATTTTTTATTTTAAAAATGTATATCAAAATCCTAGGCCTTCGTGCCAACCAATAACAAAGAGGATCTCTCAGCTTCAAATAGGTTGGTGACCCCCCCAAGTATAGAAAAATACGACGTGAAAAAAGATGTCACATCTTTTTGTCCTATAAAGTGTTACATTTTTTTTCAAAGAAGAAAAGAAAGAGAAGAATCCTAGCATAGACAATGATGTTAGTTCTGCCGTAACAAGACAAAGATAAGTTTGAATTTATAAGAATTTCACTGTAATTCTTTGCCGAGCTTGAAGCACAATGAAGGACAACACCTGCAACCTTAAAATGTTACTCTCAAAATATGGGTATTTTTTACTTAAGAGAACCTAGACCCCAGAATAAATGTCACAGGAACAGCCATCCATCCATCCATCCATTGTTTTCGGCTTATCCGAGGTCGGGTCGCGGGGGCAGTAGCCTTAAAAGGGAAGCCCAGACGTCCATATCCCCAGCCTCCTCCTCCAGCTCATCCGACGGGATCCCGAGGCGTTCCCAGGCTAGCCTAGAGACATAGTCTTTTCAGCGTGTCCTGGGTTGACCCCGGGGCGTCCTGCCAACAAGTGAAAAATATAGTGACTTATCCAGCCTCCACTTGTTTTCTGCCAGAGTGCCTATCGCATGTTTTCCACCAACACATGCTTGAAGCACATGATCAGCAAAGTGCGCCGGGACACGCACCACTTTGAACGCTACCAGCACAATCGGGACCTGGTGGCCTTCCTCAACATGTTTGCCAACAAACAGCTGGAACTGCCTCGAGGCTGGGAGATGAAGCATGACCACACCGGCAAGGTGGGCCATCATCATCACCATCATCATCATCATCATCATGTTTCTCTTGGCTAGTGTTGTCCTCATGGTTGTGTAAAGACGAGACAACTGATCTGTGTCCTTGCACAGCCGTTTTTTGTGGACCACAACAGCCGCGCGACCACCTTCATCGACCCTCGGCTGCCTCTGCAGAGCTGTCGACCGCCGAGCCTCTTGACTCACCGCCAGCACCTTACCCGCCAACGGAGCCACAGCGCTGGTGAAGTCAGCCCACGTCGCCTGGTAAGTCCCACAGAAGAAGTTCTCCTCTACTGTTTCAATCCCGGAACCCTTATTTTCTGCTCGTCAAGTGAAATTTATTTGTGTGGCTCTTAATCATTTAAAGTCTTAAAGGACTGCACAAGGCACAGTTACAACATTGCCTAAAGTGCGGCCAAGGAAATACTTAAAAATCTCAGTGTGAGAAAAATAAGAAACCTTGAGATGGGGCCACACTAGAGGTAAACCCACGTACAGGATGACCAGGCTGCAATAGAAGTTGCATTGTGTAACAATACACAAAACATAGTCAACTTCAGCAATAAACATAGGTAATAACTAAATTGTCCAACAGGTCCAGGACAGCTTGCTATTACATACTGTAAATCAGGGGTTTTAAACTCATTTTCACCAAGGGCCACATTAGCATAACAGCTGTCCTGGAAGGGCCTAATGTAACTTGTAAATGAAACTAAATATAATTGTATCTAAAGTAAATGCAACTAATTCTCCATGTAAAGTAACCCAGATTTTATTAATAATTCAAATTACAAACATTACAGTTGCAGTGAAAATATATTAATATATATATATATATATATATATTATAAACCAAAAACAATGACACCTCTACACACAGCTACGAGAATTTTGTTATATGAGATGTCTTCCGTGTAACATACGAGAAAAAATCCAAGTTAAGAGAATTTCCAGACATTACCACTAGAAAATGGAGCATTAAAGTCCTTCACTCGTCACTTTGCAATATTGTAATGGATAAGCATTGTGGGAAATTAATTTTGGTTGTAGCACTCTTTTGACCCTTTTATTTTAAAACACTCAGACATTTCAAGCTAATCCTAGCCACATAAAATGATGTGAACACATTTGGTCTGCGGACCATGAGTTTGACAGTTGTGGTGTAAATGAACGTCTACACATTGTTGGGGTCAAAACAATCTTTTGGAAAAGGTTTGAAGCCAAGTTGCAAGTATCTCATTCTTGCAGGTGGGCAATGAGTCCCGTCAAGCCGGGCCACCTGTTCTGCCGAGGCCGTCGAGCACCTTCACCTCTGCCTGCAGGGGCCAAAGTCTAGATGTTGTGCCAGTAGGTCAGTATGCTTGCAAATGAGACAATAAAACCAATGAAATCCTTTTACTTATTTTTGCATATTTTAAGCCTACAATGACAAGATTGTGGCGTTTCTACGACAACCCAACATTTTCGAGATCCTACAAGAGAGGCAGCCAGATTTCCACCGGAACCATTCACTCAGGTTAAGCAGCAGCGGGTAACAGATGGTCTTGCAGAAAATGGGCCATCAATGTAGTGTGTTCTCATGTTGCCATGACGACAGGGAGAAGGTCCAGCTGATCCGCACAGACGGAGCATCAGGATTAGCGCGGCTGTCGGGAGACGCCGACCTCGTCATTTTGCTCAGGTAAGACCTTTTTTCACATCCTCCTCGACGGTCGGCTTTTTGTTTTAAGGATTTTCTTTTTCTGCAGTTTGTTTGAGGATGAAGTCATGTCCTACGTGCCTCCTCATGCCTTACTGCACCCCAGCTACTGCCAGTCACCTCGGGGCTCTCCTGTCTCCTCCCCGCAAAACTCACCAGGTAACGTCATTCTCCATGGAATGCGTCAATTTACTATGCTACGCGTGTTATTAAAACGTATGTAGGATAAGATATCTACAGTACATTACCGTATTTTTAGGACAATAAAGTCACTGTTTCTGCGACATAAACTCTTATAGTATAATATAGATGATTCTACAAACACATTTGTTTATGCCAAAAAATATTGTACCCAGTGCATGTTGAAATTATAGTTTTTTTTCCACAGCAAAATCAATACTAAAACTAAGACTGTGTCCAAAAACTAGCTTCTTCGTCTGCACTGAAAACTTGTTTCTTGTTTTAAGAAAATTAACCCCCATGACTTCTATGCTGAACACTAGTATGTGTTTCTTTGTTGAAAGGTGGCTTTTTCTCCATTGTTGAATGCTTTCAGCAACTTTCTTTATGCTCCAAAACAGCTGATTCTTCTGAGCTGAAAACTCACATATTTTTCTTCTATATTGAAAAATAACACCTTCTTCTATTTTACTAACAACTTCCTTTCTCACCGACAACTTGCGACACGATTTATCTATCAAAAGATAGCCTCATTTTATTATTTGCAGAAAAATACATTTTTCCATCCATTGTCTTCCGCTTATCCGGGTTCGGGTCGCGGGGGCAGCAGCCTTAAAGGGGAAGCCCCAGACGTCCCTATCCCCAGCCACCTCTTTTAGCTCATCCGACGGGATCTCGAGGCGTTCCCAGACCAGCCCAGAGACATAGTCTCTCCAGCGTGTCCTGGGTTGCCCCGGGGCCTCCTGCCGGTGGGACATGCCCAGAACACCTCCCGAGGGAGGCATCCTTATCAGATGCCCGAGCCACCTCAACTGGTTCCTCTCAATGCGGGGGAGCAGTTGCTCTAAACAGAGTCCCTCCCGGATGACTGAGCTTCTCACCTTATCTCTAAGGGAGAACCCAGACACCCTGCGTCGGAAACTCATTTCAATCACTTGTGTCCGGGATTGTGTTCTTTCGGTCATAACCCACCTTTTCATGACCATAGGTGAGGTTATGAACGTCGATCGACTGGTAGATCGAGAGCTTTGCATTTCGGCTCAGCTCCCTCTTCACCATGACAGACCGGTACAAGGTCGGAATGACGGCAGATGCTGCACCGATCCGTCTGTCGATCTCCAGTCCCAAAACATTTTTTATCTTTGATAAATACGCACAACCTGTCCCTCTATGCTAAAACAGCTTCATATTTTTTCACTGGAAACTTGCAAAGTTTTCTCCTACATCGACACAAACATTCATGTTTATTGTTTTCTTTTTTTGCAAAATAGCTCTCTGTCAATTTTCGACAAAAGCTACCTTTTATACTGCAAACTCACTTCCTTTTTTTAAAAAAAAGTAGTGACATTAGCTTGTACGTCTAAATCAGGGGTGTCAAACTCATTTGAACTCGGGGGCCACACGATAGAACAAACATTCTGTCGGGGGGCCGGACTAGTAGATTAAAGAGAAAGAAAACGAGAGATAAAGAAATAAGAGAAAGAGGGGGGAAAGGAGAGGGGGTGGGACAAAGAAAGAGAGAGAGGGAGAGAGCGTGACAAACAAAAGATATAAAGTCGTGAGAGAGGGGGAAAAGAAAGGGAGAGGAAGAAAGAAATCCCAAGAGAAATAGAAAGACAGAAAGGAGAGAAAAGAGAAAAGAAAGCGCAAAGGGTAGGAAGAGAAAAGAGAGAAAAGGAAGTTAGAGCAAAAGAGTTTAAAAGACACAGAGAAGAAGAGACCAAGAGCAGCAAAGGAAGAGAAAAAGACAGACACAGAGAGTGAAAGAGAGAGAGACAGAGTGGGAGAAAAGGGGTGGAAAAGAAAGAGATAAAAAGAGAGAGAGAGAGAGAGAAATAAATATACAATAAGTACAGTGTCGAGGCACCTGGCTTTGGTAACATCAAGTGGACAAATTTTAACCTGCAGCTTGTTTTTCTCTTGCGCTTCTCTGAGTGTTGTCTGGCGGGCCGGATTCAATCCCCTAGCGGGCCTGATCTGGCCCGCGGGCCGCCTCTTTGACACCTGTGGTCTAAATCTTTTGTAGTTTTATTCTTTTCCGAAAACAAGCTTTTTCTTCTTTGCTGAATAATGGCTTGATCTTCTTCTACGCCAAGGACTAGCTTCTTCTTTTCCAAAAGCATCTTTTACCTCAAAATATAGTGTTGTTTTGCCCTGTAAGCTAGCATCACCCTTTTTAATAATTTATATGCATTGATACATTAGAAGTAACAACAAATAACTGGAATTGAAGGCCAAATACCTCTTTTTTTTCCTCCAGGTACCCAGAGAGCAAACGCCAGAGCTCCAGCACCTTATAAGAGAGATTTTGAGGCCAAACTGCGCAACTTCTATCGAAAGTTAGAGACCAAAGGCTACGGCCAAGGGCCCGGGAAGCTCAAGTAGGTGGCGCCAGTGAAAGAGCGATTGAGTGTTTATGATTCATATATTTATGTATATGCACATGGCAGGCTGATCATCCGTCGCGACCACTTGCTTGAGGATGCCTTCAATCAGATCACATGCTACTCTCGTAAAGATTTGCAGCGCAGCAAGCTCTACGTCAGCTTCGTGGGGGAAGAGGGGTGAGTAGGTCGCGCAAGTCATGTCACATTTATTTGTATTTACAACTGTGTGTATTACTCTGTTTTTTCATTCCAAATCGGCAATGAATATCAAATAATTATTTCTTGTTGAATTTTGCAATCCATTATGCTTGCTTTTTTGTTTTTTGTTCCTTTTTCTATAGAAGTGGAGAATGTTTTCATTTTTTTGAGGAATGTACTCTGCTTCAGACCGTTTGAAGACTATGTTGAAAGAATATGAGAGAATTTGGAGAGGGGTCCCTTATAAGCCTTTGGCTTCAAGCTGTCATGCCTTTTTTTTTCAGGTTATTTGTTCATTTAGCGATGTGATGTTTGTTGCAACATGATTGAAAACATAAACAAGTAAATACAAGAATTAAAAACATATAAGAAAAGAGTGGTACCATGAAATTCGAAATTGTTTTTTAAAGGTCACCCTGCGCAAACAAACTAGCTGTATAAAAAAAAAAAAAAAAGCTCTTTTTTCATATGTCATCACTGGTCTGCAGTAGACTGTGCATTCCCAAAGTGTGCTCTTGTAAATGGAGTTCATGTCTCTTCTGTCTTTTACTCCTTAACAGTAAAATCATGTCATCCATTCGCTCAGTCGACTGTTGCTAATCAAGCAAGGCCTTGTTCAGAAACTAAAAATACTGCATGAAATTGCTCCTTTGTCCACAAATTTAAAAAAAATCCCATTATTTTTGTAACAAATGTAAAAAAGTTACATTTTCAAGTGCTGAATTTAGTTAGAGAATCAGTGTGTATAACAATTGAAAGCATTCTTTTCAAGGATATGATTGATCAGCAACATGATTATTATTAAGATTAAAAGACTAAACTTTGATACTACACAATTAAACAAAATCACTTTCACAATAAGCTTTCAAAAATACATTATATTTCTTTGTTAAATTAAAAACACTTTCTTCTGACCTTGATTTGATTTGAATATCTAATTAATTCAGTTCAAATAACTATGCTGCTGCTGAACTAAGTCGATTGTGTGTATCTCATTTTTGTGTTTTCCTTCATTTACTTTGTATCTAACCGTAACATTTCAATTGGAAATATGAATATGAAGTCTTTTTACAACCAAGCTTAATGAAGTATAAAACGATCCTTTCATGGATTTCAAAACAAAAACTAGAAAGAAAATAAACTAAGATGCACAAAAACAATGGTAAGATTGAGATGTTTTTTTTTTCTATCAGATTGGATTATAGCGGACCTTCGAGGGAATTCTTCTTCCTGGTCTCAAGAGAATTGTTTAACCCCTACTACGGTCTCTTTGAATATTCTGCCAACGACACCTACACAGTCCAAATCAGTCCCATGTCGGCCTTTGTGGACAATCACCATGAGTGGTGAGCTGTGCGCTTATTTTTCAACTTTTATCTACATTAAATTACATCTATATTTTTGTCTCCCCTGCTATAGGTCACTGTATTTTAGTAATGCTGTTTTTGTATGATTTAAATCAAGCTAATGAGTTTCCTTGTCCGTTTGTGCCCTTGAAGGTTTCGCTTCAGCGGTCGCATCCTGGGTTTGGCGCTGATCCACCAGTACCTCCTGGATGCTTTCTTCACACGACCGTTCTATAAAGGATTACTGCGCATGTACGTGTGCAAGAATCACACATGCATGCGACCAGACCTCCTTGTACCAATGTGCGCTGTTTTGTGGTGTATAGCCCATGCGACCTGAGCGACTTGGAGTACCTGGACGAAGAGTTTCACCAGTCACTGCAGTGGATGAAAGACAACGACATTGAAGACATGTTGGACCTCACCTTCACTGTCAATGAAGAAGTCTTTGGGCAGGTAAGAATTAAAGTATAGATAAGTTTAGCCCATCATTGGCATTTCAGCAATAAGCTTGCATGGGCTTTCTCCCTTGTTTTGTGATGACACTAAAGTGTGCTATGCTGTCCGAAAGACAAGACTTAAGGTTTCTCTGCATGTTCAGATTAACATCCTAGTCGTGAGACAAAACGGGTTAACACAAGCCCTGCGGTGAGCAATTTGATGTTTTTGATTACAATAACATAAATTAAATAAATAAAACTGAATATTCTGGGCTTGTGAGGTCAGAACAAAGCTATAATGGTTTCAGAAGTGCCCTTTCAAAATTGCTGATAATCATTTATACACTATAAGTGTGGAACACAGACTTTAGTAAAAACAATTCCCGAGGCACCAGCTTCACACCAGTCCTTTGAAATTTGCATGTGGTTTGATAAGTCTCAAGGCCTCCTTCCCAACAGTAATTCAGAACTCTACTTAGAACACTGTAGGGACTGTATATCAACTAGATAAATTGATATATTTTGGTGACAAGTCAAACAAAGTCAATTTTATTTGTATAGCCCCCAGTCAGAAGAAGTCTCAAAGGGCTGTACAGACTACCATTACACCATCCCGTGATCTAAAACCTACAAGAGCGCAAGGATAATCTATAAAACCCTCAGCATAATGAAAATGAAGTAACCTTGAAAGGGGCCTCACATAGAAGTGCTTAAATCTAGGTTTTAAAGACACTTTGGTTCAATAGCTTATGAATAATGTTGACCTCATACTCTCGTCATCTTGTTCCTGAAGGAGATGTATGATTGAGCCTGGTTATTGCACGGTGCATGCATTTTAGGAAATCGTACTTGCACTTGGACCTGATGTACGCCATAATCTAGAACCTGCTGCATCTGTCAAAATTTTGAAACAGAAAGCTGTCAACTGGACATTCTGTTATTTCCTATATTTCGTGTTGATGATGTCTGTGCATTGTCTGTTGATGCCCTTGCAACATCAATTGCAACCTGGAAAATGAATAAAACAAGAAGTAAAAAGGTGAATATATGCAAAAGGATATAACTGGAAAACTCGCACTATTATGACTACAACACATTTCAAAATTCTGTCAATTCCTAGTAGTCCGATTGCACTTTAAATCATGTATTTGTTATGACTGCAGATAACCGAGCGGGAGCTTAAGCCCAGTGGAGCCAACATTCCTGTGACGGAGAAGAATAAGAAAGAGTACATCGAACGGATGGTGAAGTGGAGAATCGAGCGTGGCGTTGTGCAGCAGACAGATAGTTTGGTCCGAGGCTTTTACGAGGTACTGGACAGTTTGTATGGACGCAACCATTAGGCTAATAATGGCACTGTACTAAAATTCCTGACTCAATGTTGAGAACAAGGGAAATACTAGATACAGTTTTTGTCACTGAGTTTTATCCACATAAAAATGAATAACAAATTCATAATTACATACCATACTTAAGAGGATAGTGTGTATTACGTGGCAACTAGTTATCGCTGTACTAATAGATCTGACAGCGCTAAGCCACGCCTACCATAGTTACGGTATTCATGTATAACATGCATAAAAAATAGGGCGGCCGAAACAACAGCTGCTATTCCTGATAGGACAGCTGTATAATTTCTTCCTAATTACGCAAACATATCTCAAAAGACAGTAGAAAGGGGTCTCAATTATTATATACAGTTATGAAATGAAATGAAATGATCTGCATTTATATAGCGCTTTTCAAGTCAATGACTTCCCAAAGCGCTTTACATTGTGCTTCACATTTCCCAATAGCGGCCGTGATCTGCAGCCATGTAAGGCGCTAACCTGCTAATTGGGGGTAATTGGGGGTTCAATGTCTTACCCAAGGACACTTCGACATGTAACACGGACAAGCCAGGATTCGAACTGGGATCCCTTAATCCTAAAACGATCGCTCTACCTCCTGAGCTACTAATTGTCTAAACTAAATGTCGGAACATTAAGGGGTTAAGGTACCGTATATTATTAAAATTCTGTGTACCGTCTTTCTTTGTAATATCTGGTGTTTTGATGTGGGCACAGGCGGCTTATAGTAAGGTGGGGCCTACGTATGTCCAAAAAGTTTTTTCCTTCAAAAATGTACTGGGTTGGCTTCTAATCAGGTGCGCCTCATAGTCCAAATTTTAGTCTGGCGTGCGTGTGTGTGTTGCCCTGCGACCGGCTGGCAACCAGTTCAGTGTGTCCCCTGCCCACTCCCCGGAAACGGCTGGGATGGGCTCTGGCACCTTTGTGACACCCTACTGAGAATAAGCGGTGCAGATAATGGATAGACATATATTGTTGGGGTAATCTCAAAGCCATAGGAGGAGAAGTAGGCCAAACCTTGGCGGAAGAAGATGGAAAAATGGAAATGATAAGGAAAATACTATGAGTTGGGCACTGTTGGAAATGAGCTGGCCTAGAATCACCAAGCCTCAACTAGTAATCAAAACATTTCAACACGTGGAAATATTCACGTTTCTATTCAAAGGGTAAATTGGGGAATTTGGTAATTGGATGTTCATGGAACGTTGGGAAAGTGGTGGACGGATTGGGAGAAATGGAGATGAGCAAAGGGGCATAACTCTACACACACTTTTGACAAGCTAACCTCAAAAGCTCATGTACAACACTTCCTGTTTTCGGTACATGGACAGGTGGTAGACGCGCGCTCGGTATCGGTGTTCGACGCCAGAGAGCTGGAGTTGGTTATGGCGGGCACAGCAGAGATCGATTTGTCCGATTGGAGGAACAACACAGAGTATCGTGGAGGTGAGCTACTCCAAGAATGGTCTCTGGGACTAAGGATGAAGAATCACTGTGTTCAAACATCTCTCCTTGGATGACATTTAGGTTACCATGACAACCACATTGTGATCCGCTGGTTCTGGGCCGCAGTGGAGAGATTCAACAATGAGCAACGTCTTCGGCTTCTGCAAGTGAGAACGAAAAGTGTCTAGGCCGACTCCCGGTGAGCGCCATCTGATTGTTTTCCGTTTTATTCAAGTTTGTGACTGGGACGTCGAGCATTCCCTACGAAGGATTTGCGTCTTTGCGTGGAAGCAATGGACCTCGCCGATTCTGTGTGGAAAAGTGGGGCAAGACCACATCTTTGCCAAGGTAAGAATTAACATAGCTTTTGTTTTGGCATGTCTGAATATTTGAGTCTCCAGCATCAAACTGATGGCAAATCAGTATTAGAGCTGCCAAACAATAAATATCATATTTCAGAATGGACAAAGAGAATTTTCAGATTTCGAAAATGTTTACATAGTGGCATTAAAGACGGGTATTTCAGAGTCGAAAGTGGTTCTTAGATTGTTATAAACTGTCATAAGTTTCTACTGAAGAATTTGTGGTATTCTGGTAGCAATGCATGACGTATTGGTTTGTAAAATTATGTTAGATTTAACCATTTCCCATAAAAATATTGTTCTGTAGACCGTAAATTCTGGTATCATTTGTGACACCCCTTATACAAGACAAATTAGTTGTAAAACAGGGGTTTTGACGTATTCTATTCAATATTGACTACATACCCGATATTTCAACAATTTCACCCACAAATCAAGTCCTCAATGTTTCTCCTTTTAAAAACGCTTATGTTCCCTTTCCTTATCATCAGTCATTCTCGGGTCGCTGCCGTTTCCTTTAATTATTGAGGACTGACAACGAGCAGGGGCAACCACCGATGATAACAGCACAAAAACTAAATCTGTGTTGCAATCTGGCACTAATCTCCACGATATGGTTGCCCTGCCGGTCGTCAAGACATATAGAGCTTGCATTTTATGATACGCAGAGCTGATTGGCGTAGAAGTAAATATGTGCTCGTTTTAGTAATCGCTCCCGTTGTCTGCATCTGGAATGGTCACCTGATATGAAATCACGTGACGTAAACAACTTGCAGAAGCGGTGAAAGCGGCTTTGGGTGTGCAGGGAACGATGCCATTGGCGTTCTGAAGCTAAAAGTGTACCACCAGGCTCAAGTCTGTGGCTTTAAATCCAACGCGGCTTGTACAAAGACAAAATTGAGTTTCTTGCTTGAATTTGAACATGCGGCTTTTAATCAGGTGCGGTCTGTAGTCCGGAATTTACAGTTCTACTTTGGATTTAACCATAATGACTAGAATATCTAATTGACAGATTAGCACCTTAGTTGTTCAGAACGAGTTATTTTTTTTCAGATTTTACATTCAAATTTTACGCCCTATGTGTGAGGTGACATCATACACACAAGTTTCTGTGAAAGACGTAGTGTGTAATTTTACTTTAGAATAGAATAGAATAGATGGATTTGTAATTATAGTAATCGGTCATTACTTTGTGTTTCGATAATCGCTGATTCACTTCTTTGTGGATTTTGAATTAAATTGAGTTGTCTTTATTGTCATTAGTATCAACGTATTTTGCATGGTGTTCTGAGCGGACAGCACACAGCAAATGCTATCCCGAGAGGCAGGTTTTATAACTGTGTGTCGGATGGGTAGGCGTGACTGTTGGAGTGTGCGACTGTGCTGGGCTGCTGTATGATGTCTGTCAAACATCGGGGTGGGCACACAAATTAATGTGTGGAGCAAATTAGACTAGGAAGCACGGCTAGCTTTTAGCGACTCGTAACATTGAAAACAAATTCATCAATTGAATCAGACTCGAGGAAAGTCAGAAGAGCGCAAAGAAATCGCGGTCATCTGCGGGTCCTCTATGGATTACTTTTGGGTGCGTAAAGGGACTGAGTGCAATTGCGAGGCTCCTGGTCCGGCCTACTGCTAAGGCTTCGCTACGTAACAACCCTCACAAGCTACCCCAGTGGAGCCTGTATCTCACCAATGCCAGATCCATTACCTGTGAAATGGAAGACAACTCGTGGGAAACCTCTACATTTGGGACGTTTTTATTTTAATCATTGCGGAAACCTGGCTAAATTGGGAGGATACCCAATGCTAGCTCGCAGCTACCCAGCTCCTCTAAATTGTATTCTTACTCTGAAAAAAGCCCTCCAATTTCGTTGTACTTTTGTATAATGAAAAGAAAGAGCATTCATTCAACTGCAAATCTATGTTTTTGTTTTAAGAGCTACACAGTAGTTATTTTACTACAGCCCTATAGGGACGTCATTTTGAAGGAAGTTTTACCCTTAAATGAAAACGTTTTGCTACTTCGCAGATTTTCACGTTTTGCAGGAGGTTCTGATCCCCATTAGGGTTTACTGCACATTTTTTTACATAGAGAGGCTTCCACGCCTGGATTGTCACATATGGTCAAATCACTGCTATTTTATGACTGGCATAGGTGGCCTGGAGAGGGATGGGTGCCACCAGGCTGTACTTACCCATGACTCACCACAGGGAATTGTGCCCCTACGATCCTAGTGTTAGGAGATCCAACCAACCATATAATAAATGTTATTTGTCTTTGCTATCAATCTGACCAATTCTTACAAGTGTTCATTGTGTACAGAGCTCACACGTGTTTCAACCGTCTGGACCTGCCTCCCTACCCGTCATTCTCCATGCTCTACGAAAAGATGCAAACGGCAGTGGAGGAGACCAGCACTTTTGGACTGGAATGAAAGACTTCCCCTTCCCTCACATGAGGTCTTGCGTGACCTGAGGGCCTGTTACCAAGCAGATCCCATCAGTGGCCAGTGAGCCTTCACTGTTGGTCTTGGGGCCGCGATCGGAGAATGAGAAACCACAGCGCCTTGCGGACCACAATCAGGGAGCGTGAGAGGACCGATTGCAGCGGAATAGAAACGCGAGCATGCTGCCACGGTGCAACTTTGGAAACGTGGAAGAAGAAGAAATGGTTGTTTTGGAGATCCCTTTCTCCATTGCTAACATGGGTCATGGCCTCACGCTGTGTTTCGTGTGAATGTAGTCATTTTAACCATGTAAAATATTTCTACCGGTTGTTTCATCCATTTTCGACTTCAAGATGGGCATGGTAGTCCCGCACATTTCAAATGGATCGTTTTCAGATTTGAGCATTTGCGGCTCATTTATTTGTGATTATCAGTATTCTGCCACTCTTGTGTCATCTATTATTTGTAGTTGTCCTAAGCAGGTTGTTTTTGTTCTTTTCGAACTAGATGTCAGTCAGGGTGTATTCCACCATTCACTCTAATCTCTTTTACCACTGGAGATTGTCGCACAAATTTTTACGACACACGTGTTTCTTCCACTTGCGTGTTTTACTCCTCAAAGACTGAACAACACACCGTTGTCGTTATCGCTCCCTCACAGAAAACACTGCCTTCCCTTTCTCCAGATGACGAGAAACAACCAAAGTTTTGGGCACAACCTGAACATTTTTGTCTTTGTGGACACCGGACCTCAATTTTGCATATGAATGTTTGCAGCACTGTCCGAAAATAAAGTTACATCTTTGTCTATGCAAGATGTTTTGTGTTCTTTAATGGTCAAATCAAGTGATTTTTATTTGTATAGCCCTTAATCACTAAGAGTCTCAAAGGGCTGCACAGATCAAAGACTATTGCAAACTACAGACTATTATGACACCATCCCCTAAAACCTACATGAGGGCAAATAATACACAAATTATCAACATAAAATATAGGTTAATCAGATGCTATAGAATAGAAGTGTGATTTAAGCTTAGATTTAAACTATTCCACTGAGGTTGCAGATCGAATCTCAGGGGGAAGAGAATTCCACAGCACCAGGGCCCGGATGGAGAACGCTCTCGAATCTGCGGATCTCTTCTTGGCTTTTGGGATCACTATTAGACTAGCGTTTTCAGAACGAAGGCATGTTCTCATTGTTAGGTATTTTTAGGTTATTTTTTTGGTATCCGCTATTTGAAAATCAGATTTTTTTTTTTAAATATATAAAGGGAAAGTGTGTATTCTTTTCCCACTGGATGCAAGATACTTTGTGTTCTTTGCTGGTCGGATGTTCATATTGGTCGGTATTTTTTTTTTTTTTTAATATCGCCTATTTAAATTAATTATATACATTATTGAATGATTTAAAGGGACCGTGTGTATTATTTGCCCACTGGATGCCGCTATATTGTGTAGTGCAACCAAAATCAAATGCTAAAAAGCACAACTATGTATACAAACTATGGAGAGGTTAAGTGACCCAAAAGCACCAAGCTTCTTTTTTTTTCCCTGTGAGTTTTTGGGGGTTTTCGGGTACCTGTAGCAGCAAGATGGCGAACAATAATGTCCGCTCCTTACAAATGACGATGAATTAATGTATCTTAACAATTTTTATGAACATTTACAGTTTTACTGTAAGCCTCTGCGAGTCACTAGTTTTTGTGTCAAGACGCCCCCAATGAATACCAACACAATTGATAAACATCTGCCTTCGTGGGGTCTGTTTTTGTCGGGTTTCTAAAGCCCTCTGGCGGGCCATTTGGGTACTATAGCTCCCGGCCACTCCAAGCAGCCAAATACAATCTTTTAGCGAAAGCAACACCTGATTGATGCAATTGTTTCTTGTGCACAAGTTTCAACACACTGCCGCCCTAAAAACCTCAACCTACTAGAATGCCCGGCCATTTGCTTTTTGTGCAAAAATCAATGCAAGTGTGTGTATTCATGCTTATGGGGTTTGGGGTTTTTAAGGGTTATTGATCTATCTTCGTTATTCATTATCCATTATCCGTTATCGGTCAGTTCATAATACGCTACAAAGCCTAGGAGCCGGGACACTTACTCTCAGCCAAAAGGCCAAGCTAAGGTCCTAGCCCTAAAGCCTTGCTGCGATCATTGCGAATGCACCGTTCCCGGAGGTACTGCAATACCGGGCCGATGCGTGGAGTGGACAGAACAAGCTCTTATTCCATCTCCGGATTGCAAAAATCAAAGATCATGGCAAAGGGCCACTCGGCCAAAAGGCCAAGCTAAGGACCTAGCATCAAAGCCTTGCTATTAAGTCCACAGTCCAAAAATCATGCTTATATTCTAAATCAATATTTATTTTTTTCCACTTGGAGGTGCCAAATAATGCACACGGTGTCTTTAATGCAACAAGGCCTCCTGGTGTTTGAGTGATGGTGTTTTTTAATATGACTTTTACTTCGTTCAGTTTTAAAAGTTATTTTTTTCCCTCTACCATAGTAGGGCCTTTTATGTGATATGGTCAACTGAATGGCATTTCAGTTGCTTCTCGTATATGACATTAAACAATAAAGCTCTAAAATAACACACAAAGCAAACAATTTGCATACTGGTTTAATAAGTCTTTTCTATTCACATCTTTGATATGTACTAAATTCACAGTGCACAAAGTCACAGTTACACAAAGGTCTCCGCGTGAAGCCAGACGGGCTTCGTTGCTCGCTCACAGCCGCTCTTTTTGGCTGTTGGTGCGAACAGGAAACGTTTCTTATCTACGCTTCGTAAATACGACACGCAACACAGAGGTCACTTTAGATTGAGCAGGATGCTGTCTTATTTTAGTTGGAGTGTTTCATCATTTTGACTTAAATGGTATTTCAAACGAGGCAGGGCGAAATCATTTCACCAACGGCAAGATCTCTGGATGGGCTAAGTGCTACGAAGTAGGCGGGACTTCCTGAAAAGACAAAGTTTCCACATGGACTCACTGTTTCTACTTATTATTTTACTCTACGGCAAGCAAAAGAGAAGCCTAGGCCCGACCTGAACATAACAATTGACATTTTTGGGCCTACCTGGCCCGAAATGACCTTGATCCGGCATCAAATTGTGACATATCAGTCTTTGCAAACACAATCGAGTTGTTTTGGTAGTCAAGGGTAATGAAAAAAATTGTACCGAGCCAAAACGCAACTGTAGGTTATAGAAGTAAATTTAACCACAATCGTGTGTCCTCGAACATAACTACAGTTCTCCCTTCGGTTGTAATTGTTCAGTGCAATATTTAACAGAAGTCGAGCAGCTATCGACATTATGAGTATAACAGTGTCATTTTCATGGGAAGTCTGTGGCATATAAACCATTGGGATTTCCTTTGAATGCTAAGAGAAATCGCAATGACAATGATGACTATGGAGCCATCTAAATTACCGTAATTTACAGACTATTAGGCGCATCTAAAAACCCCAAACTGGCCTGAAATTTTAAAGTGCACTCTATGATCCACTGTGCCTTATATATCGCATAATACGGTGGATAGGATTGGAGACACACAGTATTTCTAAGCGTGCATTACCAGGCAAAGTTTACCGGTATACTTCTGTTTTTGTGCAATGATTGACATATTATCTGAACCACGTGTGGGTAAGTGGATAAGTGTTGGCTCACCTTAAATGCATCAAATGCGCAACAGTAATACGGTAACCTTATAGTCCACTGCGCCTTATAGAGAAAAAAATAATATGAGGAAAGATTACATTTTGGGGGGTGCGCCTTATAGCGGGTAAAATACAGCATATTGAATTGTCCACTTACATTTTGTCTTTTGGCGCTAATCTGAAAATATGTGGAGTCGACGTCAAACGAGACTAAAACATTAATGAGAAACCTGTAATGTTATCTGACCAGGTTATTTGACTTTTTATGTCCACTGTAAACATTATTGCTAGTGATCCCTGTTTCAAACAGCAACTCACACCTTTCACAATAAAAGCACTATTAGTGTTCAAGTGACCAAAGCTACAGTATGGAACCTTAACTATTGCTTGTTTTAACTCCTGCTCACTTTTGTGTTCTTTAAAAGGCATCGGGTCTTTCAAAACTTCTAGGAAAAATCCCAGCACACGTCCGAGACGCAGACGCTTGGAGCGGCGTTTTGTGCGTGGCAGGACGGGGTCGGCGGGCAGGTTAGCGGTGACGCTTTGCCGCTGGTTAGCGGTACCGCCGGGTAGACGAGATTGAGGAAGGAGTCTCTGGTGTGACGCTTCACCTGTACAAATACAAATGACACTCGAGATGTACCGTCTAAAATACGTATAGACACAGTGCTACTTCTACATACGAGCTTAAATCAATCTTGGATCCTGTAACAAGTGCATTTTACTGATGTGAAATATTTCAAAATAATCGTCCTGTTTCAGACTTCCCCAAGATGGCTATAAAACATCTTCCTGATCACTGATAACACATTCAAATAGTAATTAAACATAAATAATATTCAGTATTCAGATAAATAAGATAATATTGACAAAATAAAATGCAAGTTTATTATGAGGTAGTCACTGTAACATAGGTGTGTGTGTGTGTGTGGTGAATGAATAAGAGGGGCTGCAGTAGGAATAATGGCGCCCAATTTTAATGATACGTAAGCCCTTACTGTACACTCACACTTTAAATGAACCTCAACACACAATTGTTTTACAGCATCCTATTTTGGGCCTTTTTCAGTTTAAACTTTCAGCTTTCTCTTGCTCTTTTAGCTGGACTCACAACACTGTCACTTTATACAAATTAATCTAAGGAGATTAGCCTGCCATACAAAATGTTACGGAAATGCGTAAGGCAAATGTAATTCGAAAGAGAGAGCAGTCGCAGAACTAGTTTCCACCTTTTTTTTCAACAAAAGCAGCAAATTCCTCCCACTTAGCCAGCTGCTCTCTTATCTCCATTGTAGATGCCAGCTCCCCATGGCATGTCTTCTTCTTTACTGTTTTCTTTTTTTGCAACATGAATATAATCCCTTGGAAATGTTTGCAGGTAGGTGCTGTGTAAATTCTTATGCGGCTTTGTGATCGGCACTCGCTTCTTGTTGATTGTAGTCCTCGGCTTGGTCACTCACATGAACACCACTCCTGTTTTTCTAATACAGAGACCCCTACTTTGCGCTTCAGTTATCACTGGTTCACTACGTTGCAAAAAAAAATCTTTATTTAAATGTGAAAAATGCTCCTCACACCACAGAGGAAGGTTTGAGTCCTGCTTCTTTCGTCATGCCGCCTAAATGAATACAAATAAAACCTTGTTTCTTATATTTCGTTTAAAACGTGTTTGGTGCTAAAACTGTGCCCGGTGCCCTCATGAGTGGTCGGTCACTCTGTCTCTCTCTCTCTCCCTCTCTCAAAGTCAGATCTAATAAAGGCTGCCAAAAAAAAACCCACTACTTTTGATTTGCACTTCTTACGGGTAGTCCTGTTCAACCGCAAAAATTAAGGGATGTATTTTTCTTGCTAAGTTTCAATTGTCATCGTTCTCCTTTTTTTTCTCAGACATCTTACCGTTGCCCTTTTTGGAACTCATGGCTGAAGTCACAAAAAATGAGAGAGAAGCAATCCACACGAACTTGCTGCTGAACACAGGTACTCTACAGGTATAACCTACAGGCACGGGATCAGGTGCCCGATGGCGGGAGGCGCATGCAAAAGTCAGACCGAGCTGATGGCAGTAAGCGGTCACGAGCATTGAGTGGTCTCTAGCATTAGCCTCTAGGACTACTCATGAACTGGATTTCCCTTCTTATAGAGAGGAAGAAACAAAAATCATGGAGGGTAGGTAGATGTGCTCGTACAAAGACGTGCCGTTGTATTGAGGAAATAGCTTTTTAGAACGAACCTGTTTGAAGAAGGCGTGGCTCATGAGTGCCGAAGCCGACGGTCTGCAAAGATGAAGAAAATACCACGGTTAAGGCCAGTGTTGAGGGTCAACGGAGGAATAAGCGGAAGACCTTCTCTCCGGCTGTTGCTGGAGGCACATTTGCACCAAATTGTGCAAGGTGGCCGAGTGGTTTTTTGGCCCGGGGCTCCGCGGGCCTTCGGCGGGGGCCACAGCGGCTGTGCTGTGAGTGGCGCTCCCAGTGGCGGCGCTCTCGCCCATACCCGAGTCCAATCCGGAGCGGGACACCTTCAGGCCGCCGTACTCGCCCAGCGAGAAGAGGGCGGGCTCAGGCACGCAGCGGTGCAAACCGCGAAGCTTCAGGAGCAGGGTCTAAACACAAACAAATTTGGAAACCGAACAATCCATTTTTGTAAACCACCGAAAGTAACATTACATTTCCATTAGGTTAACATATCAATAAATAAATAAAATCAATTTCCGGGAAGAAATATTTCTTCATGATTAGCTTTTAATAAATTAGCTTTGCTGCGTGTACAGTTGGATGTTCGGGGTTACAGTTTGGAAGAAGAATTGCAGTTTTCAGGGTAAGGCTTTGAAGGCCCAATGGGATTTAGATGCACGTTTGGGGTGTCAAAGTAAGGGTTCGAAGTGAAAATATGGTTGTAAACGCAAGGTATAATTTCAAAATATGAGTATGAGGTGAAAGTAAAGTTTGAATCATGTTTAAAATTTAAAATTTGGTTTTCTTTTAGGATTAGTGGGGGTTTCACCAAAGGTTTAAAAAAATATAGAAGTATGGTTAGGGTTTGAATTTGGATACATTTTTAGGGTATAGTTTTGAAGTGCCGTTGGGAGTTCCACATATTTGATGTACCGGTAGCTTTTCAAATGAGGGTTTTATGGGATAAAATATGTTTGGAATTTAAAATGTTTTCAAATAATAATTGGAGGTTTTACTTGAATCGGACTTTTAAGTAGAACTAGGGTTCCAAAGAAGAGTCAAGTTTTCAGGGTAGGGTATTCAAGACAATTTAGTGAGAATTGTAAATACTGCATTCGTTTATTGTTATTGATTACAATGTACTGTAATCCCTCGCTACTTCAGCTTCATGGCCTCAGTGCATTGAGAGTTGAGAAACATTTTTTTAAATTAAAATATAAAACATAAATTCAAGCCTTGCTGCCTGTGTACTGGATGCACACTCGCCGAGCACATTTTTTTCAGTTCTGGCTGCTAAGCCTTTATGGCTTGCCTGAAATGAACTGCACCTGTGCGGCCGCAATCCATTATCCCCACTCCCAAAGTGCTGTAAGTGGGAACCAGCAGAAGACACTTTTATAGGGAGAAGTGCCATTTTGGCTTGCTGAAAATTAAATGCATAGTTGTTGATTCAATCCATTATCCCCTGTTGACTCTTATTTAAAGGAAGAGACGGCAGAGCACATTTTTTTCTGTTAGGGCTCCTTAAGTGCGCCAATGTGGCTCACCAAAAATAAACTCAACTGTTTTGGCTGGTATCCACGATCCTCAGTCGACTATTGCTGAGAGCAGGGGCCGAAAGGGCACATTTGTGTCATGCATTTCGGCCTTTTTTACATTCTTTCCACCTTAAGTAAACAGCGCAGACTTGATCTTGGCATTAGGGGGACATAACACATGTTTTTAGTGATTACATAATATTGGTGAGGGGCAAAACAGTGAAAGTTCGATATTGGTATTCATGCCAGAAACTATGCCCTTGGTAAACTGCACTCGTGCAACCGCAATCAGTTATCCCCGGTCGACTATTACTGAAAGCGGGGGACGACAGAGTGGATTTTCGCATATTGCAGAGGGTTCTTTGCCCCCATTAACCTTGATTTACAAGGAAATACAGAAGTTTACAAGATTAGAAGTGGCAGTCCGGTATAAACATGTAATATAAATGACTAACAGAAAAAGAGAAAGAAAAAAAGAATAGTTATTTCACAGTCAAATTTTTTACATCATCCAAATTTGCAAAGTGGAGAAAAAAACACTTATCTTTGCAACATTTCAATCAGAAATCTTGTTCTTTTTCACATGACAAGAACTTTTAAGTACCAAGTTAGAGCTTTTTCTATTTCACCTGAGTGGGCGCCATGTCCTGGAAAGGCACCCTGCCGCTCACCAGCTCGCAGGCGGCAATACCTAAACTGTAGATATCAGATTTGACGCCATAACCGTGCAGATCCTACTGAGGGACAGAAGAAAAGCGAGGAAAAGGCGACGGCACACGATTCAGACACAAACAATGCAATGGAACGACGGCGAGCTACGAAAGATACCGACTTGTTTGAGGAGTTCGGGGCTTAGCCAAGGCAGCAGAGCGGGACTGTGGTGGGGCATATCGAAGACGGCCTGCATCCGCTTGCCTTCACGCATCATACTGTAAACGCAGTGGAGCCCTGACAAGTACACGCGGCCTTCTTCTGACAACAGGATGTGGCTGGCCTTCACACCTCTGTCGTTTGGAGCATTGAAATTACCGTATTTTCTGGACTATGATTGCAGCCAAAACACAAAACTAGCCATAAACTTGAACATGCACTATAAAATCCGGTGTGCCTTGGTGACGGAAAAATATGGAAAAGCATACTAGTGTATTACTATTTTCTTGCAATTATTGACCAGTGGCTATTTGTTGCTGACCACGTGCATTAAAAATAGAAGCAAAGGGGATGAATCCTTTCCACTTGGCCACTAGGGACACAATTGAAATCTAAAAAGCAATGGGTCTTATCTCATTATCACAATATCTTTAGTCAGGTATCAGATACAAATGTTAGAGGAATGATCCTACAGAAAGTGATTAAAAAAGTAGTAGAAAATATAGTTTCTTTTCCTTAGCTCAAACTAAAGCATTGTAAGTGGAAAAAATTGGTCACGTCACTGGCGGGTCATGTTTTTATTTATTTCTGTCAGAAAGACTGAATTACTTCCCACAATGCCTTTCTCTTCGTTAAAATCAGAATCTTGTGCACTTTGCTTTGCGAGTCGGCAATACAATACTGTTTTTCAGTGATCCCCAACCTTTTCTGTACCCATGGACGGTTTATGTCGGACAATTATTTCGCGACACGGCCCCATAATAACCTCAACAAGGCTGCACCGTGACTAATAATAGTGTGATGACGACTTATGACCTAATGCTTTTACATTAGATGTCTGTGTCCAGTGGATAGGATCAGGCACTCTACCTTGGCTTGGCCTTTTGGCTGAGAGTAAGTGTCCCGGCTCCTAGGCTTTGTAGCGTATTATGAACTGACCGATAACGGATAATGGATAATGAATAACGAAGATAGATCAATAACCCTTAAACCCCCCCCCCCACGATCCAAGTTCGATTTCCCTTCTGTCTTATGTTTGCACTCTCAATCAATGATATATTTCAAATGTTCAATCAGTGCACAAATATGACACCTACATTTTATTAGTGCAACCCTATCTTTTCCTGTAATTTTAATTCTACGTACTATATCTGTGAAACTATATCACAATGGATTACGTTTTGGGGTTGCACCTTTAAATCCAGTGCGCCTTATAGCAAGTACTTCTTTGGCTGATCTTTAAATACAGCACTCAAAAATTGAAGATTTTCATGATTGAGATCTTCTTCAATGCCAGTTTAATGCAGAGATTAGGTAATTTATCACCACAATGAACTTGAAATAGTTAATACAGACCTATTGATTACTTGATTTTAAAACGAACATAGTTACTTCATTGTTTTAAGTTCCTGTAAGTATTTACTTTAGTCTTATTGGGAGAGAGTACATTATCTAACAATATTGGAATCAGTCTTGTTCACTTAAAATATTTAAAAGTCTCTCTGAATGTCACTGAACAAGTATCTACGCATTGAATTAATTTTATTTTGAAGGCTCAGTGGGACAATCTGTATTATTTGACCACTAGATGTTGGTTTCTCTAATGTGTGGTGAGACTGAAAAAGAGTGAAAAAAAGCATAAATGAAGAATACAAACTATGGAGACCAAAGGGACTAAATCGCATCGTTTTTCTTTTTTTGCCCAGCCTTTCAGAAGGTTTTTGTTGTTTTGGGGTACCGTTAGCAGCAAGATGTCAGCAATGTAAAACAATTGCACATTTCTCAACCAACGAATGTTTGTAAATATGCTTGTTTATATCATAATCAGTGTGTTTTTGCTTGCTTTTAAAAATAAATATTCAGGCATTAAATTGGGTCAGGGTTTAAAAAGGTGAGAAGGGAGTGGAGAAAGTATCACATTTTTTTTACTTAAAAGTGGTCCCATAATTTTTGATTAAAAAAGTCAGCATAAAATTTGGTTTCACTTTTTCTCAACTCAAACTAAGCATACCAACATAAAATTTACAATATATTTATTTATGTCCTTGGAAGATTGATTCATTATCAAATACACCTAATGGTTGTTTCTTTCGTCAAGCTATTTTGCATTTATTGATATCTTTCATGGCAACTTGCTGTTTTCTCCATTCTCAAACATTTCTCTCTGGCTCCATGAATAATAATATAATGATAATGAAATACAATCTAAAGCACATTACACACAAATAAATACAGTACTCCTGCCTACACGCACAACACTGATTTAAATTCAGACACACCATCTCAATTGCCCAATGCACTGGGAAATCTCACAATACCCCAGCTCAAAACATTTTCTCCTTAAATCTATACAATTCACATAGGTCACTTTTTTGTGTACTTCAAAACGGTGAATTTTTCCTAAAGGTGAAAGACTTTCCTGCCTGAAGATTTTGAAGGGATATTTTACCACTAGCAGGCGCTAAATAATACACTGTCTCTTTAAAAACAGAATCATTTTCTTAGACCTGACTTGTCTGTCTGTGCTGATCAGTCAGTTGTGCGTTAGGCTATTCATCTATGGAACATAGTGCCCATTATCTTTAAGCGTATTTGTGAATGAGATCAAAAATAGAAGCTCTAATGTAAATTTGCAAGTTCATGCACATGTATTTGCCCCAAAAATCATGACAGAAAAGAATTCACTTAAAAAATGTCAAAATTGACACTTTTTAGACTCACTTTTTCTAAAAATTATGATAACAAATAATAATCATTAGCAATGTAGTTTCAACTTTGCACATCACATCACAGTTCTGTGTTGACATATCTATGTAGTTGATGTGCAATCAGGGGAAGCAGGTGAGAGGCACCTCACCGGTCATGGGAATATAAAGTAAAAATAGTAAATGGTTATATTTATTGAGGGTTAAAGTTTTTTTACTATTTAACATCAAAACTTTTGGATTTTGTCTTTCAAAATTGCTGAAATTTCACATTGGCCTACAAATATTATTGATACAATTAGTAAGTAACTTAATTTGGTGCTGAGCGTCTGCATATGAAAAGTAAGGCACGCTGTTCTCTTGCCTCATAGGGTGAAGGTGAGACCAAAGATTCTGATTTAGTGTAACCTCAGTCTCAAGCAAAAAAATTAGAGATAGTAATAGTTACACAACAGGCAAGCAAGCCATACAGTTTTTTTTTCGTTGCATTGACTTTTTGTTTTTGATGAATACGATGTAGGTGTGACACGAGCCTCACCGCGTGTCACCTAACTAAACCCAAAATTATTTCTATCCAAAATTAAGATTGTCTATTTTGGAAATGAAAAAGAAAAGTACATTCGTACCTGTGAACGTATCCCATACGGTGGAGGTACTCCAAAGCTTGCAACACGCCGTACAGCAGGTAAGCTATTAAAGACTCACTCATTCCATCAGGGAAATACGTTTTCATTAGAAAGAGTGCGGATCCTGTAAAAAAACAATAAGCATGGACAAATTGAAACAACACACTACAGCCTCTGTTGCCCCCTTTCAGGTGAAGATGGACTAACCGTAGGCCATGAGGGGTGTGAGGACCCAAAGTTGGCAACAAGAACTGAAAACAAGTCGGAAGGTCAGCAGGTTTGGGTGTCGAACGCGCCTGGATAAGAAAACCTCATTCTAGAAAGGGAGGGAACATCCAATGGTAAGATTTGGTAAGTTTCCTTTGGGCTCAGCACATTCTGGCACTAGGCCTGACAACTCAAACTCACCAGGAGTTGCAGCAGCTCTTCTTCCGTGCATTCATCCAGGTTCGTCCGTTTAATGGCCACCAGCTGCCCTGACGGAGTGTGACGCGCCATGTGCACTTGGCTCAGGTTGTTGAAGCCCCACCCTGTCATACACATCGGTTACCTCAGATTTTATAACATTCATTGCTACGTTAGTCTGCATTTGATGAACTTTTCTGTTTAGTCAGAAATGCATTCTAGGGACACTTTTTAATATTCGACCACTAGATGTCACTGTATAACACCGGGCAACCAGAAACAAGTGCTAAAAAGCACCAAAAAGAAAACAAACTACGGAGACTCAAAGTGACTAAACTGCACCATTTTACTTATCATTTACCTGCCCAGCCTTGTCCAACTTCTCCGGCACACATGCATGAGGCGTTTGGGTCTTAGTGTACCCTTGGCAGCAAGATGACGGACAATTATGTCAGCTCTTTCTTGGTGAGGCTAAAGTTATGTAAAATAAAAATATTTTCTTGAGGTAGAGGTGGTTTAAAATATGCATGTTTATATGATTGAATTAATAAGCAAAAATACATGATCTATCAATATTGTTTAGGGTTTTTTTAACCACTAGAATGTGCATTACAATATAATGTCCCTTGAACATTACACTACAGTGGAAAAAAAGAATAATACTGTTTTACATGTGTTGTCAGACATATTTTCTCCCTTTTAAAATTGTGCAGGAAATCATAGTGATTTTTTATGTATTTGGATGACAAATATTTTTAGAATAATGCCCACCTGTCACATCCTCAGTAAAAAGATTTTCATTAATTTCCACAAATTACATAATTAACACATATAACACTCCACTTATTGAAACATGAATTGTTTGTACATGATTCAATTGTTTGTTTGTTTGTACATGATTCAAATTGAATCTTTTCTTCCGGCGCCGTCACGAATGGCAGCCACTCCAGCAGCTCCCGTGTTATTTTCGATTGTTCTCGATTGTTCTCAGCTCAGGGATGCTGCTGGAAATGTGAATTTCCCTTCGGGGATGAACAAAGTATCTATCTATCTATCTATCTATATATGTATTTGTATGCATTCCAAACAACAGATCCATCCATCCATCCATTATGTGCACCGCTTATCCTCAGTAGGGTCACGGGGTTACTGGAGCCCATCCCAGCTATCTTCGGGCAGTGGGCAGGGGACACCCCAAACTGATTGCCAGCCAGTCGCAGGGCACACAGAGACAAACATACATTCACTCGCTTATTCACACCTACGGACAAATTGGAACGGCCAATTCACCTGACATGCATGTTTTTGGAATGTGGGAGGAAACCGGAGTGCCCGGAGAAAACCCACGCAAGCATGGGGAGAACATGCAATCTCCACACAAGAAGGTTTGATCCCATGATCTCAGAACTGTGCCGCACTCGTGCTAACCAGTGTTCTGCCATAAACAATAGATATTAAATCCGAAATATTAAAAAAAAAAAATCATCTGTTTTTAAAGTGCTTCAATTTAAGTTAGTTTTAGTACAACTTTGTTCTTTAAAAATGTGCCCATTACAAGATTAAGAAATGGTAAATAAAGTAAACTGACATTGGTTCTTCTGTAACCATGAATAAACAAGAATAGCAGAATCAAAATGGTAAAAATGGTAAATGGTCTGCATTTATATAGCGCTTTTCAAGTCAATGAAGACCTTCCAAAGCGCTTTACAATGTGCTTCACACTTTACCCATTCACACACACCTATAGGGAGTCAGCCATGCGAGGCACCAAGGGTCAAAGGACTTTTTCACTATTTTAAAAGTATTCCTTGGTTGGTTTTACGACATCCTACTCGTTTAGATCTGTTTAAGGACATTTTCTTAATTTCTATAACTTAAAACAACATTTGCCAGATCACTTCTAATAAGCTAAGTTGAATTTTGATCTGGTTCCAAAAAGTTTTTAAAAAATCATAAATAAAGCCGTATTCCAGTTGTGACATCTTACCCAGTTCAATGAGAAACTGGTAATGGGCAGGCTCAACTGACAATGATGCGATGTTTTCACTCTGTCCCACTGTGGAGTGCTGAGGGGTGCGTCCAGAGCCCTGCAAAAAACACTTTTGTTTTTAAATGTAAAAAAGTTAAATAACATTTTGGATGCAATGGCATTTCCATCTGTGATGCGGCACTAACCATTATCCTAAAATCATATAAGGAATATGTAACATTAACACAAAGGCTTCCACTTGGATCGCTCAATTTTGACACAGTGTTAGGGAATGAAAGTTAAAAAGACAGGTGTACACGAACGACATAACATCCATGAACGACTTTCTGTCTTTCCAGTGCTAGTGCTACTGACCAAGAGATGCCGACTGGTGTCTTCATAGCACTCCTCTATGTCCATGGGCTGGACTTGAGTGTGGGAGATGCAGGAGCAGTCCTGGTGAAGGAGGAGCGGGGAGGCAAGCACAAGTGAGACACCTCGCAAGTGGGAAGGATGGAAGAGGAGGTGGAGTTAGGGGGAGATGGTCGGCATGCGGGCAGAGCGGGGTTGACGATATAGAAAAACTTCTGGGGTGTGATACAGGCTGTGGGGTTAAGCTTTGCAAATCAAAGGAACAAACATGTGCAGGACTGTTCCTATTTCAGCCCATGTTTGAAAAAGAATTAAATAAAATAAACACCCAGAAGGTCTGCGATCACAGTAGATTGATAACTTTTAAGAGCCAGGGATAATCTATACCAGTGTTTTTCAACGTATGGGTCTGAACCCATTTTCAGTGGGTTGCGATTATGTTCCTTGGTAAAATAATGCTAAGAAAAAGAAAAAACTGAGGGTCGATTACACTCCTTATTGGGACTTCCTGTTCAGTCAATCAACACCATCTCAGTTGTTTTTGAGGGGGACCACATTTTATTTTATTGTGATTTTTTGGCTCTCTATCCATTTTCTGATCATCTTGGTTAACAAAAACATTAGTGATTAAGGGAAGGAATTGAGGGGGAAAAGTGACAATGATCAAGTCCAAGGAAATGATTGCAAAATACAAAAATGGTGTAAAGGTACAGTAAATGGTTTCAAAATTTTATATTTTTACCAGTTTATGAATCTTTTTTATCTTCAAAATCTAATATTTGTTGTTGTCTGGGTACAAGTTGTATTCATTTTTTAAATTTATTTAAGTAAGTGGCTATTTTAAAGCAGTTTTAGGGGGTCACTTATATTCATTGTGGGGTTATAAACCAGTATGTACAGTACCAAAAGCCGTTTTGGTTTTTCTAGTAATTTTTATTCTTTAAATGCAAATATATTCTACTATCGCTGCCTTAAACTGTACAATACTTTAATTCGATAAATTGGTGGGAATGTTTTCTTGATTTGGGTCCCAGTTTGTCATCAGACTCAACTAAATTAGTGGGTCTTGAAGTCAGACCAGTTGAGAACCACTGATCTATACTATGATGTACTCACTTTCACATTTGTTTTCATATTGAAGGCAGGTGCACGTTCTACCTTCATAGAAGTCAACGTTTATAATTCTTCAAAAGGAGGTGCCAAAAATATTTTTATATTCCCGTCAGAATAATGACAAACAAATTGAGCGGCAAGCAGAAAGAGTCTTACCAAAAAAGACATCATGTCCTTTAGGCACTGCTCAAATCACAGCTGTATGCATTAATCCCCCCAGGACCTGCAAAAGATAAATCAAGAGACACTGCAGAGAGTATGAAATGTAGAAGCATTCTAACGGACAGAAAAAAATCAATCTATTTTTAATTATATAAATATACACTATAATGTAGTTTGAATGATAAATACAAATATGTTGGTTATTTCACAGCAAGTGACTCAAATCCAAGTATGCAAAATAAAATTGTGAATGAATCACTTTTAACCATAGCCCAACTGACCAGATTGTATCCGATGACCTGGAAGACTCGGGGTAGAGAAGTGTACTACGATATTAAATGCAAAGGTCGGTTAAAGTCGGTACAATCACCCAAGGACCAATTTAACCACAAAGTAACCCAGCAGAACAATACTGTACTGATAACCTTTGTTAGAGTGAAGTTGATTACCTGCAGATCCATTTCAGCATCGAAAATCACATTTTAGGAAGATACGATATAATTTCTTTGTTCTTGGTATTAAAAAGTCTGTATTTTGTATACAGCAGCCAATGCCCTTACCTCGTCTCTCAAGCTGTAGGTCTTCGACGCTTTTACGTATAAAAGTGCACATAAATGTCTTAGTCAACGCATTTTCAAGTTAAGTTAATCATGTCGTAATCAAATGATATAAAATCAGCATTCTAGTCACAAAGGAGAATATATTTTGCAAGATTTAATTGAACACAGATGGCTGCTTGTCGCGTGTTGATGACGTTGCTCGGTCAGCCGCCGCAGTCTGATGGCGCAGGCTCCCCACTCCTCCCCCGTTTCCTCTCTCGCTGTTGGATGCTCAGCTTGGCTATTTTCGAAAGATACAATCCTGGCAGTCCCCAGACTTGTTTCACAGGAGTTCCTTACGCCGTGGAATAATATCGAAAAAGGGTAGGTCCCCTTTTTAATGTCATTTCAAGAGATCGCAAATGATGTTCTGTAAACGGAAATACCCATTTGTTTGTACAATGAAGATGTCATCATCCTCGCCCATCCTTTAAAAATCATTTTCCTAAGATTACAATAGCAAAAAAACGACACTTACATTTCGTGTTGAATACCATTTAACTTCTTATAAATATAGAAACTTAACCAAAATATATGGATTCTTGTGTAGGGAAATATATATAACGTGGGCGTCATTGTGTAAGCGATGACAGTAGCCAACGATGGGCTAGCATTGCATTTAATAGTTTAGCAGCTAATTCTACGTGTATAGTTAGTTTTTAAGTCTTGTAGATTCCTGGGAACGTATAAACATCAGGGTTATTAATAACTCTTTATATTTTCTGAGCTGATCTGAATGTGCATTCTTTTGGTTCTGGCTCCTACTGCAAAAACAATGCATTAATGATGGATTCTTCACTACCACCAAAGAAATTCCACCCCAAGTAGACACGTTGGTTTTGATTACATTCCACGTTGTAAAAGACGTGGAACTCGAGTGAAAATGGCTGCAATTTTATAAAAAGCATGCCAGAATGTGACTTGTGGATGAGTCATTGGCATCCTGTCAACCTCAACACTGACCCTTTTCAGAAGGGACGAGAAGAGAGTCCAATGTTGACCGATCTTCAATGAAATATAAATGGGTCGTAAAACAAACTTTGTAAATTAAAACCTGCTTTTCTTTAATGCAAATCGATCCCTCTAACCCGCTGAGCAAACCCACTTGACCTTGAATATGTAATCAGTGATAATAATATCTGCATAAACGCTGATCTTGTTTTTGGTGTTTGGTATGATTTTATTTCATCTCTTATTTTGAGGAGGGCGGATAATACATTTGAAACAATTCCCGTTTTAAAATGAGCACTTCTACAATTATTTTAGGAAATCTCAATGCCCCATCACTTGAGAGCTATTATTAGAATGAGCCTGCTGGCCATTGGAGTCCTGGGTGGCAATTGGTGTCACCTACTAGCATCGTATTGGCAACATCTGGTTCATTCACAGTGTATGGCAACAGAAGCCCTCGGATTTCTTGTGCGTGCAACTATTCAGTGAAATTATCTGATGCTATTGATGGGTCAGTACAGTCCTTCACATCATGGCAGCAGTGTTACTTGCATGACATCAATCTGCCAAACACTTTCAGGCAACCTTCTCTTATGTAAGCCAAGGACCAGCTTTTCCAAAGGATTTGCTATCTCTCTTTGCCTGACGCTCTTAGGCTATCACCTACACGTGCTCTTTACATTTCTGTGTCTGCTTGGGGTCAATGACAGGCGATTGTGTTTTGCTCAGCCTAGCATGTGGAGAAACACTTTCACTTTATTTCGAAGAATGTTTATTTTTTTTTTACAGACTGCTATTTATCAATTGCTGTGTTGCATAGCAGGATTATTTCAATCGAAACAAAATGAATATAGGACTGTATGTACTGTGCATTTTGAATTGTACTGGGTTTGAACTTATGCTTGAAATCTTTTAAAATGCTTGAATTCTAATGTTGTGTTTTCAAGGATTAAAAAATGCTTGGATTTTTGGTGAAGGTCTTGTAGATGTTGCTCGGCAGTCTGAATCAATGCACCACAACTTTAATGAAGAAAAAAAAGTAGTCTGCTTAGAAATGACGCCGACCTGCCTGCTCTGGTGGCTTTGACTTGCCATTGCATTTCTTCTTCCCTCGTGACTAATGGCAGCTAGCATTAGTTTGTATTGTCCTATTAAGCGTCATCGCCCACAACGGGTCGCTCCCAAGAGGATAGGGGCATGCTACACCTAATCAGGGATCTTTAAAATGTGTATTAGTGTAAGAATTACATAAATATTGTGAACATTTATCATGGCCCATGTAAAAAATCAAGGTAGCGTTTCCCGGTGTTAAATTGTAATGTAAGAACTTACTGCAACTGAAAACGTAAGTAATATATTACTGATATTTTCACCCAACATCTATATATGGAGGGATTTGTCTTAAAAATATTTGCATACATATTGCTAAGATTTCCTCATGTGTTAGCAATTTCCTCAAGTTCTAAAAATAATGTCTTGATAAATGCACAGGCAAGATTAAAAACCGCATATGTAAATCGCAGATATATTTGTGGTTCTGCAAAATACATGATTCACACCAGATTTCTTCTTTTAATGGTACTGGAGGAATAGGAAAATTGGCCTAGAAAGCCTGTAAAAATGCTTGAATTTTGCCATTAAAAAGGTGTGCAAACCCTGATTGTAGCCGCTGTTTTTAAAATTTTCCTCATAATTTGTGTTTTTCTTGTCCGTTAGGCTCTCCATTAGTCTTTATCTTTTATGTATTTGTGTCTCTTAATGTAGTTCTTTCATATTTTACAGACGTTTGTATGGAGTACACAATCTAACTGAAATGGATTGTTTTACAAGTTACATGTGGTAAATAATATACAAATACATAATGTAGATTTTATGGAATGGATGTTAAATTAATTTTACATAAAGCTACTAATGAATTTTGTCACAATTAGCAAGGGCTGAAATAATTACAGGTACTTGGAAAATGAAAAAATCTTGCCCAGTTGGCAGATAATTTTGTCAATTTTAAATACCATTGATAGATTCTTCATCCATCAATTATCTGCACCACTTATCCTCAGTAGGGTTGCAGGGACTTGAAAAATTAGCCAAATATGAATACAGTAATAACTTGATATATATTTTTTGTCTGATATTAGGGAATTAGTTGGTCATTAGAACATTTACGTAAAATATTTTAGCAAACTGTTTAGTTAACGGAAGTGTGTGCTCTTTTTCCCCATATACATGCAGGTAATTATGTGAGGCCTCTGTAATGTGACCCTACACCACCTTCCCATCATAACATGTTTGAAGTCAAACCACGAGCCGTGGAGAAGAAGGAGTCTAGCACGGAGACAGGTGCATGCACTACAGATTTTTTGATCACTATCTTCCAACATGGCGCGAGAGGACATTGCTATTTACAAGTCGGAAAAAGCAAACCATGTTACTATCATATCATCTTATCCTGTCTACATGTCTTGTGATTCACAGATGAGGGCCTGGGGAGCAGCAGCAGGCCATATGGCTCCAGTTCACTGGGTTCTGGTTCTGTGGAATCGGGGTCGTTGTACTTGTCGGACAGCCAGGACTGGGTGGTTTCCCCCAGCTGCTCCCCCGATGAAGGCCCCACCCAGCATAGCGCCATCTCCCCCCTGCTGGCAGAGGAAACTTTCCGCTATATGGGTAAGCAAAGTGACAAAAATAACTCAGTTTTGGTATAGACAACATAACTTTTGGAATTACCCCCCAAACCTCCCCCAAATGCTTCATCATAAAATATACGATTAAAACGGTTTTTAATATAAAATGTGACCTAGCAATAAAGTCAAGAAAGAAGAGTTCAAACCTGGAGTAAATTGCGTGTACATGTCTGCATGTGCTTTTGCAACTGTCAATTAGACACGTGAGCTTTCCCCTTTCACTCTTTAATCCTCCTCACAGTAGATTACAGCGGATCTGACTCATCACGTGGTCATCACATGTTGGCCTTGACAATATTAGTTTTTATGCTTTCAAACTGTCTTTAGTTGCACAGAATTGTGAAACAAAGCTGCCTGTACATTTGTTCTGCCTTCAAAGTCAGTTCAAGGACATTGCGTGTATGTTTGCAGTAGATCGAAGAGGCAAGATGAGAGGGAGAGGTTTTTAGTGACCCATTTGCACCTCTAGGGAGTATAGGGATTTTGAAGGGTGTATCTATTTTTGTGTGTGTATGTTGCATGCCGAGTAAAATCCTTGAAAAACAGGAAGTGTCTATTTGTGAGAATGCCTATACTGTACAGTATCAACACATTTCCTTTCTTTTGGAATATATGAAATGTGACTATCAAGAAAATCCAGTTGTCCTTTAGTTTTCATTTGTGTGCTCCAACATGGCCAATGCTCCTCAAGGAATAGCTAGCTCACTTCAGTTCCATTGTTCCTTTAGGTCAGTTGAGGATACAGATCGACTTAAATGCATATTGGTACATGAAATGCTTAAACAATTGGTCAAATAACTTGGATAATTAGCTAAATCAAATATTGTTCACTCTTTTTTTGACTCTAACCTTTAAATGCTGCGTTTTTCCTACACACATTACTCTACCAATGTTGTATGATTATTAAACAAGCTATGGATGGCCCAAACTCATGCACAGTAGTTCAATGCCTTGTTAGAGCATTGGCTGCTTAACAACTTTTGATTTTCATATTACTCAGCAGGCCCTGGCCTATGTTTTTTAAGCCACACATAGTTGAAGTCTCAGCTACAACAAAAGGTAGTGTGAATGTGTGGACCAAGTAGACCTAAACAATACCCACAAAATCGTGTGCATGAAAAAGCAACGGCATATGTTTTATCTAAATGGTCAATTGATCACGGTCGAGTACTTCATTTTATAAACGTTTGTACGTTGTAGTCTTCACAACACCCACAGACTCATAAGTACGACTTCCTAGCCAGATCTAATTGCTGATATTATAGGACTTACATTTGATGCATAAAAAGCGCCTGGAAACTACGTAGTCAAGTTGTCGCACTGTGCAGGAACTCTGAGCATGCTGAATGCTTTAGTCACACTTATATCAAGTACACACTTTATAGTATTTATTAATTATTAGCTAATAGTAATTTGATTTTTAATTTTAGCGTGCATTGTAACTATTTACCAGTATAGGTACACCACCAAAAGTCCAGTTAGAAAATTAATAAAATAAAATTACAAGAAAAACAATCGTGTTTGCAAATTGATTTAGTTTGCTTCACGTGATGCCAATTTTGCTGCTTTTAATTGTTTTTTTTTTCCTTAAGGTTTATTTGATAAAGTATTTATATTCTTATTTCCGTTGGTTTTCCCTATTTTTTAATAAATGAGCAAAATTGTGAACCTCTACGACTGGAGTCATATACGTTTTTGAAGCTTATTTGAGGTCTAGTTAAAATGGGCTCAGTCAACCACTAAAACATTATGCAGTTTAAAAATTTCCTGGAAAAATCACAACGACCCATTACTGACGCTATTTTCAGAACCTGTCTGCGGGCTACTCAATTGTTCTTAGGGGGCTACCTGGTTCCCATGCGCACCACGATAGAGACCACTGCATTACTATCTGACATGGTCTTGCCAATTGTATGTATTTCTTATTTTTATATCAAAACAAATTGTAATGTTGTAAAAAATAGTATATTAGTAATGAACCTTGGATGTTTCCATTTTGAACAGTGTAGTTTTTAATTATTATTCATCCAAATTCTAATGGTGTACATGCTCAACTCATGCCTGATACAAAAAATAAATCGATATTTATTAATGATTAACTAATGCAGAAGGTGTGCCCCTTAATATATAATTTTCCAACTTTAATCATCTTATTACACCCTGAGTGTCGCTCGGTTTACAAGTAGAAGTTCTCTGAAAGGTTTTAGTTCATTTGTTATATTGTAACACTCAGAGTCAACACAAACACTTGTAGCGATCATTAACCTTACTACAAGCGATTCTAGGCTACAACTGACACTTAAACCAAAGTAGTGAAGCATGGAGCCAAACAAAAATGGCACGCTCTTTATTCTACACTGAGCTGAGTTGCATATCTTTGTTAACATCCCGAGGTCAGAGTTGGTCTCGGATTACAACACCAGCTGGAAAATGCCTTAGCAAATATGTAATTCTCTTAATGGACATGAACCACACGTGGTCAATGAGTGTGTCCAGTGGCTTCCTCGCTGATTAAATAGAACTTCATCTTGTCTTTGAACAGGACAAAGGTGGTTCTCCACAACACTGGTGACTTAAATTCAGGTGCTCAATTGAGACCTAAAAAACGGAGACGTAGAACTAACCTGTTACTAAGATGTACGGACTTATCTCTTTCTCTTAGCATTTTCTCTATGCCTTGTTGCAAAGTTTTTATTATTCTCTATCCTCCCCTTTTTATTTTAAATTATCTTACTAGCGTATCTCGCTTTGGACCACCCTTCTCGTTTCCCAACTAATTCCCTCAATATCTGGAAAGGTATCTTTTCTTACTTATCTTGTTAGTGTTATCGTGAGGCCTGGCACTTCTGTGTTGTCCTACATATTTATTTTCACCTGGTTGCTCACTTTATCGTCACAAGTTGTCAGATTAGTGTGGTCTTGTCATCATGGTTATGTGTAATGTGTCACAAGATGACCACTTGCAACTACTCTGCAATTACGTTTCCATTTTTGTTCTAAGATAGAAATTCCTCCTCTGATAATGAGGACAACGGATACAACATAATTTACAGCCTTGTGAATTGGGAGGGTCAACATTCTTCTTCAGTGGTGTCTAACCACCAGACTTTTAATACCTGATCGCACGGAAATATATGACATGTTTTCGTGGTGTTCTATTAAAGTTCGCAGCTCAAGAATGTTGTTAAAAATCAGTGTTTGGTAAAAAGTATGTGTGAATAATACAAGGCAAGATGAGCCAAACCACAGTGTTTATCCTGACACTCAGGCCTTGTTTAAACAATTTTGAGGTTTTCAACCAATATTTGGTCAAAATTTGGGGTGGCCAAATACTGATACCAGGTGTCATACCGGGCAGATACCTGGTCTAACTGGTAGTCGTGACTATTTGTCTCAGTTTTATGGTCAGTATTAGAATTTAGAAAATACAAGTCTGAAAGGTATTGCGTCATCAAAAAACAGGAAATGTAGTTGTTTAAAGATATCTATCAGATATTTTATTTGGGGGGGGTGTAATCTTATATCTCAATCAGTCCTTTCAAAATTAAAGTTTTAACTCCAAAGTTAATGTTTTTAAGCATCCTTAAATCTTGAGTTTAAGCAGCTTTTACTCTTAAATAAACTTTAACTTAGTTAAAACTTGAAGGCATAAACCTTTGGCAGCACGAGTACCAATATCACAGTCTCATTGTTTGCAGTTTTCAAGATCTAGGTACTATTACAGCTATTTGGCTGACAAAAGTGGCAGCAAAACGGTAAAATAACACATTTTGATCACATTTGCCAGGAGTTAACATTATTAGTAGTCAGTACTTTCTTTTGTGAATGATATTCAAGTTCTTCAACTCATACTTATTCCAGAAAGTCTGTTTTCATGCATCCTCCAATGGCAAGACAGAAATAACAATATTATAAATTTTAACCTAATGTTTTGTCATTTGGGACAATTCATCCAGGAAATGAAATGTGGGCTTTTCCAACTTTAGTATGACCTATATCAGTTAGTGCTGTTTTCCACTTCAGGAATTATCACGTCACTGCTAACATACTAAAATTGTACTTTAATATTTTAACACAATTTCACATCTGAATAATTAATCCAAATTATTACTAAAATGTTAATGTTTCTATGAGTAACCTAAAGAGTTGCATTCCTATTTTACGGAGGAAATGGCCCACATAATATCAAAGATCTGACTAAATACATTGTAGGAGGAATGGAAATGTTATCGTATATTACCTGAGTTTTTCTTTGCAACCTTCTAATTCAAGTTGCTAGTGGTCAAAACGTCCCTAAAAGCTGACATGTTACACAAATGTGTCTTGTTTCTTGTGACTGTGCATGTTTGCATGCACATGTTACCAGACGTGTTGGTGCCTCTTGCTTGTTACTGTTCTCTAACTGATCTCACTCTATATTGTCAGTTCTCAGTTCTGATCGTGCAGAGCAAATGGCCAAGACATACAATGACATCGAAGTTGTCACTCACCTGCTGGCTGAGGTATGTATAGCGCCACGTGTAGTTGTATTGGATCCGGCAAGTTCCCTTCATAATTAGTCTTGTTCTGGCTGGTTAGCGCGACCGAGACCTAGAACTGGCTGCTCGGATCGGACAATCACTTCTGCAGAGGAACCACCTCCTGCAAGAGCGCAATGAGGCTGTGGAGGAGCAGCTGACACAGACCCTGGATCAGGTAATTAAGAATACTTAAATACAGTGAAAGGTTTTTTTTTTTGCTTACACACATAGACACATTAGCAATTATAATTGTGTCAATTTTTACTACATGCAACCGTTAATTTTGAAACATTTGATCAATATTGTGTACCATTTTCTTTTCTATTCCCAAACATGCTCGTTGTCCAGGTTCACCAGCTACAGCATGAGCTCAGCAAGAAGGATGAGCTGCTTCGTATGGTGGCCAGTGCGTCAGAGGAGTGTGACGGAGACTCGAGCGCAACAACACCTTTGAAACAACCTCAGCTAGCCAATGGAAGTGCTGCTGCCGCACTCAGCCAGCTGGAGTCAATGCAGTGTAAGCTGCAGGATCTTGAGGAGGAGAACCAAGCCCTTAGATCGGAGGTACTTGGTCAACACAAAATACAGTGGTACATCTTTATACAAGCACCTCTGCACACGAAAATTTCGATACACAAGTTTTTTTTTTTAAAATTCTACCTCGCTTAACGAAGGAGAACTTGTTCACGAGCAGTCGAATATTTCCGTGACTGCTCTCCGACATCAGCTCTGTCCATGCAGCTGTTGCACATGTACCCCCCGCCATCAGGCACGTGATTCCGCGCCTTTGGCTTTACCTGTAAAGGACCTGTATTCCACAGCAAGTACGTGGATTACGGACTACCTGACAGGCAGACCCCAGTATGTGAAACAGGGGGGCTGTACATCGGACACTGTGGTTAGAAGCACAGGATCTCCGCAGGGGACCGTGCTCTCTCCGTTTCTATTCACTCTGTATACATCGGACTTTAAGTACAACTCTGAGTCCTGTCATGTGCAAAAGTTTGCCGATGACACTGCGATCGTGGGATGTATCAGAAATGGGCCGGAGGAGGAGTACGGGAAATTGATTCAGGACTTTGTCCGATGGAGCGACGCAAACTACCCGCACCTGAACACCACCAAGACCAGGGAGATGGTGGTGGACTTCAGGAGAACTAAAACTCACCCGGTTCCTGTAACCTCAAAGGAGAATGTGTAGAATTTGTCCAGACCTACAAATACCTGGGTGTGAAGCTGGACAACAAACTGGACTGGACTGCCAACACAGAAGCTCTATGTAGGAAAGGCCAAAGCCGACTTTACTTCTTAAGAAGACTGGCCTCCTTCAAAATCTGCAAAAAGCTCCTGAAAATATTCTATGAGACAGTTGTGGCAAGCGCCCTCTTCTATGCGACAGCGTGTTGGGGAGGCAGTGTCAAGAAGAAGGATGCCTCTCGTCTCAATAAACTGGCGAGGAAAGCGAGCTCTGTTGTGGGCACAGAGCTGGACAGCCTGACAACAGTAGCTGAGAGACGGGCACTGGAAAAGTTGCGGTCAATCATGGACAATCCATCGCATCCACTACACAGCATTATCTCCAGACAGAAGAGCAGTTTCAGCGACAGACTGCTGTCACTGTCTTGTACTACGGACAGACTGAAGAGATCTTTTCCTCCTCATGCCATGAGGCTCTTTACCTCTACCCGGCAGAGTAAAAGCCCACATTAAAGCACACCCCCTACATTGCACATTACCGAATTTTATTGCAATATTTATTCTGTGTAGCACTATTTAGATATTCTATACAACACGCTACAGTGGGCATTTGCACGTCACATTGGGTATTTGTATATTGTATTCTTTTTGCTTTATTATTGTATTGTCTCGGCTCAGGGATGCTGCTGGAAATGTGAATTTCCCTGCGGGGATGAATAAAGTATCTATCTATCTATCAATCTATCTATCTAAGTTTGTTTTAATCACATTTTATAGCATCTCCTGCTTTGTGACCCAAACTCTGAGTTCCAAAAAGGGAAACGGTAAGGTGTCTGAGAAAAAAAGAACGATGACAATTGAAACTAAGCAAGAAATGATAGAAAGCATGGTGTTCAAGGGACATTGAAGGGTTCAATCCTTAACTAGAGTCTGACGTGGTGTTGGACTAGGTTGTTTTCTTCAGAAAATCCATGGGGTTGGAGTTAGGTGAGGGGGACGTCAACAAATGTATACAAGAGCAGGTGGAGGAACTGACATCAAAGAAAAAAACGTACAGTCAATGCAACAAACTAAGGTGCTTCAAAAAAAACAGGGAAGAGGAGGGCGAACCTGAGAAGCTGGTGTGTTCAAAGGAGATTAGAGAGACGCTGGCCAAGTTGGAGGAAGTTACGGCTTTTATTTTAGTAGCCTAGATGGTAGTGTGCCCGCTTTGAGACTGGGAGGTCGCTGGTTCGCGCCTCGGCCGAGACATACCTAATTGGTATAATGGCGGCGCCCTCTGTTGGCTGCGGCTGCATCGACTCGCTACAACGGGTCAGGTGTATCGACATTTCGTTCTGTGTACATTGTTACAAAGAATGACAATACAAAGGAAATTATTATTATTATTATTATTAAAATAAAAACATCCTTAAAAAGTATCCTCTGGTCGGGCAACGCCTCTTGCGTTACACATTTCTGTAACATTTTAAAGTGAAGGCATAGACAATTTTTCGTGGATATTTTTTTGTAATTCACAATAAGTGTTGAGAGTGATAGTTGTGCGAGTCCAGCTCAAAAGGCAAAAGAAAGTGATGAATGAAAACACGAAAAATTGCTGTAAAAATGTGTGTATTCACTGTCGTTTAGAATTACACTTAGCTAATTTCAAGTGTACAGTAAGTGCTTACATATCATCAAAAGTCACGCGCCATCACACGCCCTGCACCCTCCAGCTTTCTACTCCAACACCTCTGCAGCATGCGCACACCTTCTTTATGGCGACTCATAAAAAAACTCACATTTTATTTTGTTAATATTATCTTATTACTGTATTTAATTAATGTTTAGTAACTATTTGAATGTGTTTTTAATGATCAGGAAGATGTTTTTTTTAACTATTTAGGGTTCACTTTGATCCTTTGGCAGGACAGGAGCAACCAATTACTTATTAATGATTTTATATCGGGAAAATCCACATGTTACATTAGCAATTCGAGCAACAAGCACGATCCTGGAACAGATTGAGCTCATATGAAGAGGTACCACTGTATAAAACAATAGAAGATACGCCCAAAATTCAATATTGTAACTTATCTCAGGCCAGCCAGCTGAAGAGGGAGACCATAACTTATGAGGAGAAGGAACAGAAACTTGTGAGCGACTGTGTCAAAGAGCTCCGTGAGTTGTTTTTAAAATACCAACATGAATACTTTTAAAAGAAAAACATGATCAAGCTTTGTTTTTTTAATTTTTTTTTTTCTTACCTTGTGTTTTTTGGCCTCGCTCACATCAGGTCATACCAACAGTCAGATGGTGTCTATGACTGATGAACTGACCCAGAAGAACGAGGAGCTGGTCAGACACCAGGAAGAGATTGCTCAGTTGCTTTCCCAAATTGTAGAGCTGCAGCATCGAGTGAAAGAGGTGGGGGGCCAAGTTTTAATGTTCAATGCATGTAAAAGAACATAATTTCTCAATACTTTATTAATATAGTTATTTAATTTACCCATTTTTAACAGTATTTTTTACTAAGCTCAATTATTTGTGGTGTTTAAAGCTTCAACTACAAAAAGCTAGTAAAATTCAAGTGTTATGTTACATAGGCATGACATGTTGAAATTACAGCATCTAGTTCAATGGTGTCTAAGCATCATGATCTAAAAGCCACCATAAAGAAGATCTAAATCCAGGGTGACAAACTTATTTTAGCTCAGTGGGCCCTTGGTTGAAAAACAACTGTGACGGTGCCAGACTAGTGAAGTATAGGCACAAAAAATGTGCCTTAGCTGTAGGGCTTGGGATATACTGGAAGGTCACAATTAAAACGATTATTGAGGGTTTTTTTCTCCAATGTTTTTTTTTTTCTTCATTTGGCTTTAAACTCTTATAGAGTTTGTTAACTGTGTATATATTAAAAAATATATCATTTCCACTAGAGTTTATTAAACTCAGGGAAACTTATACAAATTGGAGAGTGATAAAGAGTGCATATGATTTAAATGACTGATTTTTGTGCTTTTTATTTATTTTCCAATTCAAATGTTAGCCTGTATTTGGGAACTTCACCGTTAGACATCTTGTCTATTACATATAAGTACATAAAGCAGGGGTGGCCAACCCGGTCTTTAAGAACCGCAAGTCCAGCATGTTTTTGGAGTTTCTCTGCTCCAATACAGGTGATTCCACTCGCCTAGATCATTATCAAGCTCCCACTCAGCTTGCTAATAAGCTAAAAATTTGCATCACCTGAGGTGGAACAGAGAAAACTCCAAAAACATGCAGGACATGCGGCTCTCAAGGACCGGTTTGGCCACCCCTGACCTAAACCTACTTTAAACCTTTGCAAAGGCACCCATGTGCTATTTTTTAAAAATGTTACGGGTAGGATAGGCATCCACTGACCACATGGGAGTAAAATCGTATTGCCTTAAACTGTGCGTCTGACTTTCATTTTGAGTGAAATAACATCAGGCTAGGTGTTTCCTCAAACGTTCTCTGGTTTATAAATGATCATCGTCAAATACAACTGTAGTGGGTGGTTTTCTTTGGGACTGATTTGCGACATCCAGTGGACATATTTAAAACTCATTCGTTGTTTGACGTGGTTTGGCTCATCTTGCCTTGTGCTGCTCTCAGCACTGTCTCGTGGGCTGGATTAAATCCGTTGGCAGGCCTGATCCCACCCGCAGGACATAAGTTTGACACTCCTGATCTAAAACGATTAATAAATACAATTTACATGAGGAGAAAAATAAACTTGTGTTGTATTTTCTTACTTTGCAATGAACTTGCCAGGCTCGCATTTACAGCCGTCAATGGCAGTAAAGGAGTTATAAATATTCCACCTTGACGTGTATATGCACTTCTATTATCACTCAGTTTAAAATGTCTAACTTTGTCCTGGTTGTTATTAGCTGGCTTTGGAAAAAGAGGAGCTGAGGATCCACTTACAGGCTTCCAAAGAGGCCCAGAGACAACTCACAGCAGAGGTACTATGTCATGCAATCACACTGACTCATCTTAAAGGTGCTTTCACTGAACAACAAATAAAAATGATATGCTAATGTAGTTAAACGAGTTGGCGGAGAGGAACGCAGAATGTGTCGAAATGCTCCACGAGTCCCAGGAGGAGATCCGGGAGCTCCGCAACAAAAACATTCCCCCTTCTGGCTTGCGGCGGCATCTCTCTTATGGCCTCTACCCCATGGTGAACGAGAGAACTCCCTTGTGAAGAACATTCCTTTACAATCCGCATCGTTCTCATAAATGTTTACATGTTCAGGACTCACTGGCTGCTGAGATTGAAGGCACAATGCGGAGAGAGCTGTGCGTTGAGGAAGAGACGGCCTTTCAGGACCAAAGGTAAAATAGCTAGTGTGAAAATGTAGTGTTAGATTGTATTTTTGACTAAAATGTGCACCAACAGTGCCATATAGTTAGAAACAAAATTCATAGTGTATAATAGTTTAGTACATAATGGTTAAAACTGGGGATGGGCGAAAGCGTGCCAATACCAGCCTTTAAGTATCAAGAGCAGCTTCTATCTAAGTGGCTGTTCATCAAACCATAGGAAATATGATTTGAAAGAGTTATAATTCACAATGAACTACATTTATTTTGGGAAGAATATATCATGTTTAGATTTTTAGGTATTTCCTTCAAAACTAGGCCACCCATTTTTCAGAGGGAAGCATTTTCTTTTAGAATTGTTATTCCAGAAATAAGTTTTGGTATTGGGTTAAAAATGTGGTGAACCCCAGATATTTCTTAAAAATATAACCACAAAAGATTTTATTTTAAACTCCTGGTATAACATTACCATAAAAAACTAACATCTTACATATACTTCAATTAAGAAAGAAACATGAACATACATCAGATTTGTGTTGTCTGTAACTCCATTTAAAAAAAACTCTTCACCAAAGAACACAAGTTAAAAATAATCGAACCGACTTCCAAAGATGGGGAACACTCTTTATATTGAAGTTTACTGTTAAACAATGTCTCTCTCTCATCTCATCTCATTAGCCGTACCGCTTATCCTCAGTAGGGTCGCGGGGGGCTGGAGCCCATCCCAGCAATCATCGGGCAGTGGGCAGGGGACACCCTGAACTGGTTGCCAGCCAATCGCAGGGCACACAGGGACAGACAACTCATTCGCTCATTCACACCTAGGGACAATTTGGACCGGCCAATTCACCTGAAATGCATGTCTTTGGAATGTGGGAGGAAACCGGAGTGCCCGGAGGAAACCCACGCAAGCACGGGGAGAACATACAAACTCCGCACAGAAAGTCTGGAGCTGGATTTGAACCCACGACAGGTTCCCATGACATGAACTGTGCCGCACAAGCGCTAACCACTGCGCCGCCGTGCTGCCCTGTTAAACAATGTAAAGAAAATAATTGTTTCATGTTATACGTTAGCCTAGCCTTCACGTGTGATGGCATATAAGCTATTACATGTTGGCAAAAACTTTTTAGATGACATGTGTCAAAGTCAGGGTTTTCAATAGCCCCTGAGATCATCTTGATGCTTTATTGTTTCATACACCAGGAATTATTGTGTACTTCTTTCCGCCGTATGTTAATTCTTGGAGAATGTGTTTTATTGAATATATATTTGCAATTTATTTCATTGTATTTCAAACCAATTATATTTTAGAAAAGGTTTACATTGATCAAAGGATAGAAAATTGTTATTATTTTTTCTTCTCTTGAAGTAAATTTAGCCCACATTTACTGAAATCTAAACTATAGTGGTGCCTGAATAATTGTGTCTAACTCTGCTGAGGCAATATCTAACATCTTCAAAATTAAAACCATTCGAAAATTAGTTAATAAATATATTTTCTTTCCTATTTTAAGCAGTGAGCAAATATTTAGATTTAGCTGTAAGCTGTTATGTTAAGTATCTGTACCTTATTGTCAACGGTTTAGGGGTATTTAGCTGTGACTAGCACTTTAGAAACTAGCATTAGCAGCCTCTCCCATACAATGTTCATGTAACGGGAATTTCTATCGAAATGAAAATGGTCTTTAGTGCCTGCTGAATATAAAAGATTATGGCTGTGCCATAAGAAAATATTGCTTTATTTATTTCTCATCTCATCTCATTAGCCGTACTGCTTATCATTAGGGTCGCGGGGGGGCTGGCTCCCATCCCAGCCATCTCCGGGCAGTGGGCAGGGGACACCCTGAACTGGTTGCCAGCCAATCACAGGGCACACTGGGACAGACAACTCATTCGCTCATTCACACCTAGGGACAATTTGGACCGGCCAATTCACCTGAAATGCATGTTTTTGGAACGTGGGAGGAAACCGGAGTGCCCGGAGGAAACCCACGCAAGCACGGGGAGAACATACAAACTCCGCACAGGAAGTCTGGAGCTGGATTTGAACCCACGACTGGTTCCCATGACATGAACTGTGCCGCACAAGCGCTAACCACTGCGCCGCCGTGCTGCCCGCTTTATTTATTTGATCATGGAATATTTTGTTAGCTTTTCATTATGTTTAATTAGGTTGGCTAATCTATATGTGTCGTTTGAAAAATATTAAACATTCCATTTGTCTTGCCCTTGGCTTGTAATAAATTTTTGATTCGGCCCTCCGTCCATTTGACTTCGACACCTCTAATTTAGATGGACACGCTGATTAATTACATTTAAGAGTTAATGTTATACATCTTTAAAGAATATAGTTGAACAAAAATTCAACATTTAGAAAGATAGTGTTTGCCAGCAAAATTTCTTAAAGTATGACTGCTGTGTGCATTTTGCTCAAAAGCTGTGACTCTCTCCTGTATAGTATATTCCTTTTCATCTTAGTACTATAGAATCCCACGGTGACATTGATGTATAGACTAAAAGTACCATTGGCTGCTAAATTAATTATGACCAAAACATTTTGCAACTCTTTAAATTCAAGTTAATTTGTAACTGTACTATTAGTTTTTTAGATTGTACTATTAAGGGTTTTTCAGTGAACAGCTGGGAGTATTTTCTAGTGAAATAATGGAAATGAGTTTTAGGATGTTGGCGCCGAAATATTGTGTCAGTCCTCCCTAACGTATATTGCGCTGCAGGATATCTCAAAAACGAGTCTTCAAGACAGTCCGTTCCATCAACTCTTCAGCATCCCGCCCCCATTCAGCAACCCCACCAATCCCTGGTTCTGGACGCAACTCTCTGGTGATGACCGCCCAGCCCTTCACCTCTTCTCAGGGGTAAGATACCGCTCAGTTCAATCAAAATTTGAGAGATTTTAACTGATTTTAACGTTCTGTTCAAAGAGATGAGGTGCAGTTGGGTGGAAATGATCTCACAAAAGCCCTGCATCGACTGTCATTACGACGGCAGAACTTCTTATCCGAGCACCAGTTTTTCAAGGCGGAACGGGAGAAAAAAATGCAGAGTTTGGCCGGGGCTGAGACTCAGGACGCCGGAAGCGGCTGCAGCTCGCCAATGGGCAGCGTGTTCTCATCTTTTTCCAATCTGTCAGAACTTTCCATTGGCTCTTGCGTCTTTAAGACCTTCCTGCCAGAGAAGCTTCAGATTGTCAAACCTATGGAAGGTAACTAACTTGAGCCAGAATTGGGCTTGGTTCTGGCTTTTCCATGACCCTTTTTTTTTGTCTTCAGGATCTCTGACGCTGCATCATTGGCAGCAGCTCGCCAAGCCCCACCTGGCCACCATCCTCGATCCTCATCCGGGTGTCGTCACCAAGGGGTTTCGGCCTCTCGCCCAGGATGATGTCTATCGGATGAATGACATGGAGGAAGACGAGGAGGATCAAGTGCTCCGAGAGGGGGAGGCTGGCGTCTTGGAAAAAGGCGCATCAGAGAGAGGGAAAGAGGAAGACGAGGAGGAAGGGGGCATCGTGTTCAATGTGTGTTGTTCATCTACGCCCCAGGAGAAGAAAGATGTGAAGCTTTCAGATACCTCGCTTCCTGCCGCTCCTCTTTCACCATCTCGTCCACTGTCCAGCTCCGCCTCTGAGGCATTTGGCTCATCGTCTCACTCAGATTCAAATGTTTCCACAGCAAATGTCCAGCCTAGCACCTCTACATCAGGTAAATGTATCATGCAGATCGAGCAATGTTTTGATAAATGGGTTTATGTTTTGGATTTGTCCTTTAAAATAATTTAATTGCAACATATTTTCTAGACTATACGGCACACCTAAAACCCCCAAATTGGCCAGAAATTTAAGTATGCTCCTTCTTATCCCGTGGGCCCTATATGCGGACAATATTGTAAATACGTTACTGTATTTGACCAAAATTGAATTGCAATGGTGGCAACGGGATAAATCCAGATAGCAATGGTCTACCTATCTATATACCTTGGTCATATCCCTCAAGAGGGGCGACCGACAGCAAGACACACACATACAATAACAAAGAAAATAAAAGGGAAATAAGTAACAAAAAAAAACACAAATTTTTGGGGACCATGGCCAACCCAATTGCCCAAACACCCAAACAAGTTAGGCACCTCGGCACCCAAGTTGGTCATGCTTTCGTCCCTCCAGATGAAACGGGAAACCAGAAAGCGGCCATGTCACTCGGGTCAGGGTGACACAACACACTCTTTTGTTCAACAGCAGGGCCCGACAGCTTTCACTGGTTTACCCCTGCCGCATCATACGGGTGCCCTGCCCATCCTTAAGAACACGTCCACAATCCCACTATAGCAATGGTAAGAGCACCAAATCCTAACCATGAGGTCGCAAGGGATGTGGATGGTTGTTCTTTATTGCATAACATAGGATGTAACTGGAATTGAACCCGAATCGTGGCAGAGAGAGTGCCAGATCATATCCACTACATCACTAGGGTTACAAATAACACATAAAAAGTTTTTACGTCTCATCTCAACATCACATTTTTTTAGTCATGGTGTCAGATATGTTAAAGAAATGGGAGAACAGAAAATGATTAAATTTTCGTATTAAATTTATATATTACATATTTCTCAGCTCAAACATTTTAATCAGTAGATAAATTTGCAGCCTTAGAAAAGCTCAAGACACACTGAAATGTTAGGTTGTGTTTTTTCCCAATTGTTTTTATTTTTTATTGTGTCATATCCCTGTACAAACTGAGCTAGGATGACCAAAATGTTTTGAGAAGAGGACATTTTAGAAGTCATACTTTTATTTCAGTGACAAACATTTTGCAGTGGTGCGGCCATGCGATTATTTATATCTTTCAGAGTGACCAAATTACTTCCCATAATACCTTTTTCTTCTTTCAGTTATGAATGATTGAATTACTTCTGTCAGTGCCTTTCTCGTCATTCAGTTCAGAATCTGGTGCGTTTCGTAAAGACTTTGTGAGTCAGCGACACAATACTGTATTTCAGTCGTCACCAAACCTTTCTGTACCACGAACCGATTTAATATCAGGCAAAAGTCTTGCATTCTGGTCCAATTATGGCATCAACACTTTGGTACCGTAAATAAGAATGTCGAGATTATGAGATAAAACATGATTCCTTTTCATGTGTTGTATCTCTAGTGATCTAGTGGATAGGATATGGTGGGGCCGCGATCCAGGTTTGATCCCGTAGCATCCAATGTTATGTCACTGTGTTCAGTGATATAATCTGACTGTTTAATCTACGGAAAAGTACGGTACATTTTTATTTCTGTGAGAGTGTCGCTGCACCTTATATTTGTTATATACTCTAAATTTTGGGGGTTGCACCTTACGCTTTTAAAGCGTGCCTCAAAAAGCTGAAAATATCGTACAACGGTTCAGTCAAGTAAAATATGTTCATACAAACACTAGAGACTCAACTGATTTGGATTTTTTGATTCTGTTGTCAATATTTAGCAGGAACAAATACCAATTATTGATTTTACAAATTCTTAAAAAAAATTAACTTCAATACCCTTGCATGCTCAGTCCACTCCATAGAAAGCTTATTTATTGAATGATGTCACAGCTCCTTATAGTGGAAAAAACTGTATTACGAGTCGGAACATTATTCTGCTTATTTAGTGAAATAAAATTAAAAAATACATTCATCTGTAAAAGGGGTTGTTTGTTTTGCTATAATCGGCAGATGTTTCCATCAGGTTCTGACTGATAAAAATGTATAAAGTTGTTCATCGTAGTAATATGTAATTCATTGAGTTGAATTGTCCTTTCTGTCATCGACAACAATGTAGTAAAAATTGTTAGCAAGAAGATTAGGCATGGCACTCCAGGGTAAACGCATAATAAAAACGATGAATAAAAGAATGTCATGATATACAGGCAAAATGATTAACAATGTAGTGCTTGGAGACTGGCCTATATTGTAAAAATAGTGCATCGTCTTTAACAATAGGACAATGAATTCTACTGCTGTAACATTATTCATCATGTCTTTATGAATCAATTATTTTACAAAAAAATCAAATGTGTTTGGGACAGCATTCTTCATGCATAATCATGGTTCAGAACCTACAGACTTTTCAATTCCTTTTGTTTTCATTTTCTAAAATTGACGTTTGATATTTTTACTAGTATGTGAGTCAGCCCCCTTTTCATGCAAAACATTTGGGGTTTATATTCCTTTTTTAATAGTTTTTTTATGGGGTTTATGAAATAATAATCTGTGGTCTGGCCCCTATTCTTATTGACTGTATACTGTTGGTGGATATTTTTTTGTTTTTTTTGTTATACGCGATCTAGATTTCCTTTGACCGATTGGACATAATTCCAATGTTTTGTTGTGTGCAGTCCGCAATCCAGTGAAATGTCAGAGCTCCACTTTCTCCACCTTCACTTGGACCACCTGCCGTATCCTGCATCCTTGTGACGTCACGCAAGTCACTAATAGGTCAGTTCACGGGGATTTTTCCATAACACTACAGTGGTACCACTTCATACGAGCTGAACTCGTTCCAGGATCGTGCTCGTAGCTTGAATTGCTCACCTAACAAGCGAAATTTCTCGAAATAATTCAAAATGATTTGGTTCACTCCCATCCTCCGAAAAGCATCCACGTGAACCCTAAATAGCGATAAAACACCTCTTCCTGATTGCCTAAAACAAATTCAAATAATATCCATCCATCCATCCATTGTCTTCCGCTTATCCGAGGTCGGGTCGCGGGGGCAGCAGCGTTAAAAGGGAAGCCCAGACGTCCCTATCCCCAGCCACTTCCTCCAGCTCATCCGACGGGACCCCGAGGCGTTCCCAAGCCAGCCGAGAGACATAGTCTCTCCAACGTGTCCTGGGCCGCCCCCGGGGCCTCCTGCCGGTGGGACATGCCCGGAACACCTCCCGAGGGAGGCGTCCAGGAGGCTTCCTTATTAGATGCCCGAGCCACCTCAACTGGCTCCTCTCAACGCGGAGGAGCAGTGGCTCTACTCCGAGTCCCTCCCGGATGACTGAGCTTCTCACCCTATCTCTAAGGGAGAACCCAGCCACCCTGCGGAGGAAACTCATTTCGGCCGCTTGTATCCGGGATCGAGTTCTTTCGGTCATGACCCAAAGTTCATGACCATAGGTGAGGGTAGGAACGTAGATCGACCGGTAGATCGAGAGCTTTGCCTTTCGGCTCAGCTCCCTCTTCACCACGACAGACCGGTACAGGGTCCGAATGACGGCAGACGCTGCACCGACCCGTCTGTCGATCTCCCGTTCCATCCTACCCTCACTCGTGAACAAGACCCCAAGATACTTGAACTCCTCCACTTGGGGCAAGACCTCCTCCCCGACACGGAGGGAGCATACCACCCTTTTCCGACTGAGAACCATGGCCTCGGACTTGGAGGTGCTGATCCCCATCCCGGCCGCTTCACACTCGGTTGCGAATCGCTCCAGCGAGAGCTGAAGATCACGGGCTGAGGAAGCCAACAGCACCACGTCATCTGCAAAAAGCAGTGACGCAATGCTGAGGCCCCCAAACCGGACTCCATCCCCGCCAAGGCTGCGCCTAGAAATTCTGTCCATAAAAGTTATGAACAGAATCGGTGACAAAGGGCAGCCCTGGCGGAGCCCAACCCTCACCGGGAACGAATCCGACTTATTGCCGGCAATGCGGACCAGACTCTGGCACCGGGCATACAGGGACCGCACAGCCCGGATAAGACTGTGCAGTACCCCATACTCCCGAAGCACCCCCATTATTATTATTCAAATAATAATTGAACATAAAAAAACTAATAAGATATGAGAAAAAATAAACTGCAAGTTTATCACCATTTTGAAGGAGTTGCTGTAAAGAACGTGATGCGGAAAAGGGCGGGGTTGGTGGTTGCAAGGACGAATCACAGAGATCCCACCCCTGTCAATTTATTTGTTTTCCCTGTATTTTACCGGCATATATTTTTTGATCATTTCAAATTGTCTATGCAGTATAACAATTTTTATACGGGAAACATTTTCAAAAGACTGATCTCATCTTTCCCATTTCGGCTCTAATCCGGGTCGTCTCTGTCATTGGTAGCAGATTACAACGTGATCGTAGACTGCCTATATTGTTACAGTATTCGACATAGTGAATAAATACGTGCCACCTTGTCTTAGTAAGATTTATTATCGCTTCATTAGGAGCAGTTGCAAAAGTTAATTATAATAATAAGAATTGGTGGAGGTTGACAGGTATGAGCTTGAGAGACTGATGATGATACGTACGCATTTAATGTAAACTAAAAAAGATAGTGTAACTTCAAATAAACATACACACTAACGGTTTTACACCACAATTATTTTCTTTGCCTGTAGTAGTTTGCATGCGCATACTGGATGAGCCAGTGCTGGCGGTAAGTTGTCACGAGCAATGAGCGGTCTCCCTGGGACAGCTCGTGAACTGTATTTCCCTTTGTATAGCGAGCAAGAGTTTTGTTGCAAATAAAATTTGTATACTGAAATGTCCGAGTTTAGAAGTGCTCATTTAAAGAGGTACCAGACTGTATCATGTTCTCAGTTTTTGAACATTTCATTCATTTTAGGATAAGTATGATGCCATGATTGTTTTTTTCCCCTATACTCTCTAGTTCTCAGTCATCTGCCACTGCCAACACGCCCAGCTCCATGAGGACAGGTCCCAGTACCCCTCTGACTCCCTGTCGACTCAGCCTAGGAGATGCTTTTCTTATCCGTCGCCCCCCTGTGGCCACCAGCGGTTTGGCCAAATTGGTCCTGGAGAGAGGGATTTCTGCACAAGTCTCCACAGAAACCCCGCCATTAAGTACAAAAGCCACACCCCCGCAGCCCCTCCTTCGCCTCCTCCCGGGAACACCCCCCAACTCACCTTCGCACTCCCCCGGATCCGAGTGCCGCCAGCACTCTGCTGACAATTTCCTGGCATCCCGTCCGGCTGAGTTGTTCCTGAGAGACGTTTACGGATTGAACCTAGGCCGCGCCCTGCACCCAGACTTACCGAGTCCCTCCAATGATAACCCGTCCCGTAGACCGGACCCCAACCCGCTTAACATCAGCCTTCTGGAGAGGTTGCGCCAGATGGGAATTGCCAAGCCCCCCCAAGCATCCGCCACCTTTGTGTCGACGGGTGGCGGAAGCCTTCTGGACGGTCTGAGGCGCAACCACAGCCTCCCGGCGATGATTGGCGCACGAGCGGCCAAACCGACAGCTCGACCCTTGCCTCCCGCTCACCCTACCACCCTGGCTATCCCCCCACCTCCTTGGGGAAACCTCAAACAAAGATGCACAAAAGTCACCTCCCACACCTCGCAGCATTCAGGTGAATCCTAATCTCCATCAGTGCTCCAAAAGGTCTGACCTGCCTGCAGCTTGAAATCATTCTTGTTTTTTATGACTTGGATTTTAAGGCACAAGCAAGATGAACTGAGGTTTTTACCTGTTAACAGGATTTTATTTATTAAAGTTTTAGCTTTCGGCACAGTGGGAATTTCGGTACGTTGATAAAGACTTTGGATTTTTTTGTCAAGGGGAAAGATAGACACCACCACATGGACATTATTATTGAGACGATGCACATTGATACAGACTATCTTTAATCAGAAAAGAAGGTTTTGTGGATGTAGATGTGAAAGAGGAGAAGTTGTTACAGGGGACAGTTTTGGAGGTAAATGTTATCAATGGTTGAATTCAGGCTTGTTGCAAAAAAATATTGAAGAAAAGGCCCCCCATCCCCCATAAAATCAACATAACTGTCAGATGTATTATAAGTGGCCACACAAAATCAAACGGCTTTTAAGAAGGATGTAAAGCACAATTCTACTTTGAACAGCTTTTACTCAATGGTAATATTTTATCCACCAAAAATTTAATTCTAGCCTCTTGTCTTGCAAACAAAGACAGTGCCACCTAAAAATACTCTTACTAATGTTAACAAATATAATCGTAGTAATCAAATGCATTGTTGGAAATAAAAAAGTGTATTTAATATTATTGTAAGCCAATATCACACTATGCATAGTTTGAAAAATAAATGTTTTTCCCCACCAAGCTTTTCCAAGGGGAAGATTGTGGAACACAACTTAAGATATGGAACTTCTTAGGGACAGTCCGTCTATTTAAATAAAGACATTTAGAATTGAGAGCATCCTTTGGCAGTTCATTTCAGCCTTACTCTACTTCTGACATAACAAAGATCCTTTCCAATAATTTAGGCTGCAAAAATTACGTGTTTGAATCCATGTCCTGGCATGTTGTGGCTTAAAGGTCCAAACCAAACAAGACACATCCAGTACTGCTTTTTTTATATCTCATTATATAAGTGGCCTTGTGTAGAAGTCAATAGTGTTGAATTGTTGCTGTTTTTGCTACCCTATTTCTGTTGTTGGCATGTTTTGTGTTCCAGTCCGTCCAAACTTCGACTTAATTTCTGCACTTTTTTGTGTGTATTTACATTTTTTTCCCTCACGATTGCTTTGGGCAAAATATTTCGTTCACAATGTGTTCTGTTGTTTTTGTCTGAATTTGGAAGAGCACGCAGGTCTTTCAATTTTTTTCTTTTCTTTCATCCATTATAGCTCGCAGCTTCTTTGACCCACCTAAAACGTTGGTCTGTTCCCTAAAGCTGTTTAAAAGTTAGACTGTTTAAGATTTGTCCTCGTTGAAAGTCACCTGGTTGCAGATGACAATAGATAAGCAAATTATAGCTGCCAATTGGTGTATTTTTTTTATTTTACAATAAAGCAATTGCAAATGTGTTTTTTCAAGTGTGTTAATTAAAATGATTGACACCACACTGCAAAAAATAAACTATTCCATTTATAAAAACTTTGGCTGAATTTCATTTTTTTAATATATTTTATATTGTTTCTCCGATTAAATTATCTTATTTTAAGAAGTAGTTGAAGATAAAATACTTAAAGTAAGCAAAATATTCCACCAATAGCTTGAAGTAACACTTTTTGTATTTGCTCCTTTGAAGAAATGTTTTTACAGAGGTTATAAAAAATAATAAATGCATGAATTTTGAATGTCGCTGAATTCTGTAGCACATGGAAGAATAGAAACTCTCATTAACTAAACCACACCATTCACCTCTCTTTTTAGCCCAGCCTTTTGCGAAGTTTTGTTTTTTGGGGTACCTGTAAGCAGCAAAATGGCAGACATTCATGTTATGTAAAATAAATACAACATTTTCAATCTGAGTATGTTAAAAAATGCACATTCATAGGACAGTTTATGTACTTTTGCTTATTATCCAAATTTTGTATATATATATATATATATATATATATATACACAGTAATCCCTCGGTTATCGCGGTTAATGGAGACAAAAACCACCCGCGAAAAGTGAAAATCCGCGAAGTAGCGACGCCCCTTCAAAAATACTTAAAAAAAAAAATTATATATATATCTCCATCCATCCCTTATCTGTACCACTTATTCTCAGTAGGGTCACGGGGGTGCTGGAGCCCATCCCAGCCATCTCCGGGCAGTGGGCAGGGGACACCCTGAACTGGTTGCCAGCCAGTCGCAGGGCACACAGGGACAGACAATTCACGCGCTCATTCATACCTAGGGACAATTTGGATCGGTCAATTAACCTGACATGCATGTTTTTGGAATGTGGGAGGAAACCGGAGTGCCCGGAGGAAACCCACGCAAGCACGGGGAGAACCTGCAAACTCCGCACAGGAAGGTTGGTAGCTGGATTTGAACCCAACACCTCAGAACTGTGCCGCACACGCGCTAACCACTGCACCGCCGTGCTGCCCATATATATATATAAATTTTTCTTTTTTTAATTATTATTATTTTTTTAGACCCGGGTAATGGGGACCAAAACCACCCGTGAAAAGTGAAAATCCGCGAAGTAGTGACGCCCCTTCAAAAATGCTTAAAAAAATAATAATAATTTTAAAAAAAAACTTTTTTTTTTGTATTATTTTATTTTATTATTATGATTTCTTAGACCCGCAAAGCTCTGAACCCGCGAACGTGGAACTGCGAAGTAGCAAGGTCCCACTGTACACACACACACACATATATATCATATATACATACATACACATTTTACGGGGGTTTTTACGATTAGGAGGTGCTTAATAACACACAATGTCTCTTTTGTAGTTTTTGTTTTGTTTTATTAATTTAATATATTTTACCTGTTTACCTGATGTTGTTTTTTTTTTTTAAATAAAGTCATCCTTGGAAACATACATTTTATGCAAATGATAGATTATTTAGTTCACTTTTTTTTACCATAGTTGGAAAAAAAGAATTCTCAAAATACGCAAAAGATTTGACCAACTGCTTGAGACACTTTCTATTTGTTCGTTTCAATGAATACTTTTGTTGAAGCTAGCAAAGATAGATAGATTGAAGGTTATCTAGACAGACAGACAGGATTGAGTTGCTTGGAGTGGTCAGTGTTCAGAAACTGCCATACACAATTTGGCCACAAGAGGGCAGGAAAGACTCCAGGAAATCCAATTTCTATCGATTAAGTTGGTATTTATTGGGTGTGCCTCAACACGAAACCTTGCCAAGGACACTCGTGGAGGCCGAAAATACAACTGTGTAAATTTTCACAAAAAATAGGTCAGCTGTTTTGGAGCCTATAAGTCACATGCAAATACATACACTTAAATCGGAATTCGCAAAGTAGATTGATTATATCTAGATTAGACATAAGAAAATGGAGTGTCAAAACTGATATACATTATTTATTGATCGCAGCTTTACTTATTGTATGTCGTGATTTAAAAAAAAAATGTTGAGTAATTGGGAGAAAGTATGTATAATTATTAACACCACTAAAAATGAAATAACAGCTTCAGACCTGTCGCCAGACATCAGTCTCAAGGGAGGCACAATTTTTCCCCACAAAAAACAAATCTGGGTTCCAGTATGGGGGTACAATCCCAAAATAGGCGGGCCATGAAGGGGGTTGGCCCCTATGGCCCGCCCACGATCTGCTAATAGCAACAGTTGTGTGTGGTGACCGTCCTCACATAGGACACAACTTGATACTATCAGAAGTGGAGCTAAACTGCCCCAGTGCAAAATCCAAACCTACCCCAACACCACACCCGACGCCAAAAACGGCATAAAGAGGCTGGGTAAAGTTTGCCCTGAACGTGTGAAGGTGCGTCATATTCTCGGCCACGCCGTAGAACTCAAGCGTCCCTGTGGACAAATCCACAAAGATGCCCAGGCGGGGTGAGTAAGTGACCGGGATGTCCCTCTTCTGGTTGTCGTGCAGCGCCGAGCAGCAAGTGTCGGAGAGCTCCAACGTCCACGACTGAGCGTTGTATCCGATCCCCGCCCTGGCGTCTGCGCCCTTCCTGCTCAGGGATGCGTAGGCTACGCCCACCGACGAGCCTCGGCCTCGCCAGTCCACCTCCCAATAAGAACGCTGAGAATTCAGCGGGCTCCCGCACATGACCTGGGTCCAGCCGTCGAAACGTTGGGGGGTGTCCGGGTAGGGCGCCGTTTGTGCCTGCAGGGTCGCTTTGGTGTTGCCCTCGGAAAGTAGCAGGCGTCGATGTGCGCTGTTCGGGTCCAGGGTGAAGTTTACGGAATCTGAACGACGAAAAGAGGAAATCAGGGATTTGCCTTTTTGGACCTGCCCATTCTTTTTTATGACTTGTGCATGTATACTTCATCTCTAATAGTTGTGAGGCTGTTTTTCCATAAATATCACTTAAATACATAATTTATTTATGTATAATAAGTATGTCAAGCAATATACAGTGGAACCTCGGTTCTCGACCATAATCCGTTCCAGAACCCTGTTCGAAAACCGATTTGTTCGATCACCGAAATCATTTTTCCCATTAAAAATAATGTACCGGTAAATCGTTTTAATCCGTTCCAACACCCTGAATGTTTACCTTGAATGTTTAACGTAAACATAAAGCTAACCCAGGGTAATCGTACGTTTGCGTTATCGTAATCTTCCGTACGAAAATTTCCCCTAACATGAACGTGTAAAAATAAAAAAATCAGGTCGTATACAAGTCATTTAGCACCCGGGTCTCCACAACAAGTGAGCGGTTCATTGTAAAGGGGTCTGCGTTCCAACACCCTGAATGTTTAACGTAAACTTAAAGCTAACCCAGGCTAATCGTACGTTCGCGTTATCGTAATCTTATGAATAGGATTTCTTACCTTTGTGGTGGTCAGCAGAAGGCGCTCGCACACCTCCTTCATATTTGGCTATTATTTCTTTCTTAAATGCAATAGTTGTACGCACTACTTTTCATTTTTCACCTGTAGCAACTTTTCTGCTTGCACTGACTTTCTTCAGAGGCATAATAAGGGGCTAAAACACCCGTACGCCACTCAGCATCACACCCTAGCGTACGCACTCACGCATTACCGGCGTTCGAACTCCGAATTTTTTGACCGAACAGCGAAGCAAGAATTTCTCTAAATTTTTGGTCGGACACCGATTTGTTCGAACTGATATGCGTTCGGAAACCGAGGTTCCACAGTATTGGAATGGCATACTGATGGAGTTGTATTTATCCTACAGTTGACATTTAATATGTTATATGTGTTCTCAGCCATTTTGAAGAGTTCTCAGCCCGTAAACTAAACTCCAGGGCCATGAGTTGTTTTTTTATGTACAGACTGTGTTTTTGTTCTCACATACCAACGAAATACATCCTGACCTGGCATCCCATAACTCAAGATTGTTCTTCACCAAAGAGCCTGGGAAAAAGGAGTTTCCCAGGACCAAGGTCACCTGTCATCATTGGATGGAAAGCAGACCTTCGAAAGAAGACTAATCAACTCTACGTAGCAAAGGCAAAAACTGAATATTAGAAGGGAGGTTTTTCGAGGAGATCCTCAGAGCCAGAGCCGAGCCGAGCCAGAGCGCAGCAAGCAGGGCAGAGCGAGCGAAAAGATGTCTAACAACAGAATGTCGGCGGCTCTCAATATGATGATTAATAAAGTAACTAATTATAAAGAACCGATTCTCTTTGTCCTATATTGCAGAGCGTTTTATTAAAAATGTTGGGGACATGAACCTAACATTTAATTGGTCCTTCGAAACCGGATTCCAAGATACCAGATGATTCCAGGACGCGAGAGGAAAATCCAGGAAAGACTGTGGCCACAGCATAAAGACCCTTTTTCCGGGACTGGACCTTCCCTCGCGGGCTGGGATCTGACGGTTGACGGAAAGCCAAGGACTTAGAGAATCGTGAGTAAAATTTATTCATAACATTGTGTAGATAACCGGTAAAAGAAATTGACTCGCGAGCGCGGGGGGTAGATTCTTAAGGTTTAAGAATCCTCCGTCGAAAAGATTAAGAATAAAATCTTAACAGAGACAAAGATTAAAGAATCCTCCGTTGAAAACGAAAATTACGGTGGGCAGATTCTTAACAGAAAAACCCTGACAATTCTAGACTCTATCAGGTAAATAGTTTTCAGACAGTTAAAATTCCGCGGGAGGTGTGGACTCCCCTAACCCAGCGCTTTAAAGTTAGTTAAATTTCACAAGGATGTGCGGAGTCCTCTGTCAACTGAAAATAAGTGGAAAAAGAACAAGCGATGTAAGAACGTGATCACGATAAAAAACAAGACGTCTGTGTGATTGAGAAAGAGCGAATGAAATATAAAGTTGCCCCTGGGCAAATTGTATTTTATAAAAAAATAATAATAATAATAATAATAAATACTCGATGAACCCATAGGTGAAGAGTCATTTATAGGGAAGACCCGACCGCAATCGAGCCTCTGTGTTACTGGATAAAAGTGAGAAATTTGGGAAAAAATATAAATGGGCTATTTAGATGCGTTAAATCAAAATAATGCCAGAATAATACCGAAAAAGATAAAATATTCCTGTTTTCAGTTCAAAAAATTGGTAAAAAAGGACTGGGAAGAATAGGAAAAATCTAATTGAGTGAATTGAAATACACTAATTTGAGATAAGGGCATTTTTATACCAAAAAATATTGAAAAAATTGTTTATAAATACTTTTTTTTTCTCTCTTTCAATTAAAATGGAAAAAATGGATTGAGTGAAATTCAAATGAGTAAGATAACTCATAAATAAATAGATGCCATTTTCACATTAAATAGGTGAAGCTAAAATAGTAGATTTAATTGGTTTAAAGAAAAAAAAAAAAAAAAAAAAAGAAAAAAAAAAGGAGAGAGAAACATAAAGGGGAAAGTTAATTAAATATTAAGAGAGATAATTTGGTGAAAATTAAGTGAGACTAACCTTAATACAATAGATTGGAAAAAAAACCTTACTTTTTCAACATTGAACTGTTTTAAATCTAGAGTAAGTAAATGGGTAGAGTGGAGCACATTATAGAGTGCTTTTGAAGATCTTCATTGACTTGAAATGCGTTGTTTAGATGCAAACCATTTGCGATTTATGGCATTACCTTTGTGGAACTACCGTAATGTATCCTAAAAAGGAGGATAACGAATATACAGGGCCATATAGTGAACCGCGTCGATTAATGGCTGCTGCCTCTTTACTGAGGAAGGAAGAGCAGGCACACAGTAATACGCCTCGCTCCACGCCGCCCCCACAATATGCCAAATCATTCACATGCGCTAACACCCCCCAGGCCATTTACCCACTTCCGAGGAGAAGCCGTGAAGAGGGTAGGGTTTTACCGCCCGATTCTCAATGGCTAAAAGGCCAAGTGGACCCCCTTATTGACAGAGTAAAACATAGATATAGATAACGAGAAACTGACTAATCCTGAGTAGGTCAGATCATGGGTCATAGCACGGCCTTGGCAGTGATTAATTAAAAAGGGAGTTATTTTTCTGGGTTGAATAATGGTTTTAAATCTAGAAGGGGGATTCACACGTGACACCGAGCAAGCTGTGAATAAAAAAAAAAAAAAAAAAAAAAAAGAGGTGAATATGAGGACGCAGGAATTAAGTGGACACTAAATTGAGGAGAAGATAAAGTTATAGTGAAACAATATTTACACAGAAATATTTGCATGTAAGATGTTACATACAGTTGAGATTTGTGTAATATGCATTTGGTGAAAAATAGTCAAAACATGTGACAGTAATTTTATAGATAAGCTATAAAAATAAAAGAAAATTATATAAAGGATGAAAATCTATTTGAAGGCAAATGAACATAGACATAACATATTGTTTTGCTTTAGAACAAGAAATGAGAGAATTGCAAAGTATTACAATAATAAATTCGACTACAAAAATACTGTAGTGATACAAAAACTACACTATTTTGTTGCCATAATGAGAAATATTATAGACTAAAAAAAAAAATATATATATATATTAGTGAACTATCGTGAAAACACTGCAAAGGAAGGAAACGTTTGATTTTACAGCAAAAGTGTTGCTCTAACGATGTTTTTGAGTTTCAGAATTTTGGTTCTTGTCTCATTTGGACTCAACAATCCGCTGAGGAGAAAATGGAGGAACGGTGAGGAAAAAAAGTAGCATTACTAACGATGATGAAGATATTTGAATGGGATGAACGATGGTAAGTGAAAAACCAATTTTTATGATATTAAAGGAATATGTCAACAATAAAGGCGTTACAGGTGAGAACCAGAAAAGTTTTGTGTTCATATTCGGCCGGTATGAACCATAACTACGATAAGTAGATCTCATCTTGTTGGAATCCATCACAGCGATCATCGAGCAGCGATTGGAGGACACCCTGAACTGGTTGCAAGCCAATTGCAGGGCACACAAAGATAGACAATTCACTAGCTCATTCACACATAGGGACAATTTGGACCAGTCAGTCCACTTGAAATGCATGTTTTTTGAAAGAGGAAAGTAAACCGTAACAATGAGAGCATGCAGGCTGGCTTGGAACACACACACCTGTTCCCAGGTCCTTAGTAATGCCGCACACGTGTTGGCCACTGCGCCACCGTGCTGCACACACATATATAATATATATCTCATCTCATCTCAGCAGCTGCACCGCTTATCCTCAGTAGGGTCGCGGGGGTGCTGGAGCCCATCCCAGCAATCATCAGGCAGTGGGCAGGGGACACCCTGATATATATGATTTTTTTTTTTAACTGAACTATCAATAATGATAATATGATAGGAATTTTGAATTCCGTGTACTAGCTTGCTAAAAGATTTATAGATCTTGGCAGAACCCCTGAAATTTAGTGATACAAAGATCGAACTTATAAATCGGTGACAAATATAGTAGATATCTGCGTATTCATTCAGTTTTGATCATCGAATTATTAATTTAATTTCTGCATTTGTTGATGGTAATTGCGAATAACAGGCTTGTCTTTTTCCATTTTTCTACTTACTGTACTTTTCTTTAACATCTTAGTACAACATAATTCGTGATATCAATCATCAAAGCAAATGAGCCGTTTGAAAGCAAGCTCTCTTTGATGAATTGAACAAGGAAAAAAGCCGTTTGTCTAATAAAAAGACTGACCTTCGCTCGACAAGAATTACCAACAACAATGACGTAATCTCGAAGCGACGAGATCTCATTAGCGAAGATCGGCGTGCAGGAAAATAAAAAAAAAACTCGTACAGCAAATTCAAAATAACGACAAAGCTTGTAAGGCGTTAAATCTTTGTTAAAGAGTAAACTAAATGATAATGAAAATTTAAAGGAAAAAAAAAAAAAGTTGCGTACCCAGCATAAATGATGCGTCTTGGACAGGTAAGCGGGAAAATGAAAACACTGAGTGTATAATACAAGATAATTATACAGAATAGTATAAAAAGAAAGAATATTTGAGTGAACAACTAATCATTTTTCGTTAAAAATGCGAATAGCAAAGGGTAATAACTTTAAGACGTGTAGTTTTGCTCTTAATAAAGAAAGGACGATTAAAGCAATGAAGCTGACTAAAAATGGTCCATAATTTTAGTGTCAATCTTCTTGTTCGTAAATGAACAAATTCAAAAGAGGCGTAAGACGTAAAAAGATTATTTCCTTAGTTGTTCTCGTATTACAGAAAAGAAAATTCGAGACTAGAAATAATTAATAACGTAGCTGAAGCTATTTCAGTCAATGAATGAAATGATTCTTTTAAACAAAGGAAAAAAAGAAAAGTATTAATAGTCGGACCAGATCATGTTGATCTGTATAGCCTTGATCACAAGGGATCTCGAAGGGCTGCATAGAACATAGACTAATGCGTAGAAGCAAAGATTGTTGCGCAGAATAAAAGATATGAATGAACAAAATAAATACACTCAACAAAATGGTTCATGAGTGACGGGTATGTATTGCTCTATATTGAATCAATAACAAAAGATTGATTATGATTACAGAGAGAAGAAAATACAATTAGAAAAGTTATGACATTAAGTTCGATTTGGCATTTTTAGAGATTTTTTAGATCTTTTGAGATTTTTGATGTTTAGATAGTGTGTGGGTTTGGAATTTTGACAAATTTAGCCCAAAGGACAATGATTACACACTGATTTTTTTTTTAGAATGAGTGTTACGATTGACAAGTGATAAGCAAATGTGTAACAAATACTGACTTATGGTTTGGTTAAGTTAAAAAGGGAACGGTTTCTATGGAAGAGCATTTTTACAGTAGAAGACAATAAGAAACTGATCAATCTTGAAGAGAGACATAGGAAATAAAAGTAACGGATTAGTTGATTTCGAGACATATCGGGCTAATTTAAGAATAATTGCATGGGAAATAAATGGGTAGAAATTGATTAAACTAAGATAATGTCTACTAGTACTTAAATTTAGAGAAAAATTTAAGACATAGAGTAATCCGGCCAATTTACTAAAAAAATCCCACTACGTAAGCACAGTGGAATTAACGAGACTCTCAAGTGCCAGTGAATTCCGCAAAAAGACTCTTTCTAAGTCTCCAAAGGACATATAAATCTGTCAAAAAGAGGCCATGGACTAATTTGCTGAAAGAGCCAAAGACATCAGTCATCCATTGTCTGCGCCGCTTATCAACAGCGAGGCCAAGGGAGTGATATGGAGCACATCCCAGCTACGCTCATAAACAACGAGCTCACGGGAGTGTGGGGGTAACACACATGGCGAGACGTAAAGTGTTGGGCCTGCGGTCGAAAGGTCACATGTCCTTTGAATGTGAAGAAGAAAGCTCTGCTGAGCAACACCAAACAGCGTGACTAGGCCAAGATAGTATTCAGACAAAGTCAAATAGATAGATAGATAGATAGATAGATACTTTGTTCATCCCCGAAGGGAAATTCACATTTCCAGCAGCATCCCTGAGCTGAGAACAAACAATCGAGAACAATCGAAAATAACACGGGAGCTGCTGGAGTGGCTGCCATTCGTGACGGCGCCGGAAGAAACGATTCAATTTGAATCATGTACAAACAAACAAACAAAATATTATTGCATATGGTAGCAGTTCTTTTTTCGAGCAAAATATAGAGTGGTTTTCGAGTGCCCTCTTGGAAACAAATGAAAATCATGGAACTTCAATGGACGCTCAGATGCCAATTTTTGAACGCTCATTGCAAATCCTGTTGCGTTTTTGCTTTGGAAAATAATTGTTCATAAGTATGAAACTGATTGTGCTTACTTGAATAATGATTTGTGTTTATGGTAACTGTGTGTACAAAATAATGTATGCCATAGCAGCAGTATTCTTACCTGACCCACTCAAGTCACTGTTTAAACAGTATAACTGGCTTATGGATAGATGCGTACCGCATATCTCGTTGTGCAAAAAGAAGAGCATCAAATGGCAAGACTTGGAAAAATTAGTGTACAAAGGAGAAAGGCTCTTTTCTGGTCGGTGACAGTGACTGTGCCACCAAATGCCACCATTGTGATGTCCATACCGATAACCTCTTTAAAAGGGTTCCAGTGAGGCAGTCTAGGGAGACAGCCAACACATATTACTGGGCAAGGGTGGGAGGAGTACTGGTGGTACGTGTTTGGACACGGAGCGTTCCAAGGGTGGGAGTATTTGGTTATAACGGAAGCAGGGGAGTACTGGACCCCAGGGGACAGCTCTGAGGCCCAGTATTTCAAAAAATCGTAAATTGCATCAAGGAAGCAATTTACAACTGACTATAACCGTTACAAACCAGACAATTCGACCTCCGGGATCAGATTTTTTTTTTTTTAACAGCACGTGCTGGGGTTTCACGTTATGGGCCTGGTCCTCGGGCATGGACCCTTTTTTCCCGGTCGTAGTGTGTGTAAATGACAGTATGAAATCGACTGATCAGCCAAAATTAAGTAACTACTCTGTAACGACAAATATCACATCAGTAAGCATGTCAGTCGAAGACATTAATGGGTGGTTCAAAGTTACCACAGGAATTTCAAGGATAGATAACAACTGGTTGCTAATGGCTGAGCAGGCGGCACATGCTGTCATGAATGATTGTGTTGTGTGTAGTCTGAATGATATACAATGTCACCGAATGTTGACAGTCAATATAACATTTAAACCACTCTCCCGGAGTGACATCTGGTGGTGGTGTGGAGAAGACAAGTTGTATGATAGACTACCGTACAATACCACGGGATTGTGTGCATCTGTGTCTCTTATTTTACCTGTGTCTATAACCGCCACCACAATCCCTTAATTGCTAACATCTGTGAAGAGCTTGTTACCACATGCATGGAAAAGTAAAGGTCTACCTATGCCTGGAGTGACAATGATCCTACATACATCGACAGTATCGGTGTTCCAAGAGGCGTACCAGATGAATACAAATTAGCAGATCAAGTAGCAGCGGGTTTTGAATCTTTGATTTGTTATTGGTGTACAATTAATAAAAATGTTGACAGAATAAACTATATCCATTTCAATGTGCAGAAGTTAGGAAACAAAACAGAACAAGGTTTCTCCGCCATACACGAGCAACTCTCTGCTACCTCCCTCATGGCTTTCCAGAACCGGATTGCTGTTGATATGCTACTGGCTGAAAAGGGAGGGGTCTGTTCTATCTTTGGTGACCAATGTTGCACGTTCATACCGAACAACACGGCAGCAGACGGAAGTCTGACAAAGGCCCTGGAAGGCCTCAGGTCACTTAACAACAAGATGAAAGACCACTCAGGAGTTGACACATCAATGTGGGATGGTTTTGGAGATACGTTTGGGAAATATAAAAAATATTAATATATGGCTATAGCCGTTTTTGCGGCGATTCTCACATTGTGTGGATGTTGTTGTATTCCGTGCATAAGAACATTGCTAATGAGACTAATTACAACAGCTCTTGCCCCAATGCAGGCAAAGATGGTACCTTTGTATGCTCTGTTGCCCTCGGACACCGATGCTGATGATGACTCTGGCAATTACCATAAAAATGACGATGGTGAAAATTGTAATGACACAAATGTTGATGATGATTGCCTGTCTCTGCATTTTCCTTATTTTTACTCAGATCCTGGTCATTATGACGACAACCTCTAAGTGTAACAACTGTTGTTGTGTTCATGATTTCTCTGTTGAAAATCGTATTGCGAAGTGACAGTTGAATGAAGTATTATATCACCTGTAGGATAAAGAGGAGGGAATGATGGAGTTGTATTTATCCTACAGTTGACATTTAATATGTTATATGTGTTCTCAGCCATTTTGAAGAGTTCTCAGCCCGTAAACTAAACTCCAGGGCCATGAGTTGTTTTTTTATGTACAGACTGTGTTTTTGTTCTCACATACCAACGAAATACATCCTGACCTGGCATCCCATAACTCAAGATTGTTCTTCACCAAAGAGCCTGGGAAAAAGGAGTTTCCCAGGACCAAGGTCACCTGTCATCATTGGATGGAAAGCAGACCTTCGAAAGAAGACTAATCAACTCTACGTAGCAAAGGCAAAAACTGAATATTAGAAGGGAGGTTTTTCGAGGAGATCCTCAGAGCCAGAGCCGAGCCGAGCCAGAGCGCAGCAAGCAGGGCAGAGCGAGCGAAAAGATGTCTAACAACAGAATGTCGGCGGCTCTCAATATGATGATTAATAAAGTAACTAATTATAAAGAACCGATTCTCTTTGTCCTATATTGCAGAGCGTTTTATTAAAAATGTTGGGGACATGAACCTAACACATACTGTGCTAGTAAACGTCAGCAAATTACTTCCAGTATTAATGGCTGCAATTTCCCTTATTTTGCAATACCAAACCTTACAAACACAACACGATACCTATTTACTCACAGCAAGACAGACTATGTAAAACAGTGGTCAGTGCCCTGGGTCGTTTGGTACCGGACCGCACAGAACCCAAAAAATATTTGCCTTATATTTTGCTTGCACCGTATCTATTTGTGTTATCAAAGTTCAGGTGCGCGCTATACCAAGGTTTTACAGTATGACGTGACCGTAATTGAGCAATGATTGATCAGTTGATCAATATCGCTTACCTCATTTGATCAGCATTGGATGCAATGGGAATTAAACCCGGATCATAAAAATGAGGGCGCCAAATTTTAACCACTCGGCTAGAAATGTCCAAAGTCCGCCCTGGTAGCCTGTTATGGCCCATTACCAAATTCTTACTTGCCCACGGCTTCTGTCATAAAATTAATGATATGTGGCCTAGCCAGTAATGTTGACTGCAGTATAAAATAAATGTGGCAATAAAACTAACAAAAAAACATTTCACTAGATGATGGCAGTAGCCCTTTGGCCACCTTGCCCTCGGATTTCTGTGAGAATTTTAGCCCACCCTATGTCCTGACATGGTGACTGTAAATGAAAAAGGAAAGTTGACTGTGATGGCTGTTGCTTCCAGGACAAGTGGAAATTAGATTATTTTTCCACCAAAATCAAAAACAACTCCGTTTGCCTAATTTGCCAGGAGACTGTGGCTGTTTTTAAAGAATAAAATCTCAAGAGGCATTGCCAAACGAAACTTGCTGACTACAAAAAGCTAACTGGAAATTAATGTTGTGAAAAGGTGAAGCAACTGAAAGCGGTTTTAACGGCACTGCGGCACTTTTTCATGAGTCCCAGCGGGTCAAATGAAAATGCTACAAAAGCGAGCGATGAGGCCGCGACGCTGATCGCCAAGCGCTGCAAATCTTTCACGGAGGGTGAATTTAATAAACCCTGTTCAAAAAATGTCAATTTTATTATTTTTTATTTTTATTCAGCCAGTATCAACCATCAACATGATATCTACCGGAAATCATTTTGTCACACGAAGCTATCGACGTGACTCGTCGCCTTCGATCGGCGCCGGGTTTTTAGACCCAACTGCTGTGTTGGGAGTCATTAGGTGACCAAACCCCCAAATTCCAACCCTTAATGCCGAGCGCCAAGCAGGGAGGCAATGGGTCCCAATGTTGTAAGTCTTAGGTATGACTCGGCCGAGGCTTGAACCAGCGACCTCCCAGTCTTGGAGCGGGCGCCCTACCATCTAGGCTACCGAGCTGGTACATTTCCAGCTTCCCAAATCTGCCCTGCTTCCTGAAAGGTTTGGACACCCATGCACAACGCTTCTAGAATTGTAGACGACAATGGAAAAGGCATTACATTTTATCGCCTCATCACACTATTTTTGCTCACAGTGCCATGTCGTATAATCTTGTAATGAAGCATTGGGGGAAAGAGTTCAGCCAAAACAATGTAGAACAACGTGGTGCTGTGAGTAAAAATAGTGTGATGATGAGATAAAATCGAATGCCTTTTCCTATGTCATCCAGATCCCTAGTGGTCCAGTGATTTTGCAGTGGATTTCGGCTTATTTTTTATTATCGTTGTTCTCATTATTATTTTTAATGTTATAGGGTGTTGAATACCGTGACTATTGTTAAACAGTGTTCACAATTCAAAATGATCAAAAACGCTTAAAATACGGGAAAAACATATAAGTTGACGAGTATAAAGACAGGAAGTACACGTGTGAGTATAGTAAAGTAGGAACTTTTCCTAGTTACATTATTTACCCCTGCTGGAATGGTTCTCTCCTCTTAAGAAAAAAAGCACTAGCGTGAATGCTACCAGAAAACAATGGTGTTCTACTCATTCACAGATACACTTTATGGAATCATTCCCGAGTATGTGGCTCACCTACCTCGGGTAAGTAGGATTTGGGTTTAAACTCATGTAATCTTTGCATTTTTTTTTTATTAGAGATCATTTTTTTTGTTTGTCTTTTTTAAGCCCCAATGTGTAATATTTGACCACTAGATGGCACTGTGTTGTCCCGTGCAAGCGAGGGCAAGTGCCAGAACAAAGCCTGGCGGCAGGATGCCGGACAGAGATGGCGGAGACCTAAGTTAGGATTCCAGTGTGTAAAAGAAATACAAACATCACAAAAAAAATGATTTTTTTTTTTTTTAATAAAAATTATCCAAAAGGATATGATAGTTCATGTTTCTTGGGCTAGTATTCAAATCAATGTTGTTTTTTTACTGAAGGATTTTTTTACCACTACCAGGAACTAAATATTACACACTGTCCCTTTAAAATTCCAACAGATGCACATGGCATCGTGCAATCTATTTAGCTTCATAAATGTCCGCATGTCGTGTCTGGAAGAAGTACAAAGCTTTCGGAAAGCTTACGGCAGACCACAGTCGGAACGCGACAAACCACATCAATATCGGAAACCATCTACATTGCCACGCCGACTATTATGCTGTCCTTCTGATTTGTCGTCCGTACAGATGCCTCAACACATCCATAACGACACTCTCAATATATTATTTATCAGCTGACAAGAGTGTCTGGTATTACTGTCATACTCACAAAGCCAATAGAAAAGATCAATTTTAGGTACATGGGAGCCAAACACTGCCTCCTAGAGGCCAAAATGCTCACATACCAATGCCAGCGGTATTGTATTGAAGGTACCAGTGAGATAAGATAGTTTTGAGTCTTTCCAATTTGAATTTATAGTTAATTTCATTGCTATTTGTATCATATCTAATATTCAGTATCATATAAATCGTATTATAAATAATTTAATCATAGTTCTTTACTTTTGAAGGATGAATAGTTTTGTAATTGCTCAATGGGGAACGATGACTTACAACATGAGTTTTGAGTGCTGTCCTGCGAACAATTTGAAATGTTTGCCTATTACGGGTCAAATGCACTATTTCCTATCAAAATATAGACAAAAAATACAGTATCAAATACCAAAAGGGGGACGAAAAATGAAGTGAAAGTAGTCTGGAGTCATCACAATAATGTTGCTGATGTGAAATTAAGTCTTTAGTTTAAAAATGTGCATACTTTAGTATATTTTTACAATCTCAATTGTTTTTCATTTGCAATATCAAACAAAGGAGATAACAAAAATTCACCGGATTTACTATCCACATTCGGAGGGGTTTAAAAAAATAAATTGTATATTTACAAGAATCCAGGTGTTGCTAAAATAGAAATAAATATAAAAAAACACTTACATTTCAGAAATTCCTCTCTTGCTCTTGGTTCTGGAGCCTGGAAGCTTTCAAGGCTGATTTCTCTCACTGATGATAGAAAATAATAGGCACAGTTTATGTAGATTAACAAAGTTTTAGGATTAATTGATGTGATTAACTACTTTTATGTGCAATGCTTTTGAACGCGAAATAGCGATATTGTGAAAATTCAATCTTCACACTACATGTATGATTATGTCAGAGTTAGAATATTGTAATATGTCACTGCATATATAGGGTTTCAAGTTATATTTTGCAGTTAACATTTAAAAGTGTGTTTTTTCGTACAATTCGAGCTGAAACACAGCAAGATTAAAGCAATAGTCTCCTTAAAACTGTACAGGTTTAATCCTTAACATAACCTAAAATATCCTACTCCCCCCAAAAACTCGCATCATAATACATCATTTTGTCACCACATAACAGACATTCCTGTGCTTATTTACTCACATGCAGGAAAAGCAGGAGTGTTGTGATTGTCCGTGGCTGCAGGGGAGTCCAAGAACAGACCGGGATTAACTGCAGTAACAAAACAAAATGTAGTGGCTTCTTTTCAAAGGAACAAAGTGGACTCGGGCAAACTGCAGAGTCTTACTTTCTGTCGGTGTTTCCGACACACTTGGTAGTCCGCCTGTTAAACAACAGCAGAAAATGCATAATCAGCAGGTGACATGTTGCATCCGCGGCTGTAAAATAAAAACTTGAAGTTTTCCTGCCTGCAAATGGCGTTGGAGCTGCGGCAGTGTTTCCACGACGGGAGCGGAAAATGCTGCTGATTGATGGCATGCGACTGAAAGCTGAACAAATATAGAATGCACCAAAGAATTAGCTTTTGTCTGGAGTTCAGATTTTGTGTATTGTTTATTGATGCTCCTGCAAAATCCATTGCAGCCTGGTCACCCTGGAAGGGGGATTACCTCGTGTGCTGCCCCTTCTCAAGGTTTTTTAATTTCCTCATGCTGAGCATTTGAGTTTTTCCTTGCCATCATGTAGGTTTTAGATCAGGGGATGATGTAATAATAGTCTGTCGTCAACCCTTTAAGACTTCTAGTGATTAAGGTCTTAACAATATAGACATGAATTGACTTGACTATAGAGGCAAGAAAAAACGTAAAAAAAATTTTTTAGTGCAATGTGACCTTTGATGTTCTGCAAAGATTTAAAGGTTGGGCTGTGTCGTTTGAGGTGTCCCTGAAAATTCCGAAATAGTACTTTTTTTCAACAAAGTATGTGGTAACAATGTCCCATTGAGTTTGAAAGTCCTTTGTAATTTTTCTTCCTATTAAAGGAATATGGAAGTTTGAATTTGGGTTTTGTCTGTTGGACTCTGTGTTTTGTGCAAAAGTTTTGTGGAGTAGATCACGTGGGGCAGCTCTCAGGCAGTGGGAGGAGACCAGCTGTCTGGGGGCCCAGGCGGAGTCGACGCGCCATTCTTCCGGGAACGGGAGACCAATGAGAGCGGGCTGCGTCGCGACCAGGCGGAGTTGACGCGCCATTCTTCCGGGACGGGAGACCAATGGGAGCCAACCAAAGGGCGGAGGAGATGCTTTGCTGAGCAACTCGGAAGAAGGAGAAGAGTCGGTTTTTGGAAGGAGAAGCGTGCAGAGATGTAGTGATTTGTGTGTTAGAAATAAATCCACTCGTGAGTGAAATGCCGGCTTCTGAGAACTTTCTATGCAGAAAAGAGCGCGCAAATTGTTTGGATGAATGGTGATTGGGAAAGGTCACAAATTGGAGTCAGATGATTAATTGAAGTTTGTGTTGATTTAACAAGAAATTCCAACACTATCTGTTTTTATTTTTATTTTATCAGAGCTGTTCCAGGCTTGGAACACATCAGTAAGCAAGAAGGGGAGTGATCGATGTAGAGTGATCTCATGCTACTGTTTGTGGTTTTCGGTTAGGGTAGCATAAGAGTGATCAAAGTAAGAAAATAACAGTCCAAACGCCACACCAAACCCCTTAAAAGATGAAAAATGAAGTGTTTATCTGACCACATCTAAGAATTTCACATACTTGAACGTGTAACAAAAAGAGCTTGACAGAGACTGAAATGATGATTTAAGCCAAAAGATGGCGTTTGAAGTTACGGACACCACATTTAAAGAAGCATTCTACTTGCTGATGCAATCTTCTGGCTGAAATCATCATTGCCTATGTCAACCTCCTTTTGTTGTGTGGGCAATTATGTGATACTTTTAAAGTCACTTGAATAAACTCTACCGTTTTTAAGTTTTTTTAGGGTTTGGGTTGGCATTTGGATTGTATTTGAAACATTCATTTTCTTAATTTCACCACTTTTATCCTAGAACAAAAGAAAACCGCCAGCACGCGCGTGAAATCACTCTCCTCCCCCCCGAACCCACCTGTCACCTTTCTTCCATCGTAATGCGCTCTGTGGGCGGAACGCCAAGGCTAAAAAAAGTAAGATAAAGTAAGGTAAGGTAGAAAAATATATAAAGCTGAACTCAGTTGGACGTTGTAAACATGAACCGAATGAAGAAAATATTACATTTGAAACTTTTGAAGGACTCAAACTTCGCACCCCTCCTTTAAGTTTTACAAATATTTGGTATGCTAATACGTTTTGCCCCCCTGCACTTCCAAAATACGATATAAATGGGCATGTGATGTAGTATACAACATTTCTTTTATATTGATACCCGAATATGTAGTTTTCATTTATACCAATACCGCCAACTCATGTAATTGGATTACAAAACGTTCTGCCCTTGGCAAAAAATAACTGATATCTTTAGAGATGAACTTCCAAATAAAATACAATATTTTTTCTTAAAGGGACAATACATAATAACTAGATGTTGCTGTATAGTGTAGTGCAACAGAAAACAAGTGCAACAAAGCACAAAAAAGAAAACAAACTACAGAGACTGTAAGCGACCAAAATGCACAATTTTGCTTCTAATTTTTTGCCCACTCTTCTGCAAGCTTTTTTTTTTTGTTTTTTCAGGGGGACCTGTAGCAGCAAGATGGCAAATATTCATGTGTGATCCGTCTATGTGAGCCTTATATTGGGAAAAATGTATACAAATTTCCTGTGAGTATTTTTTAAATACAAGTTCATAAGATAGTTAATGTATTTTTATCATTGCTATTCAAATGAATATTGTTTTTTAAGAAATTATGCTTTTTTTGTCACTTGGTGCTAGTATTCAATAATAGTATTCTAAATAATGTACAATGTTCCTTTAATGTTGCATTAAAAAGAAATTTACCCATCCATCTATCCATTATCTGCACCGCTTATCCTCGGTAGGGTCGCGGGGGTGCTGGAGCCCATCCCAGCTATCTTCGGGCAGTGGGCAGGGGACACCCTGAACTGGTTGCCAACCAGTCACAGGGCACACAGAGACAGACAACTCACTCACTCATTCACACCTAGGGACAATTTGAACCAGCCAATTAACCAGACAGGCATGTTTTTGGAATGTGGTTGGAAACTGGAGTGCCAGGAGAAAACCCACGTAAGCACGGGGAGAACATGCAAACTCCACACAGGAGGATCGATCTCACGACCTCAGAACTGTGCCGCACACGTGCTAACCACTGCTAACCAGCAATTTACCACCCCTCTTAATTTGAGATAGCTGATTATTAGCCATTTAAATGAAGCCGATAGAGATATCCGCGATCATCGCAAATCCCAATAAATAATTTTTTAAAAAAGCTGGTATCGGCAACACTTTCGATTCCTTGTACCAAGACTTTCTAATTCTTAAATACAGTTAAACAATGTAAATGGTGGAGATCTGAACCACTGAAAACTGTAAGTTCAGACCAAATACATTGATTTCAAAGGCTAAAACAGGGGTGGGCAAAGGCTATTTATTTTGGCCAGCTTATTCAAAATGGTAAACTATATGGATAATATATGTAATAATGAAAGAAAGTTATTTTTGTTTTGGTGCGACTTTTGTCCCATTTTTTGTACTCACGTGTTTTAAATGATGTATACATTTTATTTTTCAAGATATTCATCAAATTTCAAAGAAAAAAAAACCTTCTAAGCTGGCATTGCAGTTTTATCAAATTTAGTGCTTAAAAACAAGGACCTAGTACATCATTTTGCTTTGATTTTGAGCGTTTCAAAACGTTTTGGGTGAAATTAAATTAATAAATAATATAAATACAACATTCCAAAAACGCAAAATATTCATAAATGCAAATAAGAAGAATTGGATAGTTGACATGATCCATTATCCTCGTGTATTGCCGATGTATCAAATCTGAGACTATCAGCAGATCAGTCACTTCCCTTCAGTCACCATTTTTAACCAAATGTAGCCCGGAGTTCAAAAGGTTTGCCCACCCCTGGGCTAATACTTTTAAGATGTACTTCATTGAAATTACTTTCCTATCCTTTGTCAAAACTCGTCCGGAACATTGAACATTGAACAAGACCTTCTTTGTGAAGTGTAAAAGTACATTCTGTACAAAGGTTATGCCAACGATATAATATGGCAAAATGATTTTATACCACCACTTGATGCTGGAACAGGGGCAAGAGTCTGGGCTGGATTCGGGCTGACTGGGGTAGGAGCAGGAGTAGCTGGGACAGCCTGACTTTGACTGTGCCTGCTCCACAGCGACTGGGATTCTCTCCGGCTTGGAGTTGGGCTAGCTGCTGGGCTTGGTCTGAGCCGTGCTGGAAAAGCAATGAAACACGTAAAATGGGATACTAATCAAGAAATTAGGCTGTTAGGAATAAATACAGTTGTGAAACTTACTTGACTCATTTTGATCTTGCCTTCGTCTGTCCCATAACCTGGGTGACCTCTGAACAACCTCTGCAATTAAATGGAATTGTCTTTTATTGGTCATTGATAAAAATATAGTGAACCTTTTTGCAACCAAATTAGACATACCATATTTGGATAAGCACGCAAAAAAACACATAAAATGGAAGAATAGTGCAACATTACCAAAATACAATGAACAGTAGTGTCATAAAATCCAGCAGCAACAAGAAATCCCAAGTAAGCCATACAAATTGATCTATATACCGAAGCCAAATCCCCTTAGTGGGAGGTGCTAGAGTCAAGAGCCATAGGTTTCCGACCCTCTGATAGTCATGAGTGACGTCATAGTCCAAGCTGTAGGCAAAATACTGTTAAATCGTACTGCCTTTTTTGAATTAACATTGCTGACCTCGTGATGTGTCTCTGCTCCTTACGTCTTGACCTCTGATGCCTGAAAGTAAATAGTTTCAGATTTCAGAACGGTTTCACCCCTCGTCTTCATACAGTGAGATTCATTACCTAGGCCTCGTCTATCAGCGCTCCGAGAATTTACCGAAATACTCGGTGATGATCCTGAAAAGACATTTAATTAGTGTTGCGTGTAAATGGATGGACCGAGAGGTAAGATCTTGGGCCCGAGCCCGAACCCGGCCCAAAATCGGGGATAAACTGTCAACCCTTAAATTGGGCCAGGCTTCTCTCTTGCTGATTTTATTTGATTATCCACTTGTCAAGTGTTCTATGGTTATTTTTATTTGTAGAAAATCTTGGCAGCATGCCCGCTGCTCGGCGCGTGTGCTGCTAGCGCCAATCGGTGCCGGGTCGTGCTTCCCATGTTCGGTGCGTACACTGTTCAGCGGCACCGTCGGACACTGAAGGTAGAAACGGGGTTTGGGAGGGAGTGGGGCGTTTGTATTCAGTCACGGCCAAAATCTCCCTTCCTCCTCGTAGATAAAAAAAATAAAAAAAATAAAAATCGGGTTAACTTTGTGCTCGGTCCCTAATGTCAAGTTACCAAGTCGGGCTCATGCCGGTTGGGGATTCTATACCTGCAGGCCGGGTCGGGCTGGAATTTTTTATGCCCGATCTTACATCTAGATGGACCGCAACAATAGAGCCATACCTGCTGAACGGTTGTTGGAGTTGCGTGATCCCAAAGCAGAAAATACTGAAGGGGAAGAATATTTCATGATTTTTCATCTTTCTATGTTGTTTTAGTCATTGCTCGTGTTGTTGTTGTTGTTTTCAACATGCAGACAAAAACTTACATTTTAAGAGACCTCCTCTGGCACCGCGATTAGCTGCAGGATGACAAAACCTCCCAAATAATTAGCTCTCTCGCTGATGTGTTAGCTTTAGTCTACTAAAACTAAAAGATAATATTCTTACCGGCTCCCAATGTGAACAGCGTTGTGTCGTTTACTGTAAACGGGGAAGGTAAGGATGTTAAAATAAATGAATAAAACTGAAAATATTTTAGGTATATAGTCTTGATTCAAACAAGTAGAACAACATCAATGTAATAAATATATAAAATGTAAATGTCAACTTCCATCCCCACTAAATAATAGCAACTGTGTCCACGTATCTATTTTTATTGCAAAAAGTCCATCCAACCATCCATTATCTGTACCGCTTATCCTCAGTAGGGTCGCGGGGGTGCTGGAGCCCATCCCAGTGATCTTCGAGCAGTGGGTAGGGGACACCCTGAACTGGTTGCCAGCCAGTCGCAGGGCACACAGAGACATACAATTCGCTTGCTCATTCACACCTAAGCACAATTTGGACCGGCCAATTAACCTGACATGCATGTTTTTGGAATGTGGGAGGAAACCGGAGTGCCCGGAGGAAACTCATGCAAGCACGGGGAGAACATGCAAACTCCACACAGGAGATTCGATCTCATGACCTCAGAACTCTGTTGCACACGCGCTAACCACTGCGCCGCTGTGCTGCCTTGCAAAAGGTTCAATAAGAAAAAAAAAAAACACATTCAAAATCCTCTCTCCCTGCATTTTTTGTTTTTCTGGCACAATTAAGAATTAATTCTATTCAAGTGAGAAAAACAGTACACAAAATTACCTAATTACTGTATAGATCAGAGGTGTCAATCTAGCGTCCCGCGGCCCGGATCAGGCCGGCTAAGGGATTGAATCCGTCCCGCAAGACAACGCTCAAAGAAGCGCGAGAGAAAAATAAGCTGCAGGTTTAATTATGTCCACTTGATGTTGCCAAAGCCAGGTGCCTCTCACAAAGACAATGTACTTGTGTTTCTTTCTCTCTCTTTTCCTCCCTATATCTCTGTATTCCACCTTGGGCCTTTTATAACCCATTTTTGGTTGCACGACAGAATACAGCAACATCTAGTGATCATATAGTCGAACAGCCATTTAATCCTGACCTTTTTTGGTAATCTTGCCCAGCTCCTGGTTGCACAAGTCCTCCACTCGCTCCCTCAGGTCCAAGACGGCATCCCGCACAGGCTCAAAGGAAGCCTCGTGGTTGACTTGCACAGATGGAAGATCTCCCGACTCAAGTGGACTGCACATGGTTTCGTACATCTGAAAGGAATTGTCAGTTCGTCGCTTGTTGTTGTTGTTGATGTCACTTGGATTGACGCTTTGAAGCAGACAACATTAGGTCTATCAATGTGAATGAATTCAAACAAAACAAATTCCAACCTTCAGATAGTAGATGTGGTCCTGACATTGAGCCAGGTCCTTCATCTGATTCTCTCTCCTCTTGAGCTCAGTTATCTCAGCCTCCAGACTGCTAGTCACCTCCTGGGCCTGCTCCATCTTCTCACGACCGACCTCGTCTAACAGCTCCTCCAACAGTTCCTGAAGTCTCTCCACTGATTGCTGGAGCTCCTGTAGGACCTTCTCGGAGTCGCTGTGAACGCGGTCTGCAGAACGCTGTTCATGCATGCATACCATCAACAACATTTAGGATGCATTACTTTTCATTGCGCTATTATTACAACCTAGGCCAGTCTCCAAGCATTGCCTTGTGGGTCGTTTTGCCCATTTATCCTGACATTCTTTTCATCCCCTTTTCTTTATTAAGTCTATATTAAGTGTTATCCTAGAGTGTCACGTCTAATTCTAATTTCATAAATCATTAATCTGCCGCAGTTGCTTTCTGTAGGCGTAAAACGAATGAAGGGAGATAAGGAGACATTTGCTAGTTTCTTAATAAAATCTTCAACAGGAGGAGGCTGGTTTGTTTTTAAAATCATTGGCTTCAAGGGAGAGTGTGTATTATTTAGCGCTTCTTATTGGTGAAAAAAAAATCGTTCAAAAAAATTGATTATTAATTAAAATAATGAGCAAGAATACATTAACTATTATGTATGTTTATTTTTACACATAGTTTGATAAATGTATTCGAGCCTTGTGTAGTGGGAGCTGACATCATTGCCCGCCATTTTGCCGCAACAGGGGCCTGAAAACCTAAAATCTGTCTTTTTTCCTTTTTCTTCTATTTCTCTTTTATTTTATTTTCCCCTCCTCTTTTGTTTATTTTTTTCCTCTTTTTTTCATTAATTTTCTTCTTTTTTGCATTAATCTTCTCTTCTTTATTCGTTTTCTCTCCTTTTTATTTTACTGTTTTCTTTTTTTCTATTTAATTTTTTCCTTTTGTTATTTTCAGTTGTTTTTTTCTTTGTGAAAGGCTGTGCGCTCTAGTCGCTTTGAGTCCCTATGGTTTGATTTTTCCTTGTGCTTTGTAGTTGTGGTTCTCAATACCACGACATCTAGCTCTAAAATCATACACACCGGCCCTTTAAAGCTTCCTTTCACATGTTGAACAAAAAAACGTATCACTATCTCGCAGCTCAAAGTATAATTACATCTACAATATGGGACTAAACAAATGCACTATGCACTTAAAAGGGGTCAAAACCCTCAGCTTGCAATGAAACGGCAAACTCAGCTCCCCATCTTACCTTCATGCCGTCCATCATCTTCTTCATGTCCTTCACCTCTTGCTGTCTCTCTTTGATCTTCTTCTGAGTTTCCGCCTGAATTTCGGAAATCACCTTCTGCAGTAGATAGAGTAGGACAACCAAAGACCTCGGTCAGAAGAGGAACGTGATGGATCAAGAATGTCGTCAGGAATGTGTTCAACCAGATAGTGATGATGCAAAAATCAGGTCCCTGAGCCAAAGTCTACCACTCTGTATATTAATTTACGTTTTATCATTTGGAAAATCACTAAGCAACGGTTAAGAGAATGCTTCAAAAATAAACTTACGGCCAGTTTGTCTTTTCATGAGTTCCTTTTCTAATTTTAACCAACCTTAAGTGCTGCATTGGACAAACAATCCAAATTTACTATGTGTACGGAAGGTGTATAACTATAAATAAACAAGAATAAAGGACCAGTTATTGTTTAAATTGAGTAATAACAAAATTGTATCCTAAGAATTTAATGTTTTTTGTGTTTTTCAAGACCACCTTGTTTCAGTTCTAGGTCAGTACTGAAAAATTGGGGGAATCCCTGATAAAGAAAACAAACACCAAGACCACCGACATATTCCAAAGACTGATCATGCATACAAAATTCCTCTAAATCTCGACAATACAAGCATACATAATGTTGACTACAAATGCAAGGAAATAATAACGTAAAAGCACCACCCAAGTTGAAGTTTCTATGTCCTGATCTTAAATACAACAACAAGACAGATAGCAAGATTAGCGTTACTCAAAACTCAAAATGAGGATTGATAATGTAACATATTATGGGTACATGCCCAGTCCTTGTAAACGTAACTGTATCCTAACTTTACCTTTATTCTAGTTATAATCCTGTAAGGTTCAAACTTTTTACCGAGGTGAATTTTGACGGTAACATTTTATCTTGAAATAAATCTTTATTTGCCTGAATTTAATAATACGTTTGGGAATATCATGATTTTTGTCATGACCTCACTTCATCCATTTTCTTGCCGCATGGACTCACAAATTTTATTTATATTTTAAGTGTGGTCAAAGTTAAAGTTCTGCCTCTTTTTAAAGCTTTCAAGCTGCTTTAAATCTTGAATTACACAGTTCAAGCTTTAATCGTGTCACTTTAATGGAAGTGTTCAAATTGCTTGAAAGCTTGAACTCCAAAGGTAATACAGTACTTGACGGTGGACAATTGAATAGAGACTTTCTTTTAACTTTGACTTTGAATTTAAAGTAGTTTAGGTAAATCATTCAAGTTTCTAAAAGTGTATAATTCAGTGGTTAAGGATTTAAAGCTTTAAATGAGACAGCTTTTTTAATTTAGAAGTACAGCTGTAACTTTTAAAAAGCTTTAAAGATTTACTCTGTGAGTTATTCAAGTCAAGTCATATTTATTTGTGTAGCCCTTTATCACAAAAAGTCTCAAAGAGCTGTACAGAGCACAAAAACAACAACAAATATAGTTTTCAAGCTCCTAAGATCGCTCAAGTAAAGAAAAAACAATGAAATGTTGTTTTTATTTACATTATAAGGTGTACTGATCGTCATTGGCTAGTCATATTGTAATCTTGAGTCATCATGTATGAAACATTCACTTGAAATAAATATCAAGCTAGCTTCTTGACAGGGATTGTGTATTTAAAGAAAAAGAAAAATTCAGAGGGATATATCATTAACAAAGCCCTAAATGATTGACGTTTTAACACAATCAATTTTTCGTTGTTTTGTTTTCCTCCCAAAACAAATATATTATTTAATGCTAAAACATGAGGTCAAGCTCCATTTAGCATGACAACCAATATAGATGATGAAGGATGGATGTGATCCAAGAATATTTACAGTCATCCTTTTCCTGAGACATGTGTCCAAAGAGGAAATGCACACCTTTCCCGTGAATATATGAAAGTTGAATATTTCAATATGCTTTAAATTCTGTAGTTAAAGATTTAAAGGGATAGTGTGTATTATTTTGTTCGTCTTAATATTATGATATATCTCCATACACTAAAAAACCCAATCCATCCATTATCTGCACCGCTTATCTTCAGTAGGGTTGCTGGGGTGCTGGAACCCATCCCAGCTGTCTTCGGGCAGTGGGCAGGGGACACCCTGAACTGGTTGTCAGCCAGTCGCAGGGGCGGCAGTAGCTCAGGAGGTAGAGAGCTCGTCTTGGGATCAAGGGATCCCAGTTCGAATCCCGGCTCGTCCGGGTTACATGTCGAAGTGTCCTCGGGTAAGACACTGAACCCCTAATACCCCCAATAAGCAGGTTAGCGCCTTACATGGCTGCAAGGCCGCTATTGGGAAATGTGGAGCACATTGTAAAGCGCTTTGGGAAGTCATTGACTTGAAAAGCGCTATATAAATGCAGATCATTTCATTTCATTTCATTTCACACAGAGACAGACAACTCACTCGCTCAATCACAGCCAGGGACAATTTGGACCGGCCAATTAACCTGACATGGTTTGGAATGTGTGAGGAAACCGGAGTGCCCACAGGGAGAACATGCAAACTCCACACGGGAAGGTTCGATCGCATGACCTCAGAACTGTGCCCTACACGCCCTAACCACTGTGCTGCCGTGGTGCCCTTCTTACAAACATGCATTTTTCAAAATACTCTTAGGTCAAGAAATAAGCAATAAATTAACAAATGTGAACTACGGTAATCAATTCTAATAAGATTAAGAGGATCACATGAATTTTGTGTTGCATTTGTTTTTTGAAAAATGTTGCCAAGACCTGTACTAATTCTCCATGATGAAAAATTGCAACTGGATATCTCAGTCCCTGGTTTTAACAATTTCATTCTTACCTCCTCTACCACTTTATGGATTTGACTACCGCTTTTCTCCCCCTCATAAATTCCTATTGATTTAACAAAAAATAATTTACCGCTTTTCAAATCTATTGGTGCTGTACGGATTTGAAAATGTCTTACTCTCTGCTGCCATCTCCTGGATTGAAGTCTTCATCACAACCTCAGTCGGGTCGTTCATTATGCACGTGCATTTCTTAGATGCGCCCGAATAATCTCTTCTTTTTCATCATTCTGGGGTTTGAGTTGGTGTTGGGACTGTATTTGAAACAGGCCTTTTTTTACTTTCACATTTTTCATGCTACACTAACAAAAAAACTGTAATAAAGAGCATAAGGTCACCTAACGTGTTGCGCGTCCCAAACAGCAATGCTAAAAGTAAGACAAAAGCAGATGGGCGCAGTGGGGGGAAATATAAAGGCTCTTTAAACTCAGAGACATAATAAATAGGGAAAATATTTTATATTGAACTTTTTAAGGACACCTCAAACGATACACCCCACCAACAAATTGAATCTTAACTCGAAACTAGTATTTTAGTCTGCTGCTGCTTTATTTTGAAAATATCACATTCGATTTCTGTTTCGCCAAAAGTTTGCCAGATGTTGTTTCAAACAAGCACATGTTTTGTGTTTGTTTTTTTTGTAATATTTTAGCGACGGATAGTGTTTCGTATGTAAAAATTGTGTGCAATAAAATCGACCGGTTTTTGATGTCAAAAGGTTGGTATGTATGCGATTGAAAGTTTCACCTCTTTGTCCATACGCTCAGCCTTGGTGGAGACACTCTCATGACCTTTGTGCTGGTTGCTGGTGCACAACCAACAGATGAAGACCTTACACTGACGGCAAAAGAACTCCTGCAAGTACTTGTGCTGTGTGCAGATCTTCTCTGACAAATTGCCTGTGGGTTCAATCAGCTCATGTTCCCTGAAGGCCCTGTTGGTCTGGTGAAGATTCAGGTGGCTCTCACAGTAAGAGCTCATGCACACCAAACACGTCTTGACTGCACTCTTCTGCTCTCCTTTGCACAGGTCGCATTGTACAGCCGAGGAGGACAGACTCTCTTGGGATTTCATAGCCCGACGTATGCTTTTGGAGACTTCCGATTTGGGGATACCTTTGCGCAGCTGGTCCACAGCATCGGCCAACATGGTGTTCCTGGAAAGCGAGGGCCGCGGGGAGTAGGTCTGACGGCACTGTGGGCAGCTGTAGATACCTTTGGGATCCTCCTTGCTCCAGCAGTCCTTGATGCAGGCCATGCAGTAGCTGTGGCCGCAGGGGATGGTGACCGGATCATTTGGAAGATCTAGACAAACCGGGCAGTTAAACTGCTCTTCTGTCCACAGCTTACTACTCATTGTCGAACGAGGAAATCGAGAGGCGGAAACAACAGAGGTCCTAGACACGGCGAGTGAAATAGAGGGGTTGATCGGAGTGGAGCAAGGAAATATTAAGTCGGTTGGAGAGGCGAGAACAGGGAGGGGCCTGAGCCACCAGGCAGGTCGAGCGGGTACGAATAGGTGTCAGTGGAAAAAACTGCTTCTCAATGGGTGAAGCAAATTCTTCGATTGTGGACAGGGAGCAATGCATAAAGCCCCAGAAACCGAAACCTGAGAAAAATGAATGTATGTTATTTGATTAAATTGGTTAAGTAAATGATAAAAATCTGTTATGAGCAAGAAAATGGCTGGACAGATTCAGATTTAAATCTCTACAGTGTAAATTCAAAAAAAAAAGAAAGCCAATGATAGAGCTTGTTTCTTGTATTTATTTTAAAACACAAAAACTGGTGCTAAAACTGTGCCCTCATGAGTGGCATCTCTCTCTCTCTCTCTCTCCTCTCTCTCTCTCTCTCTCTCTCTCTCTCTCTCTCTCACACACACTCTCTCACTCTCTCTCTCTCTCTTTCTCTCCTTCTTTCCCTGTCCTTCTCTCTCTGAATCTCAATCTCTCTCTCTCTCTCTCTCTCTCTCTCTCTCTCTCTCTCTCTCTCTCTCTCTCTCTCTCTCTCTCTCTCTCTGTCTCTCTCTCTCTGTCTCTCTCTCTCCTTCTCCCTCTCTCTCTCTTTCTCCCTTTCTCTCTCTGCCTCTCTCCCCCCTTTTCTCTCTCTCTCTCTCTCTCTGTCTATCCCCTTTCTTGCTCTCTCTCTGTGTCTCCTTTCGTCTCTCTCTCTCTCTCTCTCTCTGTGCTTCTCTCTCTCTCTCCGTGCTTCTCTCTCTCTCTCTCTCTCTCTCTCTCTCTCTCTCTCTCTCTCTCTCTCTCTCTCTCTGTTTCTCTCTCATATCTCACTCCGTCTTTCTATCTCACTCTCTTGCTTCCTCTCTCTCTCCCTCACTCTCTCCACCTATCTGTCTCTCTTTCTTTCTCTCTTCCTTTCTCTATCTCTCAAAACAAAACAAAACGTCCTCTGAGATGTCACGTTTCGGGCAACAGGTTGGAGACCCCCAAATCAAGTTTCATGTTTTTTCCGACATTCTTAACAGCAATTAAACACACAATTTTGTGTAAGTCTACAAATACAGTAATACAAAGTGTCGTTTTTTAATCAACATCAAAACTGTCGCTCGCAGTAATTTTTGCATAGATTGTCTGCCTAGACAAGCTAAGCAGGAAGTAATAAACGGCGACTCCTCTTGCCTTGTTATACGTAACGACTCTTCGGCGAAGTGTTCTGCACGCACTATTGCTCGAAGATGACGTCACAGAAGACACAGTCAAAACGTCCTGGGGTCGGAGTGGGTATTCTGGTTACCGACCACAGTCATCCAGGCTGTGTCCTCCTCGGAAAGAGAAAAGGTGCTGTGGGGAATCAGAAGTACCAACTTCCTGGCGGCCACCTGGAGTTTGGGTACGTAGTCTACTAGCAGGAACTTGAGCAGGAGTTTTCAGCAGGGTAATATTGTTTTGCCAAAACGTCTTATCAATGCATAGTGGTCATGCGCACGTCTCTGGTTTCGATTTCCGAAGGACAGTACTTACAATGTTCGATTCGGTTTAGTCTTATTCGACTTTCTATTAATTCAAAATATGGTTGTCTGACATAGCTTACAAACCTGGCGTCTTTTTTCCTGTGGTAGCTGTTTTGCATAGTGTTTGTTAACTACGGTAATCCCGCACTGTATGTACGCATGCCAGCTCTCGTTTTATGTTACGAGTAAAAGTTCTGTTTGTGATCATTCTGAGTTTCAGTGTAGCTAGTTTACTTGATAAGAATGAAAACAAAATTCGCTGTCAGATTAACCTACGGAAGGAGGTCTCCACAAGTTAAGACGTTTCGGAAGAACACTGGTGTTCTGCCATATTTTCCTACTCTGGCGATTTTTCCAACCGGAGGCTGATTCGAATGTAACAGTAATATAACATTTTCATTATTTGCGTATATTTGATATGAAATATAGTTGATAAGGAAAGCACGGCGGCACAGTGGATGGCGCGTGTGTGGCACTGTTCTGAGGTCATGGGATCGAACCTTCCTGTGTGGAGTTTGCATGTTCTCCCCGTGCCTGCATGGGTTTCCTCCGGGCACTCCAGTTACCTCCCACATTCCAAAAATATGCATGTCAGGTTAATTGGCCGGTCCAATTTGTCCTTAGGTGTGAATGAGCGAGCGAGTTGTCTGTCCCTGTGTGCCCTGCTACTGGCTGGCAACCGGTTCAGGGTGTCCCCTGCCCACTGCCCGAAGACAGCTGGGATGGGTTCCAGCACCCCCGCAACCCTACTGAGGATAAGCAGTGCAGATAATGAATGAATGAATGAATGAATATATTTAATAATATTGCCAAGTTGTCTCGGAATGTCCGCCAACACTGCATTCATGAGTTTCTCAAACGTCCCTAGTGCATTACATGACCTTAAACTTGACCTTAAACTGCCAGTGTCCTGGTGTGATGTGAACCACGCAGACCTGGACACTAAATCCATTGGCTCATCGATCTGCGGAAAGGGATAACAGTCCTTATTACTCACCCTATTTAGTGGCCTATAATCCACACAGAAGTGAGGTTTAGTGCCTTTTTTTCTGGGCAACGTGACCACAGCAAACATCCACGGGCTGTCGGAGGGTTCTCTGATTCTTGCCTCTAGCATTGCATGGACCAGGAGGTTCGTGGCCACCTGCTGCACCAAAGGCAGGCGTCGTGGACATACCTTGACTGGAACGACGTCCAGCCTCACGATCATGGCTAAAAACCCTGTGTCCACCAAGGCTGTGCAGGAAACGTCCTCGATCTGCAAGCAAAAAAGGACTGGGTCCCTCACCTCCATCCAGCCCATTCTTACAACAGTCTCGTTAAGGTGGTTTGGGTTTCACAGTTTCTCCACATGCGGGTTGCATTTCCCAGTCAATTTGAGGGGTCCGTGTAGACCAGACTACCCGGACCCTTTTTTACTTCCCTGCTGTTTTACCATCTATGGGCAGCTCCGAAGTAAATGACCTGGTTGTCGACACCCACAGCAGACAGCAAGGCATGCTTTATGGTCATTCCTTTCCTCCTGTTGTGTTGTACAGGTGTTGATTGCTCACACGAGCTCCTCCACCTATATAGGTCTGGATTCCTCCCTCTCCGTTGCTGAAACGGAGTAAGCAGTTGTCTTTGGCGCTTCCTTGGATGCACTCTCCCTCTGTATGGCGAGATTAAGCACATCTCCCAGGGTTTTTGGGTGAGCGAGTTAGACGTGCAGACACAGCTCATACTGTCTGAGGTCTTGAATTAACTGGTTCATTTTGGACATTCCAGCATATGCACGCCAACCCGGGCTCTCAATCTCATGCACAAGGAAATGAAGCGGCTCTCCTGGCTGCTGATCATGTTGCTTAAATTCACTGCACAGCGAGTCCTTTTTAAATCGAACGCCCCAAAACACCTCTGCTGCGCCCCACCAGTGTGCAGCAAATAAGTCTCTCTTTTTTATTTAACAGCAGCAGACAGGATGCAGCGTCATTCGTCAGCGATAGCGCCAATCACATGGATTTTGTTACATTTGGCCACCCTAAATCCCCGGACATTAATTCAAATTTTCTTTATAAGGTTCCCAACTCCCTTTACCGGAGAGCTTGAGCGTTTTAACGGCAGGCCATATGAGCAGCTCATATACACGCGATCACTCCCGACGGGCTTGAGCACACTCCAGTGCAAAATACCAGGGTTTTGACGCTTTCATTTGCTGCAGCTTGATGCGGGCATGTCGATGGGTTCTTGCTTTACAGCTCTCCGAGCTCCATCGAGTGGTAAACCGTCCATTTCTGTGAGCGGTCCAGACAAGTGAAGTTTCTGGACACAAGAAAAGTTAAGCAGAATCCACAGCGTTTCTTTCTTGCTATTATTTCAAACCACACTCAAACTTGGCAAATCATTTCCTGAATCCGTCATGTGGTAGACCTGCTTCGCGGGGCTTCATATGTCACGGCATACGTCATCCACAAACCGCCCATCGACTCGCGGTTCATAAACCACTCATCTAAATTACTCGGCATACACTTCAGGGATTAAACCCGAAAAGCACGTCACTACCTACACCTTGTTCATTATTTAATTAGCAGAGCAAAACAACATATAAACTGTAGCATAGAAAAAAAGATTTATGGTCTGACCTTAACTTATAAATGAAGTTTATTCTTTGGAATAAAAGCATCAATAGATAAGTAATCCTCCATTATTAAAAAAAGTACTAGATGGTTTGACTTGCTAATACTATAATTCCGTTGTTTGAGGCTGAGGTTTGCACCAAATCGTAATTCTTGGTCTCAACCAACCAAATAAGTATTTGAACACTTACGAATATGTCTGTATCGCAACCTAGCTTATTCAGACTCTCTCTCACTCACTATCTCACTCATCCCTCTCCTCTCACATAATTCATTTTTCAATCTCCTTTTTTTTTTGCAATTGCTGATGACATTGTTGATTGTTTTTTTTTTTTTTTACAGGGAGACATGGGAGGAATGTGCCCGAAGAGAGGTGTTAGAGGAAACTGGCCTGCACCTGGTGAACGTTCGCTTTGCCTCTGTGGTAAACTCTATCCGACTTGAGGAGCATTTTCATTACGTTGACATCATTATGCAAGGAGAATTGGACAGGGAGCAATCAATTGAGCCCCAGAACATGGAACCTGAGAAAAACGAGGGTGTGTTATTAAATGTTAAGCACTTACAACTTCAGCAGTTGATCCTCGGGTTGCTCTTGTGAACATAAGTCATAATTTTGCGGAAATGCTTTTTTTCTAAATTTACCGAAAAGTTGGAACCAGAGTATGCTTGGTATATATGGATACTCTGAGTGACTTATTTGAGGGTTTGAAACCCTTTAGATATTTGTTATACTTTCACAGAGACTAGAAGGATAATCGTCTAATTTGTTTTACAAATTTGGATGAGAGTGTAAGGCCGAGTCCCATTCTTCGCACTTTCACTCGCTATGTGCCCTAGTCACTCGGTTTGCGCGTTCACGTGAAAATGGAGTGTGTCCCGATACTCTCAAGTCCGAGGCAGAAGTGACCTCAAACCATGTCGTAACCACTTCAAGACCAAGGGGGCTCTCGACCTCACTTGGCGGCGAAGTGACTACCCAGAAGGCTTTGCGAATTCTCAATATCAACAAACATGCCCGGAAAGGAACCGCACAAATGTAAGTAGTTTTCCACAACCACGCATGTATTTGCAACAAAATGTATTGAGATATCTTAGTTGGACGTAAATGCAATAGAAAATCGTATTTTCGCGTTAAAACATGAACATTGCAAAATCGCTACTTTACGAAGTGCACAAATCTACCAAGGGAGCTGCCAAAAAATAATCTTCACGCTACAAACTCTAAAGTAGGATAACTGCAGAAAATCACGGTTCAGCCCATCCCTGTTTGTATCTTAAACGAGTCGTGCTTTTACATGTACATGGCCAGTCGCTAAAGGAGCATAGTCAGAATAACGTTCTGGACATACGCGCTTGTTTACTGCACACAATTTCGGGTGTCGTGTTTTATTTACAATATGATTATTTCATGTGAGATCAGAATGCATTAGTTTTCATCATGCATTATGAGTAATGTCTCCGAATTTCACGTGGAAATACAGTTGAAACAAATTACTATCACACAGTCCACTGCCTTCTCTGTAAACACATATTAAGTAAACTAATTACCTTTTCAAAATGTTGTCCAAATGTGGAGACAATTCTAAAGCATATGTGATGCTGGCCAATAGAAGGCTCTTACAGCCATAAGAATAACATGTCAATTTTGTGTATCTATTCACTATCAAATAATTATCCAGAACACATCCTATAATTTCTCACATCAACTTGTTGAGCATCCTATACACAGTTGTTTTTGTGCAATACACAAGCATTAAGTAATTCTTGTTTTTTCCACCCAACCTAAAGGCCAATGTAGAACGTCCCGTGGAAGAGCTGGCCACCATCACAGCTACCACGCCATCCACACCGACGGGCACGTCGTTGGCATCTTCTAATCCGGCGCCAAACCCCAAATCACCCAGAAAAAAAAGGAAGCACGATACACTCCTTGACTTTTTGAAAGCGGAGTCTGCCGGAGTGAGGAAAAGGCTCGAGGAAACTGTGGCCAAAACTGAGCGGTTCCCGTCCTTTTTGGGAAGCTCGTGGACAAATTTCCAGAACAGTGACATCCCTGCAATGTTTCCCTTTGTTTTATAAAAGGAAAATATTTTATTTTATTAAGAACTCAATGAAGTTCCAGTTTGTGTTTTCCAGCTTTATGGAAGTATTGGTATATTTTTGTTACAATTTGTGACATATTATTTATTTACTATTATGTATTTCGGCCCAATGTGATTTTGTTTTTCTGAAAGTAAACTATTATTTAAACTGGAGTGATTTGTAGTTGTTTTCTGTCCAACAGTCACATAGTTCACACACAGTATCTCACATCATTATGAAATAAACCACCAAGGTGTTACTCAAAATAAAGATGTTTATTGAATAGTAATGCAGAAAAGCACGGAATGCAAATGTGGGTCTGACTTCCAAAGCCTAAAACATGGCTTTTGGGCAATTTATTCCATATTAACTGTGGACAATTCTGTGTATCGTGGACCTGGGAACCCTGAAGACCCGTGACACCACACGGTAGGACAGACCGTGGGCCAGCCAGTATAGGCCCTCCAGCCATGGCCCTGTTCCCTCTTTAGCAGCTCACATGACCTTCTTGCTCAACCTTAAGTCCTGAATGAGTTTTGACTTCACATCGAACCATAAGCACAGGATGGGAACATTCCTGTCCAACCTGTCCACGCTTATGGGACAGCCACTCTGGAACACAATAGATAACAGACAATTTAGACATAAATGTGGGCATAGATGATGTAAGCATCATGAAAACATGTTGAAATGAGCTTTTTTATATCCAATGACAACTCTTTTGAATTAAATTCCTTATGAACCAAGGTTTTTGGGTCGTACAGGGAAGTTTGGTGACGATATTATGTCAGCTTAAGGGTCAGGTGGACTGTTCTTGTGTTTGTTTACTTTTCATCATGTCACACACTAAAGACCCCTACTATATGTCATAAAATGGCATTAAGATACTAATAAGTAGATTGCCATTTATGTCTACACAAACATAAGGTATTATGTGAACGTGCATTGTATGTTAACTTTTACTGTATTTGACCGAACGGGTCATTTTTTTAATGAGTGTACGTACCTTGTAAAGATGAATCAGCACTACATAGCGCCGAAGCTGTCTTCAGTATAGCACATTTCTCCTCCGTTTATTGGAGACACGGAAAAGATGATGAGCTTTCAGGCAATCGGTAATAACACAGCAGTAGCGGGCATTTTTAACATTGCACGAACTCTCCAACTGACACACTACAAGTTGAGACTCGAGTTGTTTACATGTGACGTAGACCAATACGTCACTGAGGTCTACAGCCAATTAATATTACCGCCATCTCCTGGACAGGGGTGGAACCTTGCAAGTCTTGTCCAAGCCATCTCCGCTTTGCACTTCACTCGCGGAGGGCACTCCTCTTCGAGGGACCTCACTGGAGGGTCCTCAGGGCCGAGTGAGAGAAATGGGATTGGGCCTAAGATTCTGTGAAAACAGAAAAAATACGTGTCAATTTTCTATGTCAATAGTTTGTTTGCATGTTTACTAAAAAAAGAGCCAATGATAAACCTTGTTATTTATTCATTCATCCATTATCTGCACCGCTTATCCACAGTAGGGTCACGGGGGTGCTGGAGCTCATCCCAGCTATCTTCGGGCAGCGGGTTGGGGGCACCCTGAGCCGGTTGCCAGCCAGACGCAGGGCACACAGATAGACAACTCACTCTCTCATTCTCACCTAGGGAACATTTGAACCAGCCAATTAACCTAAAATGCATGTTTCCTGGAATGTGGGAAGAAACCGGAATGCCCGGAGGAAACCCACACAAGCACAGGGAGAACATGCAAACTCCATGCAGGAAGGTGCAATCTCATGACCTCAAGACTGCCACACACGCGCAAACCTCTGCGCTGCCGTGCTGCCCATCTTGTTATTTATATTCATTTTAAAACATGTTTGGTGCTAAAACTGTTCCCTGTGCCCACTTGAGTGGCATCTCACTCTCTCTCTCTCTCTCTCTCTCTCTCTCTCTCTCTCTCTCTCTCTCTCTCTCTCTCTCTCTCTCTTTGTCTCTCACCCTCTGTCTCTTTGTCTCTCACCTCTGTCTCTTTCTCTGTATCTGTTTTTCTCTCTGTGTGTTTGTGCGTGTGTGTGTCTTTGTCTCTCTAGCCAAACTCAATCTCCTATTGCAGTGGAATTACTCTCTATTTCCATTTTACTCCAGGATGGACATGGACTCAGTGGGACAAGTTTCCTCCTGAAGACAAACTCTTTTTGCCACTGGCTATTCTGAGAAGACAAGGATATCAGCCCTTCACCAGCACAAACGCGGAAATCTTAAAGTAACATGTTACAATTTTTTATATTACGTTAAAAAATCCTACATCTTTAAAACGTTTTGTTTTACTCAGTTGTAGAAAAATGTACATAAAAATCAGGACGCAGTTTTTGTTGCCATTCAGACAGAAACTTCACGTGTTTTCATGCAACAGAATGCTCTGACCACTGTGATTAAAACATCCTTTGTAATAGTCGAGGGTTCAAAGACACATCAACAAAGATGACTTTTGTCATACCATTAATACATTTACAGGACATTTCAAGGAGCTGTACAGAATTTGTAACTTTTTACTGACCGCCACCTCCTAGTTTGTGTCATCATTGGAGCCTTACTCGGCTCCTTCATGATGCACGTGCAAGTACGTGCTTTTTTTAGGGGCGCATCATGGATCCTGTCACTGAAAGCAGAACCACAACATAACTGATTGCTGTCATTTGGAGAACAGTTCTGGTTTCTAAAACTGAGGCCTTGCATTTCCTTTTATTCTCTAGATAGCATTGAATCAGATAAAGACACACCCACTCCTTAGTTGCAGAAGCGTTATCTTTAAAATGTTGTGGTCATTAACTAAAATGATCAGTTCATTTGTCATGTGATTTGAGGGTTACTTGATTTTTTTGATGTCGAACCATCTTGACAATGCTGGTCAGGATAAAGACAGAATAAGAAAGAAACCTTTGGACGCATCCTTTTTATAATTTGTTAGTCTTTAGCCCACAAAAAGGATTTGCAAATGCCCCCCTATAAAATAGCACTAACATTGTAAAAGAGGGTGACAACAGGCTATCCTAGAAATGTCGAACACTCATTTAGAGGTGAAAGTTGTACAAAATATATAAAAGATAGAAATGCGCGAGTTGACAATGTATTTCTCTTTATTGAAGAACACATTCCTGTTAAGATAAGAACAGACTTAATATTTAACAAGATCCTGGCCACAAGTGCGAATACACAATGTCAAACCTATGAGTGGGTTGTTGTTTTTGACTTTCATATGTGGTCTGCTTATTTCAATTACACGCGTCTTAACAATCTTGTGTAAAAAATCACTGTATTATAAGGTTGTGCCAAATGTTCTGCACTGAAAAATCAAACAGATGTGAGGCCAGTCTTGTGACGATCCATGGCTTTTACCTGGGGGAAGTTTGTGCCAATATTTTCATTGTGCGTTCAAGAAATACAAAGAAATGTACCATGTTGTCAAAACGTGAGCTCTACCAAGCTATTATCAATAATAAATTTTCTCTAGAGCTTGTGGGTCCCTTCTACTTCCACCATTTTGATAAATGTTAGCCACACTATGGCTAATGTTTACGTGCTAATACTACTGTGTAAACTTCAGCAGTCTTAATAAATAATAATGGTCAAAACTATAATCCCCCAAAAATGTAAATTTTTGTAAAGGGCAAGAAACCCTATCCAGTGCATCATCCACAAGTTATATTTACTTTTTATCATAATCATCCACTTTCTTTGAAGTACTTAATTAGATTGAACTTGCTTGTAGTGTTTGCATTTGAGATCTTGAGATTTTCCCTTTTGCACTTCATTGTCCGACAGGAAATTGTCTTAAAACCCTTGAATGTCTTTTCTGTTATGAGTCTTAAGTAAAAGAAATACAGTACTTAAAAAAACATCTACTTATATTCCAGTTGGTTATTTATCATCTCATGTTGAGGCTTTTTTTCGCAAGTCCGTGCAAAATAATCTTTTGAATGTTTTATTTATTCGGGGGGCAATTTATTAGTTTTTTTTTGGCCAAGCTTTTCACATTTCTGGATTCGGGCCATAGTTTTCATTATGGTGAATCCCTACTATATATTTTGTATTGCGTTGAATTATAATTAAAAAAAAAAACAATTTGAACATAATAGAGGAAACAAACATCTATTTAAATTATGTGACAAATTAACAGCTCCAAAAAGTCAAGCCTCGGGTGTCAGAACTGGCACAGACGGTGGACCCAGATGCGTAACGTTTCCACACAACCTTTATTTTAAGGGAATGGGGCAGTCATGCGCGTGAACATCGCCAGGAATGCGGCGATCGCTGGGCGGAAGAAGTGAGACAGAGATGTCAGAGGCAGATAAGATCGAGGCCAGACAGAACAGATGGGATTGATACAGGACACACGGGTAGATACCGGACGGGACAGACGGGATTGATACCGGATACCGGAGCAAGATTGGACAGGAGGAGACAGGCGGGATCGATACCGGATACTGGAGTAAGATACTGGACAGACGGACGGGGTCTATACTGGATACATGAGCAGGATACAAGACGGGACAGACGGGATCGATAACGGATACTGGATACACGAGCAGGATACCGGACAGAGTCAAAACACAAGTCTTGCAAGTGCAGAGGTTCGTTGACAGACTGACAAGGAGTGAATGAGAGCACTGAGCTTAAATAGGAGGGAAGCCAATCAGGCAATGAGCCGCAGCTGGCGCCAAACGGGCGGGGCAACCATGACATCTGGACATGAAAGTCTCTAGTAAGTTATAGAAACCACCATCAGGGTTTTTCAAATAACAATAGCGTTGGACTCATTAATTTATTGTTTGGCACACATTTTCTTGAAAATATATACACCGTTTTTTTGAAAAGTAAACATTTGAAAATTCGGGTTTTTTTTTTTTGGTTTCCTTTTCTTAATTAAGTCTTATACAAGCACCAAGGCATACACATTTAAGATAATATTTACATGATCTTTTCTGCTTTGCAATTTGGCAATGATCTGAACTGATTATCCTCACTAGAGATGTTAGTTCACATTCAGACAAGTGAATTAATCTGACACAATGTTCTGAAAACTAGCATCAAACCATTTTTGTTGTGTAGTGTAATCGTTTAAAGAGTCAGACATTTCAATAAAAATATGCATTGCTGCCTTTGTGTCTAATGATTTATATACAAATCCTGGTTTGTGTTGAAACGTGTTTGACTTAAGAAATGTAAGATTTTTCTCAAATGCTACAGTGAGCAACTACTGTATACTGCAGTAATGCAATACAACTTAGTAGAAATAAATGAGTCATTTTCCAAGGTCACATCATAGTTGTGACTCCAACCACCGCCAACACAGTCCAAAGTGTTGGGGTAACAGTTGCCACGGCACCATTGAAGACCTTGTTGTGTGCATATGTGATTATATGCAAGGCTCCGCTATAGGCTTCCTCACAGGTGGGCTGGATTTGGTCTTCGGGGAGTTCAAACCCGTATTCGCCTTCATCTCTCAACTCAAAAGTGTAGGAGAAAGGGATTCCTTGGAAGCGAGCCCAGTCTCTAGATGATCCAGAGTTGGGATCTGTTGAACATCAATGAGAGAATCTATCTTTCTTAGCTGTGGCCAGACAAGTCCTCAATTAACCAAACACACTCAAAAATAATTATTAAACTAAGACCTAAGGCTGCAATAATAAAGTACTGAAGCAGGCTATTAGTAATGTCATAAAGTCATCTGTTTACTTACATAATATATCAGGTGAGGTTCCTACTTTGTAACTCTTCCCGTGGACTTTCTCAATAGCTTTAGCTGCACCCATGCCAACTTCCATCTAAAAAAAGCCAACAGAGTACTTTTTTTACATTGTGCAACTTATTAGTTAAAACATATTTTATCAATTAGATATTTACTTACTAGTTCCCTGTAGTTGGTGGCAGTAAAGTTAGGGTGTCCATAGGGAACCAGAATCAGCTGGCCATAGGAGTGAATGGTGAGGAAACACAGGAAGTCTTCCTTCCTTGTTCCTACAAAGTAGGTAACAGCCCGAGTCTCGGGCTCTGACTCGGAAGCTATGCCACAGAAAACCTCTTCGCAACAATTATAGGAGACACCGATTGCTGTGAAGAGAATTTGGATAATATAAATACGAGATATTTTAACTTGGATTTAAATTGGCTACAAACTGTGTGCTGCATTGCCTCTAAAGTCAAATACACTCACTGCCCCAGTTGGCATCAAAGTTGCGGTTCAGATCAGTTCCGGAGCAGTTGCAGCCTGAAGGTCCTGGCGATCTGTTCTTCCTCCAGAGACGTGTCTAGGATAGATGGGCCACAGAAACAATCAAGAATTGGATTTCATTTTAAACCATGATTCAAGAACAATACAACTGGTCACCCTCCATTTAATACGTTTAATTCACTTCTATGCTAATGCAATAATGCTACGCTTTGCTGCATCACTTTTACCAAAGTTGTGATTAAAGGGTCTTTTACTCCTGTTTTGGCATACAAATTTTAGTTTGACCGAAGGTAGTTTTTTTAATTTTAATTATTGGCTTTATAGAATTAGGCTATCTGTATCATCAGCCAAGACTCCGGAAAGTCAATACAATGTTTCCGTCAGAAAATCTGATAAGCCTGGTGGTCAGGAACAGGACAGACTGCCTGTTCAACCCATTTTGTAACAATGATGATAAAAGTATATTCTATTCTATTCTATTATAAATGTAAATAAACCTTGGAAAGTATACTCAATTGCAGGCAACTTCACCTGCTCGTGCTATTTACACTGGCTTTAATTCAAACACACTACCTAAAACGCCTGGATCATGTAGAGGTTTCAATAAGACCACAATAAGCATAAATAATGTCTTTTTTTCTTTCTGACACACAGCCCGGATTGAGCCGCGGTCAGTTATAAACCACTTGGAGTAATAATGTTATAGGAAAATGTCTCAAGAGGGTGTAACACCGACTGTGTTGTCTTTCCAGGAATAGCTGTAACCGTCCATGTTGAGCACCGGGGTGACGTAAAAGTCCATGTTCCGCATCATTTCTGCAACTAAAGCTTCCGTCTTGTATGTCTCCAAGATCTTGAATAAAAAGACATCCAATGATTTGCTTATTGAATAGCCTTTTCCATGCATCATCAATTTGAAACAGGTTACATGGGACACGATTACCTTGCTGACAAAATACTGACAGAAGGCTGGTGAAATCCACTCCCTGGCATGAATACCACAGTCCATCCAGATAGCTTTCTTCTTCGCTCCAGTATCCACGCCAATCTTCAAAGCAAACAAGACTACTTATACAATTATCTGATGACTAGTTTGTCATTTTTTATTGGTACCTTGAGTAAGCTAATTGTTTGCAGTTCATAGGTCTTTCCATAATCCACTAAAGTCACAATATCGGGGTATTCCTTTGCAATCTGAACCATCCATTGAGAGATCTGTTGAAACAATATCTGTAAGCCCTTGTTCAAACCGCAGGAAAACACATTTATTGAAAGACCACTGACAGATTAGCACTTTTAGATATTCAGATTGGATTTGTGACATTCACATCTTTTTGTGGTAGGATTTTTTTCATTGAAATAGAACCGATGCAGGTGGATATTACAAAAATGCATGTGTGTGTGTGTCCTTACCTCTGACATAGTGTGGTATTTGTAGTAGTTGTACTCTGGCCTGTTACACACCAAACGGGATTCAAAATAGTTATTTAACTCATTAAGACAATCTTATTGAAACCTACTGAATTTTGATGATTCAAAGCCAGGAATTTGTACCTTCAACAGCTATGTATACAATTTCATGGCATCGCAATAGTAAGACAGCCAGCATTGCTGTCATGACAGATAAATTTGATCTCAAAATATGTTTTTTTTTTTTTTGCTCATTATCTAAATTGTTGCTCAATAGTTTATTAAAGAGGAATTCATGTCTAAATCTGTCTATAGTAAATGTATCAGTGCTTCTCAAATTCTTTTGGGAGGGAAAACAGGCTCTTTTTCCTCCTGAAAAATGTGAATTTTGGAGATACTGTAAGTATTTTTTACACATGCTAGTGACAATAAACAATATTACATGATGCTAGAGAGTAATTTATACCATGACAATGTTACTTGCAATTATAGCCGATAACTACTTCAAGTTATGAGAACAAAGTGACTCACTTTTGAAGCAGTGCAGCCTCTGTCATCGAAAGTAGAGCCACAAGAGCGATTCCGACATGACTGATTGCTGTCATTATGAAGAGTTGTTGCTTGCTTAGGACCTGAAGTTCCTTTTGTACCACAGCAGCGTAAAATCAGATAAAGCTGCACTTTTGCCTCTGTTGCAGATGGCTTATCATTATAATACACGTAAAGTACGTTTACAATGCTAATGCCTAGTTAATTTGTAATCGGATTTGAAGGTTATTTGATTGCCTTCACGACTGTATCATCATTAAAACAGTTGTGGTGAATAAAAACAAAACAAAAAAGGAATCTTCAGATATTAAAAAGGGTTAAGAGCCAAATAAATAAATGTCAGTTTAAAAAAAAAACATACTCATTTGTCAATAAATTGTGAGTGACTAATGTGACTCTTTGGAGTCTTTCATATCTATTTTTTTGTGGATTTTGAGTGGAAGTTAGAAAGCTGTTGGTTATGTTTGATAAGCGGGTGTTCATTTTGTATATCCACTGTGTAATTAGGTTCCTCAAAAGGCTGACTGCTTTTTGCTTTACTCATACGATGCTGATTGATAACCAAGGTAATACCAACAACGATGACTTTCATCCATTATCTGCACCGCTTATCCTCAGTGGAGCCCATCCCAGCCATGTTCGGGCAGTGGACATCCTGAACTTGTTGCCAGCCAGTCGCAGGGCACACAGAGGCAGACAATTCACTCGCTCATTCACAATTTGAACTGGTCCAATTAACCTGACATGCATGTTTTTGGATTGTGGGAGGAAGCCGGAGTGCCCAGAGGAAACCCACGCAAGCACGGGTAGAACATGCAAACTCCACACGGGGAGGTTGCCGTAGCTGGACTTGAACCCTGAACATCTGCACCGTGGGGCTGAGCGCTAACTACCCAGCCGCTTGTTCAACCAAAGTGACTTGATTCGAGCAATTTATTACAAACGATTTACAATTGTCTTGTACTTCTGCCCATCAATGCTGAGATCAGGCTAATTTCTGAAGAGCAGAATGACGCTTTACACCGAAAAACTACAGCCTCCAAAAGATGAAGGTGGTGTATCCGAGTCAGATTACGAAGCTTCTCCTGCCACTGGTAACCATGGAAACCAGTTGGTTCATGTGGGGGAGCAAACCCCTACCCAGAACACAGGTCTGGAGAGGGGTGGGCGAAAAAAATAACAAAGGCAAAAAGAGAGAAAAAAGAAGAAACAGTAACAAAGGAGGAAAAAATAAGAATCAAAAGAATACAAGAAAATGAGAAAAAAGGAAGGAAAAATGCTAGAAAAAGAAAAAGAAAGCTTCTGGGAAAAAAGAAACATTAGAATGAAAAAAGAGATAAAGAAACAAAAAAGAAAAGAGCAGGTCCCATCACAATCTAACTTCCTCACAGATTCCTACTCTGTCATTGGGCTGTCATATAAGTTCCTGTTGAACCTTTCCTGTAATCAGGTTGCACGTGAACATGTCTTCTCTGCTTTAAAATGTGTGAAAACTTAGCTAAGAGGTTCACGGTCTTCATGCAGATGTACTCTGACAATTATTGTCTATAGACAATGAAATTGGCATCAAGAAAGTTGCAGAGACCAGTGCTTTGCTTAGGAGAATTTTGATGTTTTAAATAGCCTCCTTAAAATGTGTGGAGCAAAGCTACTTCGTAAGAGTTATGAGAGTTTGGTGTAAAGCCTAACAATCTGTTCGGAAGGCAAATGCAATTTGGATTTCAAATGACTGATACTCTACGTAGGTAAATATGTTTTATTCTATATCAGAATCTTCATATGGTTTTCCTTTGAATTGAAATATTAAAGTGTTATTTTTCTTTTTAAAATATATATGCATTTGTTCCCCACCAAAAAAAAGCATCACAAGAGCTCGCTGCTCTTCCAATCATTTAAATTCCTCCTCTGTAACTAAGCGGGCCAGCTGTGGGAAGAAAACTCCCAGGCTGAAAAAGGGACCCACTCCAGCCCTGCCCATCACCCCAACTAGCTGGCTTAGGCTCCAGCACCCCCTTCATTTGCATTGAGTGATTGAATGATGAAACTAAAATATTCACCAGATTCAACATCCCACAGGTTTGATGGATATCATTTTCAATATCTCGCTGGAACTGGGAGCCCATTCCAGCCATCTTCAGGCAGTGGGCAGGGGACACCCTGAATTGGTTTCCAGCCAGTCGTTGGGCACACAGAGACGGACAACTCACTCGCTCATTCACACCTAGGGACAATTTGGCCCGGCGAATTAATCTGACATGGATGTTTTGGGGAATGTGGGAGGAAATCGTAGTGCCCGGAGGAAATTCACACAAGCACGGGGAGAACATGCAAACTCCACATAGGAAGGTTCTATCCCATGACCTCAGAACTGTGCCGCACACGCGCTAACCACTGCACTGCCGTGCTGCAGTGCTGCCCTTGAAACGATCAAAGATAACATATTGTCTAGGTATGGTCTCCTTCACTGGCGGTCTACCTTTTTGGTGCATACTGCCACCTGTAGTCCGGGTAAAGCAAAGTGGCTTTCAGGGCTGAGTGATCAGATTGAAGATGATATAAAACTACTGTCATTTTACATCCTATCAGGTGCAAATACTCTGTAGGGTTGCAACAACTAATAGATTTATCAACAAGTAATGTGTTGTCACGTGTGTTGCTAACTTTTTTTAATAGCCAATTAATAATTTTTAAACCTTTGGGATTAGACCAGGGGTCTCCAAAGATTTGCCTACGGGCACCAGGGTGCCCCCTAGGGACAGCTGAGGTGCCCGTGGACCTGTTCTGAAATTAGCTCACCAGTTATGTCATTGTTATTTTCTAGTAAAATTATTTTCTAAGTCATTTACTGAGGACAGTATATTTAACCCTAGTGATAAATTGTTACTTTAGAAATAAATTTCAAACTGCGTGCCATTTGCGCTAATGTAACAAAAGTAGCTCTCGGCTTGAAAAAGGTTGGATACCCTTGGAGAAGCCATTGTCCAAGTCATTCAAATTTTATTTTCTCAGCAAAAGGTATTCACCAAATTTCTTAACGGCTTGACTAAAATCATTTTGCATATGTCCATTCAGTAGCATAATCTGAATACTATAATATTGAAGACATTTTTGTACCTCTAGGAGGCACTAAATATTACACACTGTCCCTTTAAGGTGTCCTTCACTTACGTTGTCGCATATATTCCTTCAGTGAGGTAGAGGCAATCTCTGAAGGGTGTTTGTATTTACCCACAAAATAATACTGAATGCGGCAGCACGGCGGCGCAGTGGTTAGCGCTTGTGCGGCACAGTTCATGTCATGGGAACCTGTCGTGGGTTCAAATCCAGCTCCAGACTTCCTGTGCGGAGTTTGTATGTTCTCCCCGTGCTTGCGTGGGTTTCCTCCGGGCACTCCGGTTTCCTCCCACGTTCCAAAAAACATGCATTTCAGGTGAATTGGCCGGTCCAAATTGTCCCTAGGTGTGAATGAGCGAATGAGTTGTCTGTCCCTGTGTGCCCTGCGATTGGCTGGCAACCAGTTCGGGGTGTCCCCTGCCCACTGCCCGGAGATGGCTGGGATGGGCTTCAGCCCCCCCGCGACCCTAATGAGGATAAGCGGTACGGCTAATGAGATGAGATGAGATGAGATAATACTGAATGCAGTTATAGTGATGCTGTCTCAAGCACAGAGTGCTGAATTTCTCCTCATGTAGATATTCTCTCTACCGTGTATATCCTCCCACCTTAGCTGAATTTACGACTACAGTATAAAATAAAACACTGAAGTTGGGGGGTAAGCTTATATGCATGTATTTGGTTGTGTGTCACCGGTAGCAAATGGTAGGCAGCATGTGGGGAGGGATCATGGGTCATACAGGAACAACAAACCAAAATCAATAGGGAAAACATGAGCACAGACCTACTTTTTGCAAATTACATCTATATAAAAAACACTCAGTGAGTAGCCAAGCAAACCGGTAACCAACTACAAAAAGCGGCAATGGCAACAGCTATTAATGCAAAGCTACCCGAGAATAAACCAAGCGGCACAGCAAAACTGAAATGATGAAATAAAATTTATATAAATGTATAATCAACAAATGATTGTAACGAAGAAATGAAATTGATGCAAATTTATGATTAACAAGAACGTTAATAGAATATTTTTAACCTTTAGTATCTAAGTCATAATGAACCTCCAGTGCCTAACTGTACCAAGGGCTTTCAAAAGATAGTTTCTTTATAACACGTAAAAGCTTTACAGAAGTATGTAAAGAAAATTAAGGAGCAGTTTGAAAGAGCTTGTTGATTTTGTGGTGGGATTGGAATGCAATACCATGTGTGTGAAGGCAATGGGTCTAACAGGTGACTGTGCTGAGCGCATTTGAACTGGCCTAGGAAAAAGACACAGAATACAAATGTCCAGCTTGACCTTCACCTGTGAATATAGTATGCTCTTTGGTCTGAGCAACGCCAAACATAACATTGAACGGTGTAAGCAATGCTTAGATGCCATCTTGGTCAATAGCCGCACCAAACAGTAACACTGGAGAGCACCCATGATCAGCCTGGTGTCATCTGAGCTGGAAAAAAGAGATGGAAGTGGGGGGTGGTCACAGGCTCTCACCTGGTCTCGTCGGGCCCTTGTAGCTCACTCTTGGTGCACGTCCAATCTCAATTTACATTTTTCTAGAAAATTCCTAATTGTCTGAGGTTTTACACATGATATAGTTGTTTGGGAGTAAGGAAAGGGATGTAAAAAGAAAAAAATATCATAAACTGTACAATAATGTATATATTGGGGTCTCTTATGTCCGTTTTGCACTACATGGTTCTGGCCTTCCTCGCCTCACCTCGCCTGGCAATTTTGTTTTTTCCATTATGAAAAACTAACTGGTACTTAGTCTTTTGGATCCTGGCCTTTGGTACCCTCTCTGTTGAGGTTGTATACCCTGAACCAGGTACTTAAAACGTCACGTGCGACACTGACCCTAACCCTAACCCTAACCCTAACCCTAATCCTAACCCTAAACCCTAACCCTAACCCTTTTGCCACAACGAACTGAAATTCAGCCTTGTGGTCTTCCGTCGAGGTGCAAGTTTTATCGGCAACGAACAATTCCAGGGTGACTATGGTTCGCGCCGAAGATTCGCACCAAATATGAAGCTAAAATGACCTCAAGACGCAGCACCGACCTCTATCGGAAAAGATACCCGGGGAGAGGCCAGGCGAAGCGATAAAGGCCAGAACTGTGTAGTGGAAAATGGCTTTTGGCCTCAACCTGTCACCCCTTTTTTCCAGGTGATCTGTTCATTCTGTGACAAGATGTTTTTTGCATCCATCCATCCATTATCTGCACCGCTCATCCTCAGTAGGGTCGCGGGGGTGCTGGAGCCCATCCCAGCTATCTTCAGGCAGTGGGCAGGGGACACCGTTGCCAGCTAGTCGCAGGGCACTCGCTGGCCAGGCACAACTCACTCGCTCATTCACACCTAGGGACAATTTGGAATGGCCAATTAACCTGAAATGCATGTTTTTGGAATGTGGGAGGACACCGGAGTTCCCAGAGGAAACCCACACAGGCATGGGGAGCACATGCAAAGACTGCACAGGAACTGGGCCGCGTACGTGCTTACCACTCAGCCGCCGTGGCGCCCCATATTTATTGCATCATGACTGAAAAGAAAAACAATTAATGAAAAATACAAATACACATTTCCCCTTTTTTAAGTAACTGTAAGCATTTACTTCTTTTCTGTAACACACCCAACACTGCCTGGGGCACGCCATTGACTCTCGCGCTACCTGTCGCAGGTGTGTTTTGATGCTGATGATGGCGCTCGTGATATCGGCGAGAGGTGCGACTCAGAAGCAGCCTCCTGATTGGTTGTTCGGCTGCAAGGAGAGATAGTGCAAAAGAGCGAGGCACAAAGCTGGAGGAGCTTCATTCCTTTACACTCGGGCTTTAGTCTCTGCAGTGCACTTTGCGCGTCACCACCTGTTTATAATATTTTGAGTCCAACCCTCCAACCAAGCTTCCAGAGGAATCAGCCGAAATAGAGGACGGCAGCGAGCGATCGATAGCGAGAGGCTGCAGGTGCGCTCGCGAACGGCGGAGGTGATGTCCATGCAAGAGGGCAACATGAGCACGCCGGAGGCAGCCGGCTGCATGGAGCTGTGGAATAGCAGCCTGCAAGTCAGCGCTTTCAACAGCAGTTGCGCAAACGCGAGCGCCGTCCCGAGACCCGCTTACAGACCCAAAGGTAAAATAAATGGGGGGATGAGGGCGTTGAGTTTCTGGCTGCACAAAACTGCCTGCTGCTCCCTCGAGCGTATGTATAGTGAAATTAAATATTGACAATGTTCTTTATTTAAAAAAAAAAACTCCATCCATCCATTATCTGCACCGCTTATCCTCAGTATGGTCGCGTGGTGCTGGAGCCCATCCCAGCTATCTTCGCGAAGTGGGCAGGGGACAGGTTTCCAGCCAGTCGCAGGGCACACAGAGACGGACAACCCATTTGCTCATTCACACCTAGGGACAATTCGGACCTGCCAATTAACCTGAAATGCATGTTTTGGGAAGAAACCGTAGTGCCCAAAGGAACCCACGCAGGCACGGGGAGAACATGCAAACTCTAATAGGGAGGCTGCAATAGCTGAACTTGAACCCTGGACCTCCGCACTGTGGGGTTGCCAGCTAAGGAAACTCCGTCTTATAGTGGGTTAATGTTAGAATGACGAATATACTGTATGATGCTTGTTTCTCCCTTTTAAGTAGACTCCGATGTTTCAAATATTTATGTGTAATTATTCATGTTTTTAAAGAATTATTGCTCACAAGGGAGAGTTGAGCTTTCAAATATGTTTTTAAAGCTGTCTGTCTGCCTGTTTGTCTCCAATACTGCCACTTTACGCATTGGACAATTGGTCTGCAACCACCGGGCCACGGACCGGTACAGAGCCTTGGGTCGTTCAGTTCCGGGGCCCAGAGAAAGAAAAAAAAGTTTCCTCATTTTTTGCCCGTACAGTATGCGTTGGTATTTTTACCATTTTTCATACCCGATAACATCTCAATGTTTGGGTGCATGTTATACATAAGGATTTAGGGGCGGCAGTGGCTCAGGAGGTAGAGCGCTCGTCTTGGGATCAAGGGATCCCAGTTCGAATCCCGGCTCGTCCGTGTTGCATGCCGAAGTGTCCTTGGGTAAGACACTGAATCCCTAATACCCCCAATAAGCAGGTTAGCGCCTTACATGGCTGCAAGGCCGCTATTGGGAAATGTGGAGCACACTGTAAAGCGCCTTGGGAAGTCATTGACCTGAAAAGCGCTATATAAATGCAGATCATTTCATTTCATTTTCATTTCATTTACAGCATTGGACAAATCCAGCTGACCACTTTTGCTCAGCATTGGATGCAACAGGAATTAAACCCAGATCGTGGCGGTAAATGCACCAAATTCTAATCACTGGACCAGCAGAGTTTCAGAGGACATGGGAAAAGGGAGTCGATTTTATTACATCATCACACTATATTTACTCATTGTACAACTTAGTTGAATACATGAGGACATAATTCAATTCATTTATTGACGACATAAAGTATGCACACAACACCAATATGAAATTCACAATGTATTTATTTGTTTACCTTAAAGGTCTGATTCATCATCAGATACACTAAAGAGCTGTTTCTTCGTCTTTCTCTTTTGCATGTATTTACAGTATATCTTTCAGGACTGTACTGTGACTAAAACATGCATGACAATGAGATAAAACCTTAATGCCTTTTCCAATGTTACCTGTATCCTTGATAGTGTAGTGATTAAACAGTGTAATTCGGATTATTATAAATTTGTTAAATTTATTTTTTATTGTCTTTGATTATATCACCGATGTTACTACTTGGCCGTCGTACAGAAAAGGTTGGGGACCCATGCGTTACACTTCCACTTTTCCCTTTAAAGTGTTTTTGTTTTATTTAAAAGAAAAAAAAACATGTGTGAGAGTGCAATGAGTACAAAACGGTTTTTCAAATTTTACTTAAAAAAATGATATAGTTTTGCTATCGATGTGGAGGGGGAGATTGATTTCACCCGCGTGCTGGCATTTTTATTATTTCTAGAATGAAAATGGTGAACGTAAGAAAAGGACTGTTTCGAATATAGTCCAAATGCCAACCCAAACCCCCCAAAATATATGAATTTCACATATTTGCACGAGCAACAAAAGAGCTTGACAGACTACGTGCTGAATATTTCAGCAAGAAGATGGCGTCAACAGGTAGAATATTTTAAAGTTAAGGACACCACCTTTAATGTAGAGTTTTTCAATGTTAAGTTGTAATGAGAAGAACTTCCTGCAACTGAAAATGTAAGCGACATATTACCGTCATTTTTACCCAATAGGGGAGAGATTTGCCTCCAAAATATTTTCACACGCATTGATCAAATCCACAAGTATATTTGCGATGTAGCATACCTAAGATTTTAAAAAACATATGCTTCGACTCAAGGTTAGAAATGTAAATCACAGATATTTTTGTGGATCTGCAAAATACATTCCCACTGGATGTCTTCTTTTGATGGTGCTGGAGAAATTGGAAATGTGCCTTTGAAAGTCCTTGAAAAACGTCTTGAATTTGGCCACTAGAAGGGTGTACGAACCCAGTATAATTAAGTGGTGATTTAGATAAACATGTAATTTAAACTTAGTGGTCACACTTTGCCTACCTCATGTTCAGCCCAAAGAGACCGAAGCTGAATTGCTTCTTTTGTTATGTCTCCACGAATTCCCGCTATTAAGTCCAATTTAAAGAATCAAGTACCTTGAATTGCTCTTTCCTACAATGGAAGAGAAAAATAGAGAGTTCTTGGCCTCTCTTTGATTTTTATTGATCTCATCAACCCTCTCGTGGTAATCAAGCTGCAGAGCCTCAAACTTGGCCGCCTGACTCGCCAACGCTCAGAAAGGCCACAAAGCTCTGGAAATAAGATTTACAGCGTTAATTTCACCGCCACAGTTATAAATTATTCATGACATTCAGTTCACTCTCATTTGTACACATGCTGTAGTCGTCTCTGTGGAGGCAGAAAGTCTAATGGCACCTTTGTGAATTGCCACTTGTTGGAAATTAAATCATTAATTATTGCTAATCATTGCTGCCACCGACCGGTGCTTCGCCACAGATCGGCGAACTACAGTATATGTGGAGTACGATGTTTTTTACATCGTACCTTACTGTGGCGGAGCTGTACTGCATTGGCATTTCGGGAAAGCATAAGAGCATGTTTTATTTAGGCAGTACTTTTTATTGAACCAAGCAAAATGAGTCAGTTTTAATAGATCGGACGGTGTGTTTCAAAGCTTTCAGGTCCATTTTTGTGTTTTAACTCAACTGTTTGCAAAGTCAATGGGCAAGTTATAGGGCAAGTCGGTAACCCAAAGCTTGTGAGGCCCAACTTGAAGAAGGTGTTGAGGATTTAATTGGCTTCTGTAAAAATTGGCGAAGTCGGGAAGGATTTAAGAGCGGCGGCCGTACGAAGTCATTGATTTCCACCTGGAGCAGGATCAAGTGAATGGGCCAGAGTTTTATTAAGCGTCAATTGTCTGAGCTGAAACTTTTTTTCAAAGTGATGGTCTAACTACATATACAAGAAAACAAATTTGTTGAAATGTAGTGAACCTGTGAGTGTGAGGCAAAGGGATGCTGTCGACTGAGTAAAAGGTAAATTTGTTATTTCGCTGTGTGTTATGAACGCTAACCACAAAATATTTTCCGATTACATTTTACAGTGGACCTTTTACATCATAGCTGCAACTAACGACTATTTTGAAAGTTTCCTGGTCAAAGAATATCGAATAATCGGATTAATTTTTTTAGCATGAAGTACATTTAATTTTGTGGGAAATGTTAAAAAAAACACAAGAATAATGGGTACAGTGAAAAATACAACTTTGAACATACTTTAGATTCCTACAATAATTAAATACAAATGCCTTGAATAAAACCAATTAATCACAGTCTTTGGTCAATATAGACATAAATTAATTAATACGTCTTTTTCCATTTTTTAGGGACAAGAAAAACAATTTAAAATCAAGTAAAACCTTTTTTTCACTTTGAACGATGAACGGGCTTATTAGCCGCAGCAGAACAGTAAACAAACCAACTTTTACACCTTTGTTTTTTGGACTTCATGCGTTTAATTACAAATACGTTTGTCAGGCACGGTTTGGCATAACGCTCAAGCTCTCTTGTACAGCAAAAAAAACACGTATGAAATGTATAATGCTTGTCATTAGGGTTGCACGATTTTGGAAAAGAACCTGATTGCGATTTTTAAGACCTCGATGTGATTTTTGATTTTACAAGAAAGGTGCATTTCTGTGCTTGTTTTGTTTTTGGGGTGAACTTAAACATAGTGACATGCATACTTACCTCGAGATGACGTTATCACCAACTGAGAGTATACGACTATAGCAAAATAATAACTAGAGATCTACAAATAAAAACAGAACTGCAGTTGAATGCATAGTCTTTCTTGTCATTATACAAAGGTACAACGAAATTGGAGAGCTACTCATTTCAGTGTAATAAAGCCATTTAGAGAGCGGCTGGCTAGCTACACGCTAGCGTCGGGTAACCGCGACTTTTGCAAGGTCCATGTGATGATTAAAATACAAGATTCACAAATGAAGCAGTAGTGCACGAGTGGTAGCTCCAAGTGATCCGTTTCGTTGGAAATGGATCTGGCATTGGTAACTAGCCACGTTTGGCAGCGGTGGGATAAGAGTTGTTAACCTAGCCGTTAGCTTTCCCTTCGACCGCGCCTCCGTCAATTCCCGGATGTGATAAGAATTTAGGCAGCACCTGCTAGTGATCCCCTTTTGTTTGGGTGGCCATTTGTGCAAGGGCTGTTTGACTGACTGGCAGCTCACACCAGGCTATCAAAGTTGTGCACATACAGTACGTCTTTCAAACTTTGCCTCGCCTTTATTGGCTGGTGTCATTAAAACCTGCTTCTGACTGGCCGCTGTTAAACCACGAAATGTGACAATTCTTGTTAGAAAAACACTCCATCACTCAAATAACAAATAACTATTATTAAAAACAAGTGATTTGTGGTTACAGTATCGCAGTACGTCACATCGCAATATCCATTGGAGTTCGGTTAATAGTGCAGCCTTACTTATCATTATTCCGTGTTGGCTTAAATGTTACTTGAATCTTACCGATGCGAGTCAGACTCCATTTTGTTCAACTGTCCAGCTGTTTTCTTGAAATCTTCATGCATCACAGCGGTACTGCCTGGATACACAAGGTCTGCTTTGCAAACTTTGCAATGAGTTAATTTATCCGCCATATCGAGGCTAAAATACTCCCGTCAGAAGTTTTGTTACGTGTAGTTGTCAGCCGGGACGGAAGGAACACTGAGATCACTTGCACTCGTTTCTTGGTTTTTATTGGAAGGAAGGAATGACAGGACGTGAATCTTCGATCCGTTGTTTGACGGATTGTCGAGACTTGACAGGCGGGTGAAGGCTTGGCGGGAATGGTCGTGGACAGACGTTGTCGTCGTGGTGTTGGTTGGAGCTGGAGAAGAAGGGCGTCGTTGTGTTAGGAAGAAAGATCAGGAGGCAGGTCATAGGCAAATTCGGACACGGGTCGGCAACGGAGATCAGGTAGAAAAACAGGAGGCAGGCAAAGAGTCGGAGGTACGGGCTTTCTGAGCATATGGCAACAGATCGCATAGTACAATCGGACAAAGTGTTACCGGAAGCTGGGGATTTAAATTTACAGGGTGCGCCAATCAGCTGTCCTGGCTGTTGGCACCAAATCCTGAACACAGGTGTTCCCGATCCAGGTGATTGTCACAGTAGTTGATCTTGTCGCTGTCATTTCTGAATGTTACCACTCGCGTCAAAAATGCAGGTTTAGCGGTTATATTGAATTTTCGTCTCAAAAATATGATGTGCCTCTTCCCCCCGAAATCTAAATATTTTGCTTTTAAGGCTCTTTGTTTCAAAAATGTTCCTTGACCCCTGTTCTAGGACAGCTGAAGTCAATCTGTGGCACCTAACTACGTAGGTGCAGTGAAAATTTAATTTAATGTTACTACAATGCAAAGAAAAATGAGGAACTAAACGTTTTTTGCTGCATTTTTTTTTTGCTGTCCTTCAACAAACAAGGCAGTGCTTTTTCCGACACGTACAAACTGGTCACCTGGGGGCAGTATATAACATTTGATCCACATGCATGGTGATTTTTTACAACATGCTAAGCTACAGCAATATGATTTGTTTTTATTTGCACCTGAAAAATAATCATATATATGCATTAGAAGTGAAAATTGCTCGACACAAGGTAATAAAATACAATCCAAACAAAGTGATTCAAGGACATTTTATTTGGAAAGTTTGGAAAGAAAAAAGTGTACCTGCAAATAAATTAGATTTTTTTTTAAATGAGCATTGCAGCCTCATTACCTGCTAAATCGGATAATATTGTTCATTTAGTGCGAAAAATGTACTCGTTCAATTAACTTTCAATTAGTAAAGAAAAACATTGATAAAACATGATGGAAAAATTACCTTAACTATCAAACCAATGTTAGTCTTTATAAAAAAATCATAGGTAAATGCATTTGTATATTTTTACACAGTGGAATCCATACCTAAGGTTGCCACCATGTTTGTGTTGCAACCTGCTGCTATGCTGTGCTCTATAGCACTGGTTCTTGTTCGCATTAGACAATAAACTTCCATCTAATGGTCAAAGGTTACACTCTAAGGCTTTAAGTATTATTTTCTTTTTAAAATAAACTATTAATGCATATATAGATTGAAAATGTGTCCAGTAAGTTAAAATTTGCAAAATTATTTGCCAACAGATTTTGGTTTTAGGACAATACAGTGTGTGTAAGAAACCTAAGGTCTAATTTGTTTATCAAGCTTCTTATCACAGCTTGAAGGTGCTTTAAAGGTTTGTGCACACTGTTAAAATTCTGCTTGTTGTGAAGTTTTAACTGCCATCTTACAGGAAGCCACAACTTTTTATCGTTTTAACTTAAACGTCAAAACATAACAAAAAGCATCAAGCGATGGTATGTCTTTAAAAATGTTTACAAATGAGAATATTTCAACAAACCAAAACATAGCAGAAAAATTGTTGTTATTATTCGCTTTTACTTAGTGAAATGTTATTTGCTAAATTACCTTGTTTACCCGACTAATGAAACCTTATATACTGCAGAATTCAGTGGATGAGATCAGAAATGCATACACTACTTATAGGTGTGCGTTTTTATACAAGGTTTTACAGTAAACATCCTTTTTAGCAATGATTGATCATTCAATAATCTTTGCTGGCCATTATTGCGATACCTCTTAAACAACGGGATTCTAACCCAGGTCGGGACGGTGACGACACAGACACTTTACCACTAGAATGCCAGTGGTAGGGATAATATACAAAAATGCATTAGAGTTTATATCATTATCACACTATTTCACCCACGATCCTAGAAACGCTGACCTGCATAGTGCATTCTGATACGTCAAACCACTTCCTTACCTGTGCGTCAATAATGTTGGGAAAGACAGAAACAGAAGTATTTCAACAAAATACCATACAAGCTCTTTTATGTACACATACATATTGAACCAACAGGTTAGTGGCGTGCAGGTGAAAAAGTGGAGAGAATGCACAATGCGAATCAGCGTTTCTTTCACCTTGAGTAGGTATGGTGTAATAATGAGATAAGATCATCATAAGTTGTTTGCACCTTTGGTGGTCTCATAATAAGGAGTCAGCGCACTCATCACTGTGACCCAGGATCTATTCACGTTGCAAACAATGTTTTTGGATCATGTCTCATCTCTCAACTCATTAGCTGCACCGCTTATCCTCAGTAGGGTCGCGGGGGTGCTCTAGCCCATCCCAGCAAACATCGGGCAGTGGGCAGGGGACACCATGAACTCGTAGCCAGCCAATCGCAGGGCACACAGGGACAGACAACTCGCTCGCTCATTCACACCTAGGGACAGTTTGGACCGGCCAATCCACCTGAAATTCATGTCTTTGGAATGTGGGAGGAAACCCGAGTGCCCGGAGGAAACCCACGCAAGCACGGGGAGAACATACAAACTCCGCACAGGAAGTCCGGTAGCTGGATTTGAACCCACACAGGAGGTTCCCAAGACCTTAGAACTGTGCCGCACACGCGCTAACCACTGCGCCGCTGCCCTGTTTTCGGATCATAATCAGCTATATTTATTAATTGATTAAACAATGCATGTATAAACATGGTAGCTCTTACTGTAGTGTCAATTTCCTGTGCCTTATAATTGGGTGAGCTTTATAATCCGGTGCTCCTTAAAGTGCGGAAACTGTGGTACATATTCTTTTGTTGATCGCCGTAATGTGCACAAAAGAGTGAAGGGCTTTACATTTACATTCCGGCCATTTTGCCTCGTTCGTTTGTGGATGCACTATTTACTCAATTCTCCAGAGATGCTCCCGAGCTGTAATTCAGCCTCCGCTTGTCTGCTAAGGCTCCCCTTTAAATAGATGTGCGCTCACGCCTACAGTACATGTCTCTTGCTTCCTCCTGTTTCCTACTTAACACAAACACTGCTCAACATTCTCACCTGACGACCAATCGCAGAAATGAATAATCAAACGATTAACAAACCCTGCTGGTGAGTAATTGAAACTAGCTCATCGTTAACGTTACCCATGGGCTAAGGAGGGTCGAAGGATTCCCCAGCAATGGAGGATCGATGCAGTCCCGCCCTGTGGGAGGCCACAGTGGAACAACTAATTGAGTTGAATACTGCTGTATCAGTAAGTTTCCTCTTAGGAAAAAGTGCGGCATTCACATTAAGTGCTGTCAAAGGACTTATTGGGCAGCACTCTAATGAGATACTACAAAGCAACTGCAAGGATGGCGTCACTCGCTAGAGGTACAAAAACAGTTTTGGCTTAAATGGTTACCTGATTCCAAATGGTTACCTGGTCTGACAAGCACATGGTCTTCCCCTGATTTGCCAGCTCATTTTCCTTAACCAGATATAGCTTCACTTAGGCCAATGCTTATCTTCCGAAGAAAACTAAGGGAGGAATTAAAGTAATATTAGCATAGGCTGATTAATAGCCAAAAATACTGGCATCATCGGAATGACCTTAAGGGATATTATTCTTCCGAATGAACTTCCCCAGGCCCCAGTAACACGTGGGCACGCCAATCCCACCCCCGGCAGCAGCACCCGCCAGAGACCCGGCCCCAGGGCCCAGAGCAACCCCAGCAGGACAACCAGCCTCCCCCAGCTCAGCGATACGGCATTTGGCCAGCCAACCTCCCCAGCACCCCACTGGCCCCAGGCCCTTCTCACCAGACAATACAGTGTCATTTAATAGTCAGATATTACACATTGGTGCTTTAATCCAAAGAAAAGTTTACTGTGGTCAATAATTTCTAACAAGGTATTTTATAAGTTGCACTTCGACCTTATAACTAATGTCAAAATGTTGATCAAAGCAATACTAGGGAGCTGAAAGTTTTGGAGAAACACTAAGTTAAGAAAATCCAATTTTCATATTATTGACTACCTTAACCCAAAATCTCTCGTCTATTGTAAACCGAAGTGAAAAATGCTGAAACATATCCTGGATTGTTTTTGTGTTTTCTTCTTTATTTTTTATTTTCAAGTATGACGCATCAAACATCACATCACAAAATGAACAAATCGCCTGAAAGAAAAAAAGGGATGACAGGTTGAAAGGCTTATAAGTGTCAGGTACCAGGGACCTGAGATGGGAACCCAATTGCGTTAGTTTCTTAGATTTATTTGAAAAGAGATGTAAGCTGGCACCCACGATCCAGTGATCGTTGATTGTGGGGAGCAGGTTGCTCGTGACGCGGAAGTGGCACTTCTCTTAGCAGGAGCTGAAGGTTTGCAGCGACCGGACGGACGGCAGTCCCGTGACAGGTAGGCAGAATCAATACGTCTTGGCGGGCAGGTTGATGGCCAGGGCAGGAGAGTAGCTCGTAAACGCGGGGCAGAAACAGGTCAGAACCGAAGGCAGGAATCAAAACAGAGAGTAGTCTTTGGTACTTGCTAATTTGGCGAAACACATAGGAACACAGGAGTACGATCGGACGTCCTTGTCTGGATGCTTAAGAAGTGAACGTCAGCAAATCAGAGAGCGCGCTCCGGCGCACCAAACAATTGCCACAGGTGTCTTCACTTCGGCAATCATGACAATAAGAGACCAGTCCCCAAAATAACTTTGGACGCTTCTTCTACCATCCATCCATCCATTATCTTCACTGCTTATCCTCAGTAGGGTCGCGGGGGAGCTGCAGCCCATTCCAGCCATCCTCGGGCAGCGGGCAAGGGACAACCTGAACTGGTTTCCAGCCAGTCGCTGGGCACACAGACACAGACAATTCGCTCGCTCATTCACAACTAGGGACAATTTGAACCGGCCAATTAACCTGACATGAATTTTTTTGGAATGTGGGAGGAAACCGGAGTGCCCGGAGGAAACCCACGCAAGCACGGGCAGAACATTAAAACTCCACACAGGAGGTTCGATCTCACGACCTCAGAACTGTGCCGCACACCCGCTAACCAATGCGCCGCTGTGCTGCCCCTACTTCTACCAATTATACAAAAAAACTATCATATCTTACATCATTATAACAATCATTTATTAGTCCATGTAGAAATTATAGCATTGTTTGAATCACGATCTATGTTTTACAGTTTCTGAGGTTTAGTTTTTTCTCTTCCTTATGCTCTAACAACAATACAATTTGTAAAACATGAGACGAATTGACATTTTCTTGGGAATAGTTTAAAATGGGATTGGACGTAAACCGAGTCACGAGGGCCTGAAAAGACCAAGTGAGAGACTGGTTCCCTGCCCCTTGTTTCCATCACAGGCTTTTTTTTTCTAGCTCGATGACGTTGGCTTTGTTGTTTTGACCATATTATTGCTGGGAGCAGCGTCACAACTGTGTGAACCAACATTTGGGCCAGGGGTCGGATACCTTATTGAAACAAAGAGCCATAAAAGCAAAATATTTATAGATTTTTTTGGGGGGAGCAACACCATATATTTTTAGACAAAGTTCAACAAAACCGCCAAACCTACACTCCAGACAATGGTTAGTTCTTCAGCATATTTTATTATAGTGTGTGCCATTTGATGATTTGATAAAATCTGTCAGACAGGACGAAAGGAAGACTGAGATCACTTGCGCTCGTCTCTTGGTTTTAGTGTAAAACTGGAGTGTCATGCCAAATTTCGTTGTCACAATATGTTAACCCATTTTGTAACAATGACAATAAAGGTATATTCTATTCTATTCTATTCTATTCTATTCTATTCTATTGAAAGGAAGGAAATGACAAGGTGGGATTCTTCGATCCATTGGTCTGCGGATTGACGGAACTTGACAGGCAGGTGAAGGTTTGGCGGGAATGGTCGCGGACAGGCGTAATCGTAGTGTTGATGGCCGGGGCTGGAGAAGAAGGGCGTCGTAGTATTCGGAAAAGAGTTCAGGAGTCAGACGAGCAGGGCAGATTACAGAAACGGGTCGGCAACGGAGATCAATCAGAAGAAAACAGGGAGCAGGCAAAGAGTCAGAGGTACGGGCTCACTGAACAACAGAGGCGTGTTCAGGAGAGTGAGTGATTGCTATCGCGAGCTATCGCTAGCTTCTGAACGGCCAGTGATTATTGAGCGCTCGCGTGCCCGAGTAATCACGGGAGAAAGACCGCTTACTTTGATTTCCAACATGGCGTCGACAGTGCAGAAGATGGAGGATCTCACCCTGACGAGTGCTGTTGGCGATGTAATATATCGTCTTACATTGCCTGGTAATGTTTGTGAACAATGCAAGACAGGTATGACCCTTCCACTGCGTTTAGGATAACCTTAACTGTGTCAATATGCGAACTGTCGCTCATATCAGCCAACTCGCTCAAAGCAAGCTGTAGAACGAAATCCATTGTACTGTCGTCGGCCATTTTGGATCAGTAAGGCATCACAGTGAGCGATTACAAAACGTTCAGCAGTGCGTGGCAAGCGATTATCAAGAGACTACATGTCTGATCACTCTCCTGAACACGCCTCTGGTAGCATGAGTACAATCTGACAAAGTGTTACCGGAAGCTGGGGATTTAAATGTACAGGGTGCACCAATCAGCAGTCCTGGCTGTTGGCGCCAAAAACCTGAGCACAGGTGTTCCCAATACATGTGATTGTGACAAAAATCTATATAATATTAATAATAACAGAGCCTATGTCTCAGATCATTTTAAATGCACCACTTAAAATTAATCTCCTTCCGGGCAACTTAGTGTTGGGACTCATTTTGTCCTAAAATTGTTTTCAAAATAATGTGCGAGCAAAGTTATTTTGTAAAAATGTCACTAAATATTGCAAACGAGGATCCAGACGTATTTTCTATCCATCCTGTTGCATTTGGGTTTTGTATGAACAGCGCTAGCCAAGGACCAGTTGGAGACTGTGTCTTCAGGGGAGGTCAGTTCCACTGCGCTCAGCGGACCCACCAATTTTGTGCTTTTTTTTTTTTTATGAATAGGTCAAATTACACTTGACAAAACGCCCATTTCTTAGTCCAAGCACTTGCCCCCAAAATGTCTGCATGTCACTGACTAGCGACAACTGAATTATTGTTATGCGAATTAAAAAATCTCAAATCCAAGCAAAATTCACCGTATTGAATCTAAAAGAAGTTATTATCAAAACAGCAATATTGCGTTATCACTCACAAACGATTGAGCTGTGATTCACATTTGGATAAAACTGACAGTCGTTCCGAGAACGACAGTCGAAATATTGCAGTGTGGCCTCGTCGATTTTTACTGCTCATTAACAGACCATCTTTGCGGGGAGGTTATTTGATCCAGTCTATCATGCTTGGCAATCTTCTGCCAAGCGTCTCATTGTCACCCGGCGATAAAACCCAACGAGACGAGGCGTTGAAACTTTAATGGCGCCCGCGAGGAAGCCAAATGATGGCGCGCTATTCTATGATCTTCTGTCAGACGTGCAGCAGATTCCTCAGCTCGGCTGCGGTGTGTCACAACGACACTTTGAAACGCTATGCAAAAAGCTAAGGGAGTCGACACGAACAGAGCAAGTAGCTAAGACCTAGCGAGTCGAGCGGACGATAGCATTTTCAAGCCGGCGTGACCAACATCTGTATAGCGGCCAGACGTTTTATTTTTCTTGTTAGTACCAATTAGGCGATAACACACTGGCCAAGCGCAGATTTACTTTTATACAGCCTTGGTGAAGGGTGAAATGTGAATAAAATGTCCCCCACTGAGGTTGATTATTCTGTGATTGCTTTTGTAATGATCACAAACTACTGCTTTTTATGTGAAGGTGGCAGCAGGGGGTTGAAATCCCATGTGTTTGAAAGTGTAATGAAATCCTGTTGCGGAATAAACATGTTCCCTTAGGAGCTCTGACGAGCTTTGGGAGAGCGTTATAAAATTGGTCTGACAACAGGGCAATGTATATCTTGTAAACCCTCACTAATTTTGATGTACAATAAAATTGTATTGGGAGGGACCAAATATAAGACACAAATATTCAAAATAAAAATAACCACCTAATTTAATCTATAGCAAAGCCTCTGATTCATTTATCGTTTTATTTATGATTGAATTTACTAGTGGGCTCACTACCTGTGGGAGGGGCCAAAGGGGTCGGGTTTTGTAGAGAGCCGGGTAGCAACCAAAGGAGGGGTCCTTCGCGCACTGATCCCGGCTACAGAACCTGGCTTTTGGGACACGGATTGTCACCTCTCTGGCAGGGAAAGAGCCCAAGCTGGTGTTTGAGGTTGAGAAGTTTCGACTGGATATAGTCGGACTCACCTCCGCACACAGCTTGGGCTGTGGTACCGGACCTCTCGAAAAGGGTTGGACTCTTTTCCACTCTGGAGTTCCCCATGGCGAGAGGCGCAGAGCTGGTGTGGGCATATTAGTTGCCCCACGGCTTAGCTCTTGTACGTTGGGTTTCACCCCAGGAGATGAGAAGGTAGCCATCTTCTGCCATAGGGTGGGGATACGGGTCCCTACTGTTGTATGTGCTTATGCACCAAACAGCAGTTCAGAGTACCAACCCGCTTATTGGTCTGTTGTGGTTAAAAAAGAGGTGAGCTGAAAAGTAAAGCTCTCGATTTACTGGCCGATCTATGTTTCTACACTAACCTGTGGTCATGAACTGTGGGCCATGACTAAAGTAGAGCTGCTACTCCTCTGCATTGAGAGGAGCCAGTTGAGGTCGCTGGAGAATCTGATGAGGAAGCATCCTGGACGCCTCCCTTGGGAGGTGTTCCGAGTATGTCCCACTGGCAGGAGGCCCCAGGGACGACCCAGGACTCGCTGGAGAGACTGTGTCTCCAGGCTGGCCTGGGAACGTCTTGGAACCCTGCCAGATGAACTGGATGAAGTGGCTGGGGATAGGGAGTTCTGGGCTTCCCTGCAGAGGCTGCTGCCCCTGTGGATGGTATATATTATTTCGTATTTGGTATTTTTTTTTCTTTATAATAAGGATGCTCTTTTTAAATAGTGCTGCTGTCTAGTAGGAAAAACACATCTTCAAAATTAATTTTTGTTTGTCCGTCATCTAAATTTTCCCTGAAGTGTTATTAAAAAGTAATTTTGTTTCAAAATCTGTCAATATTAATTGTATCACCGCTTTCATGTAAAAAAATAATCTCCCAAATTGTTTTTCTCACTGCTTGTAACACTAGCTCCCTGCGCCTACTGTGCTCGGCAGCGGCCAGTGCCATTGGACCCAGCAAATCGGGTGCATGGCAAGGGGCGGGGTCGGCCCAAATGATCTCTCATCATCTTAAAGTCCTTACAAATAAAATGTGAAATTTTGGGTTTGCGTCGGGTTCCCTCCAGCAAATCAAGCCAGTTGACAGGGTCGCGCTGGGTAAGGATTTAAAACTGGCTGGTCCGGGTCAAGTCGGGCTCGATTTTTTTAGGCCCGTTCTCACTTTGGGCTGGGGCACGGTGTCAACGCCAAAATCAACAACGCAGATGCCGCAACGTGTGTGCCGGGTTTAAGCAGGTAATCAACTATATTGCGTCCTTTTTGTCAGAATTTTCTGGCAATAGCTCCCAAATACGATATATGATTACACAAATATCGTATTTTCCTGACTACAAGTCACTCAAGTTTAGAAATTGCATCAGCCAAAAAAATGTATAATTAAGAGAAAAGAAACACAGATGAGCTACACCTGGAGTATGAGTCGCGTTGTTGAGGGATATTTATTTGATAAAATCTAATGCCAAAAACATGCATGTCATCTTGAAAGGCAACTTAAAATTAAAATAAAATACAGAACAACAGGCTGAATAGGTGTATGGTATAATAATGTTGCATGACTGACATGCCTGGTAATGTCAGTAACAACGTTATTCGGATAACTCCAGCATTAAGAACATGCTAACAGGTTTACCAAGCCATCAGTTTAACTCCTCCATCCATCTGTTCTCCTCATTGCCTATCCTCAGTAGGGTCACGGGGGAGCTGGAGCCCATCCCAGCTATCAGTGGACAGGGGACATACTGAACTGGTTGCCAGTCAGTCGCAGGGCACACAGAGACAGATAACTCACTCGCTCATTGACACCTAGGGACAAACTGGACCAGCCAATTAACCTGACATGCATGTTTTTGGAATGTGGGAGGAAACCGGAGTGCCCGAAGGAAACCCACGCAAGCACAGGGAGTACATGCAAACCCTGCACAGGAAGGCTGGAAGCTGGATTTGAACCCATGACTGTGCCGCAGACGTGCTAAACACTGCGCCGCCGTTCAGTTTAACTCCAAATGACTAAATCCAATGAAATCTTGACTGTGTCACTTTTAAACAATTTATCCAACTCTGGGAGGTTGACGAAATGCCTCTTTCCGCTTCTAAGTTGCTTCAAAAGACTCAGTGTCACCTCGACTTTTTGCCCGTCCCTTTCTCGCTGACTCCAAACTTTCTTTCACCTGCTCAATTACCGTTTTCAACTGCTTATTACACAATTTGCAGCTTGTAATCTGCGAAATATGATTTTGTTTCCGGTGACATTTTTGTTCAGCCCCTTCTCAGTTGTTTTTACAAATTACCAGCAATGTTGAAATTATCAACGCAGGCCTAGAGAGCCCATTTTGCAGTTTATTGTGAACAAATAACATGTAAATTGGTATAATTTGTTGTTGATAATTTCACACGTAAGGTTTAGTGGGTGGGCAGCACGGAAGACAAGTGGTTAGCGCCTACGCGGCACAGTTGTGAGGTAATTGGTTCAAATCCAGCTACCAGCCTTCCTGTTTGGAGTTTGCATCTTCTCCCCGTGCTTGCGTGGCTTTCCTCTCACAATCCAAAAACATGCAGTTCAGGGTAATTGGCCAGTCCAAGTTGTCCTTAGCTGTGAACGAGCGAGTGAGTTGTATGTCTCTGTGTGCCCTGCGACTGGCTGGCAACCAGTTCAGGGTGTCCCCTGCCCACTGCTTGAAGCCGGCTGTGATGGGCTCTAACACTCCCGCGACCCTCCTGAGGATACAGATAATGGATGGATGGATAGATGGTTTAGTGGGAAAATAAGATGTAAAACGATCTAATATTGTGTTAATAATTTCACACATAAATCCTCCCGGCCAAACTATTAAATAAAACTGCAACCTTTTGTCCGGGAAAATACGGTAACAGGATGCATTTGGATTGGACCCAAGTCCAGACTACTGAAGGCAGTTAATGCTTAATCATTGTGGGCCTGGCCGCGATGCAGGCTGACTTGCCATGCCAAAACGTGTCTTGAGGCACTCGCCACTTGTGCCTCGTCACCATCGTTAATCAGAACGCTCCGTCAGCACTAAGCTCGGACGTTCTCGACCTCGTCCTGTCACATGCTTTCACTCTCAAACCGGACGGTCCTGACAGGTCCAGGGCGCAGCCCCCCAAAAACGATATCCATAACGTTTGCCGTGTTTTGAGGAAAACCCCGCCTGCAGATATCGATTTGAACTTTTAAGGCGGATATTGAATTCGAATCTCCACTTTCTGGTTTGACAAACGCTTTCCTTAAGAAGTCTGATAAAGCTTGTTCGTTGCTTCATGTCAGTGCTGACAAATATTGACACTGAACGCTAATCTGTTTGTTTTGCGACTCGGGAGTCTTTAATGCCGATCGGCTTTCCGTCCCTTCAGCTCAATTTATTTGAGGTCGGCACGTCAGCGGGGTCAGATGAGAACCTGCCCACAGAAGTTCATCTGCATTTCTGTCAGCGGAGATGAATGTTCCAATTACCTTCTGACATTTGATTCCGTCTTCATATTTTTCTCTGTGGGCCCGAGCGGAGGAAATAATTCTGATGAATGACCTCCTAAATAACTTCTCTACGTGCTTTATTTTCTTGTAACGAAAGTACGATGATTATTCTGTTCATCTTAAGTAAACATTTTGTCACCTTTACATATGAGCACCTCAAGATACGAGATGTCTTTCGAGCAAAAATCTTGCCCGACATAGGAGAAAAATTTAAGTTCTGAAAAATTCCAGATGCTTCCACTTGAGAATGCTCACCGCCAGCATCAGCTCGTCCCAATTAGCGTGTACGTTTCCCACCATGAGGACCTGATCCCGCGCACTTATGTAAGAAATCATACGGGGTGGCGAGACCTTTTCAATTTATGTTATCTAACTTATGTTTATGTTCAATTACTATTTGACTATGTTTTCAGTAATCAGGAAGCTGAGTTTTATAGCTCTTCAGGGTTATCTTAGAGCTTTTGGGAGGCCGGGAACAGATTAATTGTTTTTCAGTAATTTAGAATTGCGAATAATCGCTCGAGATACAAGACATTCTAGATACCAGCACAATCTGGGAATTCATTCATCTTGTGTGGAGAAATATCACAGTATTTTAACTTTACTTATTGAGAAATAGAATTAAAAATTTAATTTATTCATTATCTTGATATTTTAAAATTGTAAACTTGTTTTCCTAGTAAAACAAGTAATTCAATAGTTTTACTTGTTTTAAGTATTTTTAAATTTTCCGTTATGTTTAAATAGTTTTTCCTAGTAAAATAGGTTTTATAATATCATAACATTTTATCATGTTTTTCTGGTATAATGTTGATCTTCTCGTGCTTGAGTGGGTTTCCTCCGGGCAATCCAGTTTCCTCCCACATTCCAAAAACAGGCATGTCAGGTTAATTGGCTGGTCCAAATTGTCCCTAGGCGTGAATGAGTGAGTGAGTCTTCTGTCTTCGTGTGCCCTACGACTGGCTGGCAATCAGTTCAGGGTGTCCCCTGCCCACTGCCCGAAGATAGCTGGGATGGGCTCCAGCACACCCGCGACCCTAGTGAGGATAAGCGGTGGATGGATGGATCTTCTTAAGTATTATTTTAATAAAAATATTTTTAACAAGATATTTAAAAAGAAAAAAGAATTGTTTCTTTTTTTTCTGTTTTTTTTAAAGTTTGTTTTGTCCAGTAAAATAGGTTTTATAGTAGTTTGCTAATTTTAGGAACACGTTATTTTTAATTTGAACTATTTAAACCTGTTATTTTAGAAAGATAAAAATTGAAAAACATGATTTCTAGCTTTGTTCTTAAATATCTATGAGTCAAAACCAATCCTAACATTATAGATATCATTATTCAAAATAAAATAGCAGACGTGTTGTAACATCCTCAGGCAATAGTCAGGTAACAAAACAACTTTTTAGTTATTTATATGATTCTTTTGAGTTACATTAAAAAAACAGATGCTCAAACAAAATTTCATGGATGAGTAAGCCTAACAATGTAACCAAGAGAAAAAAACTTGTATTATTGTTTTTAGTGTATTTTACAGCTGATTTAAGACACGAGTCACCACCGACCTGCTAACACGGGGCGTGTTACTTGACATCCATCACAAGATTCCTCTTTTTTTCTCCTCAGAGATGGACACGCTGCGTGTGGTTCTGTATTTGCTCATCTTCCTCCTGAGCGTTTTCGGCAACCTTCTGATCATCGTGGTGCTGATTCTCAACAAGCGCATGAGGACGGTCACAAACTCTTTCCTGCTCTCGCTTGCCATCAGTGACCTGATGATGGCCATCTTCTGCATGCCCTTCACGCTCATCCCCAACATCCTGGAGGACTTCATCTTCGGGGCCGCCATGTGCAAGACTGTCGCCTACTTCATGGGTAAGAAGGCTTACGATTGGAGGCCCGACAAAAGCGGCGTGGCAGAAGTGCGTGCTTTCAATTTGGCGAAAAGAAAAAGCTAGTCGTGCTGCGCCATCCACCAGCTTCTTGCTAAAATTCAGCTGTAATGAGTAGGATCGAGGATTACACGCAGCAGACTAGGTCAGTGGTCTGCAACCACCTTGCTGCGGAGAGGTATCCGGGCCGTGGTCGTTTGGTACTGTTGGAATGGAAAAAAAACTATTTCTCGCTAGTACCGTATGTATTTGCATATACAGAGCTCCCTCAGTTTGCGCGGTTAATGGGGACCAGTACCAACTGCAAAAATGGAAAATCCACTAAGTAGCGTTGCCATTCCATAAAAGAGAGTGGCTGGCTAAATGCTCGCTAGCATTGGGTGTCAAGTCTCCATAATGATTAAAAATACAAGAGTCCTGAATGTAGTAGTTTTCCATCCGTTTCCTAGGTAATGTATACAGGCTCCGCAAAGGTAGCTTATGATTGTTGTTAGCTTGGCTCTAGCAGTAGGCCGGACCTGCAGTACTGCTAGATCCTTTTCCTTGACGCTGCCACAGTAGCTTCTCAAACCCGAAAATAATCCACAGAGCAACTGCTAGTGATCACCATTTCTTTGCGCTCTTCTAACTTTCTCAGAAGTCCGATTTAATTGATTTGATCGATGAATTTGCTAAGAGCTATCTGGCAGTATGCTCCACAGTTTGTTTTGGGTGGACACATTGACTGCGTCCGTCACCCCGGCTTTTTGATTGACAGCATACACAAGCCATAACAGAGAGTCAAACCCACACAACACAGAGAGCCCTCCCTAATCTGCCCCAGCTGTCTGCTGTCTATCAGCACACAATGCACGATATGTCAATGAGGACATTTATTCAATTCAAAATCCGCGAAGCAGTGAACCAGCGATAACCAATCCGCAAACTAGCAAGGGTGTGCACGCATTTATTTTTCACTCAATAACGATTTAAAGTTGGGTGTGCTTTACAATTAGGTGTTATGGTAGTAAATCACAGTAATCAAGTAGTGTTGGATCAGTCAACTAATTTTGTTGAACTAATTTGCTCAGCATTGGATGCAATGTGAATCGGACCCGGATCTTTTTTTTGGCTTTTTTTTTTTGGTTTGAACAAATTTATTGACACTAAAAACAGAAAACAATCATGACAATCTCAACAGCAATTAAGCACATTCACAATATTATATTCCAATATTACGGACCCGGATCGCTTCAGTGACAACACTGAATTTTAACCACTAGGCAACTTGGTTGAAGATGACAAAGGAACATTTTATCTCATCATTACACAATTTTTACTCACGGTGCCACATTGTACAATGTTAAAATTGAGCATTATGGGAAAGAGTTCAGACAAAACAATGATGTAAAGAATCTGTGATTTTGGCTTATTATTAATATTTCCATTATTTTTATTGTTGTTATTGTTATTATTACTCTTGCATTATTGGGCTGGGCCGCGATATTATCGTCAGACATTAAACCGGTCCATGGTACAGAAAAGATTGCCTACCTCTGGACTATGTGATGCAAATGCCAGACCTAGTTCAGATATTGCACGCAAAAAAAGGAAATGAGTCAAATTCAAATCTATGTTTCACAGGGCACAAAAGCATGTGTCACTCTCAAGGACAGCCTCACTTGCCTGAGTGCCTAGTTTGTGTTAACCAGTAATTCTGGACCCCTCCTCTTCTTAAATGCAGTTTGGGTTTGGATTCTATTAAAACTAGAAATTAATTCAAATGATCCACGTGCCCTCGTATATAGTGTCATTGTAAGTTATATTACATTAATAAGGTGAACGTCCATTTTGAAATTAAATAATCAGTCTCTTTCCCAGCCAAGAATATTCAATAATCCATTGTTTTTTGCGGAGGTTGTGTCCCACAATACTTCTAATGTGGAAACATTTATTTATTTATTAGATATCAGTAAAATATCTCATCTCATCTCATTGGCTGCACCGCTTATCCTCAGTAGGGTCGCGGGGGGTGCTGGAGCCCATCCCAGCAATCATCGGGCAGTGGGCAGGGGACACCCTGAACTGGTTGCCAGCCAATCGCAAGGCACACAGGGACAGACAACTCGCTCGCTCATTCACACCTAGGGACAATTTGGACCGGCCAATCCACCTGAAATACATGTCTTTGGAATGTGGGAGGAAACCAGAGTGCCCGGAGGAAACCCACGCAAGCACGGGGAAAACATACAAACTCCGCACAGGAAGTCCGGTAGCTGGATTTGAACCCACACAGGAGGTTCCCGAGACCTTAGAACTGTGCCGCACACGCGCTAATCACTGCTCCGCCGTGCTGTCCTCAGTAAAATATAATATATACAAATAAAACCAAGAAATAATTAAGTTGAATGAATGCTCTTTATTGTCATTATACAACAGTAAAACAAAATTGGAGGGCTTCCCCTTTCAGAGTAAGATAGTGATGTAGCTGCATACTAGCATCGGGTATCCTCGGGTTTAGCCAGGTGTCTGTGATGGTTAAAATACAAACGTCATGAGTGTAAAGGTTTCCCACGAGTTGAAGCTCCAGGTCATCTGTTTTACTAGAAATGGATCTAGCCTGGGTGAGATACAGGCTTTTCTTAGCGCTTTTTTGACTTTCCTAACGGTCTGATTGAATTGATGAATTTACTTGAGTGAAGCGATATGTAAAATAATTGATGTAGCTGCTTTCCTCTGTTTGTTTTGGGTGGACCCTTTGACTTGTGCGCCCGCCCAGCTGTTTGACTGACGGCATACATCAGCCTATCATGCATATAGAAAGACACGTTCACCCAACACCCAAGCACAAAGCCCTCAGCAACCTACCCATGTGATAGCATTTGCTGTGTGTTGTCTGCTGCAGAACTGCAAAGTATCAAAATCACCAAAAGTAGACCGTGATACTGGGAGAATTTACTGTATAGTAGTTTGATTTATCTGTTGTAATCTATCACGTTTTCAAGACTATGACTCTCTCCGGAGTATAAGTTGCATTAAAATTAAAATGGTTAAAACGACAGTGTGTATTATTTGATCACCAGATGTCTCTGTATTGTGTCATGCAAGTGAAAACAAATGTGAAAAAGGGCAAGGATAAATACAAACTACAGAGACTGAAAGTGACCAAACTGCAGATTTTTTTGGTCATTTTTTTGTCATTTTTTGTCAGGATTTTTGTGAGGTTTTCGTTTTCCGGGTACCTGTAGCAACAAGTTGGCGGACAATTATTTTATCTTATGTAAATCAAATACAAATTCCTTGAATATCAAGTATTTTTTTAATCACATTTTTATGACAGGTCATGCATTTTTGTTAATGTTTGAATCAATCTTGCTTTTTTTAACTGTGTGAAGATTTTATAGTTGTAGGCACTAAGAACTAACCATCCATTTAAGGTACAATGGGGGGAAAATATTATAAAACTATATTGGTAATTTTAAGTAATAATGTATTTTTTTAATTTTACATTATTTGTATCTTGTTTTTCTTGTAAAATTTTAAAAATGATAATTTTGAAAAGCACACATATATTTATGCATAATATGCTATTTTAAATTCGTTTTTCTAGTATAGTAATAGTAATTTTAAGTATCATTTTTTATTAAAGTTACTAAATTTTCAACTCCTTTTTTTTCTAGTCAAAATTTGTAGTACATAAAAGAGGTATTGGTATGATGTCCTCTTTACTGTATTTTAATTTGCTATTGCAGTAACTTAACAAAAATAATACTACAAAGAGAAAAATATCTTAAGGCATGTGACAGATAAATGAAATCGTTCTAAAGACTATTTGTCTTGATTATTTGAAAAATAAAACATATTGAAATAAGAAAATGATGAAGATATGTAATCCACCATGACTGATTCAATGTAGCACTAGATTTTTAAGATAATATGTCATTGTTTGATTTTGGAGGAAAAGTAACATATGGTGTCCATGCTTCAGAGCAGGGGTGTCAAACTCATTTTAACTCGGAGCCACAAGATAGAACAAACATTCTGTCGGGGGCCGGACTAGTAGATTAAAGAGAAAGAAAAAGAGAGATAAAGAAATAAGAGAAAGAGGGAGGGAAACGGAGAGAGGGTGGGACAAAGAAAGAGAGAGAGGGAGAGAGCGTGAGAAACAAAAGTTAAAAAGTCGTGAGAGAGGGGGAAAAGGAAGGGAGTGGAAGAAAGAAATCCAAAGAGAGATAGAAAGACAGAAGGAGAGAAAAGAGAAAAGAAAGCACGAAGGGTAGGAAGAGAGAAAGAGACAAAGAGCAACAAAGGAAGAGAAAAAGAGAGACACAGAGAGTGAAAGAGACGGAGACAGAGAGTGGGAGAAAAGGGGTGGAAAAGAGGGAGAGAGAGAGAGAGAGAGAGAGAGAGAGAGAGAGAGAGAGAGAGAGAGAGAGAGAGAGAGAGAGAGAAAAAAAGAAATACAAGTACAGTGTCTTTGTTCGAGGCACCTTTCTTTGGCAATATCAAGTTGACATATATCAACCTGCAGCTTGTTTTTCTCTTGCGCTTCTCTGAGTGTTGTCTCGCGGGCCAGATTTAATCCCTTAGCGGACCTGATTTGGCCCGCGGGCCGCCTGTTGAACACCTGTTGCTCAGAGGGTAGAGCAGATTGTTTGTTATCCCGAGGGTTGCTGGTTTAATTCCAACCTGAGTTTCTGTGTCCTTGGGGCTGTCACACATTTTATCTAACTGGTGAATAAAAAGTGCACTGGTGAATAACACTGGCCGACAATATTTTTACTTTTTAATGTTGTCTAGATCGCTTTGAGTGATTTAGGGTATTTTTGCACTGCGATATAAAGAAATAGCATCCATTTCCCTCCATCAAACCGTGCGACTGAATTGATTACACTTTTGCAGAATTATCTGCTTATTTTTGTCAATACACATCATCTTATATCAGGGTTCAGGAACCTTTTTGACCAGATGAGCCATGAAATCAAAGAAGTCTGTTTTTTTTATTTTTTTTTTATTTGATTTTATTTCAGTCAAAACTCAACAAAACCACCGAACCTGCTCTCCAGACTACAGCTAAGGCTATGGCAAATTTCATGTCACAGTGTGATGTTTGATGATTTGATTAAATCTATAAAATAAGAATCATGCCAGAGCCTATGTCACATATAAATACTTACACTCTCTACTTACGAAGGTTCGTAAGTTGAATTTGTTCGAAAGTTGCTTCAGTGCTATATTTTGTATGGAATGTATGTTTAAGGTCTATATATGTATGTTTAAGGCTTATATAAGTTACCTGTATTGTTTTGTACAAACAATAAACATTTCATCGAATAATATGCTCCATAAAGATAAATAAGGTTAAGTTTAACTTACTACTGGAAGATGGCCTTCAAGTGTTAGGCGACTTCCTCCTCCGTGGTAAAAAGTGGCCGAAAAATAGCGATCCAACCATTTTCTCAACCGCATCAAGCTTCCATATTCCACTTTCATTTCAAATGAAACGGCTCGCCTCTTCTTTACACTTTACACCAACCATATTGAATTGATGAGATTTTAAACAATAAAAATGTCAAAGCTCTTGGCACGCTGGAGATAAAGTATAGAAAGTTTACACACATACTAGGAAGAGGAAGCGTATTTCTTCTTCAGGGTGGAGGCTGGGTGACCTCTCACAGCGCCACCACATGCCAGTAGCGGCGGAAAGAAGCACTACAGTAATGTCCTCTAATCGGAAAAAGGTGCACACAATAAAGAATCTAACTTACAGCAATGTCCAAGTATTTTTCGATATCCCGAAAAAAATGTGTGTATCTACCGTTTTTCTTAAGTCGAACGGTCGTAAGAAGAGGAGCGTCTGTACATCACTTAAAATTTGTCTTCCCCTTGCCCTTACTTTAGAGTGTTAAGGCTAATTTTGACCATCATTTTTGTCACAAATAATGGTTTCAAGGTGCAAGCAGTTATTTTGTAAATATGTCACAAAATTCTGTAAACGAGGATCCCGACATAATTACATTCCACGCAGAGGGTGCAGGACGAGAGACAGGAGGGAGTGCTTGCTCTCTTTGCATAGATCCACCGATCCCTACCACTCACCCAATCATCGATGTGGCTTTTCAGCATAAATTGTCTCAACAATGATCTCATGTTATTTAATGAGCTTCCAAATAAAATATTCCTTAGTGATGTACAGCCAATACAAGTTTTTTGGGTGTGGCACCTTGACTTTAAATTGGTTAAAAATGTGCCCTATATATCAACAAATATACCACTTACAATTTGTCTCTCCCGCAGTAAGATCATTCAGGCTAGTTCTGACCGTCATTTCTATCGTAAATAATCCTTTCAAAACAAGTTACGAACAGAGTTCTTTTTTTGAAATGTCATAAAACACTGCCAAAGAGAAAGATACAGTTGTATTTAGTGGAGTGAGCTATGTGTGCTGAGATCCTCCCACCCGTACTGGTCACCCAATCAGATTTCTCTGGGTGCTTGCCTGGCGTTTTCAGGTATTTATAGTTTATTATGTGGGCTTTTGTCATAAAGTGTCTCAACAGCTAACTTAGATTATTTAATGACTTTCCATATAAAGGATTCTGTAAAAATAAATAGTAAAAAAGTGGTCTGTTTGTGTAACACCTTAAGTGTTAACTATAGCTAAAACCTTGCCTTATATGTTCTGGATCAAACGACCTACTCACCATCTTGTTAGGCTTTATCTATCTATCTACCTTGGTCATATCCCTCAAGAGGGGTGACTGATAGTAAGACCAACACCAACATTTTTGGACCATGGCCAGCCCAAATGCTCAAACACCCAAACAAGTTAGTTACCTCAGCACCCAAGTCGGTCAGGCTTTCGTCCCTCCAGATGAAACCGGACACAAGAAAGCGGCCATGTCACTCGGGTCAGGGTGACACAACACACTCTTTTGTTCAACAGAAGGGCCCGACAGCTTTCACTGGTTTTCCTCTGCTGCATCATACAGGTGACCTGCCCATCCATTAGAACACGTCTAAACACACCCCTATCCTTTTACAACACCTCTCCACTCATTCCTATCGCCAACAAGAGCTCTAGCTTTCACTAGATTTAGACCTTTTTCCTGCAGTGCATTCATAACACCATCCATCCACGTCAATCGCGGCCTTCCTCTTGGTCTCCTTCCATTTACTTCTGCTCTGTAGATCCTCTTCAAAATTCGCTCCTCATCCATCCTCCCTTTGTGTCCAAACCAACCTAGTACTCTCCTATCCACACGCTTGCTCAGTTCTGTTAGGCTTTACATACACTAAAACTGGAAAGCCACAGAATGGATAATCAGTCTTCAGTTTATCTCCGAGGCAGATGTACTCATGAAAATAGCTGTATCTGACATACGTTCCCGACCTCTGTCTTACATCGTCTTTGGTAAGGTTTTATTTAATTATTTATTCTCATAATAATAATAATATCCAATAATTTACATTAATTTCCTGTTGGAAACATTAATGACTGTAAACTGAATGGTGAACAACGTAAGTTAAAAAAAATGCCTGTTGCATCATTTCAGGGATTGTTCTAAAATGTCCCACACATTCAAACAAAAACTAAAGAAACGACTAGTGGCTGTATCTAAAAAAAAAACAATGTATATTCTTGATTTAGAATAGGGCTGCAACAAACAATTAATTTCTTAATCAATGAATCGGTCAAGTATTTTTTCGATTTATTGGATTTCTAATTTCCCTCCTATTTTTTCAAATATTAAAGTTTTGGACGATAGTGCACAAAACAAAGTATTTTATCAAATAAAACGAAATGAAAATTAGAAGTGTCAATTAACTTGATAATAAAAAAATATGCATAGAAATGTATGCTATACGCCTGCAAATATGTAAGATACTCTTTCTCTACCACCTTATCCACAGATCATATCAAATTTGGACTTATCATACAAAACAAAAAAGAAAAAGCAGTAAATTTCAATTTGCGTAGATTTTTTTTAATCCCCCAAAAAAATATATCAAAATTTTAAACAAACCCACTTTTCAAAATGTTGTAAACAAATTTGTTTTTGGGGGTTACATTTTGGAATATGATAAACAATGCCAATATGAAAATGATATATGCTCAAGAATTTACCCCTTGGGTAGAGTTAAACATGTCGTTATTATTATTTTTCTTTTTACTTTATTCTATACTTATTTTCTATAAATAATTTCTGTATTTCTGTCTTTTCCCTTGAAAATTGTTAACGTTTCATGATGAAACAGTCAAACACAACAAAGTTGAAACGTTCATGTCAATTTTGTTTGTAAATGACGCAATGTTCAAAATCTAGTATATAAAAAATGTAACTTTTTGTCTAAAAACTTTCTAGACGCCCTCTGAAACGGTACTACAATTCCCAGCTTCACAACGAAATGGTGTGCACTCTAATTTGCACTGATTTGATGTTCTTGGTGGCTCCTAAATCACGTGAAATAACGAATCGATGATCTAATTAGTTGCCAATACTTTTAATCATCGTTTTTAATCAATTCTGTCGATTCGTTGTTGCAGCACTAATTTAGAACATAAGTTTCATTTAAAACACAGACAACAAACCTGTTTATGACCCGAAGTCTTAATTGTCAAAAGTGACATAGTTGTACTATAACTGCTTGCAAAATGGTGTCATCAAAGCTCTGAATATTTTCCTTGCTGGTTTCCTACTTAACGGGCAGCAGATGCAAATCTGAAAACAGTGGAGCCATTAATAGAGACCTTAATTTCACCCAATAGCTCCTTGACGCATTGGTGAAAGGGAACATAAATCAGAAAGCCACTGCATGCCTGCATACTCTCGCCTGTGAAATTACTCAGCCAATTATTTAAAAATTGTTCTTTTCCTGCAATCGCATCGTGTGTTGTGTAGTGCACGCTGAACCGCCTTGGTAAAGCCCTCTTTGAATTTGCTTTCCAAATTGTTCTTGACAACTTGACATATCGAAGAGTTGTTGTGGACCTGATGCTATGCAAAACAAGGCAATTTTAGCACAAAAAACACCGGTGTGGATCCTGACTAAGTCTTCGGAACTTCTAATTTGAACCTAGTAGATTGTATCTGAATGTTTTACATTAAGTCCTGACTTTCCAGGCGAGGGCTCTTGCTGTTGCTGACAGCCTGTCAGAAAACATCCTGTAGCTTCACATTCCCCCCGACATGTTTGACATCTAACAAGAGCCTTGTTTTTAAAGAAGCTTCACTGTGCTCGTTGGGGCAGCCAATGGTCACACTCGACAATGAGCCACATTCTACTTCACTACTTAAAAGCCAGTGATTGACTTTCATGCGCTACCATTTCAGAATTAAAGCTTCAGCAGTCTGCTGACAAATGAGGACACAAGTTAAAGAGTATAAGTTTCTCTCAGTGAATCTTAGACATGCTACTTAGCTGGATATCCCATACAAGTAGCATACAATCCCATTTAGCAAAGAACATTGTAGTAATGAGTTGTTCTAGACATATACTGTATTTGACTAAAATCCCTTCATGTATTGTACGGTTCATTATATATATATATATATATATATATATATATATATATATATATATATATATACATATATATATATATATATGTGTATCATCTAATCTCATCTCATTAGCTGCACCGCTTATCCTCAGTAGGGTCGCGGGGGTGCTGGAGCCCATCCCAGCAATCATCGGGCAGTGGGAAGGGGACACCCTGAACTGGTTGCCAGCCAATCGCAGGGCACACAGGGACAGACAACTCGCTTGCTCATTCACACCTAGGGAAAGTGCTTATTTGACTACAAAAGAACGCAATTAGGCTTGGTCGTAATCTGGGTACAAATAACACAACTGTTTTGATGGTTAAACATGTTAAAACCTGAATTTATAGTTCACCTGAAATATTATTAGGATGTATACATATATATATATATATATATATATATATATATATATATATATATATACATACATATACATATATATAAATATATATATATATATATATATACATACATATACATATATATAAATATATATATATATATATATATATATATATACATATATACATGTATATATACATGCATATATACATACATATATACATATATATACATACATATATACATATATATATACATACACATGTACATATATATACATACATATATACATATATATATACATACACATGTACATATATATACATACATATATATATATATACATACACATGTACATATATATACATACATATATATATATATACATACACATGTACATATATATACATACATATATATATATATATATATATATATAAACTTTTTTTTTTCTTTTTCTTATTTTTTTTTAGAATAGGTATTTCCTGCATTAAAAATGGAGTAGGGGTAGGCAGTCAAAAGCTTGTGTTTCAACCTACTCCCATTGGGCACATGTTTATTATACCATTGTTTTCTACAGCTTTTTGATGCAAATATTTTGTTGTTTCCTTTGATGAATTAGTGTTAAATGTTTTTTGTGCTCTGCCCAAATAAAAAGCCACAAAAACATATGCTGTTGTTGCTGCTATCATTGACATCAGCTATTCTGTCCTTGGGAATCAGATGACAAAAACATCTGAAATTGCTGGGCTCTGATTTGGAGAAAAAAAAAGCCTTGATAAATATCAAAAGAAACTATTTTGTTAGGAAAATATACAACATCCAAAATGTTGAGACAGGAAAAAAGTACTTTTAACAGAATGTTAACAAGTTGCGACAAACTTACTTAAATGTCTCAGTTAACTAGTTACTATCTATTGTCTTCATAAACTCACTCGGGAGGATGCAAAAGCACAATGCAGAAGCACAGCTTAGTATGATAAAATTGTAGTGCTTTATTAGGGCAGGATACAGTACACGGAACCACAGGCAGAGAGGCAACAATATCCACAACACCAGAGGCAAACAGACGCAATACAAAGTGTCCTTGGGTAAGACACTGAACCCCCAATACCCCCAATAAGCAGGTTAGCGCCTTACATGGCTGCACAGATCACGGCCGCTATTGGGAAATGTGAAGCACAATGTAAAGCGCTTTGGGAGGTCATTGACTTGAAAAGCGCTATATAAATGCAGATCATTTCATTTCATTTCATTTCAATAGAAAGACGAAAGGTTCAGTGATCCAGTTAACCTAAGTAGATTATTCAACAGTTTATTAGTTCATTAGGCAGAACCCTTGATCTGTGAATTCAGGACGGGGTTTGGTACACTGAATGACCAAAAGAAATGTGACTAGGAGGACAACAAATTAGCGAGAAAGCAAGGGGGACAGAGCACTGAAACAGGACAGCAGCTGTGACGAGAGAGAGAGAGAGACAGAGACAGAGAGACAAAAAGATAAAGAGACAGAGAGAGAGAGACAGTGAAAGAGAGAGAGAGAGAGAGAGAGTATTTTAAGAAAAACTCATAAATTCCTAACTTTTGATATTAAGAATATAGGAACATTTTCAAATTGAATATTTTTAAAACAACAAGTTAATCAATTTAATTTGATTAATTGCCCAGCCCTACCATTTAATTGCTTTTGTGGTGTTGCTGCCAGTGCGATGAGACAATTAGCCGTCAACATGGCGGTTCAGTCTTACTTTGCCCCAAAGCTACCTTTTGCATAATGGATTTTGGGCCCAGAACAGCTTTTCAAGGGTAGGAATTGACTCGCGCTCATTCATGTTTTAGGGCATCATCAACAATGAGCTCATTTAATTTGCATAGTGAAGGAAAAATGAAAGATGTGCAAGGCGGGAAGAGAGATACTTGACTACGGCTTTTGAGCAGTCTTGGAAATTCCTTAGCTTTTTTATTTCTTATAGACTGAGAGATTAATAAAATAATAAGGCTGATCTTGATTGAAAAATGACTTTAGCAGCTCTTTCATTATCCTCCAGCAATTTTGCATGGAAATGGACTGTTGCCCGAGGAACAACTTGAATGGATCTGGACTTGATTTGATTCGGCAATTCGCTAACCCTTCAGTTTAGAGCATTAGATAGTTGAGCTTTTTAGAAGAGTCTGGCAACAATTGGCTGTGCAATGAACCCACTCATTCCTTCTCCATCATTCAGTAGGAAACCTGCCGTCATAATGCAATCTAATTGAGTCGGGTAACCATTTGTGCAAGTCTGGCACGTCTCACCCAGACTGGCAAACTCCCAGGCCCCTGCAACATGTGACTACTCAGAAAATGAAAAAAAAAGTCTCATTTTAGGAAAATTAAATTCAAACACATGCTTGCGGATGAAAATCTGGGACATAATCTTGTTAATGATCAGTCTGTGTAATAACAAATCCAACTAAACAATCACAATTGGATTGTGGTAGGGATGGGTGAGTATTGATAGCAGTTAGAGAGCCAATATAATAATAATAATAATAATAATTTCCTTGTATTGTCATTCTGTGTAACAATGTACACAGAACGAAATGTCGATTGCACCTGACCCGTTGTAGCGAGCCGATGCAGCCGCAGCCAACAGAGGGCGCCGCCGACCACTTTTTAAGTCTTAGGAATGACTCTTTCCAAGAGTCAATTTTCACACAGTCTATTCAATCTGGTATCAGCCCTGACACCTATAGGGTATATCATCATGAACTATGCATTGGAAAAAAATAATGATTACCCACAAACAAACAAAAAAATGTAGGATTTGATTATATTTGTATTAATTAGTATTTGACCTTGATATTTCTTTCAAATAAAATGTCATTTGAATAACAAAATGATTTATTAGATGGTAGACAAGTGGGTGGTTTGCGCGCACAATGTAGAGGTCCAGGGTTCAGGTCCAGCTACCGTAGCTTCCTTGTTTGGAGTTTGAATGTTCTCCCCCTGCTTGCGTGGGTTTCCTCCGGGCACTCTGGTTTCCTCCCACATTCCAAAAACATGCATGTGCATGCAAACCCCACACAGGAGATTCGATCTCATGACCTCAGAACTGTGCCGCACACGTGCTAACCACTGCGCTGCGTGCTGCGTAATTCTTTCCCCAGTTGCAGTAAATTCATTGTTTCTGATTATCAAGGGTTCAGGTTCAGTCTTGGCTTTGTTGGGGACATTTTTTAAGTGAACTAAACAATTATAGAATAGAATAGAATAGAATAGAATATGCCTTTATTGTCATTGTTACAACATGGGATATGCTGTGACAACGAAATTGGACGACTCCAGTCCCACATTTACAGTGAGGATAAGGAAACAAAGAAACAAAGGAACAAAGTACTAACTGACTTTGTTGTCCTCGGCAGGGGTGGGGGGGGGGGCTGGGGGGTGTTGTTGTGAGGGTCAAACAGAGTTCCCGAATGTTTGATCTTACATTACACAGTCCAGCGTTTTTCCGAATTGCTCAGTCCACAATTAGTAGATTTGGGAGTCCACAATTGAAAGGATTGGGAGTACAGTCAATAAACATGCCCGATTAAAGTCGCCGTCGACGATAAAGCTCCGTTGGGGTAGTGCATTATTGCTCAATATTGGTGGGGAAACGTTCCTTCCATCCATGCCAAAACCCACGCATGCACGGGAAGAACATGCAAACTCCACACAGGAAGGTTTGATCCCTTGATCAGAACTGTGCCACACACGCGCAGTGCTGCCCTGATTCATAAATGTTTTATAAAATTTTAAATTTTAAAAAGTCCCATTGGTTAATTTCTCACGGCACACCTGACAATCTCTCATGGCACATTAGTGTGTCGCGGCACAGTGGTTGAAAACCATTGCTCTAGTTTATCATACATAGCAAATTAGAGATTAAAGGTTAAATGGGCAAGACGAGCTCGATCCAGCAGACAAAACCATTTTTTATTTATTTTAATTTTTTTTCAAAATTTCCGTTAAAAAAAACTTTGCACGGCGCCCACAATTTGAAATGATCAAAAAACGTATATAATGCGGGGAGAATGCACAAGTTGAAAGGTATGAATTCATTGAGTAATACAATGGTTACTAGTGGTACAATAATCCCTAGTTAATGGTAGTTAATACATAGTAGAATCAATCAATAATGATCTGGTTACGAGGGTATTTTTTGCTTCGAAATATCACGATTAATAATTGAACCCTCCCCCTTGAATTATTTTTAATTACAATAAAGCACAAAGATTTTATGCACCAATAATGTTTCATTTTTCATTTAAACAACCATATTTCAAACTTTAAAAATTGCAACATTTCTATTAAAACTGTTTCAAGACAAAAGCCAAGAGAGTCAAATCAAAAAAGCCGCAACGTAACAAACATACAAATACTGTATAACAATGTCAACTAGAGAACTAATATACTTTCCACTGCACAATCATATGAAAATAAAGACAGTAAGCAAATACATTTTCAAAGGTCTCTCATGACCTCTGTTGCCATCGTGAGAACGGATTCACAGTTTTTTTTTGCTCAGAAATAGCTACATGTTCCCATTCTTGGTTTCAGCTTGTTGCTGTTTTCTCAATCTGAAAATAAAGGGTTGTAAACATCCCAAGTTGATGGTATAGTAACAGCTTTGTTTTTAACTATTTCTTACAAGACGTTTGTCCTTCAAGGAGTAGGTGTGCTCTTGTGTACTAATGAGTCAGGATGAGACCGGGACCTTCTCTGTCAATAAGCCGGGAGGAGTTCGCGTATTATCAAGGGGTTGGCTTTCAAAATCTTTTCGAGAATCCACTTTCAATTTTTCTATTACAATCGACTATGATTTGGTACTGTAATCCGGTAAAGTGCCACAAAGTGCAATTATTTTGAAAGGTTAAACCATAAATACCGTAAATAAAATCTGCCTGCTTTATTGCATGTATTCTTAGTTACGATGCTTTTGTTGGGCCCGAATTTCGTCAATTCCAAGCAGGCAAAAGCAATATATTTTGAGGTCTCAGCTCTCTCAGTGACAATCGCTCTGCTTCAGCAGGTCGTAAAAGCTTTCCGCACAAAGAATATTACGAATCTTGGCGGATTTGCCCTGTCTTTTTTTTCTGAATTTTTGGCAAACCCCACATAAAACAAAATATTCAACTAATACTGAAGTATCAAAAGTAAATTGCAGACTTTAAAATATTGAAGGCTGGGTGCCTAGTTTTAGGTGTCCTTACAAAATGAAAATATAAATATTTTCTCTATAAAGTATGTGTTGGCAATGCCAAACTGAGCTGAAAGAGCCTTTATATATATTCTCCACTGCACTTATCTGCTCTTATCTTACTTTTATGCTCGGTGTTCTCGCCATGGAGCGCATTAAGCTGGAAAGGAGGCTGGCGGGCGGGGAGAGGAGAGTGATTTCACGCGCGTGTGCGAGGTTTTCTGTAATTCTAGGATGAAAATGGTGAAAGTGAGAAAAGGACTTTTTCAAAAACAGTCATAATGCCTAACTATTCTTCCAAAAAGATGAAGCACGTCGAAGAATTTCACTTACTGTATTTTCGCGACCATACGGCGCACTGTGTTAAAAAGCAAGACTCCGTAGCTGGTTCTATTTCTGTATTTGGCGTGGATTCTATCGGCTACAGCTGCCTTACGACAACACAGACAAGCATACAAGTTTGCTTATTTAAAAATACAGCGGGAGCAAAACTGAGTTTGGTTGTGGTTTATCTAGGTATTGATACCTAAGTACTGTAATATCTGTCACTTTTGTTGCTTTTGTTTATGTTGCCGTATGGACTCTCCAAGGGATACATGACGCCAGGGCAGAGAGAGGTGACTGGTGGGGGAAGTTCGGCTCCCAGTCTGTAGCATGAATGAGCATGAGCTGCAGCTAACAGTAGCTCCTGTGCTTCAAATACATAGATACAGAGTTCGTACAGGTGCTTGGATGGATTTTTAATGGTCCTCTCAAATGTTGAAGTGTTTGGATTTTTGGTGAAATGTTTGTAAGTGCTTGAAATTGTTGCCATGCTTCTAAACAAGTATGCTCAGAAAAATGCAGACACTGCTCTGGTGGATTGCTTTTTCATTGCATTTCTTCTTCCCACGTGATTAACTGCATCTAGCATTAGTTGGTACGGCATTAAAGGTGATCGCCCCTTATAGGTCATGCCTAAGAGGACAGGTGCAAGCTGTGCCTAAACAGGGCACTATGAAATGTGTATTAGTGAAAGGATTACATATTAATTATGGACATTATTATGTCCGACAGAGATTTATTCATGGGTTTATGCAGGGCGAAGTGGGACGGAAAAAAATAAGGTAGAGTTTCCCGTTGTATATTCAATGGGAAGAACTTCCTGCAACTGAAAATGTAAGCTACATATTATTGTCTTTTTTTACCCAAAACCTAAAAGAGGGGTGATTTGTTTGAACTGTTGGATTTACTCAAGATGTCGTACGTCTTGATAAATGCACAAACAAGACTAAAAAATGCATATATAAATCACAGATATATTTGTGGCTCTGGTACTAGGGGAATTGGAAAAAAATGGCTTTGAAAAGTCCTTAAAAAAGTGCTTCAATTTGGCCATGAAAAAAGGTGTCCGAACCCTGTAGATAATCCTGAAGTGTTTTAACTACATCCAAATGAATGATGTGATGATTTAAATAGACAAACAGATATAACTGTAAAACTTAAAATTTCGAATATACATACAGTAAAATGTTACAATATTTTAACACTACACTGTTAAAATAATGTTTTTTCACTACTAAAGACAACAACAACGACCTCCTTGTAAATTGGTAACATTAGAATTGTGTTTGTGTTTTTTTACATGAATTTTTCATTCCTGTTAAAAAAAATACTCATAACTTGTAATGTTATCTTGTCAGTGTTAGCAAAGACTATCAGTGTTCCATGGCATTTCAATTTACCTTGTGGGATTCTGACCGAGTATTTGTACCAAGAAAGAAGAGCTGAAGAGAGCAGTTCTGTTAGGGACTTTTATTACAAATAAATAAAAGAAGAAATAAACTGAAGATTCTGAGCTTGTGAAAAGGACAAACACCCGAAAAATGGCTTACCACTGCATTTACAGGAAAGATTCAGATTCAGATCTACTTTATTGTCATTCTAGTACACGTGTATACAGAACGAAATGTCGATACATCTGACCCGCACAGTTTCCTTGAATGTACAGATATAAATAAAATGTTGTATTGAGTTGGAGTATTGAGTACTAATAATATACTAAATAATTATGGCTATGTATAGTATTTTACAGTAGTGCAAATAGTGCAAGAGGAGCAGCTAACCAGATGTGCAAAGTGGGCAGTCAGGTAAACAAGTCAGGTAAACAGTAACAATAACACTGTAACAATAACACTGTAAGTACAATAGTGCAGAGAAACAGATGTGCAAGGAGTGGCTAGCTATAAAGAACTGCCAGTAGTGCAAAAAGTCAAACAAATCCAACAGATGTACAGATTAGCAGCAGTTTAGATTTACTATGTGTTTGATTGACCATTTAACAGTCTAATGGCCAGGGGGACAAGACTATTGTGGAACCTGGTGGTCCTGCACCGCACACTGCAGTACCTCTTCCCAGAGGCTAGCAGAGTGAACAGTCCATGATGGGGGTGAGAGGGGTCCCTGATAATGTTCTTAGCTTGGGATAGGCAGCGCTTCTGGCCAATGTCCTGAATGGAGGGGAGAGAAGTCCCGATGATTTTCTCTGCTGTCCTCGTCACCCTCCTCACACTACCCCAGTCGGAAGCGCTGCAGCCTCCACACCACACAGAGATACAGCTGGTCAGGATACTCTCTATGGTGCCCCTGTAGAATGTGATGAGGGAGGGTGGGGGCAGGTGGGCTCTCCTCATCCTCCGCAGGAAGTACAGGCGCTGCTGTGCCCTCTTAACCAGTGATGCAGTGTTCACGGACCAGGTGAGTTTGTTTGTGATGTGCACCCCTAGGAACTTGATGCTGCTGACAACCTCCACAGCCTTGTTGTTGATGAAAAGTGGGCCATGGTTGGGCTGGTTTTTCCTGAAGTCGACAATGATCTCTTTAGTTTTGTCAACATTCAGGACAAGGCTGTTGTCCCTGCACCAGCCCACCAACTGCTCCACCTCCTCTCTGTAGGCCAGGCCGTTGTCGTCCCTGATAAGGCCCACCACTGTTGTGTCGTCCGCAAACTTCACGATGTGGGGCGTGCATTGACAAAAATAAAACTCAACTGAAAAATGAATCTTAACGTAAAAATGTAACTTAACTGAAATGGGATTTTGTCAAAGTAAAGGGGTCACATCTTCACAACAGACCTTTGTTAAGACTAGATCTAACTGGGTTTTGTAGGTAGTATAACAAGATTATGGCAGGCTTAAAAGAGCACCACTTAGAAACATTGCTGGGAAAGTATAAGCACTGAATGAATGAATACATTGAAACATCTATTTGATACAGCGAGAAAATAATTCGTTAAAAAATATGGATAAGCATAAGGTGCATTTTTTACAATTAAATAATAATGTAATTATAAAAGTAATTATTTGATGATTAAGTAATAAAACTAAAAAAATAATCTAACATTATTTATTACATTAGCACACTAATGTGTGTTCTTGTGAACTCATTGGAACTCGGCATTATACTGTTAACGGCGAAGGTCTCCCGTGATTTCCGAACTAAGCGCCCTGCGACTGATGGAAGTAAACAAAGGATAGGGTGTGACTGGTTCTCTCCCGTGGTTTCGTGTTGTCGTCCAGCTTATTAGTGTTATTTATCACCTCCTGCCTTGTGGCGAGGGACCGTCTAAACACACCGACCAGGCTGCAGGATTTGCCTTTATCGAAATGCATGAAGGCTTACTGTAGTACTGGCAGGAATTGCCCAGCTAAATTAAAAAGAGGCAAAATTTATTTGTTACTGATTGTGAACGGAATGCATATATCACTGAATAAATAATCCCCAGAAAGCAAAAACTGGTATTGTTCAATTTTTTTGATTTTATCTTTTCGAGTGATGGATTGCCTCATGTCAGGATTTGAGTGAGTCATTTTGCAATTTTAAAATTGCCGAGATATCAAATGCAGCACATCTCTATAAAGGGATATTGTCTAATATTTGGCCTTTAGATGTCACTGAATTGTGTAGAAATAAAGACCAAACTGGGGAAAAAAAACGATAACAAAAGGAAAAAGAGAGATTAAAGAAGAATAAGGATAAATTTACATATTTAAATACACACATTTCCACAGAAAATCCAAGAATTTCAATATTCATAAATCTACAAAAAAAGAAAAAATAATAAACAAATTTAACGTTATTCATGCTCAACAAATTTAAATGTAAAGATGTATATTGACCAAGCACAAGAGAAAGAAGGCGTCCCGTAGGTAACAAGCTGTTGATTGGTGGGGAGCAGGCTCCCTTTGCTCCCACCCAAGAGCTGGCTGATAGAGACGTTACGTTCGCTAACGACATGAGTTGGGGTGCTGTCAAATATAGGGCACACCTTTTCTTTTGGGGCATTAGTAAATACTATATTCCTAAACCCTATCCAACCATATGGTAGTCAGTATTTTGAATGGTGACATGATTCAAAAGGACGTGAGGTAAATAATCCTGAGGATGGTTGAAAACTGTAACGGCGGAAAAAATAATTAGTTAGATTACTCTGCTTTTGAAAAGAAATAACGCTGTTAAGTAACTTTAACAGTATAAAAAGCACATAGAAACATTTCTAATACACCTGTTTCAGAACAAAGCCAACAGAGTCAAACCAAAAAAGCAATGTACCATAAATACAAATACTTTATAACATTTTCAAATAGAGAACTTAAATCAGATTCAGAAGATACATACCTTCCATTTCAAAATATTTTGCAAATAAAGTATCAATTGTCTCTCATTAGCTCTGTTGCAATATTGACAACGGATTTTCCATTATTTTGTTCAGGCCCAGCAACATGTTTATATTTTGATTGCAGCTCGTTCTATGGAGGGTGAGCTACTCCCCCCCAATGTGTTTGTGTAAATTGGCGGTGTTGACACAGTAGAATACCAGTTAACGACACAAATTACAACTGACATTGTCCTTTTCTGTAGTTAAAAGAAAAGTGCACACCAGGCTGGACTTCTTGTTTTCCTCTGTCATTTTTAGCTTCTGGTAGGGGTGGGCGCATAGATTTGGCCCCATCTTCTGCCTTGCGGGCAGGATTCCGCAGCAGGCCAGGTTGGGAGGGTTGTCACTGACTCACAGGCACAAAGTCACAGGCATAAACTTAGAGACTTGTGAGAGAGAAAAGGGCTGCTCTATCTACATATAGAAGCAGTTGATGGAGTGAAGTCTTGATTCAAGAAAAATTGTATAGATGTTATCCAATCGCTTGCTTGGTATCGATAATATCGACGTTATGATCGATCTACCCACCCCTACCGCTGAGACTATATTAAAAAAGAATGACTCAACATATTAACATCCATGTGTTGTTGTTGTTTTCTCTTCCTAGGTCTCTCCGTCAGCATTTCTACATTTAGCCTGGTGGCCATCGCCATCGAGCGTTACAGCGCCATCTGCAACCCGCTCAAGTCCAGAGCGTGGCAGACGCGATCCCACGCATACCGCGTTATCGCCGCCACATGGGTGCTTTCGCTGCTCATCATGATTCCTTATCCTGTCTTTAGCATCATCAAGACCTTCCCCAAGGCCAACGGCACCGTAGGCCACATGTGCCGCCTCACATGGCCCAGTCACCACGCCGAGCAAAGCTGGTACCTTCTTTTTGCAAAAGTCGCTTTCAGAAAAGAGCATCACAGGTCAAATTGATGACTGCGTTTTTAATCGGTGGGCTTGTTTAGCGTGAAGAGATGTGACAAGACCCAACTGAAGCTTCATTAGCAGCAGCATGAAAGGCGTTATCGGCGTCGGCTATGATGAAATGTTCTTATCGAAACAAGAGCACGCTATTGTCGGCTCTGGAGGAGAAACTTTTAATTGCTCGCCAACTGCAACGCAATCCATCCACCTGTCATGTTCCCTAAAGGTCTTTCCTTTAAAAGGCAGATGGAGAATGAGAAAATATTCTGCGGTATTGAAGCAGTAAAGAAAAGAAAAAAGGCAATTTAGAGAGGCCGGCTTTTATAAAAGACAAATATATGAGAGGCTGAGATTGGAGCTTTTAACTAGCGAGTTTTACCCCTGGAGGTGGCAAAAACCATCCGAGGTTGCTTTCAAAGTAGATTGAGGCTTTCCTCGTGATTGGTTACCCAATTTGGTCTATGTGCTGAAGGAATAGAAAAGCATTGATTCAAGTGCGAACAAAGTGAGATGTCTTTAAAGGTTTAGGCCTTTTTTGATCTAACAAGTGCTAATATCCTTTCCGTAGGTTGATTATAAACAGACAGGCTGAAGCACTCTGTCCTTTCAATAGGGGTCTGATTCATTCAAAATGGGAGGGGGGGCAAAAAGGATATTGGGACATCAACAGCCAGGCTGGACCTTGATCTATAGAACTGCTATCAAAGAGTTAAAATTAGCAGACGCGATATTCATCACCAGGTGAAAGCGTTATGTGTTTGAAAGAGCATAAATTGGTTTCATCAATGTTTCAGTTTAGTGTCCGGTCTTTAATTCCAATCGCAGTGCACCGATGCTGCGGCAAATATGTTTCCAAACTGACAGGGAGTGAGTCATCCCGGTGCTATTGGGGACCCTTGAGTTTTCCCAGCGCTACAAGTTAGAGCAGGAAATTAGCTGCTGTACACATCAGTTTTGCTTCAAGTGCTATACGGCTATCAGTAAATTTATCACAGATAACAAAGGCCACTTTCGGAAATTGGTTTCATTTTGCATGTTTTTGCTGGGCGGCCTCTCCAGAGACCCAAAATTTACATCGAAGTAATGAGTCAACGGGTCAAACAGTGCCTCATTCCTCATGGAAAACCACAGCACGGGTTGTGCATCGTCCAGCCGTATCTGTGCTAGCTTATGCTAGCTTGTCTATAGAAAGTGATTGAACGACATTATGCCCAATGCTTAAACGCTGTCTTTGGAAATTCTGCTGAAACCTGTACTTTCCCTGGAAATTCAACTACTGGAAGCCCCTGAAGCACATACAAACATAATTACAAAAAAATATTATTATGTATGTGTATCTCATCTCATCAGCTGCACCGCTTATCCTCAGTAGGGTCGCGGGGATGCTGGAGCCCATCCCAGCAATCATCGGGCAGTGTATGTTTTTTTTTAATCAACAAACTGCAAACACTGTTAAAAAAAAGAAAAAGATCTTGTGTCATAGGTGGACATTTTTACTTAACCGAGAATCCTTTTTTATTTACAGTGTCTTAAAATTATTTGTCTTGTAAAATCAGAAGAATGATGCTGGCTACCACTGAGGAACCATTTTCTGATATGGCATATAACTATTTCATTTTAAAATCGTTTTCACTAAAATAAAGATAGAAATTGAAATTAGCAATTGTATCTGCCAAATAAGTATTTTGAATAATTTAAGTGCTCTTTTCCTTGATTCAATTAAAAAAATGTAAAACAAATTGTAATGGAATACACAGAAATGTAAGCTTTATTTTTATTAAAAAGTGAAAAAGTATTGGGAGGGATATTTCAAATTACCGCTACCTTTTAATTTTCATTATTTTGTGTTTTTTATTTTATTTTGAATATTGTAAGTTAAAAAAATGTTCTCAATTGGATAAGGGTTTTTCGCAGTGAACAATATGTGTGATTGACTATTTACATTATTTTTTGTTTAGTGAATTCTTTATATTATTATTATTATTGAGATTTTCTTCATGATATTTTTTTGTTTGATGAAACTTTGGGTGTTTTTACTTTCAATGCTGGAATGAGCTTTTGCACCGATACAACTTTTGAAATCAAGGTGTATTACGGTATTTGCCCTCCTTTCTGTTTCAAAGCCGTCAAGATTGGACCTCGTTGTCCACAAATATACATTGTAACTATGAATCACCACTGCCTGGTTGAAGTCTTCAAACCTGTTTTAGATCATGACTGTCTTATATTTTCCACAACTGCAGTGAAGCTGCGTAACTCACAGGTCACCCCTCAAACAAAAAGAACTAGACTTATCGACATATACCTGAATTTCTTCCCTAAAGAAATGCATCATAAGAGCTTGCTGCTGTTCCTTCCATTCAAATTCCATAGCCAAGGGCGCCGGTTTCGGGTAGAAAACTCCTGGGCTGAAAATGCGGCCCACTTCGCCCTGCACAAACCCGTGAATAAATCTCTGTCCATATTTAGGAACAGTCAGATAAATAATACATCAAAATCAAGTACAGTTTTTTAAACCAGGAACCAGCTCATTAGCAGCAGTAGAACAGTGAAGAGAACAAATATGTGCATTTTGTGAAGTGTATTTAGTGGTCAACTGCAAAGTCTGTAACAAAAGAACTCAAACATTCCTTAACATTTGCAACCCAACCACTTTGATAACTGACATTTGTCGTTTTTAACATCTTAACAGCTGAGGTTTGTTCTTCGGACTGCACGCATTAAAATTTAAATGTTTGTCAAACCTAGTCTGGTATAACGCTCGAACATACTCGTGTAAAATAATGTCATTAAAATCGTTTTGGCTTGAAAAGGACGAGGCGAGTCAGACTCAGTTTCATTTAACTGTCCGAATGTTTTCTTTAAATGTTCCAGCATCACTGAGGTAATGCCATGATACGTGATTTCTGATTTGCAAACTTTGTAGTTGTCGTCATTTTATTTGCCGTATCAAGGCTTAAATGCTCCCGAACTTTAGAAAGTTTGATACACGGAGTTGATGCTGATTCATGTTACCTCTCGAGTTAGAGAAGCTATTGCGAGAAAAACTCTCAGCGTAGATTATATTCATATGGCGATCCCTCTATCTTTTGGAAAAATAGTCTATTGTCAACTATTTTCACTATCGATTTTGACGATGACGTGGACTAATCGTTACAGCCCTACTATACATTTGGAATTTCTTGTAATTTAGATTTCCTATTATATGTTGGAAATGATGCAGCATGGCGGCGCAGTGGTTAGCGCATGTGCAGCACAGATTTGAGATCATAAGATCGAACCTCCTGTGTGGAGGTTGCATGCTCTCCCCGTGCTTGCGTGAGTTTCTTCCGGGCACTCCGGTTTCCTCCCACATTCCAAAAACATGCATGTCAGGTTAATTGGCCGGTCCAAATTCTCCCCAGGTGTGAATGAGTGAGCAAATTGTCTGTCCCTGTGTGCCCTGCGACTGGGTGGCAACCAGTTCAGGGTGTCCCCTGCCCACTGCCCGAAGATAGCTGGGATGGGCTCCAGCACCCCCGTGACCCTACTGAGGATAATCGGTGCAGATAATGGATGGATGGATGGATGTTGGAAATGTTCGTGTGTCACCGATCTATCGCCATGATACGCAAGGTCTGCTTTGCAAAAATTGTGAGTAGTCTTTTTATTCGCCGTATCCAGGCTAAGTTTCTCCTAAACTTTCCAAGTTTTGAGACATGTATTTGATGTTGCCACCACCATTTCTGTATGTTTATATTACCTCTCGAGGCAGAGACGCCATTGACTATTGCGCTCAGCAGAGATTATACTCATGTAGAGATGTCTCTCTCGGTTAGAAAAACTTGTTGGACGACAATAGTCAAAAATGAAATTCATTGTCGAATACCTCTGATATCTATTTTTGTGGACGATGTTGATTAATTGTTGCGGCCCTTTACATAAATAGCTTCCTCTTTCCTCCCCCGCTTTTTTCCAGGTACGTACTCCTGCTGTTCATTCTATTCTTCATTCCTGGAGTGGTGATGGCCGTCGCCTACGGGCTTATCTCCAGAGAGCTCTACCGGGGCATAAGCTTTGAAATGAAGCAGAACAAAGCAGAGACCACTGGTGAGATCCACAAACAACTTTCGTCTTCCTCACCGCTCTTTTGTTTGATTTTTTTCAGTGAAGTCAGGATGTGTCACTTTGCACATTGACAGAGGAATAGAGAGCTTCTATTCATATGCAAATTAGTTTGCCTGAGGCAGAGAATTTTTTTATCTGCTCTCCCCAAAAAACAAAATATCCGTGTATTTCACGTTTCATGCCTGTTTAAGATTTTCTTAATTGCTCCCTGCGTCGTGAAGTGCAAACACTGTGAATATAAATGCGCAGGCTACTATATAACTGTAAATGAGGGTGCAGTGTGTCCTTCCTACATTGTAATTCTACCAGGCACAACCCTGCTGCATGTTTCCTTTTTACGTGATTAATTTTAATTCAGATTTTATAGTACACTTGCAACCGGTAACACTCATCCAAATAAGAAAGGATATGCAATGTCAGCTCTTTCTCCGATTTAAATATACTATGAAGTATACTATAATAACAACTCTTTTTTACGTTTGTTTTTATCATTTTTGGCCGATGAGATAAGAGCACCAGTCTTGCGAGTGCAGTTTTTGTGTTGATTTGAATGTTGAATTGATAATATGTATCTTGCGACTTATTTCACAATTTTTTGTTGATGCAAATGTTATTGCACTACTTTTCCTATTTATTCTGTTGGCCTTTCCTCTTATTTTTCTCTTTCAAGAATTTATTACATGCTTACCCTGGAGTGCCATGTCTGATCTTGTTGCATATCATTTTTCACTATGCTGGTATCAATGACAATAAATCATATTCTATTCTGTTGTTATGTTCTATTCTATAAAATATTTATTACATAAAATCTTTTTAACAAACAATATACCGGTCGGTGTATGTTTTTTGGGGAGCGGAGCCCACAGTTGCACATTTATTCAAGAATTCTAGTTTAATTATTGACTCTGTGGCCGAATAGAACCTGCTTAAAAAATATAACATAAAACTTAAAGTATGAAAACGTCTGCTATCAATACTAAATTGAATTCCATTTTCTGGTCTGCTTGCCCTCAGGAGTGTTTGACAAAAACAAATAAATCTGAAAGCATAATAAGAAACCAATAGAAGAGACTATATAACTAAATAAAATTATGATAATAATTATAAAAATACAAATAATAATAGTAATAATCATAATAAAGAAAATAATAATTAAAAACATAATAAAATAAAATATAAACACATATTCTGTCCACAGTGTTGTCTATGTTCAATCTTGCATCCCTGTTTTCGGCAGAACTCAAAAATGGCACTGTAGCAGAGTCCAATGACGAGGACGAAGACGATGACGGTTGCTACGTTCAGGTTCCCCAAAAGTCCTCCACCATGGAGCTTCCGACCCTCCCAGCCTCGACATCCTCGTCCACCGCCGGTGCTGCTGCTGCGCCGCCCAAAACAGAGCGCGCTCGCAGCAACACGTCCAACGCCAAATTGCAGGCCAAGAAGCGGGTCATCCGCATGCTGCTGGTAATTGTGGCGCTTTTCTTTGTCTGCTGGATGCCGCTCTACTCAGCCAACACCTGGAAGGCTTTCGACTTAAAGGCGGCCTCCAAGGCACTGTCCGGGATCCCCATCTCTTTCATCCATCTGCTGTCCTACACCTCGGCCTGCGTCAACCCCGTCATTTACTGCTTCATGAATACTCGTTTCCGCAAGGCCCTGCTGGCCACATTCGCCCGCTGCTGCCGCAACCGCCTGGCTCGCCGATGCTGCCCTGCCCTGCTGGAGGCGGGTGAGGAGGGCACCACCGCCGGGTACTCCATGGCCCCCACCATGGCCACCTCAGTGTCCAAGTACAGCTACACCACAGTCGGCTCCACACCCACCTAAAGAGAAGAACCGTCGCTGTCCTTTTGGTTTTCATACTCACCTGCTGAGCATCGCTATTTTTGGGAATGCCTTTTTTTTCCTGTTTGTCAAACTGTGAGCCTTTTGTAGAATGTTGGATGGGCAGATATTGCTTTGTCAAACTGAAGACAAGTGCCTCACTATTTTTTTTAAAGGGATGAAAACCGTTTTCCTAGAAACACCAAAACGGATAAATGGAGGACCTCCCCTTCAACACGAGCGGACTGTGTCTTGCCACAGGGACCGTGTAGCTCGCAGCCTTGGACTTTGGGGATTACACGCTGCAGAAAATTCAGTCACAAAACTGTAGTAAAATAGGTAAAATTGTCAACTTTTCATGGAAAATGTTGTTCCACAGACAGATAATTTTGCTTATATTATTTTTATTAACATTTGGGAAAAGAATCAGCTATTACAATACTTAAAGATGGGGTGCATCATTGGAGGTTTCCTTGAAAAATTAAAAGTATAATTATTTCTTTATTTAATGTGTTAACAAAGTCCAACTGAGTTCAAAGAGCCCTTATTTTCTTTTTCCAATGTGCCTACCTGCTTTTATCTTATTTTTAGCAACGCTGTCCGGCCACAGAAGAAGGAAAGAGGGGAAGGGAAGCTGGTTGGAGATTACTTTATTTTCGTCACCACAGTTTTTGTTTAAAGTATCATGAAAATGGTGAAAGTAAGAAGAGGTCTGGTTTAAGTATTGTCCAAACATCAACCCAAACCCTTAAAAAAAATTACAAAAGAAGAATGTACTTACAAATGTAAGCAATTGCACGGGCAACATGAGGACGCTGCAGTGATGACACAAGCCAGCAGGGTTTGTCAGCAAATAGAAAAGTTCCAAATTCCATAAAGCACCTCTTAAATAAGTTGTCAGATATTTTTTTCTCATTCTAGGCATACATTTTCACCTTTAAAGTATGTCACAAAAGTAAGTACACCTCTCACATCTCTGCAGAGATTTCTTCATCATGTTAAATTGAACAACACTGGAGAAGCATCGCTATGACACAATGAAAGGTAGTCAGTGTAAAGATTATACAGCGGTGTACATGTATTTTTTTCTCTCGAAAAACTCAGAATATAGCCGTTCATTGCTAAACCCCTGGTAACAAAAGTGAGTACAGTACACCCTTAAGTAAAAGTTTATTTAATGCATTTAACGCTTTTCTAACAGTCAAACTACTGGAACCAGATATACTATTATCATTGAGGTGCACATTTTAAACATCACTTCTCTCACTGCAGCGGATGAATTTAACTGCCAACCAATATGGTTTCCTTCACCATATTTACCCTAACTTGACGTTTGTTTCAACGTCAAGCAAGCGTTTATGTAACCGTTATGAAACCAGAGGCAAAACTTACAATAACACCTTTCACAAATTGCCTTAACCTCTCATTAAAAAAAGGTTTTCCCCTTTTTTAATGGTGCGGTTAATGTGAGGTTAAACCCTTAGTGTTCCCTGCCTTAATTATATATATATATATATATATATATATATATATATATATATATATATATATATATATATATATATTAGTCAAGAAAAAACATTCTTACTTAAAATTAGGGATCTTTGATTCCACCTTATTCCGACCGATAAAGTACAAGCACCCAACTCTTTCGGGAATCAAAAAATCTGATGTAAAGTGTCGATATCATTTGTACTGTACGTTAGAGGCATAATATTTTGCCAAAACGATACAGCCACAAGGAATAATACATAGAAATATTGTCTGGTATTTGCCGAATAAGAATACTTGGTACTTGTACTAGCCTTTCCCTACTTAGATTTTTTGGCAGTGGAACAAGATTTCTCATATGAATTGTTGGCAGTAAACACAGGATCCATCACCAGCTGTGCAAAAGTCAATGATGTCCTCTCCTATACTGTATACAGCTTTTCAGTGTATCGAGACACTCCATTTGTGTTCTTTTGCATCTGTGTCTGACCTAACAGCAATTTCGCCTTATTAACTGGTATTGACCTTGAAAGGAGCTGCGTTCTTCTGCGTAGTTGCCTATCTCAGCTGAATTTTTCATGTTCTCCACAGCGTAGTCCGTCTGGGAATTGCAGCATCTGCTTCCACGTAAAAGCGAGGTGTCAGCTGGATTTACCTTCCTCTTGTCCACTCTATGCCTTGGATTCAAATGTTTCCGCGAAAAACCAATCGGCCCCTTTCTGAATATCGAATTTCTCAACTATTTTGCCGGCTTTTGTGGAAAAGTCAATGTGAGACGAAAAAGTGCTTCCGGGAAAAGGCGGCACCGTGGGGAAAAGTGTGCTGTGAATGTCCTCTTGCTTGAGAACTGCTGCTGTAAAAGCATGACGGGCAACCTGATGTGTGACTTCTGTGTTTTGTTAAACCTATCCTGGGTAACTGAGGCTGAGAGTGGGATACAAAAATAAAAAATAAAATAAATTAAATAAAAGGAAAAAAAATAATAAGAACTTGTTGAATTGTCACTGGACCGCTACACGTCCTCAACTGATATGGAATAACCTCCAGGTAAGAGATCCCTAAGACAATGAAATGTCAAAATGGAATAACCGAAGTAAAAAATGTTTTCCTTGAACTTAGTAGATCGCATGACAAGAAATCATGTCCTGCTAAGATACTTTTGTCGTTTTGTCTCCATGAAATCAAGTGTCAGGAAAATCCAATATGGCTCATTGTGTTTACAGCTTGTGAAAAAACAAGTAGGTTAAGATACAATAATAAGGCGGATTGGCTGACCTTATATTTATTCATAGCAAATATATTTATTCATCCACTGTATTTATATGCTGACCAAAGCTTTTATTTATTTGTATTTTAAAGAATTGGCCACATTTGGTGCCTGTCTGTGTCATGTTGCAAACGTGTATGTATGTATGTATGTATGTAGTTGTCAGCTGCAAATACATGTCGGGTTGTTGGTATTGATCACGTTTAATGTGTTGAGTGTCTCCATGGTTAAGGGTACTGTATTATTTATAGTTGATGTAATAAAATTGGGGAGATGTACACGCTATGTTTGTTTTCATGCAAAACAGAGAGATCACATATATCATACAGTTTCTACAAATATGTCAGGGACTACATATATGGTTTTTACACAATTGCAAGCATTTTAGAAGAAAGACAACTCCATTAGTTCCTTTTGATGACGTTCTAGTTTGATTTGTTTTTTGTGACATTCGCACTACACAAAAATCTTTAGTAAGCCTGAAAAGAACTTGCTGCCATAGCAACTCAGTCCTGCATCATTAATCAGTTGTTCCGGACCAGAAAACGGCGTTATTGTGTGTGTGTGTGTGTGTGTTTACAATATCTGAATATCTGATCATTATTATATTCGTCAAAGAGCTTTTGAAAGATTTTACCAGTACATTTTTTAAAGGAGTCACTAAGATTTGATCTAAATTAATCACCACAAACTGATGCAAATTATTGGGAACGGGCTTGTTCTTCGAAGCCACTAAAAATACCTGTTCATGATAAAGAGTAGGGCACCAAATATTTAGTGTTGACTTACCAATAATATGCACCACGGTACTTATCAACTCTATTTGTGATGTTTGTTTTGTAGTCTCTGAGAACAGTACTGGCAATTTGTACCCCCTAAACAGTTAATTTTTATCCTATTTTAAAAGTGGCTTAACCATAATTGATGCCTCATAAAGGAGGATCAACATTTTCTTTTGCGCGTTTGAATCAACATCTGGGTCCGAGATGAAATGGTTGAAAACAAGTGCTAGAATGAGCAGTTTGAGGTTTTTGTGACACCAAAATAAATAAAGTATATAAAAGAGAACAGTCTAGCCAAAACAAAACAAAGCTGTAATAGTTTCACAAGAGCCCTTTCCAAATGGCTGACAGAAGTTGTTTTAAAATTCCCAAGGCACCAGCTTCACACCATTCCTTCATCCAGACTGAATCCTTCAGGTGGTTTGATAAGACACAAGGCCTCCCTCAAAACAGTAAATCAGAACCTCTCTTAGAAAAATCTAGAGACTGTATGACAGCTACAATTATTACGACTCGTTGCAGTGACACATTTTGGTATTCCAAAACTCATCAAAGAGAGCAGTTGTAATTCTTTTTAGCTTTTCTAATATCTAAAACATATCAAATGTGCAGTGCAGTGCGTCATGTGCCATGCTCTCTATTGTTGAACCTGTATAATGCAATCAGTTTGAAGTACTCCAAATATGGTGCCTCCAACAGACCACATGATTGACTCTGGTTGGTTGTTTGGTTGGTTGGTTGTTTGGTTGGTTGGTTAGATGGATCTCTTAACCAGTAAAGTCATAGGGGCACCATTTCCTGTGCTGTGTCTTTGGCAAGTACAGCCTGGTGGGGCCCATCCCTCTCCAGGTAAAGATACTGTAGGTTTCCATCCGGTCTTGAACCGGGGACCTTTCGCGTGTAAGGCGAATGTGCAAAGCACTAACAATTATTTTGGAGTTTCCAACAGTGCAAATCATTCGTTTCGTTTTAATGAATTTATGACCCTGAAATTGAAAAAGGCTGACTCAACGCATATAACGGCATCAGCACCTATGATTACTATAGCCACTGGCAAAACATTGTTCGGGGATTGCTATATTTGAGCGTAATTGTCATTCAAAGTGCTTTTGAAATATTTTACCCACAATCATTTATATACGAAAGGGGCGGACCACAGGAGGTAGTGAATATTTAAAAAAATTATATTGATTTTTATAATAAGCAAAAACACATGAGATATTGTATAAAATTGATGTATTTTATTTATTTTACTGAACATGGGAATCACCTAGAAGGAGCCGACATATTTGTCAACCATCTTGCTGCTATGGCACTCAAAGAAAACAAAAAGACTGCAAAAACTGGGAAGAAATGAGATAACAATGTTAGATCATGTGCAATAAAATGTTATTTTGCAAGCAAAGTACCCTTGTGTTCATGGAAGGCATTGTTTAGAGATTTCAAAAATACACCGAAATGAAAGTTGCTTGATATGCATCCATTTACAAAAAGCTGTTTTTCTAAGAGGTTTTCTTGGAAACGAGTATTTTAAAGAAACTGTTATTTACCAAACAACGGTAAAAGCTAGAAACATTTTTATTTTCCTCATAAAAGATGAGGGTTCAGGCTTTCTTTTTATTTGTCCTGTGCCTAAATAGCTACAAAACTATATTTTCTGTAGGTCTTCAAAAATGAGTGAAAAGTGCAAAAATTGGCTAGCACCGGCTGTATCAATTTCATTAAAATGTCTGCCATTGAATGAATTAAATTTCAAAGTATATAAAAACCACTTATTATTGTTAATTATTTAGGATTTACGATTTAGGATGAAATAAATTGCCCGATTAACTTTGACTATAAAACTATTTCCCTAAATTTGAGCACACTCGTGCTTCAACAGACGTGAAATGAATCGCATGAAAAGGAAATGAGCTTTTCCCTTAAGTTTCTCACATTGAGCACAATCCCACCAATTTGTACATTCATTTCCAATCCAATTCCCCGGCAACGGCAGCATGTCCCCTGCAGCGTGCATCATAAACTTGCAGCTCTGCGAACCATTTGTCCAAGCTGCCATCTGCAAGCCAGTTGAGTAATGAAAGGCAAGGGCAGAGCGTCTCGTAAACGGAGGCCGGCGATTTGAGCCGCACCCCTTTCCCCACGGCACCTCAGACAGATCGTTTGTCTTCTTTCCGATCAAACCTCACGCAACGCTTCCCGATCATTATTTACCCTCTTCGTCTTCTCCCTCCCTTTGAGACTCACCACCATAAGCAATACGTTTTTGTTAGCTCAGGGAAAACACTGACATATTTACAGACGTATTTCATCCCCTTACTTCTTTGCGGTTGCTTTGAGAGGGGCAACCTTGCGTGGCGCATTCAAGGAATGACTGCCGATATGTTCTGATGGCAGGAACATAAAGGTCATTTTCGCCTCGTGCGTTTGCGAGCTTATTAAAAAGATGGCCGTAAAATACTGAAGGCGAGACTAATAATGCCTGAAATTTGTCCCTGTGCCGAACATATCGCATCTCAGTGGGCCTCATTTACTAGCGGTTCAGAGCAACAAATAATTTACTGTATACAGTACTGTCCAAACAATAGCGGCAACAGCCGTGTTTGCTTAATCATTTATCGGCAACCACCGGGCCGCAGACTGGTACCGGTAGCCGTGAGTGGTTTGGCTGCACAGATATAAAAATATGTTTCATCATTTTTCACCTATTGTTGTTTTACTGACACTGCTTCATTCCAGACTAAACTTTGAGGTGGTTCACAACTCACCGATCCCTTAACCGCCAGGTTCATGTGTGTGTGTTGAGCAAGTAAATCCTGGATGTGCCAATCCCTCTCCAGGCCAGTTTTTAGGGGCTTGCTCCCCCATATGCAACAGATAGTACTAGTTCCCATGGTTACCAGTAGCAAAAGATACCTCCTGATCTGCCTCAAATACAGCACCTTTACCATCTGCTCACCGTTGTTTTTCGGTTTACAGAATCATCCTGCTCTTTAGAGATGAGCTGGACCTCGGCAGTGATGGGGAGCAGCGTTTCTGTGACAATATTGATACCAGATTACTGGGGAAAAATAATTTTGTTGTGATTTTTTAAATTTCTTATTGTACAATATGCATTACATCATTTGCAGCTTTCATATTTTTGTTGAAAAATAAACTTTGTGGTGATTACATTACATCATTACAGGATTCAAAATGGCGGCGCCCTGTATGGCTGCGACAGTTTCTCACATTCTGGTCAAAAACCCCAATCTTCGACTCAGTTTATGAGGGCGAACAAAGACAACTCTAACTGCAGATTAATATACGATCGCAGTTTTTTGCTGGATATGCGAACATCCAGAAATCCAGCGCAAATTTCGACGATCACTCTGGAGTGTTTACTTAGCCTCGGAGTGCTACGTCAACAGAACACAGCGGCCTACAAAGCAGCGAGTAAAAGTGGCAAGCGGAAGCGCTGTGACCGGGGAAGGAAACGAGGTTGTCGGGCCGGGCTAACGGCTCGGATGAAGTCCAAACCCTTCAAAACGCCTCTACCATCCATTTTCCTATCCAACGTCCGCTCCCTGGACAACAAACTGGACCATTTACAAGTGGAATTCACATCGAACCGCGAGTTGACGAACTGTTGTGCTTTAATTCTGACGGAGACATGGCTAAACTCATCTATCCCGAATGACGCTGTTAGCATTGTGGGGCTAACTGCTTTCCGCGCTGATAGAAGCGGCGAGCTCACCGGCAAAAGCAAGGGTGGCGGTCTATGCATTTATACAAACAACAACTGGTGTAGAAATGCGAAGATAATCTCGAATCACTGCTCACGAGACATTGAACTTTTGACGGTGATCTGCAGACCCTTCTACCTACCGAGGGAGTTTAGCGCGACCATCATTACTGCCGTGTACGTGCCCCCCAGCGCTAATACGAAGGAGGCAATGGACGTTCTCTACCGAACTGTGAGTGAACTGCAGCATGCTTACACCGAGTGCATTTTTATTGCGGCGGGGGACTTTAACCAGGCCAATATGAAAACAGTTCTCCCGCATTTCCATCAGCATGTAAATTTTGCTACAAGAGGTAGGAACACATTAGACCTGGCCTACACAAACATCAAAGGTGCATATAAAGCAGCCCCCCGCCCCCACCTTGGCTCATCAGATCACCTTTCTGTTATGCTAATTCCAGCATACAAGCCCCTGCTGACCAGAGAAAAACCTACAGTGAAGCAGGTGAGGGTGTGGTCTGAGGGGGCAATGGAGGCACTACAGGACTGCTTTGATTGCACTGATTGGGACATGTTTAAATCGGCTGCCACTTACAACAACAAAATAAATATAGATGAGTACGCCATTTCTGTGTCAGCCTATATCAGTAAATGCGCAGAAGACGTCAGCAATACCAAAACTATATGCACCCGTGCCAATCAGAAGCCCTGGATGACTGCTGAGATACGCAAACAACTAAAAGTACGGAACCTTGTCTTTAAATCTGGTGACAAGGAGGCGCTGAGATCAGCGAGGGCTAACCTGAACCGTGCTATCAGACTAGCAAAGCGAACGCACAGTCAAAAAATCCAGGAACGTTTCCTCAATACAACCAACACCAGGGATATGTGGAAAGGCATTCAGGCCATTACCAAATACAAGCCAACCACCGCCCCAGTGCAGGACACTAGCATGGACTTTCTGAATGACCTCAACAAATTCTTTGGAAGGTTCGAGGCACAAAACGGCACCACTGCAGCGAAAGCGGTTCCAAATCAGGACGAAAGAGCACTCCACCTGGACTCAACCGACGTGAGAAAGACCCTGAGAGGGGTCAACACAAGGAAGGCTCCAGGCCCGGACAACATTCCGGGGCGGGTACTTAGGGAGTGCGCCAATCAGCTGGCTTGTGTACTAACAGACATTTTCAACACCTCGCTAGACCAAGCCAAAGTACCATCATGCTTCAAAATTGCCAACATCATCCCTGTGCCAAAGAAACCCCAGATCTTATCATTCAACGATTACCGGCCCGTTGCACTGACTCCTATCATAATGAAGTGCTTTGAGAGACTGGTTAAAGAGCACATCACCTCCAGTCTCCCCTCCTCATTCGACCCCTTTCAGTTTGCCTACAGGACAAACCGCTCCACCAGGGATGCCATCTCCTCTGCGCTTCACCTGAGCCTGACACACCTAGAGGAGAAGAACACCCATGTGCGGATGCTGTTCCTGGACTTCAGTTCAGCATTCAACACCATCATCCCACAACATCTGGTAGACAAAATGAGACTCCTGGGTTTCAACACCCCCCTGCGGAACTGGCTGCTGGACTTCCTCAGTGACAGACCCCAATCAGTGCGGATAGGTCAGAACATCTCAGATGTCATCTACCTCAGCACGGGCTCCCCCCAAGGCTGTGTCCTGAGCCCCTTGCTGTTCACCTTGATGACACACGACTGCGTCCCTAGGTCCGCCACAAACCACATCGTGAAGTATGCTGACGACACAACAGTGGTGGGCCTCATCAGGGACGACAACGACCTGGCCTACAGAGAGGAGGTGGAGCAGTTGGTGGCCTGGTGCAGGGACAACAGCCTGGTCCTGAATGTTGACAAAACTAAAGAGATCATTGTCGACTTTAGGAAAAACCAGCCCAAACATGCCCCACTTTGCATCAACAACAAGGCTGTGGAGGTTGTCAGCAGTATCAAGTTCCTAGGGGTGCACATTACAAACAAACTCACCTGGTCCGTGAACACTGCATCACTGGTTAAGAGGGCACAGCAGCGCCTGTACTTCCTGCGGAGGATGAGGAGAGCCCACCTGCCCCCACCCTCCCTCATCACATTCTACAGGGGCACCATAGAGAGTATCCTGACCAGCTGTATCTCTGTGTGGTGTGGAGGCTGCAGCGCTACCGACTGGGGTAGTGTGAGGAGGGTAACGAGGACAGCAGAGAAAATAATCGGGACTACACTTCCCTCCATTCAGGACATTGGCCAGAAGCGCTGCCTATCCCATGCTAAGAACATTATCGGGGACCCCTCTCACCCCCATCATGGACTGTTCACTCTGCTAGCCTCTGGGAAGAGGTACTGCAGTGTGCGGTGCAGGACCACCAGGTTCCGCAGTAGTCTAGTCCCCCTGGCCATTAGACTGTTAAATGGTCAATCTAACATATAGTTAACCTAAATCTTAACGGCTGCTAATCTGACTTTTTGCACTACTGGCAGTTCTTTATAGCTTGCCACTCCTTGCACATTTGCTCTCTGCACTATTGTACTTACAGCGTTATTGATACAGTGTTAATGTTACTGTTTACCTGACTTGTTAACCTGAATGCCCATTTTGCACATCTGGTTAGCTACTCCTCTTGCACTATCGGCACTATGGTAAAATACTATACGTAGCCATAATACAATACAACTTTTACTTATATCTGTACATTCGAGGAAACTGTGCGGGTCAGATGTATCGACATTTCGTTCTGTATACACGTGTACTAGAATGACAATAAAGTAGATCTGAATCTGAATCTGAATTTGCTTTTGGGACGTAATAAAGGAACAAATACATGTCTTTAATTTCTTCACTTTATTTAAGGAAATCTATTGTTAAATATTTCAACATATCCAGTCTTTTAAGACGCAGCAAAGAAACATAAATAAGTAATGACCACAAGTAAAATTGAAACTCACAGACTTAAACTTTAATCCTCATTAAAGTATTTGTGCATAGTTCTCAGATATATTATACGTTATAATCATGTAGGTAAAATTATTCTCCCTGCACAAAAAATAAGGCATGGGTGTGATATTACGTATTACGGTAGTGATAAAAATGGCTTACCTATTGGCCAAAAAAAAATACAGATGCTGCCATACTTACAATCAAGATTTCGAGGTTCCGGGCGATTGTTCCTAAGTTGAATTTGTTTGTATGTTGCTCGAGTGCTATATTTTGAATGGAATGTATGTTTAAGGCTTGTATAAGTAAGCTGTATTGAATTGAAACTGAAAAATAGACATTTAATAAAATAAGATTCTCTAAAACGTTACAAAGCAGACTGAATGATAAAGCATAGTACTGAAAAACAAAGCTACACATTAAGCGTTGACATTCTGTGGTCTGTGAACCCCTTTGAGACTCCTTGTGATTAAGGGCGTCACAAATAAATAAGACTTGACTTTGATGATAAATAGTTAATTTTAACTTACTTCTGGAAGAGTTAAGCGATGTCCTCCTCTGTGGTAAAAAGTGGATGAAAATAAAAGCGATCCAACCATTTTCTCAACAAGCTTTCCTCTTCCACTTACGTTTCAGAAGAAACGGCTCACCTCTTCTTTAAGCTTTACACCAACCATATTGAATGGATGCACGAGATATTAAACAATGAAAACATCAAAGTTCTTAGCATGCTAGAGACACAATGCAGTGTGTATACACACAAACCAGGAAGTAGAAGCCAGATTTCTTCTTCAGGGTGAAAAGTGGGTTACCTCTCTCAGTGCCATGCGGCGGGAAGAAGCACTACAGCACTTTCCTCTACTCGGATAAAGGTGCACACAATACAAAATCTAACTTACAGCAATGTCTGGATATTTTTCGACATCCCGAAAAAAATGTTCGTAAATACCGTTGGCCGTAACTCGAATGTTCGCAAGTAGGGGAGCGTCTGTAAAGAGCAGCCTTTCTTTAAATAATAACTTTTGAATTAAAATTAGTGTGGTAGCGCACGGCGGGCACGCTTACCTCTCAGGCAGTGCAACTGTCAGGATTCCAGCCCGCGGAAGATACAGTAAAGGATGAATCAAACCAAACTTTTGCCATTATAGCCAATCAGCGTGGAGAACGATCATGAATGTCATGCTTGAACGATTGAAAATAAACTGTCTGCAATAGAAAAAAATTTGGCAATGGATTTGGACTGTACATTTGTCTGTTGCAATAAAAAAAATCTTTTTTGTCCCAGTGTATAAAAATAACATATAAAAACGTTTTTTTGTGAAGCAAAGCAACATGGTCATAAAATGAAATCTAACTTGCACCTCCGCCACTAAATAAGAGTGATTAAATTGGTTGTTTAATAGCACTGAATTGTATGAAAGAGCAAGGTCTCCCCTTATAACAAGACTGAAGTGATTGCTTTCAGAAAACCAGCTCGGAATAGAGGGTCCACTGATTGAACTTGCTCACAATACGTGTGCAATCGTTTTGTCGATTCATCAAAGCATGTAAACGCAGCATAGCTGCTGTGATGTCTTCACCGCCCACTCAAGCGTGGTTAATGTGTCCATTTAATTACGATGCGCATTGGTGTGGGTTAGGAATTGTTTGCAACAAATAAACAATGTGAGCAGAGGAATATTGTTATAATAATAATAATAATAATAATTTCCTTGTATTGTCATTCTGTGTAACAATGTACACAGAACGAAATGTCGATTGCATCTGACCCGATGCAGCCGCAGCCAAGAGAGGGCGCCGCCGACCACTTTTTAAGTCTTAGGAATGACTCGGCCGGGGCGCGAACCCGAACCTAAACCTTCAGATTGGAGATTTTTGAGGGGGAATCAAGTAACTCTCAACTACTGTGATTTAAAGGCAGCCTATTTACATTTACATTTCATTGGCATGAAGCAACACACAGGCTTTGATAAACTTTACTGGTGATAATAGGTGTCACTGAAAAGGTAGTCATGATTGCATGAGTTTTGCATCTATATTAGTTTAACAATTTTATCAGGACACCATTTGTTTGCTAATCACAGTATTCATTTAGTTGGGGTTTCCTATTGACCTATACAATGTCTCAAAAAACAAACTGAAATTTTGAGGATTGGCTGAAAACAAAAAATGTGCGGACAGGTGGCAAGCAGAAAACTGAACTTGCGGTTTCCTGTTGATTATTACATTGCCTCAAAAAAGATATAATAATCTTGCTTCAAAATGTCATAGAGAGACTACTGAGATTGTCTGATTGAAGACTCTTCAGAATATATTCTGCCGATAAAAACTTCTCAGGAAGCAGTTCATCTCCAGCTTCTTAATTTACCAAAATTCTCCTCACCCGAAATTCAACAAACACACAAAGGACAAGATCAGAATACACGATCCTTCCTCATAACGACCAATTATAGTTCACCTGCTTTCTAAAGTATAGCCGTAAATGGCGATAAGTTAAAGCATGGGGACCGTTGACGTTATCAACAACACAAAATCTCAAAATGACTGCCCCTGCCATTTATAAGGTAGATTAGCTCTTTAAATCCTGTTCCTGTCTTGGCCTGTAATAACATTTCATGTATACACTAGTAGCAGAGCAAACAACATAACATTGTTGAAAAATCCTTGGGGTTTTCATCAGCCTAAAAACAAATCTAAGTACACTAAAACATTTTGTGATTTTTATATCCACAGTCATATATCATGCCGTACTTTTACTGAAGTATTTGTGTATTACCCGCACTAATAATTTGGGATTAAAAATAGGTCTAAAATTTTGGTCCGTTTTTTCTCGACTCAAACCAAACTGTCAGAACCAGAACAGACGGTGGACCCAGATGTGTAACGTTTTCACACGAGCTCGATACCGGATACTAGAGTAGGATACTGGACAGGACGGGACAAACGGGATCGATACCAGATACTGGAGACTAGAACAAGATACCGGACAGGACGGGACAGATGGGATCGATATCGGATACTGGAGAAAGATACCAGACAGGACGAGACAGACGGGATCGATACCGGATACTGGAGCAAGATACCAGACAGGACGAGACAGACGGGATCGATAACGGATACTGGAGACTGGAGCAAGATACCGGACAGGACGAGAGAGGCCGGATCGATACCAGAGACTGGAGCACGATACCAGATAGGACTAGACAGGCGGAACGATACCGGATACTGGATACACAAGCAGGATACTGGGCAGAGTCAAAATAGTGCAGAGGTTCGTTGACGGACTGACAAGGAGTGCATGAGAGCACTGAGTTTAAATAGGAGGGAAGCCAATCAGGCAACGAGCCGCAGCTGGCCCCAAATGGGCGGGCCCAAGTGAGGGCAATGGGCAACCTTGACACTAAACAGTGAAAGTAACACGCGCTGAATATGTGTGGCCATGATAAAAATCATTTATTGACAACGTATACAATGAACACAATACTAAAATTTAATTTACAATATAGAAAGTATTTAATGTCCTTTAAAGTCTGATTCATCATTAGATACATCAAAGAGTTAATTCCCTCGTTATGTTTTTTTTTTTTTGCATTTTTTCATGTCTTTCAGGAAAACTTTTTGTTTTCTCCATTCTCTAACATTTGTCTCTGGTACGGTGATTTCTTTAGCTAAATGCTCGATTTCTGTGAATTTCAACATGATCCGCAACATTGAGCTTGAAAGAGATGTCAAATGCAGAAAGAGTTGCCATCTAACGGGTACCAATATCTGATCAGAATTATGAAGAATACCAAATCCAAATCGTATCTATTAAAATTGTAATCGCGCAAAACAGCAAGGCTAAACTCTCGTGTCAGTGTGGCAGAAGCGTGGAGAGAAATGAAAAGGTGCTTTTCCTCTGCGCATCAAGAATGATCGTATTTCAAAAAAACATCCACACAAGTAATTTGGATATTGTTATCAAAATTCAGTGTGGGCATGTTACATAAGTTACAAAGTAATCAGTAATAGTTACTCACTACTTCTTCCGAAAAGTAGCTGAGTTAATAACTGGATTCAAAGTCAAAGTCAAATTTGTTTGTCAATTTCTTAGATTTGCTTAACGTACAAGGAATCGAAATTTTGCTTAACTCTCTCCCATGAGCAAACATTGATGACAATAAAGTGCAGATGCACAGAACAGTCCTAGCTAAAGATAATACTCACTAAAAGTGCAAGTGACCGTTTGGCTAAAACTGAAGCATGAGTTTGCGCAGGAAGTGGAGGCGCTGTTGTGTCAGTGATGTAATGTTCCAGGACAGGTCTTCACTGGTGTGCAAGAAAAAATACGATTATAAAGGAAAAAAGAAATAAAAGCCGAAAAAAGGATGAACACAGGGAAAGAAAGATATTTATAAATCTACAAAAAATGATCGAATACAATTTTTTAACCTTTTGTATGCTCAAAAAGATTAAAACCAACAACACAGAATCCCACAAAAATGCATATCGACCAATCACAAGAGAAAAATGCGTCTCGGGGGAAAACCAGCTGTTGATGAATGGAGGAGCCAGCTCCCTTCGTTAAGTTCCAAGAGTCTCTTATTCTGCGACTGAGGCCTCATTTGTTTTTTCTTTCGGTGCATTGGTAAATATTGTATTCATAATCACTAAATTAATAAATGGTAGTCGCTATTTAAAACAGTTAAATGATCTGAAAAAAGTCACATAAACAACTCGAAGAAAAGCCGAAAACCACTTTATCCAAATGCATAGCTTTTGACCATCAGTAATGGTTACAGCGTGGTAACGGCAGACAACATAATTAGTTAGATTACCCTATTACAGAAAAATAAAACTGTTAGATTACATAACAGCATTATACATAATGGCGTCATTCCCAACACAACTAAAATTAGATCGGAAGTGTCTTGTAGGTTGAGAGATGTGGTTACGTTATACACAAATAAATGCCGTATATAGTTTCTGTACTTTGGCCAAATATATATATATATATATATATATATAGAGAGAGATAGAGATAGAGATAGAGATAGAGATAGAGAGAGAGAGAGAGAGAGAGAGAGAGAGAGAGAGAGAGAGAGAGAGAGAGAGATAGATAGATACTTTATTCATCCCCGCAGGGAAATTCCTATACCCTTCTGCCTTGTGCCAAATCAATACAAAACTACACTATTTAGATTCCAGCTAGACTTTGTACATTTTTATTCTAAACCTTATACATTTTTAGATTTTAATATAAATCTTTTTTCTTCCTTTTTTTTACCTTGTTGATTTTTGTTATTTGTATTGTGTCTTATTCATCGCACGTTTGCATGCGGGGAAGAGGAAGTAATTTCATTTGTGCTGTATATTGTGCATAAAGCATATTTGAAAACTGCATAAGAACACATAAGACATAAGAAAACGTGATGTGGGTTGAGCCATCAATCATTACCGGTTGTGGCCTCGTCGGAGTCACACGGCAAAGTATCTCATTGACTGTGCAAATGTTGCCGTGCCTTTTCCCTTGCAGCTGAAATTCGCCAAAGGGAAAGCGTCAACTCAACATCATTTGACTTTATGTTTGAAGTCAACAAGACTGGTTGGCTTCAAATATTTATTTTGGATTCCGCGTCATGAGCGAGACTTTTTGTATAGCGATGTTAAAACGCGTCAGTTTTCCTAAAAGACAAATACTCCAGTCATTTTCTATTAGCTCATTTATGACTGGAATATATTCTATAAATAAACCTTTGGAGGAACTGCTCTTTTGTTTCGAGCCTTTATTTTGAAAAACTGCCTCGTCAGTACCTGAAACTAACAAACCCGCTGAGGAAGAATAGAGCTATTCCTCAACACTTATTTGTTCAGGTTAGCCTAGCACTAGCTAGCGGCTAGGATTTTGTGAAATGTAAAGATAACTTTTGTGTTCAAAACCGCAAACGAGTACTGTCTTAAAATAAAAAACAGGGAGGTGTTGGGTGTCGAGAGGAGCACCATATCACATATTTTAAGACAAATTTCAGAAAACCGCCAAACCAGCTCTGTGGACAAAATCGAATTTTTCAGCGTTTTTTATTCTATTGTGTGACGTTGAATGATTTGATCAAATTTAGGAAAAAAGAAAAATGCGAGAGCTTGTCCTCTATCAACAAATATACCACTTTAAACTTGTCTCCATCCCACAATCACATAAGATCATTGAGGGTCATTTTTATCTCCATTTTTTTATAAAAGAAGAAGGGTCAGAACCAGGAATCATGAACAGGATAGCTCAAACCACTTGCCAGACTTAAACCCATCTGGAGAGACAAGAACATAGCAGTGAAGTCAAAGATTGGACTCGTGCAAGCGCTGGTTACTCTCATCTACCTCTACACTTGCGAGACATGGACTCTCACAGAAAAGCTGGAAAAGGAAATCCAGGCCGTGGAGATGCAATGCTACAGGTAACTTAGCCCATGTGCAAAACCATCAGAGGGCACATTGGACCCTACAGAGACTGTTGTCAACTGTGCGCAGACGGAAACTTCAGGGTCATGTCACAAGATCATCAGGACTGACCACATTCCAATGGGGCAGGAGGAAAGGAAGACCGAAAAAGAACTGGGCCGACAACACATTAAGGAATTGACTGGTGCTAACTTTGCCACTACCCACAAACTGGCCAGGAACCGCCAACAGTGGAGAAAGCTGTCCGGAGTTGCGTCCCCATTGGTGCCCCCAAGAAGCATGCGGTTAAGAGAGCCGTGAACCGTGAATGGTTTCAAAACAAGGTGCAAGCAGTTATTTTTTTTAAAATGACACAAAATACCGCAAACAAGGATACTAGCATATTTACCTTCGGTGCAGACGGCACTGGCAAGAGAAATGCGCTACCACTCATCCAATCAAATTACTCTGTCTGTTTGGCTGGCGTTTCTGGCTGTTTACAGTTTTTCTGTGAGTTTTCATCATTAAGTGTCTTAACAGTAGACCTACATTGTATAATGAGCTCAGATGTAAAGGATTCCTTAGCAATGTATAGCCAAAACAGATCTGTCTACCTCTACCTCCTGAGCTAATGCCGCCCCCATATTAATATGTAACATATTAAGTCAAATCAAGTCATGTTTATATGTATAGCCCTTTATCACAAGGAGTCTCAAAGGGCTGAACAGATCAAAGACTATTGCAAGCCACAGACTATTATGACACCATCCCCTGATACAAAACCTACACGAGGGCAAAGACAAACTCAAAAACAACATGAGGTAAATGAAGAAACCTTGAGTAGGGACCACACATGAGGTAGTCCCCCTACGAATAACATTAAATAATACACAGATATTGGCAACGTGAAATATAAATCATTCTTAAGCGCTAGAATATAAGTGTGTTTCAAGCCTAGATTTAAACAGTTTCACTGAGGTTGCATATTGAATATCAGTGGGCAGAGCATTCCACAGCACCCGGGCCAGAAGGGAGAATGCTCTTGAATGTGTGGATCTCTTCTTGGCTCTTGGGATCACCGTTTTTGGTTTTTTTCTTCCTTTGTTGGATTTTTTTTGCTTTATTTTTTCCCTTTTTGAATCATTTTGTGCATTATGTTACATAATTATTGGTCATAAACGGACAAAGCAACAAAAACAGAAGAGCCGTAAAGTGCGCCAAGCCCCAAGAGCCGCTTCTCGCAAAAGAGACGGAATTCTCAGCACTACAACAAAGTGATTTGTGCCTTTACGCACGCTGTGCACACATGCACACATGCACACGCAGGCCCTTTACACTGTGTTTTGTCACATGCACGATTCTTTGGCATCCTGGATGCCGAGGGTTAAAATCTCAATCTAGGGATGGGTTGCTTCTTGGGGACGGACACACACACCTGTGCTGCAGGGGCAGGAGAATCCACACTAGTGTCCACTGACATACAGATTAAGAATGATATTGCTATTGCATATGCACCACCCAGACTGCCGTCACGACTACATCCACTTTTCTTTGGGTGGGCAGAGCATGTCTGAGGGTGAGCACTGAACACCCCTGCCCCCACCATGGTTACACCCCTGAGTGCCATGTCTCATCTTGTTGCATACAATTGATATTGATGTCAATAAAAACTCTTCTCTTCTCTTCTCTTGATAAAAATGTTGATTCATTTATTTGTAGATCAGACACAAACCTCACTGTACGTCACTGCCTAGATATGGTATATACATCCATCCATCAATTATCTGCACCGCTTATCCTCAGTAGGGTTGTGGGGGTGCTGAAGCCCATCCCAGCGATCTTCGGGCATTGGGCAGGGGACACCCTAAACTGGTTGCCAGCCAGTCGCAGGGCACACAGAGACAGACAACTAATTCGCTCATTCACACCTCGGGACAATTTGGTCCGGCCAATTAACCTGACGTGCATGTTTTTGGAATGTGGTAGGAAACCGGAGTGTCCGGAGGAAAGCCACACAAGCACGGGGAGAACATGCAAATGCCACACAGGAAGGTTCGATCTCATGACCTCAGAACTGTGCCGCGAATGCGCTACCACCCATCCGCCATGCTGCCTATGGTATATACATACAAGTAATGATATGAGATTTGTCCTTACAGATTGAATCACTCCCACATTTACAGCCCACATACAAGGTCCCACCCACTCCCTATGATTACACACATGTACACATGCAAACAAGCTAATTTTGTGAACATATGGCTGGGTTATATGAAAGGAGGAAAGATGACTTTGAGAAGCCATCTGCACTGAGATCCACACATCACCCACAAGCACCGGGGAATAGCCGGGGTGCCCAGAAGAGTTGTGGGAGGAATATCCGATTTTCACCTGGATCTGACACAGGACAGCATCTAGACTTGAATGAAAATAGAGGCTTAAGTCATGCATCGTACAAGTTTATGGCATGAAAAAAGAATGCTTTGCCAGTTGCCTTGTCTTTACTGTGTCACATTACACACCCTCTTTATCAAAAGCCTGGATTGTGCTTTCACAGCATTTTAGGCTATCTCTCTATCTATCTATCTACCTTGGTCATATCCCTCAAGAGGGGTGACCGACCGACAGCAAGACACACACATACAATAACAAAGAAAATAAAAGGGAAATAAATAGCAAAAAAAAAAAAACACACAAAATTTTTTGGACCATGGCCAACCCAATTGCCCAAAGACCCAAACAAGTTAGGCACCTCGGCACCCAAGTCGGTCATGCTTTCGTCCCTCCAGATGAAATGGGACACCAGAAAGCGGCCATATCACTCGGGTCAGGGTGACACGACACACTCTTTTGTTCAACAGCAGGGCCCGACAGCTTTCACTGGTTTACCCCTGCCGCATCATACGCGTGCCCAGCCCATCCTTAAGAACGCCTCCACAATCCCGCTATCCTTTCACAACACCTCTCCACTCCTTTCGATCACCAACAAGAGCTCTAGCTTCCATTATATTTAGACCTCTTTCTTGCCGTGCACTCATAACACCATCCATCCACGTCAATCGCGGCCTTCCTCTTGGTCCCCTTCCATTGACTTCTGCTCTGTAAATCCTCTTCAACATTCGCTCCTTATCCATCCTCTCAATGTGTCCAAACCAACCGAGTACTCTCTTATCAACACGCTTGCTCAGTTCCACGACTACTCCAGTTCTGTCACTTACAATTTCATTTCTCAGTCTATCCAATCTTGAACCAATTGAATTGAATCAATTGAATCAATTTTAGGCTACTAAGCAGATTTAATACCTCCATTTCTGTGATGCGATGAGAACCCAAGTAATCCAAAACGGCTAGTGTTCAAAGCGATAGGTCGAAATTGCTGAGCCAGCATCCATAACAAATAGTATGGCGCAAATGACAGATTGAATAAGCAGTCTCTTTGGAACAGATGAAAGGAGTTTGGCTCTTAAGATATAAGATTGCCTCATTCAGCATTTTTTGCCACCATGACAATATTTCACTGCTGTGCTGGCTTATTCACAAACCCTCAAAAGTAGGCTTTACTTTCTATGTTGTAGTATTATTATGTTTGCTGCCGTTTTGGTGAAACTGTTGTATTATTGAAATCTGTCACTGCATATAGAGTCATGATTGTATGAGTTCTTCATTTACAACATTTTTATTATTTCAGCCATTTATATCTCCTTCGCCTTAGGGCGCAGATACAGAACAGTGAGATTTAGGAGGGCCCACCTCGGGAGAAGCCTGATCCCCTCTGCTATTGCCTTTCTAAACAACAAGCCCCGCTGTCCCGTCAAATTTGTCTGTCCCTATCGTCCCACTGTCATGTATGTTTGTCATTCTGCTGTTTTTTGTGTGTAATGTAATGTTGTTTTCACCCTGGTACAGTCGGTGAAGGTAAATTTCCTTAACTGTACCAACAAATTAAATCAAATTCTAAATTTACTATGTGGTCTTGATTAATGCAATTCATGATTAGATAGATAGATAGATACTTTATTATCCATATATATATATATATATATAAATATATAAGAGTATTAATTTACTTCTTTGAAATGAAATGAAATGATCTGCATTTATATAGCGCTTTTCAAGTCAATGACTTCCCAAAGCGCTTTACATTGTGCTTCACATTTCCCAATAGCGGCCGTGATCTGTGCAGCCATGTAAGGCGCTAACCTGCTTATTGGGGGTAATTGGGGGTTCAATGTCTTACCCAAGGACACTTCGACATGTAACACGGACAAGCCGGGATTCGAACTGGGATCCCTAAATCCTAAAACGATCGCTCTACCTCCTGAGCTACTGCCGCCCCATATAATCATTCGACTTGTTGTTAAATTCATTCATTCAGTGGTTATAAATTCTCTACATTGCTTCAAGTGTCACGACCAGAACAGAAGGAGTACCTAGATGCGGAATGTTACTCACAAGTTTATTGAAATATAGAGGAAAGGCAGCGCCAGCGATACGGTGCTCGCTGGACGCGGGAAGCAAGACGCTCACGGGATCGGAGCGAGTTCTGAATGCGGAAGTGGATCTCCCAGAGCAGGAGATCGTAGCGTAGTTAGATGGAAAAACAGGTCGTAAGCCAAGACGGGAGATCAAAACGTGGTCGGGGTCAAATAACGGGCTGTAACAGGAGACAAACAGGGAAATCAGGAACGGACGAGTGGAAAACAGGTGACAAAACGGGACCGACGGGAGTCAGAGTCAAAAATGCTTGCCTTGTGAAAACAGAGGTTCGCTCACGGACTGACAACAGGTGAATGAAAGGACTGAGCTTAAATAGGAAGGGGAACAGGTGAGTGTAATGAGTAATCATAACATCAAGTGCTGTTTTCAGTTTCAGTCTAGACAAAGTTCTGATGTGGAGTAGGGATTTCATCACCATCTAAAGTTTCTAAAAAGTTTCGCTTTTGTCATGGTCCAACCTTCTAGAAATAAGTGATTGTCAGCCATTTTAACTGCACATTTCTAAAACCACCCAGTTTTTTGGGGCACCTCACATTACCTGGTATACACCGTTTAATAAAAATAAAAATGAAAAAAAAAAACACGACTCAATCATTCGTTTTACCCGTCATACAACCCGGATGTTAATCGAACAGGCGGAGTAAAGGAAGTAATTCCTCTTTAACACCCTCCCCATGACACCAACCGCTGGGGAAAAAAAACACAACAAAAAAAAAAATGCTTCTTATTGACAAAAGGCCTTTCATGCTGTTCTGGGAAATGATGATGATGGCAACTATGAGGTACTGAAGCAACCCGAGGCGCTCTGTGTCTCTCACAGATGTTAATAGTGTGTCAACACTTTATGTTTGTTCTAGGGCGAAACACAAATCAACTGAAGAAAGTCTATCAAAGAGAGAAAACGAGAGAGAGACAGAGAGAGAAAGAAAACAAGAGAGAGAGAGGGAGAGAGAGAAAGAGAGAGAAAGTGAGGGAAATAGAGGGAAAGAGGGAGAGAGGTAAAGGGAAAGAGAGAGAGAGAGAGAAAGTGAGAGAGAGAGAGCAGGTGGGAGAGAGAGAAAGAAAATGACACTGAGATAAGTAGAGGGAGAGAGATATAGAGAGATATAGAGAGAAAGAAAATAGGAAAGAGAGAGAGAGAAAACAAAGAAAGAGAGAGAGCAAGAGAGAGAGAGAGAGGGAGAGAAGCATACAGAGAGAAAGAGAAAGAGGGAGGGAGAGAGAGAGAGGGAAACAAAGAGAGAGGAAAATAGAAAGAGAGTGAAAAAGAAGGGAAAGGGCGGTACTGAGGGAGAGAGAAAGTGAGAGAGAGAAAGCAAAAGAAAGACTGACAGATAGAGAGAGAGACAGAAAGAAAGCAGTAGAGAGAGAGAGAGAGAGAGAGAGAGAGAGAGAGAGAGAGAGAGAGAGAGAGAGAGAGAGAGAGATCCTTTTGGAAATACCTGATGGATTGTACAGTACCAAGACCAATCGATAAGAGGCAGTGGAGTGCCAGAGCCTATCCAAATGATCAGATATTATTGACTTACCGTAGTTTCTGCACTATAAGGCCGACACCCAGAAAAATAGCCTCTTTTGACATTTTTTTTTTTTTTTTTTTCAAAATACCGTATTAGGTGCACTGGACTACAGTGTGTTTGAGATTATAAGTACAGTAATTGATAGGGTTATGCAAAAATAAGAGCACCATATTCGACATATATTACTGATCACAATTACAAAACATTGGATGTGAAGGGAATCGAACACTGTTCGCGGCGGGGAGCACACCGGACCTTACCACTGGATTAATAATCATTCACACGTCACATGAAAATGCATTAGCTTTTATGTTATCATCACACTATTTTAGTCACAGTACCAAATTGTTGATGTTATTATTGGATCGGGCTACAAAAAAAGTTTTAGGTGTTACAGAAAAGGTGCGAGACCACTGAAACACAGTATTGTATCTCAGACTCACATTGTCAGTACAAATTGCACAAGATTCTGAACTGAACGATTAAAAAGGGCATTGTGGAAAGTAATTCGGTCATTCTTAAAAATAAAATTAAACGCATGGCCACTTCTCTTACAATGCTTAGTTCAAGCTGACTAACTTTTTCTGATAATGAGATAAGACTTAATAATGCCTTATCATTTGTTTTCATTCCTAATGGTCTACAGGATAAGATTCCTATCATGACCTGGGTTCGATTCCCGCTGCATCCAATGTCATGCAATTGTGAGCAACAGTCCATGTCCCTAGCACCCTGACTTGGTGTTCATAGCATTGGTATTCAGTTCAATCCGCATTGCCACCAACAAATTCACAAATAAGGAAATGCATTACCAATTTAAAGCGCGTATAAGGAACGTTTTCTGAGTGCGCCTTACAGTCCGAAAATTGTGGAACTTAGTTGGAAAATAATCAATGTTGATTTCAAGCTTTATTTCTAATAACTGTTATTTTTGTGAGTGATTTCCCTCAAAAGTATGGACTTTAATTGTTTCAATTGTGTGTCGTGTTACTACTACAGAGTGACTTTTTTGTAAATTAGTGTGACACCTTTATAAAATGACCTCCATTTATCTTGCAGTTTACATTACAACACATTAGGTGTTACATTTGATCCTGATCTGTCGTTTCAGTTACATCTAAAAATATATCATTAGAATAGCTTTATTTCAACTCAGTGATCTTGCGAAGATTATATATGATATTGTCATGTCCTGCACAGTTGTCATGGCGCCCAGCTGGCCCCGCCCCTTGACACCGGCTGAGACGCATTGGACTGATTGCTCTTGAAGTACTTAAGCGTGCCTTTTGGAACTGCCCGCTGCCAGATCATTGCTTAACCTTGCTGAAAACCTGTTCATGCCTGTTTGACCTGAGTAATGCCTGGATTGTAATTTTGCCTGCCTTTGAACCTGCTTTTTTTTTTTTTGGTTCGTTAGTGTGTTGGACAACTTTACTTTCTCAATTAAAGTGACAGATCGTCTACGCAAATGAGTTCCGACTTCCTGCTCCCCGGCCCGTTTCGTGACAGATATATATGTCTCAATTATATGGTGAGATTATAATTCATGTGTTTCTTACTTCTCAGCTTGATTACTGTAATGTTTTGCTCTCTGGTCTCTCGAGGTCTAGCATCAAAAGATTTGATTTCCGCCTATGTTCCTGCACGGAGCCTCCGCTCGGAAAATGCCGGTCTACTTGTGACTCCACGGGCCAAGAAGAAGTCTGCTGGCTCGAAAGCGTTCTGCATTCTGGCCCCACACTCTGCCTAAGGACATAAGATTTGCAACCTCAGTGGAAGTTTCTAAATCTAGACTTAAGACCCACTTCTATTCAATAGTTTATGATAGATAGATAGATAGATAAGATAGATAAGATAGATAAGATAGATAAGATAGATAAGATAGATAAGATAGATAAGATAGATAGATAGATAGATACTTTATTCATCCCCGCAGGGAAATTCACATTTCCAGCAGCATCCCTGCGCTGAGAACAATACAATAATAAAGCAAAAGGAATACAATATACAAATACCCAATGTGATGTGCTGATACCCACTGTAGCGTGTTGTATAGAGTATTAAAATAGTGCTACATAAAATACACACTGCAATAAAAACACGGTAATATGCAATGTAGGGGTGTGGTTTAATGTGGGCCTTTACTCCGCCAGGTGGAGTTAAAGAGCCTCATGGCATGAGGAAGAAAAGATCTCTTCAGTCTGTCCGTGGTACAAGACAGTGACAGCAGTCTGTCCCTGAAGCTGCTCTTCTGTCCAGATATAATGCTGTGTGGAGGATGTGATGAAATGTCCATGATTGACCGCAGCTTTTTCAGTGCCCGTCTCTCAGCTACTGTTGTTAGGCTGTCCAGCTCTGTGCCCACAACAGAGATGCCCAACTTATACTTATCTTTTACTGTCTTTTTCCGACTGCCTGAATGGTAGTGATACGAGGCAGAAGGACAATTTGAGTTGAGTCAGCGGACCAGAGTCTGGACCTGAAGCATGTCAACGCCTGCATCAACCAGCCGGCACTTTCCGGACAAATTTTAACATATTACCTATTGTTTTATTTTATTGATGTTTATTATGTTTTGTGTACTGTTACCCGTTACTAAATCTATTGGACCATGGTCATTCTGGAAGGGGGATTACCACTTGTGAGGCCCCTGCCCAAGGTTTCTCTGTCAAAACCAGAACAGGGAGAGGACCCAGATGCGTGGCGTTTACTCACAAGTTTATTGAGATATAGAAGCAAAACAAACGCCAGTGATCCGGTGCTCGTTCGACGAGGGAAGTAAGCCGCTCACATGATAGGAGCGTGTTCGTAGTGCGGAATTGGTTCTCCCGGAGCGGGAGATCGTTGCGTGGTCAAACGGGAAAAATGTGTGGATAGCCAGCGAGGGGGATCAAAGCATGGTCGGTGGCCAAGAACGGGTCGTGAGCCGGGACGGGAGATCAGAACATGGTGAGTGGTCAAAAACGGGTCGAAGCCAGAGACAAACGGGGAGTCAGGAACAGACGAGTGGTATACGGATGAAAACAACGGACCAGCGGGAGCCAGAGTCAAAGTGCTTGGCTTGTGTAAGCAGAAGTTCGCTGACGTACTGACAAAAGGCGAGTGAGAGCACTGAGCTTAAATAGGAGGGGGAACCAATCAGGTAACCAGCAGCCGCTGGCGCCAAATGAGCGGGCACAGGTGAGTGCAATGATTAATCATGACATTCTCATTCTACTCGTGCTGAGGTTTTGAGTTTTTCCTTGCCCGCATGTTGGTTTAGGATCAGGGGATGGTGTAATCCTAACCTGTGCAGTCCTTTGAGACATCTTGTGATTAAGGGCTATCCAAAAAATATGACTAAGTGTGACATGACTTACAATCATTTTACTTAAGATGGGAAACGCATCTTTGCTTTTTCAATAATGTCTTCTTCTTTGAGTCAATCTATCGGCGTGTTAGTGAGTTATATAGATGCCGTGATGTACGCTCACTAGCCAGCGAGGAGAGTGAGCAGAAAGAGGCGTGGGTGGGGTGTGAGCATCTCATTTGGAGCATCAGGGCACTCTAGGACCACTGTGAAAACGAGCTCCAAGGAAGAAAATGCCTTCCAACATATGAGTGGACTGCTCGGTTCGAATGCAAGATTATTTGGAGGGTCGTTCCAGAATTGACAACGACAGTCGATGAATAATTAACACGCATTGGAAAAAGAGTCGCTTGTTGCATACAGATGCCAACAGGTATGTGGAGAGATACAAGCGTCAAAAAGTATAAACATTACACACTCAGCTTGTACTTATACAACCTTTCGAGCGATTTGTAAACAACTGTATTCATCAAGTAAATCGTCAAGGGAAAACAAACTATTCTGATATGAGGCCCATCACTGGTATGGGCTAGCTCGCTAACCTAACTAATGCGTGTTGTAATACCGAAATACGCCACTGCATATATAGTCATAACCACATAATTATTTAAATCAAGTCCATCCATTTGGGGTAAATTTATTCAAATGTAGTTGTTTAATACTTGTTTTATCCACTTAATGTCTATTTTTATCTAGTTGTTACACAGTCTACGTTGTTGTAACTCAGGGTCATCCAAATGTTTCGGAAAGCGGGCCGGATTTGGTAAACTGAAAATGTGTGAAGGTCGACTATTTAGCCTGGCAATCTTTGATCAGTTTTTAATAAATTAACCCTCTGTGAAAGTTTGTCAGTACTTTGCGTTTAGCATCACGACCTCGTAGCTTGCCTATGTTGCATTTTCATTTGACTCGCGAGGTTTTGTGAAAAAGTGCAACTGTGCTGTCAAAACAGCTTCCAGTTGCTTCACCTTTTCAAAGCGTTCGTTTACAGTTAGCTTGTCATAGTCGGTATGTTTCGTCTGGCAGTGCCTCTTAATATTATTCATGCATCCATTATCTGCATCGCTTATCCTCAGTAGGGTCGCGGGGTAAACCAGCCATCTTCGGGCAGTGGGACACCCTAAACTGGTTGCCAGCCAGTTGCAGGGTACACCTAGGGACAATTTGGACTGGCCAATTAACCTGACATGCATGCTTTTTGGAATGTGAGTGAAAACCAGAGTGCCTGGAGGAAACCCACGCAGGCAGGGGGAGACTGCGGTAGCTGGACTTGAACCTGGAACCTCCGCACCCAGCTGCCATGCTGCCCTCTTGATTGTATATTCTTTGAAACTAGCCTCAGTCTGTTGGTAAATTAGGCAGATGCAGTTGTTTCAGATTTGGGTGAAAAAAATACTCCGATTTCCTCTTAACCTTGAAGCAGCGGCCATCCCAGTTAACTTGTTTCATTTACAGTCGCTATGTCAGGATTGGTGTGGGCTAAAATTCTCACAATAAGCCAAGGACAAGGTGGCCAAAGGGCTACTGCCATCCTCTGGTGAAATGGTGAATTTGTTTTATACTGTGGTCAAAATTACTGGCGTGCCATATAATATCAATTTTATGACGGAGGCACGGTCAAAATTTGGCCTGGTGTTCTGGTTTACTGTTGGTGAGGAGGCCTTAGGTCTTATCAAACCACCTTCAGGAAGGACTGGTGTAAAGTTGGGATTTGGAGAATTGTAAGTTCCACTAACTTACATTTTTTTTTGTCATAGCCCGCCTCCGTGTTCCGTCCCTCCAGTATATAAATGATTGCAAGTCATTTTGATAGTGCACTTGGGAAGCCATAACAGCCTTGTTCTGTACTCACAAGCCCAGAATATTCAGTTTTATTTCTTTTATAAAATAGAACTACTTACCTCAAGGTTTGCACGGTTAATTAGCAAGCCACCTTCACACAAGAATATTAACTCTTAACCTGATATGCTAGTGTGCAAACCAGCTCTGCCCTTATAAAATCATCGAATGGATGAACAGGCTCAGAGACAGTTTCTTCCCCTGGGCCATCATCACCCTTTCATCTTGCTTACTTATTTTTACTTATTCTTGAAAAAAATGCATATTCATATTTTATTTATTGACTTATTTTGGATTTTTGCAGCTGCAAAATGTTTTTGCACTATTTTTCATTGCACTAATTTTACAACTTAGGCCAGTCTCCAAGCACTACCTTGTAAATATGTTTTCTCTTTATCCTGACATTATTTTTTATCTTAATTATCTTTCATCAAAAATGCTTGAATAATAAATACAATATACTATACGAATAACATGGAAAATATAAAAAAGCTTAAATAATAAATACAAATACTCTGTAAAAATAACATAGAAAATATGAAAAAATGCTTAGATAATAAATACAAATGCACTTTGTCAAAAATGTGAAGATTAGTAATATAAAATAATATTATAGACTTCTGAAAACTACCTCGCCATAGGTTTCTGGCACGCTCCGCCCAACCAAAGAAAATTGGATGTAGTACTGATGGCAGTCTGGGCAGCGCATATGCCATCACATTTATATTGTGTGCGCCAGCGGACACTGGTGTTGACTATCCTGCCCTCACAGTACACAGCAAAGACGTCAGTCCCAGCACATCCCTTTGTCGTAGTGATGGGAATTCGTTCTTTTTTGGAGAAGTGGCTCTTTCGGCTCAACTGACTAAAACAGCCGTCTCCTTCAACCTTCATGTGGCTCTTCAAATTGTTTTCATCCATAGTCCATAGATTACCAATTATTGAGTAACATGCACAAAATTACTTTAAAAAGGTTGAAAATACACAAAAAAGAAAACAATTGAAAAAGAAAAAAGCATGGAAAAAATAGAAAGAAGAAGAAAAACAAATTAAAGCAAGAAAGAAGAAGTAAAACAAGGTAGAAAAACCTAGAAAAAATAAACAAAAGAATACAAATAGATGGAAACAGAGAACAAAATTTGAAAAAAGCAAGAAAAAAAACAGGGAAAAAGCTAGGGAAAACAAAATAAGAAGAAAAACTTAAACAAAAAAGGAAAATGGAGAACGAAATAAGAAGGGAAGCAAGAGAAAAAGTTAAAAAGCTAGGAAAACAAGACACAAACGAAGAAAATGGAGAGGAAAAAAAAAGAAATAAAATAACAACAAAAAGCTGGAAAAAAAGGCAAAAGGACAGGTTTTGGGGGGGTCCTTCAATGTATTACCAATAATAATGGATAGTTAGCTTGAGATTAACACACACACCCATATATATATATCCTCCATTCTGCTTTATAGAGACGCTCCTCTACTCACAACCATTTGAACGGTAGATACGAACATTTTTTTCGGGATGTCGAAAAATATCCTGACATTGCTGTAAGTTGTATATTGTATTGTGTCCGAGTACAAGACATTACTGTAGTGCTTCTTTCCGCCACTACCTGGGTGCAGCACTTTGAGAGGTCACCTGGCATCCACCCCGAAGAAGAAATCTTCATAGTTAGTGTGTAAACATTCTATTCAGTACTGTATCTCCAGCGCGCTAAGAACTTTGAAATGTTTATTGTTTAAAATCTCGTGCATTCTTCAATATGGTCGGTGTGAAGTGTAAAGAAAAGGCGAGCTGTTTCTTTTGAAATGAAAGTGGACTAAGAAGGATTGATGCAGTTGAGAAAATGGTCGGCCACTTTTTACCACAGACGAGGACCTCTTGAAGCCCATCTTCCAAAAGTAAGTTAAACTCAACTTTGTTTATCTTTATAGAGCATATTATTTTATGAAATGTTTATTTTTTTAGTACAAAATAATACAGGTAACTTATACAAGCCTTAAACATACTTCTATAAACTTTAAACATACAAAATATAGCACTGAAGCAACTTACGAACAATTTCAACTTACTAATGATCGTCTGGAACCTAACTCGTTTGTAAGTAGGGTAGCGTCTGTATATGCGAATCTTGGACTTATTTAAAATCCACAAACATTCGTCTTCAGTCCTCAAGGTTGTGATTTTTTTTACAACTTGCGCAAACTACGTTTGAGAAAATATCCAGGATATGGTAGATGGCAGACATGGCATATGTGTTTGTATTCTGATGCATCTCATTGGCGAAGAGACATGGAAAAAAATACAATGACATTTCTTGCAATAGTCTGTGGTCAGTGTAGCCCTCTGAGACTTCTTGTGATTAAGGGCTATACAAATAAACATGACTTGACTTGGAAGGTGATAAGAGTTGGGACAATGCATTTGATAGGTCCCCCACTCCCTTCCCTCCAAGACTAGTGTCTGGTCACGCCACTGCTCGCACGCCATCTGCTGTTCAACCGTCGGAAATGCAAATAGTAACCGACCGGAGTTTTGTTTCCATGGTGAAGTCAAATCCTCATTTTTTTAATCACTTGCATTAAGCGTCTTTCATCATTCTTAAATAGGGTGAAAGAGTATCGCTATTGGGTTTAACAAAGGTTATTATGAACAACTAAAAATGTGAGTTTTTGGATACTATCTGTTCGAATGGAATTATTATTGGGTTTTGAGTGTAAACTGCCGAATTCCCGCAAAATCGTATTTTAAAGCATTTACAAAAAAATATTCGTGGCCATTTCAGGGCAGTCCAACCCTGCAAGATTCCCACCTTAGTTAAAGGGACAGTTTCTATCAAAAGGTACCTCATGGTGGTAAATATTTTTTGATTTAATTGACGAAAACAAGACTGATTTAAAAGAATAAGCAAAAATACACAAACTATCATATGAATGTGCCTTTTTAAAATACGTGTAGGTCAGGACATTTGCATTTATTTGACATAACATGAAACTCACCTAGAGGGAGCTAAGATGATTTTCTGGCATCTTGCTGCTAAGGGTACCCCCACAAACCAAAAACCTTAAACCAAAAATGTGAAGAAAATGATGCAGATAAGTCACTTAATATGTATGTTTTTGAGTCTCCGAAGTTTGTACTCTTCCTTGTCCTTTTCAGCACTCGTTTTCAGTTGCGGTACACAACACAGCGACATCTTGTGGTCAAAAAATACACTATCCCTGTGGGTTTAAACATATAGTTTGCCCGCCAAGCAACCCATGACCTCTAATCCACGCGTCATTCCCGGTTCCTCATCACAGTGGCTACTGATAAAAAAGACCCCCCAAAATAACATGTAACACGGTTTATATATACTTTTTTTAATTATTTTTTTCGACAAAATTTTAATAAATACATTTTCTCACATCCCCAAAAGATCATGACTTGAGGGACGCACTTTTATAAATAATTTCATTTCATCAAGTCTTTTGTAGAAAACAAAGAAAAATAGCAAACTAAAGCATCTCTAGTATGACAATATGATCATGTTATATTATTTTTTTAGTCTGTATTTAATTCAAGTGTTTTTTTTTCTCTTTTCCCATGTCGCAATCTTTTGGAACATCCGACTTGAGTCCGACTCATCACACAACTGCAGTGGACAACCTAAAATATCGGCAATAACAATCTCCAAAATCAGACAGAAATAAAAAGAGATGTCAACAGAAATCACAGTGTGATTCAGAGGGCAATGGGCTTATGGAGCGGGTCTTATCTAGTCAGGACGTATTTACAACAGAAAGCATCTTCTGCAAAAGATGCACACAAACGGAAGGGAGTGAGATCAGAGGAACAAGTACATCCAATGCTGTCATTAGAAAATAATTCAGGAAAAATGTAGAAAAGGGGGTAGGTAGTGGTCTAAAGTATAGGAATGGCTTTGAAAGTCGAGGACAGATGAGGTTTTGTGAGGGGAGTTATGTTTGTATTTCTTGGATACCATTTTAAAGTCATACTGAGAAGAAAACAATTCGAAGGATGTAGTGCATTGAGTTTTGGCGACAATATTCAGAAAATTGAGATTCGAGGTCAGAATGGATCGTGGGCTCTCTCTAGTGGCCCAAGAAGGGAATTTCACTGAGCCATTTCGGTAAAAATTTAAAAATAAGAAATTAATGGTAAAATTGTGCATGATTAAAATGCGCATACTACTATAAACATCCAGGACAAAAATAGTTGCTCTGTTTTGGGAAATGGAGTGGGAAATTGAGACTATGACGATTTCTTCTCAGTGTTGTTTAAAATCCCCATGCCGTTTGCTTCGGCAAATAATGGTTGAATCAAACCTTATTACAAAAGACGCAAATTCACGGTCTCATGATTTCTCTTCTATGCACGTAAAATAAAATTGGGTGGGATGGATCAGCCCTTGAAATCCCCAAATATTCTTGGTATGCCAGATGCAAGCGCAGCCCTTTTGCTTTTTGGGGTCGTCAGTTTCAGAGGGGTGGCATCATTTTTGCAAAAATATTTGGAAATCGATCGAAGATATATCGAGCCTACTTGTATCACGGGCAAAAAGATGTTCTAAACTGTGATGTGCAGCTGTATTTATATTTTATCTTTTCGTTGCAGAAACATTCACAGATGTAACAGCTTTTCTGCCGTGTCCAAATACACTGCCGATGTTTGATACTGCTGGTTTTTTTCTGTCTGATAAGATACTCCACTTTTGATTAGTCATTGATACCGATACCACACTCCAAAATGAACAAATATGTTCAAAGAAAGACCTTTCAAACCTCAAATTTCTTTTTAGATACGCATGAAATCTTTGTAAATGTATTATTTTAATTTCTAGGTCCTGAATATAAAATAAAACCGCCACTAAAAGAAAGCAGAGACATGTATTGACCATCGCCGCGTGTATCGATACCTTTAAAAACGCTCGTATTAGCACTCGCCCGTACAATATTCTGATTATTGTTCGTGTTATTTTAAGATTCAGGAATTAAAAAAGACAGAAACGAGAAGTGAAATAAATATAAGATGTATAACTTCACCTAATAGGTTTATTTTGCTTGTGGTGGAAGTAGGGATGAGGGTTTTTCGATACAGGCGTTCTTTACGGTATTGGTAAGCACAGTGTTGGCTGATACCAGCATTGGCTGCCCACTAGTGGCGATTTAAAAAGGATACAATACAAATTGTGAGGGAATAGAGTATTGAATTACGTTGGAATTTAAATGTGTGACTTTAAAACGATCAGTGTCAGGTTGTCAGGGCCTGCAAGTCCTTGTCGGCTGGCCTGACACTATTTCTGAATTAAGTGATGTTATTATATTTTGCCAAATACCTATTAAATTATTCCAAATTGTCTGTCAGCTTCTTTTCATTGCGTTTCCCCTGGTTGTGCTGCTCCCAGATATGTGCTTTCATATCTAAGAATTCAACACGTCCCATTTCAGACATTACTTAATTCTAGGGTCTGAAATCTACCTGGAGGCCTTCAGAATGAGTCCTGTAGGCCCAAAGGCATAACATCAGTGTCGATAAAGGTTTAGCCATGTCGATTTTGAGTTGGCGAGTCATCTCCTGCTCGTGTGCCAATGGGAAACGTCACTGGTATCACAAACTATAATTGGTTAGGGGGCGGTAACGGAAGTATAACGACAAAAACAGGAAGAAAAAAAAATCCTGTCCACTACTTCTGTCCAGCTGACTTTTTCAGCCCTATACGGAATAAATGCCAGAAATAACAGGACAGGCTCGACTTTCAGCATTAGCTTCGATGGCGATAGAAAATAACTTCTTGATGGAACTGAAACAGATGGAAAATCTGTACGACGGAGTCTTTGAAATCTTCAATAAAGGAGGATGGATTTTGTGCAGAAATATAAAGGGTTTTTGGTTAGTATAATGTGTTTATATTTCTAACAAAATAGTGCGATTAAGGTTATTAATGATGCTTCATTCATACAAGCTGTAGCTGCAGTAAATGTTTTATAGCCACAAAATAGTTATGGTGGGTTGGACTGATTCAGATCTAGCACTACTGATGGGGTAGGCGTTAACTGCACGGCCCACCAGTGAAAACTACCAGCCATTTTTTTTAAAGGGAATGCAATTTATATACTATTAGTATCTGGAATTGGTATTTGTATCAATGACTATTCAAATAGTTGATTGTCGGTAACAAAAAGTGTGTTATGGGACATTCCTAGTTAAAAGAATGCTGTGTGTACCCGAATAATAGATCCGACAGCGCTTGTTCTCAGCCATTCAGAAAGTGAGGATGACAACAGCCGGTGGCTGCCGATTTAGGTTGTCCATCTTTGTATCACAGGTGATTCACACGGTAGTACCTCTACAAACAATATTTTATGGTTCTGGGAGTAGCTTTGTCACCTGAAATATATGTAAGTAATGTTTTGGATCAAACATGTTTCGACGATGTGTCAGGGGTACTTGTAATGTTGATCTGAGGTATCCAGAACGATTGGTAGGGGCGAGGTTCATCCCATTTCCTCAGCCAAAAACTAATTTGGAGAAGTGTTTGATGTGGATAAAGGAATGCTGTCGCCCTTACGTTCCACTCAACGTGGGTGTGATATTTGGGAACCGCAACAATGCTATTTGTTCTGCAGTAAGTTTTCTATTTTCATCAAATAAAAGTTTACGCTGTTGTTCGGTCAATTATATCACAGCACCCCATCAGCCTCACAGCATGATGAGTTGTAGTAATTTTGGTATATTACCATGAAATAGAAACCTGGATACGCCTTAAAAAAATCAGGAATGTGTTCGTTCTGTCATAGGCCTAAAGAAAATGTTGCTTCTTTTATAGCGTTAGATGCACCAAGAAATAAGAGTGAGGTGAAATAACTAAATATCATGAAGGTCTGTTAGAAGTGAAAACAATAAAGTGAGAATACCCTGCTCTACACTTGCAGTAAGAGTCCATCAGAGCCGACAAATGAATCAATTTTTATGTAAAGTTGGTACGGGGCTGACGACTTGCTCATAGATCGCCAGTAGGATGGAGCTTATTTTCAAGATTGCAAAAAGTCCCCGTCTTACCTCCTAATTGTGTTCCATTACACAAAAGAACAATCGCTGTGCAGTTTGGTCTAAATAAAATATATTTTAGAGGTAGCTCAATTGCTGAGAAGTTTGGTGTTTTCTATCAGTTTTCATAAATGGGAGTTCTAGAGATGCTGGGATAAGCCACATATGTGTAAGTTTTTACTCAGCAAGATCAGTCTAATTCACCTAGTATAATTTCCCTTGACCTACATTTAATGACAAGGCCAGCAGACCTTTTTGTCCTCCAAGAAGTGATTGACATTCAAAGATCAGCATCAGGTAAATATTCAGTACATTCAAACATTTCTCACTTACATAATCTTCCCGATCAAAGCTTGCACAAAATACATTTGTCTCACCATGATACAGTTTGATATTACATCTGCATGAATAGTCAAGGAACATAATGGCGAGACTTTCTAATAATCCATATTGCAGGCGGTCTTCCCATGAGCAACATAGTTTCAACTAGATCAAAGAAAGAAGGGTATCTGCTTGGTACCTATGTGTCTGAACTAACTGGCAGCAAGTTACCAGCAGCTCCCGTGTTATTTTCGATTGTTCTCGATTGTTCTCAGCTCAGGGATGCTGCTGGAAATGTGAATTTCCCTTCGGGGATGAACAAAGTATCTATCTATCTATCTATCTATCTATCTATCAGTTCGCATGACTCTTGGTTTCTTTCCTTATCAACACTTGGAATTGCACAAGCCCATCAGAGCGTCTTCCGCAGTGACAGTGAAAGAAATATCATCATTTTGAAATTAAGCAAGAAGAAAAACATTTTCAAGCATGGCGTTTGCTAAAAAAAAAAAAAAAAAAAAAAAAAAAAAAAAGAGGATGACAAATAGCAAAGAGCTACCTCTAAAATGTATCGTATTTAGATCAAACTGTACAGCGATTGTTCTTTTGTGTAATGGAACACAATTAGGGGGTAAGACGGTGACTTTTTGCAATTTTGAAAATAAGCTCCACCATAATCGCCAGCATAACAAGGTAATTAGCGTCTCTGGACACCTCGATGCCATGAATATAGGTTTGTAATGAAGAAGTGATACGGCCAAGCTATCAGGAATGGCGACTAAAGAGTCACTGGCTGTTGTTTCAGCCACCCTATTTGCTCCGCGTGTGATGCATGAATACCGTAACTATGGTGGGCGTGGCTTAACACTTTCTGTCGGATCTATTAATTGTGGTCGTGTTTTTTTTCAATATTTCTAGTTTTCGTTCGAATTCAAAATTTTTACAGAAAAGATATGACAGTTTTGTGACATCGACAGCTAAGTTACCACTACCAGACACGCACTCATTTTGTTGCAGTGCAGTGGATGCCGTTGAGAGGGGATGAAAAATGTAATTGAGCTGAATATTCTAAGAACAACACGGTGGATGAAGGGAAAGATGATTTACTGTAAAGTCGTAACGATGAGCAAAGGGGGCTGGTGCTGATGAGTCAAAAGAAGGCATCCAAAATTCGAACACATGACAAGCAGGGGCGTGCACTTCATCGCTGTTCATTTGGACGTGCAATCCAGACACAAAAAGACAAAAACGAAACAAAAAACAAACTCAAGTAAAGAAGAGGTGGAGGCACGGGATGCTCTGGAACGTATAGCTGGAATAGAAAGAATGAGCAGGTTTTCAGTGGCAAGAGGTCACTTAATTAAAAGGGCAGTCCGGTCCAGCCCAAGCGTCAGTTAAGCCCTACCGCATCCTGTGCTGGGTGTTATTTTTTTGTTCATGGTCCCCCGGTCACAACAGAAGCAGAAAATCAGTCCCGGCCTCGCCGCTCATTCCTCGTTGGACGTGCTCTTCTCTGTCGAGAAAGCGACGATGGCTCCAGCCAAGGTGGAGTTCTGTGTGGCCGAAATAATGATGACGGTGTGAAGGAGGACCAGTGCCAACAGGCAGATCTTCAGCCGCCCGCTGCACAGTCTAGGGGTGGCGGTGGAGGTGACAGAGGCCCCCTCGGGCCGACACGACGGGGCAGTCCTTTTACGCGGGTGCTCGGGGGCCCATCGGACGTCGCAGCACTCCGCCTTGCTCTCCAGTGTGTGCTCCCTCAAGAGGCCTAAAATGGTGTATGGACATACACAAATCACATTTCTTTTACAAAACAGATCTCTTTTTTTCACTGCAAATGAATAATTATATTGCTTATAGAAGAGATCACTAAACTTTTCAAAGCTGAAGGTAACTTCTTTGTTACTAATATTTGAAATAGTCGACAATAAATGTCACACGTTTGTCCAACAGAGGAAGGCATTTTACATGATTATAATCTCTGCGGTAGAGGTAAGATCTTGGGCCCTCACTTTCTGAATGGCTGAGAACAAGCGCTGTCAGAGCTATTAATCAGGCACACACAGCATTCTTTTAAATAGGAATGTCCGATACCACACTTTTAGTTTCCGACATTCAACTATATGAAAAGTCATTGATACGATTCAGGCTAAAAAGGTCTAATTATTAAGTCAGGCCAGCCGGTCTTCTCTCTTACCGCTTTTTCCCTCCTTCGTGTAGGATCTGCACTGCATGCACTTACTTTGACTCAAGTCATTATTAAAAACAAAGAACATGCTTACCAAACTATCAGTTTACCTCCAAATCCCTAAATCCGAAGAAATTTTCATCCACGGTGTCAGGGTAAAAGACGCACCGCTTCCCCCTCCACCTTCCTCACGTCAGACGTAATTTCCACTTCTTGCCTATAGCTTACAAGCATTACAAACTTTCTTTCTTTGGTCAAATTGATCACTATTTGCAGCTTGTAATCTGCAGAATATGATTTTCTTTTCAGTGCCATTTATTTCCAGTTTCACTTTCACTTTCGTCTGCTGCACGGAGCACAAATGCACACTATGGCGCTGAACTGTTCATTATTGGCATTGCACTTGCAGCCCACACTTGATTTGAGGGACACGGTCCCAAATAAACCCCACACTTTGAGTAAAGGTTGAGAAAGGTTGCGTCGGCACCAACCTGCGCAGATAAAGCTGGGGCTGCCTCCGTGGATTAAGTCGTCGTTGTCGGGCAGGATGAATGGACAGCTCTGTTGGACCTCCAGGCAGTACTGGTGGCACGATACTTTTCTTTGACACGACTGTTGCGTTGTGGGGAAATACTGCGCGCAAAGCCAGGGCTTGTAGGCTGTCTGGAAGGCACACAAGCAGTTTCATGAGTAGGGCAGGGGGAGATGTTAAACGTTGTTAAAAACTTTGTTCATTCAATTGACAAAACTTAACATAATATACAAACAATTACAGGAAGTACAAAGTATATGAAGTAAATCTCGGTTACTCCGGATTCGTTTTATTCGGATCTTCGCGAAAGCCGGATAAAAAGTTTGGTCCGCATGATTTCTAATGTATTTCTAGCGAAAAACCTATGCATATTGCGGATTTTATCATTCGGATCTTTGGCTATTCCGAGTGGAAATCCTAATAATTCTGACCCATTCCTATGCATTTTGCAATGTCTATTCCAGATAAATGTACCATCTCGGTGGCCTTGGGATAGGGCGCCTGCCCTGAGACTGGGAGGTCGCTTGTTCAAGCCTCGGCCGGGTCATACCTAAGACTTACAACATTGGTACTCATTGCCTCCCTGCTTGGCGCTCGGCATTAGGGGTTGGAATTCGGGGGTTTGGCCACTTAATGACTCCCAACATGTCAGTTGGGTGGGGATTCCCAGCCCCTCCTCTATATCCATTACCCAGAAAGAGTCAGAAAAAGACTATAGCCACCTCCCACTAGGGGGACATGGCTCTGGTATATTTATCTATACCTATATCTCTCAGAAATATATATATATATATATATATATCTCATCTCATCTCATCTCATTAGCCGTACCGCTTATCCTCATTAGGGTCGCGGGGGGGGGCTGGAGCCCATCCCAGCCATCTTCGGGCAGTGGGCAGGGGACACCCTGAACTGGTTGCCAGCCAATCGCAGGGCACACGGGGACAGACAACTCATTCGCTCATTCACACCTAGGGACAATCTGGACCGGCCAATTCACCTGAAATGCATGTTTATACATACATATATCTAAATCTATCTATATCTATATTAATATATATATATTCCGGATAAATCTCCTATTCACATTAGCCAATCACAATCTTTGATGCTACATTCCCGTAAAGTCAAAGTCGACCCGCCGTCTTCGACGTCATCTTCTAGGAAAGTTCTCGATCTGAGGCTGGATGACGCAACTTTTACGTAAAGTGTATGCCATCCTTTTGTCCATAGACAAACAAATTTATCTATGCCTTTGTCTTCGTGGGACATCTTCCATGTTATCACTGACAGACTGTATCCCTCAAGTTCTGATATTTTCGTGCAAAACGACATAAAAGGAGACTACGCTGAGTGTCACATAATGGCGTCAGTAAAGAAGAAGAGTTGAGAGGACAGGACATTAGAAGAAAAATCCAAAATCATACAATTCTGTAACGATCACACTAGCATGAAGAAGAAACATATCGCGTCTTATTTTCACATGAAACCTAATTCATTAATATTCTGATTTTATATGTGTTAACATAAACGCGTGAATTCATGTTCAATCGAAACTAGATGAGTTATTCATGTATTTTCTACTAAACATAATTTTGATGTCAGGGGGTCTGAGAATACCGGACATCTGCTAATCTGGATACTCGGATAATTGGGATAATTTTCCCGGTCCATTTGAATCCAGATTAACAGAGTTTTAGTGGATAATAAAATGACAGCAAAACAATACAAAACTATGAATAACAGGTGCTTCTGGAATATAGTTCAGCCCTTAAGTGGCAATGTGGTCATGCATGCTTGAGGGACACCTTTATTAGAAGAAGATGGCACAGTAGCAGATCGAAAAACCATCAACAGCTCAGAAAATCACTTGCTTCTCTCTGCCCAGTCTGGAGGACATTGTCAGCTCTCTGTACTGCAGCATAGCCAACAACCAGCGCCATCACTGCCCTAAACAACCACATGACTGAAATATATACATCTTGTCTATGTATAGATAAATGTGTACCCGAATCTTCTTTATCGACTTACAGGATGTCATGAAAATGAGTACACCCCACGCATTTCTGCAGAGATTGCTTTGACACAATGAAAGGTAGTCTGTGTAAAGCTTAAATAGCATTGTATATATATATTGTTCCCTGTGAAAAACACAACCTATTGCCATTAGTAGCTAAACAAAAGATAACTAAAGTGAGTACACCCTCAAGTGAAAGTTCCTGCAGTGCAAATATTTTGAGTGGGCACCACGATTTTGCAGAACCACCTTAATCCTCCTGGGCATTGATTTCACCAGAGCCTCTCAGGTTGCTACCTAAATGCTTTTCCACTCCTCAATGACAACATGACAGAGCTTGGGGATATTCAAGGTTGTGTGCTTCTCCACCTTATTCTACTGGGTTTAGATCTGCAGATATGCTTGGGCATGACTCTTAGCCCCTCTAGAAAAAAATGTGGTCATCTTATATGTGTGTTTAGGATCATTGCCATGCTGAAACACTGCAACATGACCCAGTTTCCAAAGGGAGCGGATCATTCTCATCTCCAGTATTTCACAATACATCCTTGAGTTCATGTTTTCCTCAATGTAATGCCCTTACCCGAATACAGTTGCACTAATGCAGCCTCAAACCATGGCATTCCCTCTACCATTCTTGACTGTTGGCATGACACAAATTTCTTTGTACTGCTAACCTAGTTTCCAACACACATGCGTCACACAATCTGAGCCAAATAAATTAATCTTTGTCTCATCAGACCAGAGAATATACGTACTCAGAAAGCCACGGCCCTTGTTGACATATCCTCAGCAAAGTTTTGTCTGGCTTTCTTGTGGACAGCCTTCAGAAGAGACCACAGCCATACAGACCAATTTGATGAACTGTGCAGCGTGTGGTCTGAGTACCTACAGGCTGACCTCCCACCTCTTCAATCTCCGCAGCAATGGTGACAGCACTCCTGCGCCCATCTTCCTTTGTTAGCAATTGGATGTGATGGTGTTCACATTTACTCAGCTTATTTGAGCATCCAACACGAGCCATGTTGTGAGTGCATGCTGGTCTTGGCCACTGCAGTACAGATTGACTTCATGGTGTTTGATATCTCCTTGTAGCCTTGGCCAGCTTTATGTACTGCAACATTTATTTTTTAAGTCTCCAGAGTTCTTTGCCATGGTGTGTCATCTTGGAAGTTTTCAGTCACCAATATGACAGAATCCAAGAGCAGCACTACAAAATAAACACCTGAGACCTGGTAAGAGTAACAAGTCACATGACATTTTGGAGGTAAAATGAGAAGCAGTGCTTTTTTGGACATACAGGTTGTTGTCTGGAGTGTGCTCAATTTTGTTGGTTTCTTTTTTCCTGCTTATTTCTTTACAATTTCTTTTTTCTCAGTTTTTTTTACTTGTTATGTTCATTTTCCCAAGTTTTTTTTTTTTTTACTTACTTTTTTCTTTTTCATGTTTTCTTTTTTTGGGGCTTCATTTTGCCCCCTTTCTAAGTCGTTTGGGAGCTGAAAGACTGAAAGAGGCGGCTCTTTTTCATGAGATGAGCCGAAAGAGCTGCTTTTCTAAAAAAAGAGACAACATTTCCATCCCTACAACAGGCGGCACTACTTTCAGTGCAGCCAGCACTGTCCTCCAGTTCCGACACTTTCTCATACTCTTGTTCCACTCTTATGGATTAATTCGTGATATTCCAAAAGCTCAGTAACCACTTCATCATTGCCACAGTCATGCAGGTTAATTAAACTGTAATAAGTGAGAGAGTCCACACTAGTGTCTGCTGACACAGAAAGTATTATATGAATGCAATAGCATATGCGCTTACAAGACTGCCATCAGTACTACGTCCACTTTTCCTTGAGTGGACAGAGTGACCGTGGGTGGGCATTGTCCACCTCTGCTGCCCTTGGTAATGCCTCTAATACCCGTAATCGTAGTGCCAGGTCTAATCTCGTTGCAAACACTGTTCACTAAGTTTTCATCAATGACAATACATTCTAAGAATGGAAGGCAAAAAAAAATCAAATAGATTGTTTTCCTTTGTCCCCATGTGCATAAATTAACAGGACCTATATAAAACCGTCTTGACTTGAAAAATCAGGTCCACAATTATAGTACAATCGTAACAGTAAGATTTTGCCTTCATACACACCAAATTGGATCCGAAAAATAAGGGGCAATTCCCAACAGCGAGAAGTGAGATAATAAATCCAGGGATGCCGCGGCGATCGAAATAGAACCGAAACAAAACTCGTCAGACAGAAAATCTGGGCGCTCCTTAAAATGCATGCCGGCAGTTACCAAGGAAACATCAGTCTCTGCTTTCATGGGAGCTCAATAGGTGCTGCCCCGCTCACTCTTGCGCTTCTGCTCTTGTGCATGAGTGCAAGCGTGCAATCGCGTGCGGTGTGCACAGCGTGAAAAGGGAAGTTGATGAGAGCAAATTGAGTTAGTGAGGAAGCAGACCTGTAGTCTGATTTGATCAGTCTAATGTGTGATCATTGTGAATAGGGACCTGGCACACAAAAATCTCCTGTCACCTGGTTGCCCGCCAGCCATGTGACATAAGATGGGCAAATGTTTCAGAAAGAATTGGCTCACCCAATTATGAATATTCAACTTAAGAGAATTCCCAAGTACAATAAAAAAAAAACTTTTTTTGATATTCACAATGCTTTGATTTAAATCTATCTACAAATATGCGTCGACAGGGCCCACGCTGTGTCAGCAGGTATGTTTACATGCCTTCGGTTATTTAAAATCTAGTAAGCACACACAGAACTCCTATTATTGTCTGGGTTCGACTGCAGATAGTCAGATTGAAATAGTTGAGTGAGTCCTATATCTTCCAAATACTGTATGGATAATACGCCGCAACTTTTGTCACACAATTTCAACCATGCGGTTTATGCAGAGATACAGATAATGTATGCCAGTTTTCTAACAGCCGCTCTAGTAGAATAGGTAAGAATGAGACAGGTGGTGTCAAAAGAAACGCAAGTCACAGCTGCTGTTCCTTCCTACCCATCGAGACATCCCATCAATGTCCATTGTCCAGTGTGCATATATTTCATTTTTATTTACACTTATCAAACTCTTTCACCGAGGACAAGTTGAACCGGCTAATTATCCTGACATGCATGTTTTTGGAATGTGGGAGGAAACGCACGCAGGCCCGGGTAGAACATAAGAACTCTGTACAGGGAGGCTGCGGGAGCTGGAGTGGAACCCTGGACCTCTGCACGCCCGCTGCGCTCTAACCCCGCAGCCCCCGTGCTGCTCCAATCATCATTTTCAAGGAATTGTGTGCTCGTCTATATGCAACACAGCATATGCATTGACACACTCCTGCCACAAATCAGCTTTTGGACAGCTCCCTTATCCTGGCCTTTTATAATATACATATTTTTGGCCACTTTACAGCGTGAGTTGACAATTAAGTTTGAAAAGTGTAATATAATGTAACTCATTTCATATGTTAAAAATTATTTAATGTGAATGGGATCGAATAAAGATTTTGAAACACAACGTCATCCAAGATCGTAATACAATCTTGCAGGGTGATCACATATTGTATACACACCTAACTAGATCCTAACATAATAGGACCAAGCAATAAATCTTAAACAAATAAAGAACAACAATCACTGATGGCCGCTTACTTGTCTACATGAAATCTGCGGTTTGGTGAATGCGGAGTACAGTACTTTTTTTTGTCTTATTATGTCACTTTTCAAATACATCCGACTGACAACCGGAATGCTTTCTACCAAAAGGACGTAAGTCAGAATGAACATAAGTCAAAATCTACAATGGCGCCATCTGCTGCACAGACAATATCTAGTAACCCGGTCTCGTGGTAGATAGCAGTGTCAGATTGAAATGGGGGTATGCCATCTCGCTGCTAAAAATGTTCGGATACATGGCAGCTGTTACATGCTGCGGTGCCGTACATTGTATCATACAATTAAGCATCTGCTGGTTAGGGTCATGAGCACAGGTTAACGAAAAACTAAGCAGGTCGTTAGTCTGATAATACTTGTATATACCCGAAGTAAGAGTAATTTTGAAAAGTACAATAAGAATTGAGAGGATTCTGGATAGTGGTGTTATTCTTTCAATTTGAAAAGCACACCCTAACAAAGGAATGGATTTCAATTCAATTCACAAATATTAATCGTTTTACAGGAGCATCGACAATAGAAGTTATAACATTTTCATTGCAACTCATCTCTACTGGAACTTCTCCGCTCATTTTTTACCTTATATATATCTTGAAAGATCACCAAGCATTGGAGCTAAACCTGCATTATGCCTCTTTTGTATTGACAAAAGATCACTAATATCCAATATGACAAGGTCTCATCTACAGATGACTCAAGAAATCGAACGCAAACGTCGGAGAGTGACGAGACAGCACCTCTTTAATCTGGATAGCAGTTCACAATAAAATTACATGTTGGCATCCACATGCATTTGCTTTTTAAAGAAAGCAGATGGCTTTGTGGGATTTTTGACATGTATGTTGTGCAGCCCTCCTGTCAGTGTTTGGGTGATTGGAGGCCATCTGGGATTGGCTGGTGATTCTGTGAATGGAGTCTGGCATTACCATTCATGAATACAGACAGAACCTCTCAGTAATTCTGTTCTTCTCTCCCTCAGAAGGAAAAAAAGAAACCTAACTGAGTAGTCCCTGAATGCATTGCTTTTTTCTCGGTCATATGCTGATACTATATGGAGGGTACATACCAAGGCTGTAAGAATTACTCGACGTTCTTGACAAAATAATGATTATATCAAAAGCGGACAATGAATTCCACTGTCGACTATTGTCAACTACAGTCACCAGACACATTTTTCCAACAGAGTTAGGCATCTCTACACGATTATAATCTCTGTTCATGCGCAATAGCATGACCTCTAACATATAGAAATGCATCAACTTGTATCTCCAGTAGTTGGTTCTTCACTGTTACACATTGGCAAATCATCACATACGTGTACCAACACTCCTTCAAGTTTGGGAGCATTTTGGACTGGATACGGCGAAAAAAAAAGACTACTTGCAAAGTTTCTAAAGCAGACCTTGTGCATTATAGCAGTAGCTCGGTTATGCAAGAATATTTGAAGAGCATGTCGGACAGATTAACAAACTTTAGTCTGACTTGCCTTGGTAAGATTCGAGTAAACATTCAAGCCAATACGGTTTTGATGACATACATTGTACATTTCATATGCGTATACTTCTCTATAAATGAAAGCTCGAGCGTTATATTAGACTGCCTGATAAACAAATTCTAAAGTATTCAATCGGCCCGAAGAATGCCAGTTGTTCAGTTGAAAACAACAAATGTCAGTTGTTAAAACTGATTTCAAACTGTTAGGAATCATTAGGTTATTTTGTAAAAGACTTTTCAGTTGACCACTGAATATACTTAAAAAAATTGAATTGGTCTTTCTTGTCATTGATTTTAATGTCGTGGAACACAGTATGTGACAAAATTGGACATGGCACTCCAGGGTACTAAACATAGTATGAAGATATTAGATATAAACAGATAAAAGACTGTAAGACAAAAATATTCACAACGTAGTGATTAGAGAATGGCTTGAATTGTAACAATAGAAAAAAGAATAATTCATCGTTAACAATAGTTGAATGAAAAGAAAAGCAAAAACCGTTAGCAGCAACAAATACATAATATTTGTTTTATTACTTTTCTACTGTTGTTAATGACCCCAATTTTAGTTCACCGGGATAAAAAAAAATGTTTACTCGATTATAATTTATCATATATTCGCCTGTCACTAAAAAATGGACAGAGGTTTATTCATAAACATATGTCTCTACTGACTGAGGACTCTGCCTAACTGTTTTCTTGTATGAAAAAGTAGTATGCTCAATAAAAGACGCAACTTTCATTGCACCCATTTTTTGTGTCTATTGTCATTTCCCACATAATTAACTCAACTTCGTGCTTAATTGAAGAAAAAAATGAAAAATGATCCAATTATTCAACTAATCGTTTCAATAGTCTGTGACTAGGCGACTATTAAAATAGTCATTGGTTGCACCCCTAGTACATGGTACATTGATTTAAGAGGTACACATTGGGTACAGAAATTAACAACCATTTTTTGGAGCACTGTATTTTGATTCAAAAGGACCCGTTGAAGCGTATTCTAAACGCAGTGTTTCAATGAAGCTGGTCAAGAGGCTTTTTAGTGTGCCTGGCTACGATGAGCAAACAAGAGCTTTCCGCCACATTAGACTGCCAAACCACCTCTTGACTTCAACAACTCATTCTCCATTTGGAGTGGCTCAAGCTCACTGAACACCTGGCTGTGGATGACATGAATGACCACTTACAAAGTAGCAATTAAGGTGGTTAAAGTAGTTGTTAAAGACAAAACAGTAAATCAAATATATTAGTTTTTATTATGAATTTCTATTTTAGGCAAACAAATATCAAGATCTTTAAACTCATGACAAGAAGTTCAAGCTAATGTCAAGAAACTACGAGAATAGTGGTTAGGGTTAATGATTGTAATGATTATTATATTGTAGAATTATCTTAATCGCAATGGTGTTCAGAATATATCCTGCCAATAAAAACCAATTCTCAAGCAGCTGATTTCCAGCCTTTGATTTGACCAACATTCTCCTCACACTAAATTCAATGAACACGTATAGGACAAAGATGAAAACCACCATCCTTCTTCATTGACAACAGTTTTGGGACTAACACGATACAAAGGAACGGATTCCCGGAATGCAATTTACTTTTCTCAGTAATGAGTACTGCAATGCAGTACTAGTGAAACTGCTGTTACTATATAATGCCTTACTCTGTTACTTACAAAAGGCGGATCATTAGTGAATACGTACTCTTGTCACTGTCAATCCTTCGCACACGATTTAACAACTCATCAGTAATCACCACAAAGTTTCTATATACCTTCCAAGTACACCTGATTAGAGTTACGGTGGCGCTGTATCAAACGCATAATATGAGGGAACTGAATTTTCCGTCATGGAGATACTCTCCCAAACCTAGCAGGGGGTGGAGAACGTATGGCTTGCGAGTACATCTGGCTCAGTGACAAAATGAAATACCGTAAATTCCGGACTATAAGCCGCTACTTTTTCCCCAAACTTTCAACCCTGCGGCTTATTCAGTGATGCGGCCAATTTATGTAATTTTTCTAACGGCCGCCAGCGGCGCTCGAGTACAAAAGGTAAGATTTAGACCAGTGGAATGTATGCGCCGAGGAAGACTGCAACTTCTTGGCTTGACTAGCTGCGAGAAATCTTTCACTGAAACTGGCCACATGCGAAAGGCAACTTTTTCGCAGGTCTGCCAGTGGATCCTGACAGCGTGGGGCAGCATAAAAAAATCCACCATCACCAACGGGTTCTGAAATGCCGGTCTGCTGCTTGACGGAGAGGAGGGCACAGAATCAGGAGTGGATGAAAGTTCTAGCGACAGTAACGGCGCGAGTCCGGCTGCGGGAGCGTGGGACGACGTTTATATGACAAAGAATCTTTCCGACACTGAGGATGACAACTTTGATGGGTTCAGTTCTAAGGAGGAAGATGAGGACGGTTTACTGTGATTTTTACAAGTACAGTATGTTTTTGTTTTTTTTTAACAGACCCGTTTACTGTGTTGCGAGCGTGTTGCTAGCGTGTTGCTACCATTAACTGCCCGGATGAAAGTTATATTATTATTATTATTAAAGCTTTGGAAACTCTTTTGGTGTACCGTCTTTCTTTGTAAATATGTGTAACCATGTATAATATGTATTTGCAACTGTATATTTTTGTAATGTATATATTTGTATTTATTTTGGACACTTATTCTGATATGTTTTAGACGGGCGAATTAAAAAGAAGGGGCGTAACCAACGCGGGCTGACGGGAAGTGGGGACCGGTAAAGGTGAGTGTTTGTGGACACGGCGGACAATAGTGGATGTATATTTTGCCCACCCTTACCTTTGGAAATATACACTTTTTTCTTTGGATTACTTTTAACGGGACCCGTACTCTGCCGGTCTGCATCAAACGTTAATTACCGGTATCATTTTCCGTTCATTTTGCCGGCTGTGATTTTTGGACTGTGTACTTTATTGAGGGATATTCAGTTACAATCGTGGGACTTAATGTTGGGCCTGGGTTAATTTTGTGTTTGTTACCTTTTTTAATGTGGGCGCATGCGGCTTATATAAAGGTGCGGCTTGTGTAAGTACAAAATCAGTTTTCCTCTTAAAATGAGGTGGGTGCGGCTTATTATCAGGTGCGCCCTATAGTCCGGAATTTACGGTAGATGCAATTAGATACTGCATTGTTACATGCAAAGCCAAATGTAGCACGTACAAATCCAGGACAACATTGAATATATGGAAGGTTAAGTCCAGTTTATATGGGGTACAGTCTCAATTACAGTTTACAGTCACAGTGTCACACCAACAGATGGTTGGTTGTAAATTGTTAAATAATCCTTTATATGGTTGCTCAATAAACAATCTATGTTAACTGTTGAGACACTTTGACAAAAACCCACAATCCAACTGTAAACACCCCAAAACTCTAGCAAAGCACCCAAAGCAATTTGATTGGGTGAGCGGTAGGAAAGGGCGGAGCTATACACACAGCGCGCGCTGCTTCTTCTCCTCCCCAAGTGCCATTTGCACCAAAGGTAAATACATTGGTATCCTCGTTTGTTGTGTTTTGTGGCATTTTAACAAAATAATTTTGCTTTGCACCTAATTTTGAAACAATTATTTAGGACAAAAATGATGATTAAATTGAGCCTCAACACTTAAGTAACTGTGGGAGGGAGACAAATTTGAAGAAGTATATTTAATCCTTCTGTAGTGTAGTGGTTAGAACATTCACATTTCACGTGAAGGGTCCCTGATTCGAGACCAGGTGGAAACATATGTTGCCATGGAGATGGATGGGCGCCACTAGGTTGTACTTGCCCAAGATACACCACAGGAAATGGTGCCCCTACAATCCTCGTGGTTAAGGGGTCGAACCAACCATATTTATATTGATACGGGACACAGGCTCTGGCATTATTATTGTTTCCTCTATTTATCTATGAGAAAGCTGTATCCCCCTAGTGGGAAGTGGCTGGAGCCAAAACCACACATTTACCAATCATTCATTGCACTTTGCTCTTCCCAACCTGACACTGAACAGTAAGCCCACAGCACAACAATGGGCGAGTTGCTGTGCCATGCAACCCTTCATCAGCTGAGAGAACCAACAGCATACACTGGTTTTTACCCCTTCCGCATCATACGCGTCGCTCCCACCTTGGCCCACCTGCTGGCCCAAGCAGGCCATTTTTGGGAGCACAGGTTAGCCAGTACAGGCTGCGTCGATATCATTAATTCTTAACTACCCTTTGTCATTCTCACCTATCCCTAGCACACGCTCTTGCATCAGTTAAATTAACCGACTTCACATCCAGACCAAGATTCACCCCATCCATCCAATCATATTTGGGCCTTCCGCTCATTTCATTTCCCACCACAACTGCACTACATATTCTGTTCGTCTAACGGCATTTATCCATTCTTATTATTTCATAGATTTTATATAATCATCATCAAAAAGGCAAGAGCTAAAGAATTAGCTTTTGTCTGAATTTTGGTGTTTTTATGTGTAAAATTATTTTTGCAATGCACCATGTCTGGAGAAAAAGGGAAAACGTCTTGGACAGGACTTAAAAATGAAGAAGTAAATCTTAGAGTCATCTGAAGTCAAAATGGATATGGGCATGGAGTGACTGGACTATGTGTTTGTTCGAATGGTTCAAATTTTCAAGTTGTGGCGTCAGAAAAAAAAAAAAGGATAATTAATACATTTTTCTCTATACATTTATTGAAGGGGTGGCAACAATGCAACAGACTATAAGGCGTTATAGTAGGAGCGTCAACCAAAAAGTCATAGGTCAGTCAAACTTTATTAACCCCTTATTGTTTTGAAACGTTGGGGAGCAAATACTTGTTTTAGACTGTAAGATGTCACCAGTCACAGAAATATGTCATGCCACATTTCAAACTTTTGGGATTCAAGAGGTGTTAATCATTTAAAAATACACTCATCGCAGAACTGTCCCGATCAGTCTGAAACAGAATACGCGGAAAATGTAAATCCGGGGTAGCTCATCAGTGATGTTGTTTTGCAGGAATTACAGTACATCCGATGATAATACGCAACCCTGTTCCCCTTACATCCGTAAATGTAGAGAATCCAACTGTGCAAAATAATGACATACTCCAAAACACGCAATAATCCCGACAAATAAACAAAATCCTGCTGAAAAGCATCTGTGCATCAATGGACGTTGCTTGCTGCAATACATTTTTTTTTCTCTAGGTCGTAGATCAACCTAACTTGTGAATCACATCTTTTTCAGCCAATTCCAGGTTTAGGTTTGAGAGCTTTCTCCATTCGGGCCCCGGTGCTGTGGAATGCTCTTCTCCCTTGGATTCGATCTGCAACCTCAGTGGAAATGTTTAAATCTAAGCTTAAATCACATATCAATAGCATATGAATAACCTATATTTTATGTTGACAATATCTGTGTATTATTTGCCCTCATGTAGGTTTTAGATCAGAGGATGGTGTCATAATAGTCTGTAGTTTGCAATAGTCTTTGATCTGTGCAGCCCTTTGAGACTCTTTGTGATTAAGAGTTATACAAATAAACATGACTTGACTGGAGTTTTACTCCGCTTTAGCCTATACGAGCTTGTAAATGCTAAAAAGGACCCGCAACCTTTACCTCCAAATAACTTTAGCCTATAGTGACCGATTCAAATGATGATTGACACATTGGTTAGGAAGTGAAACGCTTGTGTTTATATATCCCAGAATGCACCCACCACCACTCGGCAGCTGCTTATCGTAGTTGCGAGACCTATTGCAATTTAATATTGATCCATATATAAGGCGCATGATCAGCTTTTGTAAAAAAATTAAAGCTTTTAGGTGCGCTTCATTGTGTAGAATATATATATATATATATATATATATATATATATATATATAAAATTAAAAATGGAACAAACTCCATGACAAGTATACTCAACAAAGACATTTTTATCCTTTCGTTTTGACACATGTGATGATTTGCCAATGTGTAACAGTGAAGAACCAACTACTGGAGAATAACATTCCATATATATATATATATATATATATATATATATATATATATATATAATGCTGTTGGTCATAAAACTGCTCTACGTAGATAAAGCAAAGGCACTATTGGCACATACAAATGTAAATCTAAGCTGCAGCCCTGTCACATATATTCTGTCCCTGTGACGTTATAGCCACAGATAGAGGATGTAAACAATGAAACTGAATCAATTTTGAAAAATATAGGTCATATTCTTGTAGTAGAAGTCGGAACCCGTAAGTGCCTCTGCCTCGGAACTAGATATGATATGCAATAGAAGGTTTATGGTCGTGATTAGCTTACAATATGATACAGAAATTATCAACATACAGCTCAGGAAATCGATCTACGATTATGTGCAGTAAACAATATGTATTAAAGACCAGTACTTAAGACCTTGAGCTGCAGTCATTTATGAACCCTCATCTGCGGAGCATTACGAGACATTAGCATTGGTGACATTAGTTAAGCTAATACATTAGAGAGTATTCGAGTCTAAAATAGTAAAGCAAAAAATTAATTGTAAAATGATTTAGGGGAAAAAAATAAAATAAATAAACAACTCAGAAAGCTGGTAAAAAAAAGACAGTTTGAACTCAACCTGGATAAATATATATCTATGTAGTTTTTGTTTCTATATGAATGAACTGAGAAAAACAAAACATTCCCGTATTAGACATATCGAGATAAATATGATATCTTGTTTTATTGGACTGAAAATTCCACTTGTACACTCATCTCATCAGCTGCACCGCTTATCCTCAGTAGGGTCGCGGGGGTGCTGGAGCCCATCCCAGCAATCATCGGGCAGTGGGCAGGGGACACCCTGAACTGGTTGGCAGCCAATCGCAGGGCACACTGGGACAGACAACTCGATCGCTCATTCACACCTAGGGACAATTTGGACCGGCCAATCCACCTGAAATGCAGGTCTTTGGAATGTGGGAGGAAACCGGAGTGCCTGGAAGAAACCCACGCAAGCACGGGGAGAACATACAAAGTCCGGAAGCTGGATTTGAACCCACGCAGGAGGTTCCCAAGACCTTAGAACTGTGCGGCACACGCGCTAACCACTGCGCCGCCGTGCTGCCTCACTTGTACACTAAAGGAGTTAATTCAAATGCATCAGGATGTAAAAAGAAACCCCCAAAAATGAAGTATTCATATGATTTCATACCCTCTTGGACCATACTATAGTACTATGTAATTGAATCGTAATTCTCCAATGTTGAATCAAATGAAAATCGATCATATGTCTCAACAAACCGACCATGAATCATTTCACAACCCGCAAAAGTTATTGAATCCTCTTGAGGATGTGCAAGATTTTAATACTTGGTTATATCTTATAAAAAGTTTACCAATCTATGTAATAGTCTTGAAATAGACACTGAGAATATAAAAACAATTCTATGCCCCAGACAGCCTCACAAGATTTGCTTCACTAGACAGTATATAAAATGTCTGGTAGACCATCTAATTCAATAAAAGTTTTGCCATCATTTACAAGTTTGATTCAATGCTTTGTACAACTACCACTGCCTTATTAAACGCGACAAAAGACAAAAATAAAGAAGTTGCTACCACTCTCAGTACAGTACTTTGGTAAGTTTCAACAATAGTCAGTTTCACAGGCGGACAAAGAGTATATGGCTGTTATGAAAGTAAAGATCAAATACCCGTTGGTTACGCCTTCATTCCATGTTAAGTATACTAATGCTTAGCCTGCTCATTACATTGTTTATTATGTGTTAGCATTAAGCTAACTGGAGAATTCAGAATCGGTCACTATTGGCTAAAGTTATTAGGAGGTAAAGAAGGCGGGTTATTTTAGCATTTACAGGCTCGTATAGGCTAAAGTGGAGCAAAAAAAGCCTCCAAATGGCCAGAAAGATGTGAATCACAAGTTAGGTTGGAAAATATATGACAAAAGACTATTTGGGGGTGCGCCTTATTATTCGGTCGGTGCGCCTTACAGTGGAGAAAATACGGTCTATGTAATTAGGGCTGGAAATGAATTAGTTGTTTATCGACAGCCACGTACTTACCTCTGTTTCAGAAGAACGAATTAATTTGTCTCTATAGTCATTGATAACGATGTGGTGAACTATTATATGCAACGGGATCAGACAAGACACTCCAGGGTCAACATGTAAAAGATACTTCAAAAGAAAAAAATATCGTCAAGATAAATGGGTAAAATTATTTACAACGTAGTGCTTAGAGACTTGAGTCACTGCTACCAACCAGCGTTGAAAATTCAAAGAAAAATTATTTTGATAACGCTCAAACTCATATCTTTTTTTTTTCAATTGGCTGGCCACCCCAGGGTGTACCTGCCCCTTTCTATCAGTCATCTACTACAGGATAAAAAAAAAATGAACGGGTTTGAGGATTCTTTTTAACATGTAAAGCAGTGACCAGCAACCTTATTAATACCACGGACGGTTTAATTTTAATATTCTCGCGGCCCAGCCCGTAAATTACATTAGTAACAACAACAAAAATAATAATAATGAACCAAAATCCACTGTGTAATCACTAGACCATAAGGGATCTCGGTAACATAGGAAAATGAATTAAATGTTATCTCATCATCACACGACCTTTACTGTCGCTACCATTTTACAACATTGTTTTGACTGAATTCTTTACCATTATACTCCATTCCAACATTGTACAACGTGGCACTGTGGGTAAAAATATTGTGCGGAGGAAATAAAAACCTAATGCTCTCTCCTTTGTCATCTACAGTCCTTGAAGCCCAGTGGTAAGGATTCGGTGCTCCGGTGCATTCGCACTGATCGCTGCTTGGCTCTGTGGCTAGGACCTTGACTCAACCTCTTGGCTGAGAGCAAGTGTCTCAGCCCCTTGGCTTTGTAGCGTATTATGATTTGACCGATAACGGATAATTGATAAAGAATATAGAACAATAAACCTTACAAAATTCCCCCCACCCCCCGCTCCCAATGACGAGAGGGTGCATCCAATGCTGAGCAAATCAGGTCAATGTTATACTACCGTAAACCATACCTGTCAACCTGTACGGTTTTGCCGTACAAAGTACGTTTACTATGCATTTTAAGACGTGTATGACGTACGACAAAATCTGTACGGAAAAACGCAAATTTGTCAATTATGGGTATCATCCGGTATACACCGACTATCACGAAACGGCAAATCAATCAAGTCAAACGAGTTCGCTGCGGAAGCCTCTATCTTGGTATCGTTTGATGTAGAGAAAGGAAGTCCGTCTCTTTTTAGAGAACCGGCTTTTTCGGCTCAACTCATTAAAGAAAGCCGGCTCTTAAACGATTACTTGCTTTGATGCATTATATTACGAATTGTTATGTTGTACAAAGAAGTTAAGAAAAAAAGGAAGTATAAAATGAGAAAATGAAAAAATACAGGTTTGTGGTTATCCCTTTAATCAGTATATTACAAACAATAATTTAATGCAGAAAATAAATTAATAATTTGAATAAGAAAATTTATTATTCTACTTAATTATATTTGAAAACATTTGTTCCTTCTACAGTGAACGTCCAAGCTACTTTTTTTATAATAAACCTCATTCATGTCAAGCAACTCAGTATCTCACAACAAAATGTTGATTAACGATATATATGATATAACAAGGGCAGCACGGCGGCGCAGTGGTTAGCGCGTGTGCGGCAAAGTTCTAAGGTCTTGGGAACCTCCTGTGTGGGTTCAAATCCAGCTACCGGACTTCCTGTGCGGAGTTTGTATGTTCTCCCCATGCTCCGGGCACTCTGGTTTCCTCCCACATTCCAAAGACATGGATTTCAGGTAAATTGGCCGGTCCAAATTGTCCCTTGGTGTGAATGAGCGAGCGAGTTGTCTGTCCCTGTGTGCCCTGCGATTGGCTGGCAACCAGTTCAGGGTGTCCCCTACCCACTGCCCGAGGATTGCTGGGATGGGCTCCAGCACCCCCGCGACGCTGCTGAGGATAAGCGGTGCAGCTAATGAGATGATATAACATGTTAAACTATATAAATAAACACGTTTGAAAAAAAATATGGTGTAAGATCATTTTGTATTTTGTAAGGGAAAATACAACATTTTGTAAGGGTATGGAGCCGTGGAGGTTGACAGGTATGTACAGGTATAATGCCTCTCAAAATGCACGTGGTCATAAATAAATATGGTAAAAGCAAAAAAAAATAAAGCCTTTTTTTTCTTTCTTTTTCAACCGACTGATGGCCCGGCACTGGTCTGCAGCCCGGTGGTTGCCGACCACTGATATAAAGAATGGATGATAGCTGGATTGGAATAGGTGTCCCAGGTATCCGATCAAAGCGGCGCCGCCGCGAGCTGCAGCCTTTCCAGCAGCTCCATGATACCTCGCACTTTTTGTGATTTATTGTTTTTATTGTCTGCTTCTATCTTTGGTGTTTTTCGTCCCGTTTGACAACTACACTTTGGATTACCTTCTATCCTATCGTTAAGGGTTTTAACGTACAAATTGCGTTTATTCGAGGAATCAACTCCTTGCCCTGAAGAATTCTCGTTCCGATGAGGGGGCCCTAACGTGGATGCAGAACCGGAGATAAGGTGAAGGCTAGGCGCCTAGCGGCGTTATAAGCCTTCGGTACCGTCCATAGTCATGGTAAATGTGAACTCTCTACCAAATAAGACAGACGAACTGGCTGTGTTGATGAAGAACATCAAAGCGCACAGGGAGTGCAGTTTGCTGTGTTTTACGGAAAAGTGGCTCACGTTTAGCATCCCGGACGCTAACGTGGAGCCACCCGGAGCTACCCGGACCGGAGCAATCCGGAGCTACCCGACTTCAGCTCTGTTAGACAGAGAGAGACACGAAAGCCTGCGGGAAGAAGAGAAGAGGTGCACTCGCTAACACGAGGTGCTGTATCCCTGGGCACAAAGATTTCCATCTGCCGCAGGGACGTCGAACTTTTGGACTAGCGTGAGACGTCATCCACTCCATGGCTAAACTACAACAAGCACCCCGACGGCATCCTCTTAATCTATTAATAATCAACAAAGGAGATTGCTGGAAGTGTACATTTCCCTACGGGGATGAATAGTGTCTATCTTTCTATCTATATTAGGGCCTATACGTGCACATTAGCACTGGGCAGCCAGAAAAGCTACATGAATGAACACGAAGCTGGTCCATCCTTGAATCTGTCACCCGTCTCCATGGTGACAGGAGGAGGTGGTGGAAGACCACAAAGCTGGCGTCTATCCGGGTCCAAATCAACAGATGGCCAAGGCATCACCCTTATCATTAAGCAGCCCAAAAACACAAAGCCCCCTCGCACCAGCAGAGATCCCCATGCCTACCTTGCACTGCTCCATGCACGTCCGGACCGAATACTCGGTCGGGTCGTATTTCTGAGCCATGAGCTCAAAGTCGTCGTACTTCTCCTGGGCGTGCTGGTCGTAGCGCTGGTACGCCTGCACGCACAAAGTGCACCGTGTCGTGTCACCGTCGTCCAGCACGTCCAAGCTGCAGTTCAAATTGTCTGGACTCGCCGAGCCGCCAAACAAATCCAGCAGCGAGTAGGAGTTACAAAAGGAGAGGTACAAATCGCTAATATTTACACCCGGCGCCCCTTCTTTACCAGAGAGGCCCCTGCACAAGTGGTCGGCGTCGGCCATAGTCAAGCAGGAGTCGGACCAAGTGTCCGAGTGGCAAGTTTCCAGCCGCCACAGATGTTTACTGGAGTTCCCTACAAAAATAGCCAGCGGCTTTTCTCTGAGGCTGCTGTGTGCTGCTGAACGGCTCTGCGGTGAGAGGAGGCGGGACGAGGCCAACTTGTCTCGGGTCCGAGACACTTTGGCCTCGGCGCAGAACCACAGGTGATCAGAGAGGAGGATGGTGAGAAACAAGAGAGATGCCAAGGACAGTCGCCATCTCTGCGCCCTCTCCGAGTCGGTGAATGGCTTTTGATTCTCGCGGGGGGGTTCTAGCCAGATTTGGGAGCCGTCGTCGTCACCTTGCTGCCGACACGTCCCAGCACCCCTGGTCATATTTTGGGAACCGGCCACGGCTCCTCTGCCGCAACAGTCATTGACGTGGGGTCCGCTTCGCGTTCCTCCGCCTTCAGTTGTCGGCTGGTGGCTCGTCCCGGCTTTCCTCGGCCTTCGCGGCGGCTAATTCCCATCCGAGTCGGCGTGGGCCGGGTGGCGAATTAGAAGCAGGCAAGCTCGGGCCGCATCCTCCATGGCTGAGAGGAGGGGAAGCCACGGCCACTTTAGTCGAGCCGCTCTGCTCCTGCGCTTCTCCTCGCCTCTTGCGTGGCCTCGCGGACGGACGCGTCTTATCTTGTCCACACGCTCACCGACACTTCGGTCGCGTAACGGTGCGGCGGCTGCCGTCTTCCATCATGGTCTTGGCTCGGTGTCGGCGGATAGGCCCGCAGCCGGTGACGGAGCTCTTTGCTTTTTCAAGAGCTCACCCTCTTCATCCCGCTGCCTTCGTCAAGTCGCCGCCATATTGGCCAAGGAACTGTGCGTGTTCGTACGAAGGTGTCAAGCAAGAGGAGGAAAGGCCTGCAGTTTCCGGATTTTTTCTAAAAAATAAGAGCTCCCCTTTAGTTGAGGACTGAGGTCATTCGATGATGAGATCTTCGCCTTATAAATTACAATTAAATGCGTTGAAACGCTTTAGTTGCGCTTGGTTTTACGTACAGGGAAGGGGGGGAAAGTCCATTTTTTCAATTATTGTTGATTTAATAATGTAGGCCTGCCAAACACAGCCAATTACCCCCTTTATTAAATGATTGCAATTTCCCTTATTAAGTATGTGTCAACAACGGCCAAGAGCCCATATTCTTAATTTCAGTTGTGCCCTTTGCGTTTTATCTTACTTTTATCAGAACTGTTTCGGGAGGAGCACAGTAGGTTCGAGGAAAGGGGGCTGAGCAGAGTGCAGGTTTTTAACAGTGTAGCTGTAGCAGGAAAATGTCCAATGTGGGAAAAGGCCTGCTTCAAGTAAAGTCCAGGCACCAACTGAAACCCTCAAAAGTGACTTCATTCGAGCCTGCCTAAGAGATGCATGTACCTGCATCTGAATCGCGAACAAGCTGACTAAAGGCTGCAATCATGATTTTAACCTAGGAGATGGCGGCAGAGAGTAACACAGTTTCAAATTCCACACATCTCCTTTAAGCGATAATAAACCTTAGAAACTCAATACAACTCCTATTTACTCACAGCAAGACAAACTTTGTAGCTTTTTCAGTGGCCTCAAACTTGATTTTATTGGGGGCTGCCAGACCTTAGGTCTGGGTGAGGTTGGGCCACATCAGGTTTGCTAAAAAATATACCACTCTCAAAAATATGTTTGGAAAAAAAATCTATTCACAATAAGTCCCAAAAATAAAAACTAAATATTGAGAATTTGTAAGACTTTTTACAAACCAAACAACCAATCAGTAAATACTACATATTTCAGTTGAAAAATTGAATTTTTATAATTTAGATTCTTTTGTATGTCTGTAGCCTTTCATTTTCTGAAAATATCCCCAAGGCTGAGCTTTTGAAACCTCTAATGTAAAATAAAACCATAAATAATTTGTGCATTTTATTGACTAAATAAATAAACCAAGAAATTCTTTAAGCTTTTTTCTTAGTTTTCCTCCCAGCTGCAATAAAGTCAATGCAGCTTATCATATGTAGCAGTGTATTTTACATTTTTTTTCTGTTTAACCTTTTTGTTTAAAATTGTCAAATGTAATTTGAAATAATCAAAGATTGTATGAAATGAGAGAAAAACGTGTACGTCGGTTATTCTCAAACATCAAAAACCACAAATTATTATTTTTGGCAGATTGTATTCAATATAAAACATTAGTATAGCTGCACACTTAAGACTGTTGAGTCAGAAACTAAACCCTTTTGAATGTTTTTTTGTAAAAAAAAATAATAATAAAAAATAAAAAACACAGAAGTTCTGGGGTGTTTGTTTAAAACAACCCCCAGAAATCGTGTATATTGTTCCAGATCCTATTAATTGGCTTAAAGGGACAGCCACCTCGTTGTCATGATTACTGAATAACCTGTGCCCACTCCTTAGGCGCCAACTGCCTCGGACTCTGATTGGCTCCCTGTCCACTCCTATCTTTCCCCTTTTGTCAGTCTGTCTGCAAACCTCAGTGAATACTAGGCAAGCCTTTTTCGACCCTGACTCCCACCTGTCCCGTTTTTGCTCCCATCTGTCTCTGGCTACGGCCTGTTTTGCTCCTGACCACGTCTGTTCTACCGTCCCGACTTACGACCCGTTTCTGGCCCCGACCACGCTTTTGCTCTCCTGTCCCGTCTATCGACCTGTTTTTCCGTCCTTGACACCGCCATCCCTCACTACGGAAGATCCACTTCCGTGTTTAGATCACAATCCGAGTATGAGAGCGACTTGCTTCCCGCGCCTAGCGATTTCTGGATCGTGGGCGCAACCCTTCCTCTTTCCTTTAATAAAACTTGTGAGAAACGTAACGCAATTGGGTCCTGTTTCCGTTCTGGTCCTGACAGTCGTGGTAAAAATGGATTAAAATAATACGAATTTAAGCACGAATAATCAATATTTTAATAATATTGATATAAAAAAATGTAATGGACTAAATTTTTTGACATTATTGTTCTTTCAGGCTTCCCCCCATGCCCCTTTCTCCACCTGGAATGCCACGGTGATGACCTCCGCTGACTCCACACACGAGCGGAACTTATACAAATATGTTTGTTGCAATGTCGAAAAATGGTCAAACAAGGTCGAAACCTGTTAATCAAATACTGTGTTTTAATTAAAATACATTGATTTAATTATTTGGCAGATACTGGGTGAATGTGGGTTGGTGTGGTGTTATCTTAGATGTGAACATCAAACCTCACAACCAAAAAGGTTCTTACCCAGTCCCAGCTTAACAAGCAACCAGAGAACCTTGTTGGCCAATGCCCAAGCCTGATTGAGACAGTGGCCAACCCAGGTGGGTCACAGCCAGTGACCTCAAATAAGCCCCAAGCCACCAACAGCCCACACCGGCTTCAACACACTGCATCTCATGGCCTTGTTCTCCACCAGGTCTCCAGCCTTGAGGATTCCTCACCGCTCGACTGCCTAGGACATCCAGACTGGGCCTTAACCTTCATCGAACCAGAACCGTAGTCCCTCTCATGGTGCTTGGTATTGGTATTGGTGTGATGTTAAGGGGAATTCTATCAAATTACAGCAATGTAATAATTAAGCCATGGTTATTTTCTATCCAAATGGGGCCAGATTCTAACTGCGATCTTGCCTCTGTAGGATTCGTAAAAGAAAACTCCATAAATCCAAGAGTGTGTGTGTCTTCACTTAAAATTGCTTTGAAGCCAAATCTTCAAATTATGACATTGAAAGGTTTTTCATTCTAATTTCCTGATATAATTATCTGAAAAATAAACGGGGTCATCCAAAAGGCAAGACGAGTTTAAAAAGAAAGAAACTTGGCTCTTTAATTGAATTAGTCAATTGTTTTGGTTAAAATAATTCATTGACCACCCATTTTTACTCCAATAATAAACAATAATACATGAACAATCATGTAAACATCCTTTTATTTAAAATACTGTGATGTCAAGAAATTTGGACATGTTTTACATAACATGGGGAGCTGGCATAATTGTCCGTCATCTTTCTGCAACAGGTACCCATAAACCTTAAACAGGCTTGTACAGATAAATATAAACATTTGGTGATTGTTGGTCACCTTGAGGTTCCGTAGATTGTATTCTTCCTTGTGCTCCTTAGGACTCATTTTCGGTTGCACTACACCATAAAGCGACACCTAGTGTTCAAATAATGCACACTGTCCCTGTAGTGTCATTGATATGGAGATATGGGGCCACCGAAGCTGGGCCCGATCAGGCTTTTCCCCTAGAAAAGCTCACATCCAAACACACCACTGTTCTTAAATATCTTTTTTTTTTTTTTTTTTTTTTCATAAATCGTCTATACAAAATAAAGTTTAAAACAAAATTAAAAACTTTACAAATTAATGTACGAAAGGACGTAACATCATTGCCACAAAGTCTGTTTCTCACCAAAAATATGAAAGCAACGTATTGTACGATATGATACTCAAACGTTTTCCCCCAGTGATTTAGAATCTAGTATTAGTATGGTCACATATAGCTGCCCTTCAATGCTGAGGCCCGGCCGGCTCATCTCTGAAGAGTGGGATGATGCATTGCAATAAAGAACAACGGCGACCAGATGACGAAGGTGCTGTATCTGAGTCAGATCAAGAGGATTCTGCTGCTCCTGGTAAACATGGAAATCAGTACTATCTGTTTCATGTGGGGGAGCAAAGCCCTACCCAGAAGAAAACAAGCCTGGAGAGGGATGGGCATTGCCAGGCTGTACTTGCCCAAGACACAGCACAGGAAGTGGTGCCCCTACGACCCAGGTGTAAGGGATTTGTGAACTGTTGTATTGACTTGCACTTCAGGATGGCACTTTTTAAATTTATACTAGTTTCATTGACAAATTTGATTCGTATTATTCTGAAAATAAATCAGTCATAAATTCATCCATAACTCGCATGAGCTGCACTTACACTAAACTTTCATATTAAACTATAAAACTGTTATCCAGGGGCAGATATTGCACCCTTGGGCCGCAAGTTCAAGATACCCGGATTAAAACAACTCTAAAAATGGTACAGACTAGGAGCTCCTAAAATGTGATGTTATGTATAAAACTACAAAACAAACAAGGTAAACTAAATTAATCAAGCAACTTTTAGTTTGCTTAGAATTGCAAATCTAACTCTATCCTCATCTCATCTAATCTCATTAGCTGTATCGCTTATCCCTATTAGGGTCGCGGGGGGGGCTGGAGCCCATCCCAGCCATCTCCGGGCAGTTGGCTGGCGACACTCTGAACTGGTTGCCAGCCAATCGCAGGGCACACGGGGACAGACAACTCACTCGCTCAGTCACACCTAGGGACAATTTGGACCGGCCAATTCACCTGAAATGCATGTCTTTGGAATGTGGGAGGAAACCGGAGTGCCCGGAGGAAACCCATGCAAGCACGGGGAGAACATACAAACTCCGCACAGTAAGGCCGGTAGCTGGATTTGAACCCACACAGGAGGTTCCCACGACCCCGGAACTGTGCCGCACACGCGCTAACCACTGCGCCGCCGTGCTGCCTAACTCTATCCTAGTAGTGAAAAATATATTTTCTGTTAATTTTGTCTTTACCACTCAGCATTACAAGCAAAATCAGGGTATATTTAAATCTAGAGGGACCCTCTAATTAATTATACGCATCGTCTTTCGAGACACCCAAGAGGAATTTGTGAGACATGCAAGTACCATGTATATGTTTTGTTTGTAAGTATGCAAAAACACATTAACAGGAGTCCTAGATGGTGATAAAGAAGGTGTTGCGCCAGTGTTGACGGAGTAGCACATCTTGCTCAAGGGCACCTTGACTGGCGGCAAGGTAAAATCAAGCTCTCCAACAACCCGTTGTCATATTTCAATTTTTGCAGGATTTAGATTTAAAGGCATGTTCTTAAAATTCAAAGTCTGGGCCCTGAGATCTTACAGACTCAGCAGCAGCTCAAATCGCACATTGTCTTTTATTGCCGACCGGAAGCTGGCATAGGCTACCATCTCACATCGAACAAGGAAGCTCTGCGCACATAGATTCAATTATCCTTGCCCATTCGAAACCGGTCACTGCGCTTTATTTTGAAATGCTACTCTAACTCGCATCCGACATCGACTCTCCTTAGTCTCGCGCAGTGACACAACATCTCCAGCGCTGACGTTATGCAGCACACCGCAGTAGCCCCATCCCTCCCTCTCCTCCAATTGTGGGGAGTCAAGTACACAAAAGTCTAAAAGAATTGACACAGAAATGTGAAAGGTGACATTTCAGAGTTATGATCATAAAGTTACTTTTGAATGCATCGAGTGTATGGTCACAAAGGTGTCAAATAAGATCAGAATATTTTTGAGAAACAAGCTTAGTGGACCATGTAAATTCTGTGACTCATTCTCTGAAACGGCTCTGAACCTTGTCGAATGTAATATTACCCAGAGCGACTTAGTCAAAAATCTAGGTGTCACATTTTACCCCAATTTGGCCTTCCAAACACACGTGAAGAAAATTACTAGAACAGTTTTCTTCCATCTTCGCAACTTTGCAAAAATTTGCCCCATGCTGCCCCAGTCCGATGCGGGAATTATAATTCATGCGTTTGTTACCTCCCATCTTGATTACCGTAATGTACTACTCTCCGGTCTCTCGAAGTCCAAAATCAAGAGCCTGCAGCTGGTACAAAATGCTGCAGCGAGACTTTTAAATTATACAAGATCTCATTACCCCAATTTTAGCTAACCTGCATTGACTCCTTGTTAGCCTAAAATTTGATTTTAAGGTTTTGTTGGTATTATACAAAATCATGCATGGACACATATCTTTCAGATTTAATTTCCTCCTATTTTCTGTCTTAAAATGCTAGTAAACCCAAGAGACAAAAAGAGATCCGCAGGTTCGAGAGCGTTCTCCATTCCGGCCCCTGTGCTGTGGAATGCTCTGCCTTCTGGGATTCTATTTGCAAACTCAGTGGAACTGTCTAAATCTAGGCTTAAGACACAGTTAAATTCAATAGCTTATGAATGACCTATATTACATATTGACAATATCTATGTATCTTTTGTGAATGCTACACCCATTGCAACCCGGTCATCCATTTGATCCGATTTTAATGTCATATTATACTCAAATTATTTATATTTATTTGTAATTTTATTGTTTGTTAATTCATCATCCGTTGCAGCCTGGTCATATTGGAAGGGGGATTACCTCATGCGGCCCCTTCTCAAGGTTTTTCAATTTTCCTAATGCTGAGGTTTTTGAGTTTTTCCTTGCTCTCATGTAGGTTTTAGATCAGGAGTTGGTGTAATAATCGTCGGTAGTTTGTAATAGTCTGTGCAGCCCTTTGAGACTCCTTGTGATTAAGGCTATACAAATAAACCTGACTTGACAAATAATAATCTACCTTTGATTGGTAGAGCTGTGGTTTTGAACTTTTTTTTTAAGTAACATGGTCCTATTTCTTATTTTTGCTATGCACAATGAGCCAGATGCATACACACTCAAGTACATGTGCAGGCACACAGACTTACACACACAGTCAGCTTTCAGGAATAAATGCTAGTTCAGAACCTCTAATTAAAGCCTGACAGTCATACTAAATTCTGCAATTGCTGGAAATAGTCCAATGTGGGAGAAACGTTTTTGTGTTGTGCATGCTAACGCACAGTGCACACCAGTTTGTAAGCAAGTTGAAGACTGCAATCTTCTCAAAAGTGTTTTATTTTTGTTTTAAATATTTTACCATGCTTAATTTTTAAGAGTGAGGGTGGAATATGTAACATATTTAAAATATCAATATTCCATAAACAAAATCCTATGTAAGTTCTATACGGTTTTTGTCTTGTCAGACAGATCATCATTGCAAAACCATATGGCAACAAAACATTGCAGTAAGTCAGAGAAGTACCAAGAATAATTCAGTCTATAGATGTTTTTATTTTTATAATTCAAATATATTTCCTCCTTGAAAATACAGATTTAATACTTCCGTATTATTTATTATTATTATTTATTAGGACCAGAACGGAGATAGGACCCACTTGCGTTGCGTTTCTCACAAGTTTGACTTGGAAGAAAGAGAACGGGTTGCGCTCACGATCCGGTGATTGCTGGAAGCGGGAAGCAGGTTGCTCTGAACGCGGAAGTGGATCTTCCGTGGCGAGCGATGGCGGTGGCAGGAACAGACAAACGGGTCAGTAGTCGGGACAGGAGAGCAAAAACGTGGTCATTAGCAAGTCATAAGCCAGGAAAGGAGAGTAGACGTGGTCGGGGACAAGAAGAGGTCGAAAGCCGGTACAGGAGAGTAAGACGTGGTCAGGGTAAAAAATGTGTCAAAGCCGGGGGACAGACAGGACCAAAAACAGGTGGGAGTCAGGGTTGAAAAACGCTTTCCTAGTGTTAACTGAGGTTCGCAGACGGACTGACAAAAGGGGACAGATAGGAGTGGGTTTAAATAATGACAGGGAGCCAATCAGAGTCCGAGGCAGTTGGCGCCAAAGGAGCGGGCACAGGTGCATCACATCGGTAATCATGCCACTATCTCAGGTATAGTTTGACAGGTAACTGCTATGATATTGTATCATTTTAAGTTTTCCTTTTGAGGCATTGCTTCTCAACTTTTTTGACCCACCGTCCCAACCTTATTACAAGCTGCGACCCAAATCAAGAAAAAAATTCCACCTCTCATATTTATTGAAATGAAATGATCTGCATTTATATAGCGCTTTTCAAGTCAAGGCTTCCCAAAGCGCTTTACAGTGTGTTTCACATTTCCCAATAGCGGCCATGCAGCCATGTAAGGCGCTAACCTGCTTATTGGGGGCATTAGGGGTTCAGTGTCTTACCCAAGGACACTTCGACATGTAACACAGAGGAGCCGGGATTCGAATTACGACCTCTCTTGATCCCAAGACGAGCGCTCTACCTCCTGAGCCACTGCAAGGATTGTGCAGTTTATGCCAGGGATACAATATATTCATGTTCTGAAGACCAGCAAAACCAAAATTACTTTAAATACTAACTAACCTTTAATGCTCAGTTGGCTGCGTTGCAGATGAAATCCAAAGCACTTTAATTCAGTGGCTTTGTCTTTAAGATAATAATCCTAATCTCATATATTTTACTCTGATTATGATTTAGGCCATGTTCAACATGCATAAACAAACTTTATCTGTGTTTTCTTTGGTCTGAAAAGGTAGGTGTAAACTCCATTGTTTTTCTATTCGCATTATTTTGCAAAGCCCCAATGAAAACGAGTCAGGGACCCACTTTTGGGTCCTCACCCACAAGTTTAAAAACACTGCTTTGAGGTAATCCAAGCGGAAGGTTTGAGAAAAAAAGTAAACAGTAACTTTAAGTGTCCAAACCTCTACTTTGCCGGAACTCTAGAGGCCAAGGCCAGCCTCATAATAACATGACTTCCAGATTTACTATTCTACAGTCCTTCAGGATGAGAAGTCATGAATCAAGAGTAGCGAAAGGAGAAATAAACATAAAACTGCAAGCGGGGACAAGCTAAAAGGCATATAAGCAATGGGAAATTCACAACCATTTTCCGAGAGACTAGTATAGTGCATAGACATCAGCATAATTTTTGACTAGAAATAAAACATTCTTTGAACCTGGTTGAGCTTTAACAAGCAAGCTGGACTGCCTGACCAGAAGGCATAACTGCAGTTTTTCCCATACATCATAATACACTGCATACCCAAATGTGTTTTTGAGTGGCTAAAAAGTGTGATGTAAAAGGTGATAGGAGTTTGCAAACGAGTGTCTTAATCAATGCGCAATATGTTACCTTTCTGTACAAGACATTTCCCCGCTGATTTGTAACATGTTGTGCCGCCGGGTCAAAGCACCACAGCTGGGGAGATATGCAGGAAGGGCCCGCAGTGTTTAAAATGTAAAAAAAAAAGTAGTTGTTTGTAGTCCATATTTTACAGTATTTATTTAATTCTGTTGAGCAACTCTCTATTGTTAAAAGCAAAGAAGAAAAATCCAATATACAGAGACCCCTCACTACTTCGCTCTTAAGTTATCGCTTGTTGAATAAATACAACAACAGATGCTACCCACACCATTAAGGAATGTTTTGGGCAGCCACTATTCAAGCCGATTGGCCGTTCAATGTTTAAAAAAAAAAAATTAAAGAGAACAAATAAACAAATGATTCCTACACCGACCACACTGTTCATGCGACCGCTCGAGAGGGGGCAGTGGGGTGGCGGCGGCGGCCATGATTCACGCCGATCAGCCAACACCCCTTGACTTGATATAACCGATGCCAATTAACATCATAGAGTATTTTATACTGTACTGTTACCAAACACCTGCTCTGAGTTCCACTGCATCTCACTAAGAGTGTGTCCCGCTCTTTCTTCTTGCCGTCATGCCAAAGCCTTCTTTTCTGTCTCTCTCTCTCTCTCTCTCTTAGCTAGTTTATAATAGGTACTGAGTTTCAATTTGTTCTGTTTCACTCTCTCTTAGCCAAAAGGGTTTTAACCAAGGAGAGCCCCCCAAAAAGACATCTTATTTAAGAAAGGTACTAAGGTTCAATTTGCTCTCTCTCTCTCTCACTCACTCTCTGATTCTCAGTTGGAGGTCGTCAAGTCGGCTCTTATAAAGGCCACCAAAAAAAAAAAGGGTTGACACTACTTCAGACTCTCCCAATTTCACGGGTGGTTCTGTTCCCCATTAACCGTAAAAACCGAGGGATCTCAGCATATACTTGTGAGAATGAACCACTTCCATACATATCTATATCCATGTCATTGACTCATTTGATGTCGAAAGCTCTGTCATTATTTCTCCACCTCCTATCCTGTAAAAACATTAATTGTCGAGTAGGACCTTGAGGGTATAAGGAAGTGAGAAGAGCACTCCTCTGAATTTTTCCATAGGCGGTTTTGCTAATCAAACTTCAAACAATGGCATGCAGCTTGCCAATAGAACCAAAGCTCATGATGACAAGACAAAAACATGATTATCTTTGGTCACAGTTTTGTTCAGCTAAAACTAAAACTACATGATAAAGAAAGTGTATTGTCTCGGCACATTGTGAAGAAAGCCCTTGGTAAAATAGTACTGCAGCTGTTTGAGACAACAACGACGGTGCCGTCTCAGGAGAGCAGGCAACCTTTAGCTTTCTCCGACAAGATGTGAAAAATGCTGACCAAACTACAGTTGAAAATGTTCGCCTTTCTCGAGTCTTTCCTCTGCCATATTACTTTAAAGGTGAAGCTTCATCGAAGAGAGAAAATGTCACTCATTCGTGGCAAAGCCATTTTTAAGTATAGCTCGGTATTCGTCACACGTCAAATCAGTTTTTGCAGCTTCACCGAATTGCTGACTTACACTTTTAAGTTTTTAACCAAAGTTTTTTGGGGTCTGATCAATTTATAAAAGAAACGGGAAAAAAAAATCATTAAATAAATTTGAAAAACAAAATGTGATAAGAAATGGACTGATGCACTGCTTGGATCAATTGGATTTATCCATTCGGGCCCCAGAGCTGTGGAATGCTTTTCTCACTGAAATTTGATCTGCAACCTCATTAGAAGTGTTGAAATATTGACTTAAATCACACTTATATTGAATAGCTAATGAATGATGTTGACATCAATCCGACATCCTGTCATTACCAATATTTTATGTTGATGATGTCTTAATGTAAGGTTTCTTCTTTTCCACATGCTGGCGTTTGAGTTTTTCCATGCTCTCACGTAGGTTTTAGATCAGGGGATGGTGTAATAGTAGTCTGTACAGCCCTTTGAGACTCTCGTGATAGTGGGCTATTCAAATAAAGATGACTTGCCTTTAATTTTTGGTGTTTAGTCCAAAGTTTTTTGGTTTGTTTCCATTAAACAAATGGCATTTTTAGGTCACTATAAAGATGTTGGATAATTTTATGGGGGGTTAAAACAAAACTATAAAATTTAAGTTGCTTTAAAAGAGCTGTACTGGATTTAAAGCTTTGTTCCTCTATGCCCTTATTGCTGAATGCAGCTTTAGTCAGCTCGTTCATGCAGTTCTTCGATGTAGATGACCAAACTTTTTTTTTTTATCTGTCTTGGGCTTTACTCGAAGCTACTTCTGTACTTGGGTGCATTTGGGATGAAATGCATAACAGATGCTACAACAATCGAACGACCTGTGGGGTGGCTAACAAATTTATAGGGGGGGTTTGGCCACCGCTGGTGGCGCCACTGTTCCTAATGTTAATAAAGATCCTAAACTTGGAAAAGTGACTCTAATGGTAAATGGTCTGCATGAATTTAGCACTTTTCAAGTCACTGAACAACTCCCAAAGCGCTTTACAATGTGCTTCACACTTGTTCACACACCGATAGCGGTGACAGCCGTGCAAGGCCCTGCTTATCCAGGGCATTAGAGGTTCAATGTCTTGCCCAAGGACACTTTTACATTTAATGCAGAGGAGCCCTGAATCGAACCTCAGTCCCAAGAGGAGCGCTCTACTTTCTGAGCCACGGCCAAAATAATAATAGTCAACATTAACCCTTACTAACATCTTTCAATGATGCTGCTTTATCTTACCTTGTAGAATGTAAATTTGAAAAGTGTGTTCCGGTCGCTTGCTAATATTTTGTTTTTAAAAATGTGTTCAAGATATGGCAATGTTTTTATTTTGTCAAATCAACCCTGGTACCTCATAAGACATAGTATAAAAATATCCATTTCATATCCAACTATGTCCAGGACACTGCAGGTAGCACCCCCAGAGGCTGACAAAATGAAGGTTATAACATATCAATTAGTCCCATGATACAGTGGTGACATTTAGGCAGACAGAAGGCGTCTTTGTTGCGGGGGGCTTTGCCAGTTTTAACACTCTCCATGCGTTACACAGATCTCAATTAGAGAAAAAGGAAAAGTACAATAAATTATTGGCCATATTTATTCAGTTAAGATCATTCAGTCATTCATTATGAGCATTGGATAATCACTTCACACTTAAGATTTTGTTTATGTCTCCATTACAAATGCACGAGAACTACAGTCACCTGATAAATCATTAAAATTACAATGGGGACAAAGAAGAAATCACAGCGACAAGGACCTAAAATGTAAGATGAAGTATGAGGCTTACTTTTTGGGAAGAATCAGGAGGTAAAAATTGTTTCAAAAGATTCAAATAATTCATCAAGCCATGTAAAATGCAAAAGTACAACTGTTGCCAGATATGCAAAAAAAAATAGAAATAAAAAGTAGTTAGCCCCAGAAAAGTCATTTAACTTTCACAATCACTTACACTCCCAACGTTCAAATCGATTAAAATGATCAATTATTTAACTATTTCCCCTAACTACCTGGGTCGCCAAGGCACCACTGAGGGCGCAACTCTGGACAGCTTTCGCCACTCTTGATGGTCCCTAGCCTGTTTAGGGATTGTGCAAAATCGGCACCAGTCCATTCCTTAATGTTGTCGGCCCAGTTCTTATTTGGTCTTTCACTTCTCCTGTCTCCTTGGACTGTGTCAGGTCAAGTCATGTTTATTTGTATAGCCCTCAATCACAAAGAGTCTCAAACGGCTGCACAGACCACAGATTATTGCAAACCACAGAATATTATCACACCATTCCCTGACCTAAAACCTACATGAGGAAAATGAAGAAACCTTGAGAAGGGAGCGCACACGAGGTAATGGTAATCCCCCTTCCAGCCTACATTTAACATCCATGAGCATCAACATTGCAGCTTGAAGCATCGGGAGGGGAACTCAAATGCGAAAGGTCGCTGGAGGGCTTTTCAAACCAAATAGCTTTCATCGTTCATCAAGTGCCCTGCTCGGATTGAGTCAGTCACCCATGAGTCCCTGACAATTTTAAACTTCTTCCGAAAACTGCGCCTCAGTCCCTTCAATTCCTCAAGTCTCGTTCCTGCCGTGATAACAACGTGTGACACGCCTTCTTCCAGCTTCTGCACCACGGTGCCTCCATGGTAACGAAACTCCCAAGCCCTGATGTCCAAACAGCTCATGGAGATTGCGCTTACGTCATCACTGATACCGGCGCAATCGTTCATGTAAACTGTGAAAGGTCTAAACATACTGGTAGGGAGGTCATTCCAGCCGTATCGCTCCTCAACTTGGCAGACGTTGACAATCGTCGAGTTTTCCGCCCTTCCCATTCGCCCGAACACCTGCCGCAGTTGCTGCTCATCAGTGTCCAGGAAGTAGCTGTCGCCGTAGCGGTCGTACTCTTTGGCAAAGTGCTCCTTGGTGGAAGGCGACATGTGGATCATGTGACGTGGTTGCCATGGGACCACTTTCTTCTGCTCTAGGCACTCAAGCAGCCAAGACGCCCAAACCAAATCGTGCAGGTCACACGAAATGAGGTTCTTCACACGCATGTTCTCTAATCCGGCTACCACGCAATAAGTGTCTGGCCCTGGGTTCTGAACGACAATGCCGCCGCACCTAGAATTAAGAAAACACAGAAGTTTTGATTTTTGGCCCCCAGCTAATCGTAAAAACATGTTTTTGAATCTCGATTCAGTGCATACAAATGTTAAAGCAGTTACTAGTGGTAGCAACACAGATATTTAATATATAATCCCTGCATCACTGTTGCTTATTTGGCTCTTTGGTCGATTTTTATTTTTAAATTTGTTTTTACATTTTAGTATGGTTTTGTTTGGGGTGGTACTTTTATTTTTGGGGTAATTTTTCCAGGTCTTTTTGGTTGTTTTACTGTCTTTTTTCTGTCTTGTTTTTTTTCAATGTTTCTTGGTCATTTTTTGGTCAATTTTGATTTGAAGATTCGTTTTTGTATCATTTTCAAATTATCATTTTGTGGTACTTTTTGGGGATGTGTTTTGGTAAATTTTCCTGCAGCAAGAAGTAGGCAAGAAAAGCCATGTTCAGAACAGTTCGTGTTCAGTTTCATTCAGGTTTACAGAAAGTTAGGAAACTGTTAACAGAGGCAATTGAATTGAGTACAAATATACATTTTTTTCTAGTCAGCAATCATAGTGGGTTTGCTTAGCCGTTTATACATCCTGTATTTTTATTAATTTATTTACTTATTCCTGATCGATTGATTTCCTTTTTAATGTTTAATATCTTTATATTTTTTTACATCTTGTGTTAAAAAATATATATTTGAGAACATCTGCATGTATTTACCTGATGCGGCCCATCCTCACCCAAACCGTTTCCAGTGACCCCCAGGTGAATTCAGTTTTATGAACCCTCGCATAAAAGCCGACAAAACATGCCTACATAATATATTGATTTTGAGGCCAAACGTCAATTTTCAAAATGACACCCAGTTGGTTTCATTTTTTAGTCAACTATATTTATAACTAAAACATGTCAGCACCAGCTGCTCTTTTATAGGAACAGCATTTGAAAAAAAAAAAAGAATTCTGTTACAGAAGTGCCTCTTACAATCATGAAATAATTTTTCTACTTCTAGATTTATTTAAGTACTGTTTCCCAGTTCGAGAAATTTAATCAGCAAAAATCTGTTAATTGTTATTTCTCACGGTTATTTTGAAATGGCATCGATTTACAATGGTCTGCGTGGGCGGGCCTAATGAACATTTGTCATTGTTCGTTATAATTGCAACATTTGAGGTCATACCGCCCAGCCCTAACTTAACAATTTACCTGGCAACACCTTTTTCCAACTCAGTCTTGGGGTGATCATCCGTCCCGTTGAGGATGCAGAACTCCACATCTTCAAACATGTCCGTCTCCTTGGTCACCCCAGAGAGATCCTGGTGCTTGTAGTGGTCAATAACCGCCTTCTTGGACTTGGTCGGCAGCTTTTTCCTTTTCCTCTGCGGCTCGTTGGCAGGGTCGATACGAAAGTGACGGGAGGCAAGTTTTCCTGATGCCTTGCTTCGAAACTGCTCCAGCTCGGCCAGGGTGATGCACTGGTGCCACTCCTTGTCGTCGCGGATCTTCTCGATCCTGGGGAAGCGGAGGGTGCAGTTGGTTTTATACATTTCGCTGCCCACAATCTCGGCTGCCTTCACTTGCAAGATAACTGAGTTACGAGGCTCGATATAGACCTCTGGCTTCTCAGCAGCGCACAGGATGTTGGCCGGCGGGTCATTTTTCCGGTAGACTTTCCAGTGCTTGGCGAGCTTCAGGCCGAGGTCATACAGCTCCTTCATAGTGTAGCCGGAGCCGATGCGGCAGAGTGTATGGAAAACCTTGGGCTTCTCACCAGGCTCGGGAGCTTCGGCAACAGCACACAGAAAATGGGACATCATACCGCCCCGCCTCCCTTTACCCCAGTAGCCCCCCACAATCAGAAGGTCCAACTCATCCATCAAGCCTCCCACATATTCCGGCTTGATTTTTAGCCAGCCTTCGCCACGCTTGTCTGGCTTGTAAATGGAAAGAGGGTCCTTCACCATGATGCCCTCTTCTCTGTGGTCAATGGCATCGTTGAGGGAATTCACCACATCCTGCATAGTTCGGGCTTCTGTCTTGAGCACTAAGTGTATTCTTCCATCAACCGGAGTGAAAACTGTCTGCAGAATCTCATAGCGCTTCTTCAGGGTTTCTTTGCCGAGCTTCTGCGAGTTCAACAACAACACATCAAAGACACAGAAGCAAGTCTGCAACTCTGAATCTTCCATTAGTCTCTTGATGTCGAATTTACTCCCTTTTTGCATGAAAGCCTTTGCTGCCGGGTTGTAAGCCATCATTTCCCCATCGAGGATGCAACTGACAACATGGCTTTGAAATGCATGGTGGATGTGTGGTGTCAGCGAACCTTCCAAGTGGGATGCGCCGAACTGCTGCGTGTACTCGAAGGCGTTTCGACTGAAATACTTGTATACGTCGCCGTCTTTATGAAGTTGTATCCGCTCACCATCCAGCTTGGTTTCAATGTAAAAAGGGCTGTTGCCCATCTGTCTTTCAATGTTGCTGATGTTGGCGACAGCAGCCAACATGGGTTTGAAGGCAGAAAAAAGCCCGATGGAAACATCACTCAAAGACACGGAGGGGTTGTGTAGCTGGTGGCAAACTTTTTCCAGGTCCGTGTTCACATTGTAGAGCTCAGCAGCATCCGGGTGGAAGACTTGAAGGACTGTTTCCTTACTGATGCCAAGCTTCATATCCTTCAGGATCATTCGGATGAGCCATTTTTGCTCAAGGGCAGAACTCAACGTGATAAGGTGCAACAGACTCTTTCTCACAAGGTCTTTCTTCTTACTTGCGTTGTTGATGGCGACAGAATCGAGGAAATCATTGACTTCTTTGATGCTGAGCTTCCCCTGGCTGGTGCAGCGTTTCTTTAGCACAAAGTACGCCATGCTGGCAAAGTCTCCAGATTCACCTTGAGACGTGGTCGGAGCGCGGTAGTTTAACAGTTTGTTGGCTTCCGGACCATTTTTTGGGAGGCACAACACATCAATATAAAGTTTAGCTAGCATGCTTTCTTTTATGCCATAGGCCATTCGCTCACGTTCAAACGAAGGAACGATAAGACGCATAGCTGGGTAGAAAGAGTCAGTGGTTTCAGGTTTATCCTTGTGCAGGGCATGATGAAACGTTCTCCAAGATTCAATAAAATCCCCAAGTGTCTTGGACTTTTCTGGACGGAGTTTTAATCTCTGGATTTTTTCCAAAGTATTACACAAGTCAAGGAAAGGAACTTGAGCAGCAACAATAGATGGATGATCAGCACTTTTTGACGTCCCCTCCATTTTATCTGAAAAGAAAGCCTTGTAAAAGTAATTTACATACTGGAAAATATTCTCAACATATCAGTTAATGCTGGCTTAATTCTTTACTTGATTATGCCCAATCAGGCTTTTTTAAAGTTTTAAGCAGACAAATTTTGTGGGGAACAATGTGCCTTTTATAACATTACATTTTGGAGTATTTTATGGACCATATAATAGTAACCATCCAATATGTTTACATTCCGATATGGAGGTGAAAACTATTTACTTTGGTTAACCTGGATGCTATTGGGAGGCCGGGAAATCGTTAATTGGTTTTCAATTATTTCATTTAAGTAAAATTTGCTCAAAATACGAGCAATTTTACATAATCTTATGGGTGGAGGTAACACTGTATTCCTCAATTGAATGCCCTGGACAAGAGTGAATTAAAATAACACCCACATAATTAGTACAAACATATTTATTGCACAATAAATAAGATAAAGCGTTTCTTTTTTTCTTATACTCTACCTGTGTTGGCAGATGACGTCACGTAATATCGATCAACTGGCTTCACGGTTCAAGACGCATTGTAAAGAAATAGACAAATAAATGAATTTTGGAAAAAGTGTAACTCAGGCATATCCAAATAGTATATAAATAAAAAAAATCGTTTTTGTTGTTTTACCTTGCTTGTAGAACTGTGCGGTCATGTTCCTCAAACAGCACGTACACTGTCAAAATTGCGCGTGTCCAAACATGAAATCATACGCAGGGAAAATTTTATAAATATGTTTTCAAAATGATTTTACTTTTTTGATGGATACTTTTTATCCTCAGAGGGGAAAACGAGCTTGTTTGACTACTTCCTAACTGAGCTTTAAAATGGTCTCCGGCAAACAAATATGTCCCCCTGGAAACAGCATCGGAACCAATGTGGGATCATACCTCCTGAGGATTCTAAAAATAAAATACTGTACAGTACACAATACTCCACATGAGAGAATTCGGGAATTCGTGCAACATTTTCCAAAGAACGTTGACTTCACTTATATATTTGCATTACTAGTTTGGATTCACAATATGCCTGGAGGGTTTGCAAATTTGAAATTGTTGACAATCAACCACACTTGATGCAATAGATTGAATGAAGACGACGTTTTTGTTTGGATTCACCCTTCATCAATACCGTGTTGTTGAATTGAAATTGGCTAAGAATAAAATGGTTAGAGTTATTTTGCGATTTATATATTTAATTATGTTTAGAATAGTTCATATTTTGATAAATGTTTTCTGTGTTTTGGGGATCAAGTTTATTGTTGTAATTTGTAATTTATTTGTTGCTGCACTGAAATTTGGTGCGTGTTTCTCAAAGATTCTGAGTTGCTTGACTTTTAAGTTTCTTCGTATGAAAGTATACAAAATTTAAATGAATTAAAAGTTCTGCTATTAAAATTTTGTAGAATACAGTAATATATTTTTTTCCCACTCTGTACATACTGTTACATTAGTATTGGTAATACGCCTTTCTTTTTTCCTAGCTTTTTTCCTTCTTTTCATTTTCGCCTTTTTGTCTTTTATGCTCTTATTTCCATCTTAATTAGGTCTTAACTTGCATAATGTAATAATAGGTGATACTGTACATGGATTACAACAGGAGTAAAACAAAGGCTCCCCATCTTTAAAAAAAAAAGAAAGTATTCTTTTTTGTTTTGAGTCATTTTCTGGACTTTTTTGTCGGTTTGGTCGTTTTCGTGTTTTTGGGGTCATTTTTTGACGGATTTTCATATCAAGGTTGTTTTTTTTATCATTTTAATTCTGTTTGTGGTCGTTTTTACTTGAAAACAAGTTTTGTTCCCTCTGCCATTCTTATACAGAAAGTTAAAAGTCATGGAACTTTTTATGCAGGTACTTGAACTGACAATTCATTTCTCGTTAGCAACTATTTGTGGCTTGTTCAGTTGTTTATGTCTCCTGTATTATTATTATTACCTATTTTATGTATTACCTATTTAGTGATTGATTCCATTATTTATTTATTATATATTCATTTTGTGTTTATGTTATTTTCTTTATTATACTTTGTGTTAGAAAAAAATGAATATATTTGAGGACATTGGAATGTTTCCAACAGAGCTTCTCTTGTTTTAAAAAAAACCTGATAAGGCCCAGCCTCACCTTCACTGTTTCCAGCGGTCCCCAAATAAATTGAGTTTGAAACCCCAAGAGGGTCGGCTCTTTTTAGTGAGCCGAGACGAAAGGCGTTTCTAGGATTAACACTTGTGAGGGCCCTTCTGAAAGTTTCTTATTTTCCTCTTGCTGATGTTTTGAGTTTGTCCTTGTCCGCATGATGGTTTAAGATCAGTGGGTGGTGTCACTGTAACCTTTGCAGTCCTTTGAGACGTCTTGTGATTAAGGGCTCTACAAATAAATGTGACTTAAAAAAAGAATTCCCATCACTACAGAAGGTTGGTTTGTAATGTCATGACAAAAAATTGTCAACAGAGGGCAATCATGGCGCGTAGAAGAAAAGGTGGGAAACACTGCTACGCCGGGGTTGTTTACTTGGCTGCTGCTGCCTCGGAGGATTCTGGGAAATGTGCGTGCGCGCCAGTACGCGGGAATGTCACATGTAGCTGTGACGTGCGCTCGATGTTCTTTCACGTGCACATAACTCGGCGCATCGGAGAGGAATGCCACTTGCGTCCATTGAGCCGTGCTATGTGATCGTAAATCCGGGAATAGAGACTCGGCTTCGGGATGCCGCTGCAGAGAAGTGCCTGCCTCTTTTTGTGTTGCTTATTCCTGCAGCGGGAAAAAGGTTTTAGTTACGTAAATCCTCCAGTGCTGCAACCAGCCACAAAATTGTAAACAGATGACGTCACTGTCAAGGAGCCGGACGGGGTGGGGGATGAGGTGCGCGCTTGTTTACAGGACATACTTTTTTTAACAAATAATGAAGTAAAAATACTTAATAGAAGTACTTAGCTCTTTTTTGCAAATTATTTGCTTCATCATCAGTCGTTGCGACATCGTGTACGCATGAAGATGGACTGAACAAATCAAGTAGGACGCAAATGTGTCATAAGACTGTGCCATATCTGTCAATCTCTGCCAACTGCTTCCCCTTATTAATAATTGCAATTCCCCCATTAAGTACACATTATAGCATTTCCTTTTTCAAGGTTCGTATAAATGCTTGAAATCCCTACAATGTTAAGATTTTAATGTTTTCTCAAGGATTTAAATGTGCTTAAAGTTTGGGGGGGTTGTGCTTGTAAATGCTTGAAATTGTTGTTACGTTTCACAACAAGTCTGCAATAAAAATGATACCAACTTTGCTCTCTGAAGGCTTCGTATTGCCATTGCATCTCTCCCCTCGTAATTAACCGCATCTATCATTAGTTCATAGCGTTTTATGAAATACTGTAAACATAACTAAATGTTGAAGTTTGTTTTTGTGTAAAGTACAGTGTTTTGTTATTCCAAATATAATAATCATAATAGTTCTGGGCGGCACAGGGAATGATTGGTTAGCGTGTCTGTGGCACAGTTCTGAGGTCATGGTATCAAATCCAGCTACCAGCTTTCATGTGTAGAGTTTGCATGTTCTCCCCGTGCTTGCGTGTTTTTTTCCAGGCACTCCGGTTTCCTCCCACATTCCAAACCATGTCAGGTTAATTGGCCGGTCCAAATTGTCCCTGGCTGTGAATGAGCGAGTGAGTTGTCTGTCTCTGTGTGCCCTGCGACTGGCTGGCAAACGGTCGGGTGTCTCTTGCCCACTGCCCGAAGATAGCTGGGATTGGCTCCAGCACCCCCAGACCCTACTGAGGATAAGTGGTGCAGATAATGAATGGAAAGACAGGCTGCATGCCCAACTTATTTACAAACAACCGCCTCAACTCACATATTAACTGTTCACAACTTGCACTTATTTAACAGTTATCAAGAAGAAGGGGGAGAACTAAATCCGATTATTAGGAGGTTACACCGGGGGCAGCCATTAATTAGCGGTGAAGCAGGTCATTAAATAATTGGAAGGTCCTCTTGAATTCTGCTTTCTCCGAGTCATCTGTCATTAAGTCCTTGAACTGTGGTTACATGCACAAGGCATCGATGGCTGCATACACTGGCCATGTAGTTTACCAACACTGGAATGTGACAGTAAGTGCATGAATGATGTATTCATTGTAAAGATTCTTTAAATGTTCAGAAAAGGCGATGATTGACGTGACAAGTATCATTTACTTTTCATAGTTTGGAGCCTTATTACTTTCACTCAAGAGCAATAAATCAAGTTATGAACTCGGAATCAGCAGTGACTTCAACTCATACTGTTAGGCAAGCTAATGCAAAATAAGCGAGTATTAATAGTTACGGTGATAATAATACTCTAATCAGCAAATATTTATTCGTAGTGCTCAGCCCACTTTCCTGAATCCTTCATCAGGTATGTTTTCTTCATTTGTTTCTTCATGACTTTACAACAGCTAGGCTATGACTAGACCAACAAGTGGAAAGACGTTTGTCTTGATTAACAACCTGCAATCATTGTTTCACATGAAACAGCAGAAGGTCTTGTTCATGGTTAAGGTTAAGTATTGTACAATGTGATAATTCGGTGACTAAATTTCGGATCAAAATATTTCTTCCCCATGAATTTAGGATCAGGTATTAGTATTGTAACGCACACGCTGCTGCCCGTCAATGCCAAGTTCCGGCTCATCTCTGAAAAGATCAGGATGACCCTTTACACCGAAAAACAATGGCAATGTGATGATTTAGTTGCTATATCCGATTCCTACCCATGGAAACCTTTCATGAGGGGGGAGCAAACCCCTACCCAAAAAAACAGTCTGGAGAGGAATGAGCGTTGCCCAAGATACACCACAGGAAGTGGTTCCCAGACGATGATGGTGGTTAAGGGATCCGTGAACCGTGACGTACATCAGAGTTCAGTACACAATAATTAAAAAGGAGAATTAGCGTAGCATCAATTTTATGAAGAGATGGGAGCACAAAAAAATAGATGAAAGTAAACAAAAATATATAGAGGTGATAAATGTTGTAGTGATAACCAAATTAAACACAATATTTAATTTCTTTGTAGCTGACCTAGCCTAGGTAAAGCTAACATCATGTGAAAGAGCTCTTATTCGCAGAACTTGATTGAAACCAGATGTGGTGGAAATTTAAAAATTGTGTTGCTGCAATATTGTGTTGCTCAGATTACAGACCTCCTCTTATAAGCCTACTTTACGTTGACTAGCAAGCGAGCCATAACAATTTTGATAGTCTCTTAGACAGGAGTCTCAAAATTCTAGCCTGGGGGTCAGTTGTGGGCCTCGAGTTCATTGTTTGAGGCCCTGCCTTAATGTAAAAGTCAAAGGGACAGTGTATGCTGTATGACCAATAGATGTTGCTGTGTTCTGTTGTGCAACCGAAAACAATTGACAGAAATCCCAAGTAAGAGTACAAAGTACGTAAAATCAAAGTGACCAAAAAGTGTCATTTTTCTCCCATCTTTCTTTTGCCCAGCCTTTTGCTAGGTGGTTGTTGTTTTTTTCGGAGTTAAAAATAGGGAAAAAATAAAGAAAAAGAAAACAAAAAAAGAAAAAAGAAAATGAAAACAAGGAAAAAATAAAATAAATGAAAAAATACAAGTCCTAACAAATTATCTGGATTTTTTTGATGACTGATTGATTGATTTTTACATGAATTCTTGATGTACTTTTATTTTTAGATCTTATTTTGCTTAGGGAAATAAAAAATGATATCTGAGAGCAGTGGTAGGTTTTTTATCATAATTTTTGGGTGTAAAACCCGATTTTGCCCAACCTCACCCAGACTCAAGAATTTGAGACCTCTTTCTTAAATGTACACAGCAATCCTCTGGTGCAAAAAACCTTCATCACTAGGACATTATCAGCGTCCATTTTTATCTCTATGGTAAACCCATTTAACTACAACATACCGAAAATATTTGTCTGAAAATCAGAAAATCTTTCTCCACATAAATCATATTAACAATTAGCATAACCAAATATTAAAACTTAGCAATTCGGTGTTCCTGAGAGCACCAATTGTGTGACCTTCAACCTTTCTACCTTGCTTTGTCTTCTCTTCAGCAAGAAGACTACTTCATCATCTGAATGCAAATATGAATCATTGTTTTGAATGACAACATTTTTAAACCCTTGAGCCGTTAATCATATTTATTGTTTCAAGGCAGTAAGCGACCTTCAGTCAAAGCACGGACTGTCAACGTTGCATATCAGATACCAAAAACGTACACAAAGAAGAAGAACGCTGCATCTTATGCAACTTTATCCACTCAGTCCTATAAATGTGCTGCTCTTCTCTAAGGAAAAACTCAAGTCATTACATAAGATTCAATTACACACCACAGATGGTTGACAGCAACTGGGGGCAATGGGATTTGTACAAAGCTGCAGTGTTGTGCTTAATTGGACTTTCAACCACGTACTAAATAGGTAACGACATAGATATCTATCTAGTTATGATCACAATCATTATAAGCACTGTTTGATACTAGCATTAATCACTGATGTGTCGAGTGACAAGATGCATGTTTTCAAACATTGCTTTCCTTAAGGATATTTGTGCTTGGTAAAAAACGTTGTTATGGTTTGAAAAACTCGAACCATCCAGTTTATGTAGCACTGCGGTACTTTTACTTTCTTATAAGTAAGTTAAACTCAACTTAATTTATCTTTATTGAGCATATTATTTTATGATTATTTTTGGACAAAACAATACAGGTTACTTATACAAGCCTTTAACATACCTATACAAACCTTAAACATACAAAATATAGCACTAAAGCAACTTACGACTAAATCAAACTTACTAATGATCGTCCGGAGCATATCTCGTTCGTAAGTAGGGCAGCGTCTGTAGTATGGCTGAATTCACCCTATTGTGCCTCCCCCTTTTTTTAGAAGGACCTATTTTTGGAGTTTTGTGTTGAAGTGATATTGTATAATATTGTTCTTACTTGTATGTATTATTTATATGGTGTCTCTTTTTTATTTATTGTTTATACTTTGTTTTGAATACAGTTCCTTTTTTTTTCACTATCTTTACATTTTAAGTGAGTTATTTAGAGGACTTCTTTCTTGGTTTAGTCATTCGAAAATAGTTGTTTTCTTACTTCAGTTGTCAGCTTATTCCGCCCACCTCTACTTCTAGTTTCTGCTTGTGTCGAGTTTTTTTCCGCCCATCAATGCAAAAGTGATGAAAATCAAGTAAACAAAGAACTTTGGACTAAGGCTAACAAACAACATGCAAGCGTGTAAACTGCTTGTGTAATCATGAGGCGTATGAAAGGTCAGGCTGTTGTTGCCACCACGTTATATTGGTTTTCTAACACAATTTTCCGTTGTTATTTTGCTTACTGAGGGCCTGTTTTCCTTTTTTTAGCTCCATAAATCTGTTTTCATGTGCTCTCCATTAAGCCCTTCCTAAATTGTTAGTGCAATTGTCAATGGTCTGTCTTTGCTTTAGCCTGGAATGTTTGATGGAGACACATACATGTACAATCACCAGTGTCTGGCATGTTACTTTAAAAAAGTAAAAATGTACTCACGATTTTTTCCAAAAAGTAACTGAATTAGTAACTAAATTACTCTATATTAAAGGTAGCTAGTTACCACAGAAAGTAACTATTACCGTTACTTTAAAAAGAAGTTGTTGTATGTCAAAGAATTTGAAATCATCTGAGCAGTTAGTTGTCAGAGACCAAAACAGGAAACAGGACCCACTCGCGTAACGTTACTCACAGTTTTTTGGGGGAAAATAACGATAGGAGCTCACACTCGATCCGGAGGTCGTGGGGAGTAGGTTGCTCAGCTGCAGAAGTGGGACTTCCGTGGCGAGTGATAACGGTGTCGGGAACGAAAAAGAGTCAAAATCTAACAGATCGTGGGGGAGAAAAACAAGAGCCAAACACAGGAAAAACAGAGATTCGCAGACGGACCGACAAGACAGCGTTTAAATACTGACAGGAAACCAATCTGTCAATGAGTTTCAGCTGGCGCCCACAGGTGGGGCCAGTTGGGCGCCATGGCAACCGTGACATTAGTTGAATAGAGAAGAACAGTCTGTTTTTTGTATTATAGAAACTTGTAATATTCATTGCACCTCTCCAGCAACAGATTTCTCTTACACTTGAAATGCAACATATAAAAACAGTAAACCAGGGGTGTCAAAGTCATTTTAACTCGGGGGCCACACGATAGAACAGACATTCTGTCGGGGGCCGGACTAGTAGATTAAAGAGAAAGAAAAAGAGAGATAAAGAAATAAGAGAAAGAAGAAGGGAAAAGAAGAGAGAGGGCGGGACAAAGAAAGAGAGAGAGGGAGAGAGCGTGAGAAAGAAAAGAGGTAAAAAGAGAAGTCGTGAGAGAGGGAAAAAAAGGGAGAGGAATAAATAAATCCAAAGAGAAGGAGAGAAAAGAGGAAAGAAAGCGCCAAGGGTAGAAAGAGAGAAAGAGAAAAGAGAGATAAGGAAAAAAATGAAGTTAGAGCAAAAGAAGTTAAAAAGGCAAAGAGAAAGAGAGAAAGAGAGAAAGAGCAACAAAGGAAGATAAAAAGAGAGACACAGAGAGTGAAAGAGAGAGTGGGAGAAAAGGGGTGGAAGAGAGAGAGAGCGAGAGAGAGACAGAGAGAGAGAAATAAATACGAGTACAGTGTCTTTGTGAGAGGCACCTAGCTTTGGCAACATCAAGTTGACATATTTCAACCTGCAGCTTGTTTTTCTCTTGCGCTTCTCTGAGTGTTGTCTCGCTGGCCGGATTCAATCCCTTAGCGGGCCTGATCTGGCCCGCGGGCCACCTCTTTGACACCTGTGCAGTAAACAATCAAATCTAATACAAATCAGTAGTACTATATAAAAGTGAGTTTACTAAATTAAATGAACATATGGGGAGAAAAAGAGATGAAAGAAAAAAATACAATAACAAAAGGAAAAAAGAGAGATAAAAGAATAAAATAGAATCAACTTTGTATTTTTATACAAACACGTTAACACTGAAAAACACATGAACTATAATTAAAACATTCATCCATCAATTATCTGCACCCCTTATCCTCAGTAGGGTCCCGGGCGTGCTGGAGCCCATCCCAGCAATTTTCAGGCAGTGAGCAGGGGACACCCTGAACTGGTTGCCAGCCAGTCGCAGGGCACACAGAGACAGACAACTCACTTGCTCATTCATACCTATGGGCAATTGTGACCGGCCAATTAACCTGACTTGCATGTTTTTGGAATTTGGGAGGAAACCAGAGTACACTGAGGAAACCAGCACAGGCATGGGAGGAACATGCAAACTAAGCACGGAGAGGCTGTGGTAGCTGGACTTGAACCCTGAACCTCTGCACCTTGGGGCTGTGCACTAACCACCCATCCACCGTGCTGCCTATAATTGAAATATCTACTGCGAAAAAAAACGCTAAAGAATTCTCTTTTATGCTCAATCCCCCCCAAAAAATTCATATTGACTAATAAAGGATTTTATATATTATACATTTTACTATAAAGGATTTTATAGTTTTTAAGTTACATTTATTGAATGCAATGAAGATTTTTTTCACAGAGAAGGCTTAAGTTCGATGACAGGTCGCGCTGTTCCAAGTGCGTAGTGTTTTGGCTGGGGAATTTTGATAACAGGGCGCTGATGAAGGACGTTAGGCCTTGTTTTGCTAAACGTTTGGTGTTGTTTTGAGTTTCTTCAGACATCGTGGCGACGAGGTGGCGACGAGGTGGAGTCCACATGGGGAGTATCTGGCCCCCCCTCATGGGAGGAGTCGGCACACCCATGGGAGGAGTCAGCACGCCCCATGGGAGGAGCCGACACCCCGACTTGTGAAAAGAACTTCAGAAGACGGAAGAAAGGAGATCGATCGAAAAGGATAATCCAGAGGGAGGCTCGACGAAGACCAATTCAACTAATTCGACAATAATTCGGCTAATTCGATGGAATTCACTTAGTTTATTATTTAAGAAAATAAATCTGCCCCCGTGTGAAAATGTCGGCTATTCTTGTTCATTTTTGCATAAAGAAATGAGCATGCATTTTTAAAAGATTGAAGTTTATGTTTGGTTAATGGAGTCAGATAACTAATTCGAACCATTTGGTAAACGCTACATTTTTAATAGTTTATTTCCTAACACCAATCATTTGAGAAAAAAGGCATCTCGAAGGGAACCAGCTGTTTATTCGTTGGGAGCTGACTCCCTTCGTTCACTTCCAAGAGCCGGCTCATAGAGCCGTTTCGTTCAGGAACACAAGTCAGTTGTGAATCAGCCCTCATTCGCCTTTTCTTTTGACTCGTCAATAAATACTGTATTTGTAATCGCCATGTAACTATATGGTAGTCGTTATTTTAAATGGAGAAATGATCTGATAAGACATGACGTAAACAACTCGGAGGAGAGCGGAAAACTGCGCCGCTGAAAACAGCATCAGGTTTGCGGGGACACGCCACCCCTGGCGTTCTGCAGCCAAAGTAATGCTACGCTTTTGACCATCCGTAACGCTAATGGCATTGTTACGGAAGAAAAATAATTTGATACCTTACCCTGTTACCGGAAAAATAAAGCAGTTACGTAACAGCATTATTCATAATGGTGTTATTCCCAACGCTGACATTTACACATGCACATAACCACAAATGCAAGCACGGCCCAAGTGTGACCTTTTTGTATTGCCATACTTGTACTGATGAGATTCATATTGGCAGTAATTCACTCTAGCTAATTGGATTAGGTAGGATTTCACTCTTCTGATGACAGATTGCGGGGAAACAATAATGTTTGGTCTTCATAGAGCTTGGACATACTAGAAAAGTGATATTTATAGTTTTTTCGTCAAGACCCCAATCAGTTTCATGGTACAATATTATAATATTTTTAAGGAGGAGCGAGTACTGATGCCAGGTATCGTTATCAACCTAAAGAAGTTCATGTTTCCAGGTATATTAAATGGAAGCTTGCAGTAAACGGATGACAGCTGTCCATTGATATCTTTTCAAATTGAATGTATTTCTGTTATCAACAAATGGGGGAAAGTGCTGCTAGAGTGGTCCCCTTTTTCAGGCCGGTAGTTTTCTACCCAAAACCAGCCCACTTAGTTATGGAGGACAGATATGAATGGAACAGCAGCAAGCTCTTATGACAATTTTTTATTGGGAAGAAATTCAGGTTTATTTTAAGTTAACAGAAAACACTTTACCATTCTAATTCAATAGAAAATTATATAAAGATTCAGATATGGATGAAAACATATTTACAGTATCCTTCATTTGAAATCCAAATTACGTTTGCCTGTCCAACAGATTGTTAGGCTTTACACTAAACTCTTATGATTCTCATAAAGTAGCTACACACATTTTAAGGAGGCAACTTAAAACATCAAAATCCTCCTAACCATTGCACTGGTCTCTGCAACTTTGTTATTGACAATGTCATTGTCTATGAACATGATAATTTCCTTTTCAGTGTACATCAGCATGAAGACAGTGAGCTTCTGGGCCTAATTTTCACACATTTTAAAGCAGAGAAGGTCCGCTCACATGCAACCTGAGTACAGGAAAGGCTCAACAGGAATTTATATGACAGCTCAATGACATGGTAGGCATCTGTGAGGAAGTTGTATTGTGAAAGGACTTGCTTTTTTTCTTGTTTTTCATTTCTCTCTTTTTTCCTGAACTTTTTTTTCCCTTTTTTTTCCTAGTATGTTTCCTTTTTTCTTGTTTCTTCCTGCTTTTGATTATTTTCCCTCTCATTTTCCTTGTTTTCTTTTTAATTCTTCTAGTATATTACTTATTTTCTTTCCCTTTATTTAATCTTTTTGCTTTAATATTATTTTTTCCTTCTATTGTTTCTTTTTTTAGCTTTATTTGTCCTCCAAAAGAAATTTGTGCATAATGTTACAAAATACATTATGCACAAATTTCCAGATCGAGTGTGAGCTCCTATCTTTATGGGTAAAAGCAATAAAAACAATCTGAAGAGGCTACGGGAGCCGAAAAACAGACGGCTCTTTGTCGCCAGCCGAGCCGAAAGAGCCGCTTAACGAAAAAGAGAAGGATTTGAGTGAGAGGAGCGACCAGGTAAAGGCAATTCACTAATAAATTCTGCAAACACGTAGCACAACGCACAACACATAACCAGGCACACACAGTCGACAGGCAAAGAGTTCAAGACGAGTAAAATTAATTATAACAGTCTTTCCTTAAACGCATTTCTTTTTCCTTTCCTGGCTTTTTTGGCTCCACCCAATACCTTCCTGCCCTCCATTGTACCAGACTCATACCATTCAATTTTTTCTGCGTTCATTTTAGCGCCACAGAAAAGAAGAGTGGTGGTGGGCCAAATCAACTTAAAATTTGGGAGTAGGGGAATTCCTGCAGATGGTAAAACTCACCTGATCTGTGGCCAAATAATTGATTATAGAATCAATGCACGAGTAAGTTTAGATCACAGTGACAGATACATGTTCAAATTATTTTTCTCATCCAGCTAGCCAAAACTACACTTTGACATGAGCCGGCCTTTTTGGGAGGTCTCCTGTTGCTTAGTAATTCTACCTTGTACTTTTTTGCACTCACTTTTGGTTGCACTACGCAATACAGTCACATCTGAAGGTCAAAAAATACACACTGTCTCTTTATCTATTTAAACTTCTTTATGAATCCAGATTTGTGTGTGTGTGTGTGTGTGTGTTTGAGATTGTATTTAGCTAGGTTTAGTGTCAAGGAACCTCCATTTAATACACAAATAATCGGTAAATATCAGCTTTCATGTGGTCTGGGAAAATGATGGATGAATAAAGGTATTTCTCACATAGGTTTTTTGTGTACCACAATGTGACTCAAATGATTTTTAACAACTTTTTTGAAGTTCCGATTGTCGTTGCAAGATCTTGAATCAACACCTGCTCCATCCGTCAATTTACTGTTGTGCAGTTTGTGAACGTGCGCTAGCATGTTTCGCCTCAAGCGAGCTGAGATACCTGAGAAAGTGCATCCTGATTTACAACCTTTAAGGGGTGTTTATAACATTTAAAAGGAGATAAATGCACGACACAAATACAGGTATGCTTTTGAAAAAAAAAAAAAATGTTGGCTTCCTTTATGGGCTGGTGAGAATAACGAGGATGGCTGTTTCTAAAACATGGCTAATATTTATTTTATAAATACTAAACTGAGGAGTTTTGATGATATGTCACTAAGAATAAAGGTTAAGCTTAAAAAGTGTGTTTTCTTTTGCCCTCTAAATGTCACTGCATTTTGTAGCGCAATCGAAAACAAGTACTATCAATCCTAAAGGAAGAACACAAACTACACAGTAGTCAAGTCATGTTTATTTGTGATGCCCTGAATCACAAGGAGTCTCATAGGGCTGCACAGGCCACAAACTATTTCAAGACTATTGTTACACCATCCCCTAATCTAAAACCTACAGGAGGGCAAGGAAAAACCCAATACCTTAGCACGAGGAAAATGAAGAAATCTACACAGGGTTAAAGCACAAGGAGAGTCAAATTCAATACTTTTTAATGCCTTTTAAAATCAAATCTAAGACAATGTCAACCACAAAAAAAAAAAACACACGCACACAATTGAAAAAAACAAACCCCCAAAAAACACAAATGTTTCTTGCACACAATACATCATTCACATAACCAGACACAGCTCTTAACAATCACAAAAAACGTTTGTCGGACAGCCAGTTTTTACTAAATCTACACTTTAACATGGTCCAAAGTACTAACCATTGTTCAAGGTTGCCATGTGTATTGTGGATAGACCTAAGACATGTGACTGCTCTGAAATGCTCGACTGAAACCAAATCACCATTTTGATAGTTCCGTTATTGTGATCCCACGATGTTGCCACAAAAGTAAATCGGTAAATATTGCCTGCGTTGATTTATACTCATCCATATGGACAATATGTTCATTGAGGTAGCGTTAAAAGTTTATTCTTTAAAAGCTTTTTTTAAAGTACTTAGTAATAATTTTAATTTAACACTTTTAACATTGTCTTAGTAAACATAATGTCCTAATACAAGAGTGTTAAATTAACACTGCGAATTTGAACGCTAAGTAAATCTACCTTGTGCTTTTTTCGCACTTGCTTTTGGTTGCACTACACAACTCTTATGAATGTCCAATAATACACAAGCTTAACATTCATTCTTTGCGCCATTTAATCGAAACTCCTCAGTTTAGTAATCAGAAAAAAAATATTGGCCATGTTTTAGAAACAAAGCCGTGCTCTTTATACTGTGGACTCTTTAAGTGTTAATTTAACACAGTTTTAAAACGTACTAATGTTCTTTTTAACACCTAAAGAGTAAACTTTTAATACTACCTCAGTAAACATATGGTCCTTTTCAACGAAGGTTAAAATACAACTGGTAATTTTTCTCTTCACATTTTTTTGGTCAGTGAGGTTTTATCGTTTTTGGGTACACTATGGTGGAAAGGTATGTCATCTTCCTCTAAGTGACATTAGTGCAAAAAAAAAAAAAAAAAAAAGGTCATTTCTCAACCTAATAGTCTTTTTTTAAATTCATTTTAAAGGTATTTTGTGTATTTTTAAATATCCCTGTTTTTAAGGAGGCTCTAATTAATACACACTGTCTCTTTGATAAAAAGCTTTGCTAACCATAGAAAGCTCCCATTATCACTGTAAATATAATGTTGTAAGCCACCACGTAGGATAAAGTGTTTAACATTTTACTATAAAACCAACTGTTAATGTGTTATTTGTGTTAGAGGTTTGGGAATTTCTGATCATAATCAACAAACTTAGACCAATAAAGAAAATATCTTACTTATTCCCAGTGGCTTCTGGATTCTCTGCCTGATCCTAAATACAGTAGCTTTTTGATTTTTCTTCTAAAAAATGTATTCCATACACTGTTTTAGAAACCTCTAATAATGTTAATTTACAAGTGAAAACATTCTAAGCAGTCAGTCTCATGAGTGTTGCATAAGAATTTATGTATACCACAGCCATATCCCCCTAGTGGGAGGTGGCTAGAGTCCTTTCTGACTCTTTTTGGGAGATTGATTCAGAGAAGGGGATTCCCAGCCCCCTCGCTCAACCCAACTGAGGTGTTGGGAGTCATTAGGTGACCAAACCCCCCAATTCCAACTCTTAATGCTGAACGTCAAGCAGGGAGGCAACAGGTACCAATGTTTAAGTCTTAGGTATGACTCGGCCGAGGCTTGAACGTCAACCTCCCAGTCTCGGGGGAGGGCGCCGTACCCCCAAGGCCACCGAGCTGGTCAATTTAAATCGAACTATTTTGAAAAACGTATTAAAAGGTGCCCTTGTATCTTTTGTATTTCTATATTTGGCCCCTAGAGGAACTCCTCTGTTCTAAATACTCCATATATGATCGTTTTAGTGATACTGAACAAAATGTGCTGCAACCTGAGCCCTGTTGTTGACGCCAAAGACTAAGACACACATCCAACAAACACCACAGTACATACACTTCATAGTACGCTCTTTTTTGTATCAGGTAACATGTTTACATGTTCTCTCTTTATAAAGATTGGAAGGAATATTGAATATCAATCCATATTATTTGATATTTGTATGAATTGAGTAAAGAGCACGATCATGAATAATTAAGGTATAGTTTAACAGTGGTTAGCACGGTTGCCTAACACGCGAAAGGTCCCAGGTTAGAGAATGTGTGGAAAACTATGGTGGCCTGGAGAGAGATGGGCGCTACCAGGCTGTACTAGCCCAAGACAGACCACAGGAAATGGTGCTCCTAGGACCCCTAAAGCTTAAAGGATGCAAAAAAAAAACCATAATGTGTTTTTGCGTTTGCGATTTTCCAACCACCAGATTATCATTTTCGCAAAATGTTTTTACTCTCTGCTTAAGCTTCCAGATAGGGAACCTGCACTTGAGTGGGGAACATCTCTAGGGCAACCAAACTCAAAATAATTAAGATAATAATAATAATTATATATATGGTTTTATAGTAAAATGCCAGAGGCTAGTACAGTAAACAGTCCATGGTGGGGGTGAGAGAGTTTCCTAATGGTGTTTGTGGCTCGGGATAAACCGTAAGATGGTAAAATGGATGCAGAATAAAACAGATGAAGTATCTGTTTATGTGGCGGAGGAATGCACAGTGACTTGTGCCCCCGCAGTCGGCATGTGTGCAATGTGCATGTGATTGGGGAGCAGCACACATATGTACAACTGCACATGTTCTAAATGTCCTCACAACCATGAAAGAACATCAAAATCCTTGCAAACTTCAAAGAACTGATTTGAAAATCAATTTATGTCACAGATGTTTGCCCCCCTGTGTCACCGTTGCCCACGGCGTGCAATTGGCCCCCCGTTCGGCGCCAGCTGCAGCTCGTTGACTGATTGGCTTCCCTCCTATTTAAGTTCAGTGCTCTCAATCACCCTTTGTCAGTACGTCAACGAACCTCTGCACCCGCGAGACGTGTGTTTTGACTCTGTCCGGTATCCTGTTTGTGTATCCTGCCCGGTATCGATTTCGTCCTGTTTTGATATCGGCCTCCGGTCTCCAGTGTCTGGTCTCGTTCCCGTCTATCTCGTCCTGTCTGTTATCTGTCTCCAGTCTCCTGTATCTGTTATCTATCTTGTAAGTCCCGTTCTGTCAGGTCTCGACACCATCTGTCCGGTATCGGGTCGTGTAACTGGTATTGATCTCGTTGGTCTCCAGGCCAGACTGCTGTCTTTCTTCTTCCGCCCAGCGATCGCCGAATCACTGGCGTTTGTGTTAATGTGCATGACTCCCCCATTCCCAGAAAATAAAGCTCGTGTGAGAAACCTTACGCATCTGGGTCCTGTTCCAGTTCTTGACACCCTGTTAGACTACATGATTTAGACCTGGAAGATAGTACTACTAATAAATGATATTCTAAAAAATATGATAAATTGTATAAAAAAAATGACAATGTTAGATCACAATATTTTGAATTTTTAATCATTTTAATAGCAAAGAATTATATCAGGCGGGGTCATATGGTAAAATACTGATTAGCACGTCTGCCTCACAGGTCAGAGGTCTGAAAAACACAACTCAACATACTAATCTTTTCTATCTCCATTCAAACTCGTACTGCAAAGTCCCACTGTTTTGGGCCAACAATGTGCACACGTCATGTGCTGAGCTGGTGATTACGTTGGCTGAAAAGGGTTCTTCAGAAGAACTACAACTACTCAACCACTAAAACACAGTGTTTTCAATTTATGAACTGTTTTTGCTTACTGTGGAATAGGATTTGCGGACCTTTTTTTGGTGGGACCTGGCAGATCAATGGAATGCCATGTATTCATTGCTGGGATAAAAAAGACAGCATGTGATGGAAAAGCTGCGCAACCTTTGAGAAAGTAGGCCACGGAGTTCACTGAGGCGGTCTGAAAGCCTCCCTTGGCTGATTCGGGGAGAAATAATGGGGCCATCCAATTGAGTGGCAGCAGGCTGCATGGCAAGGAAGCGAAAACCAGCAGTTTGGATGCTCTTGCCAAAGGAGCAGCTCGTCAAGAGCCGCTTAAGCGCTGGTAATCTGCAGAAGTTGGCAGAGCTATCTTCTCCACCCTCAATGCTTTGAAAAGAAGAAAGAAGAAAGAACTGCCATTTTTGCATTAAACAACGTTGAGTCGGACAAGATTTGTGATTGGAAAGTGCTCTTTTTGACTAAATGGCAGCCTCTGAGTTGAATATTTGGCCCCCTCTTTTCACACCATTCCTTAACACTACACTGTGGTGCTGTGGAATTCACTGCCCACTGACATTCGATCTGCAACCTCAGTGGAACTGTTAAAATCTAGGCTTTAAACACACTCCTATTCTATGGCTTTTGAATGACCTATGTTTCATGTTTACGATGTCAGTGTATTCTTTGTGGATGCTATTGCAAAATCCATTGCAGCCTGGTCATCTTGGAAGGGGGATTACCTCTTGTGCTGTCCCTTCTCAAGGTTTTTTCATTTTCCTCATGTTGAGGTTTTGAGTTTTTCCTTGCCCTCATGTAGGTTTTGAGAGTATGGTGTAGTCTGAAGTTTGTAATCATCTGTGGTCTGTGCAGCCCTTAAGACTCCATGGGATAAAGGGGCTATACAAATAAACATGACAAACATGACAACACAATATCTGCTGTGATTGTACAAGTTTTTTAGAATACCACTTTTCTCCCTCTACTTCTTAAAATTGAAACAAAAGAACAAAATATTGACTTGTAACCATAGGCATAACTCGCACACCTTTAGGGGTGCTTTAGCACTCCCAAATTCAACCCAAGCACCCCAAAAACTTTCCCTTTTTCCTAAATAAAGGAAAGGGTAGGCTAAAATGATGAAAAACTCTATATAATTACCTCCACAAAAAAGTAAACACAAAAAAATGTGGACAACGCAGTGTTGGAATTACTTTACTGCCCTGAAATGGTTCAGTCCATTTGCTTCCTAGCACTGCATTGTAGTATTTCTGCAGTCATGTTTTTGTATTGTTTTCTAAAATCAATTTTCGTAGTATTAAAGAGGTTGTATTTTTGTAGCATTCCGGCAGTTGTACTATTGTAGGATTTCCTCAAGACTTTTTAAAGTCTTGCTTGAGTTGTATTTTTGCAGTATCTCTGTAGTATTTTTGTAGTATTACATGAGTTTCATTTATGTGGTATTTTTGTAGAATTTTTAGCGTATAATTGTACATTTATTTTGTAGTATTTTGTTAGTATTTCCACATGATTTTGTAGCATGTTTGTACTGTATCTCCTAGTGTTTTATCGTATTAATGTACCGGTAGTTGTATTTTGATGTGTTTCTGTCATAAAGTATTTTAGTAGTATTTCTGTTGTAATGCTATGTGGCAGTCGTTTTGTATTATAGTGTTACTCTAATGGTATTTATGTAGCATTTCTGTAGAAGTGTTTCCACACCAATATCATTGTAGTATTTCGATAGTATTTTTTAAAATATTTCTGTGGCTGTATTTTTTGTAGTTTTTGTTGTTGTTATGCTTGTGTAATAGTATTTTTGTAGCATTTCTGAAGAAGTATTTTGAAGTGTTTCCATATTACTATCATTTTAGTATTTCTTAAGGATTTTTAAATATTACTGTGGTTGTATTTTTGTATTTTTTTTGGGTTGTTATGTGTCTGTAATAGTATTTTTTTATAATTACTGTTGTAGTATTTTTCGTAGTATTTTGTATTTTTTTCAAATCATAATGAAGACAAAATAATACGTTAGACCCCATTTTTAACACTAAATTTGATATTTAGTTTCGTAGTCATTTTGTTGTATTTTTGTTACAGACACACAAATGGACAATGGGGACAAAGTTGGCACATAAACAGGTTTTCTTTTTTAAATATATAAATATATATATATATATATCCATCCATTTTCTGCGCTGCTCATCCTCAGTAGCCTTGCGGGGGCCCTGGAGCCTATGCTAATCTTCAGGCGGGTGGCAGGAGACACACTAAACTGGTTGCCAGTCAGTCTCAGCGCACAAAGGAGATTTAACTCACTCTCCCATTCACACTTAGTGACAGTATTTACCAACACAAACTAACATTTTTTATTGCACTTTGGGGCTATGGTTAAGAAGCCTCATTAATGAGAAACAAACCAACAAGGAAGACAGTGGTACAGGTTTAAATAAATGATTTATTTAGGTCACTATGCACAATCTATACAGATCAAAGCAATAATTGACCGATAGAATCTATAACTTGTTATAATAACTTTTCATGTCACAATAGAGCATAGTGTTGTATGTACAAAGGAAGACATTGACACGAAAGACAAAACCAATTGGCAAAAACTATTATATGTTTTTTCTCTGCAAGGGACAACAGCAAACCTAAACAAATTAAATCATAGATGCCTTTGTTACATTTGGTTCCACTGTTAAAAAACTAGATCATATTCAGGTCACTATTGCATAATGTAGGTGAAATTTATCAACAAGGCAATTATTATACAGAGAATCCTCGGTTTTCGCGGTTAATGGGGACCAGAACCACCGGTGAAAAGTGAAAATCTGCGAAGTAGTATCGCACTTTATTATTGGGGTGCCCTTCATTTGAAAGGACTTGCTGACTGAGAATCAGAGCGAGAGAGAGAGCAAGAGAGAATAAATACAAACTCAGTACCTATTTCAAATTAGTTGATGTTTCTTTGGCGCACAGCTACCAAAAAGCTGAGCGAGAACAATAAAGAGAGAGAGAACAAGGGCTTCGGCATGATGAAGGATTAGGACATACTGTTAGCGAGATGTAGAGGAATGCATAGCAGGTGACCGATCACAGAACAGTATAAAAGACGTTATGATAAAAATTGGCATCAATGATCTCAAGTCAAGGGGTGCTGGTGGATCAGCAGGAAACTTGGCTTCCCCAGCCACCCCAATCTCATGCAGTAGAAAGCATACGTTGCTTTTATTTTCTTCAGTTTTTTTTTTAAATCTTTTTTTAACATTGCATGGCCAATCGGCTTGAACTTTGGCTGCCTGAAACGTTGCTTAATGCTGCCGAAAGCATTTTTTTTTTTTTAAATGAATTTTTTTCCCCCGCGAAGGAGTGAACTAGCAATAACTGAAGCGCAAACTAGCCAAGGGTCTCTGTATTTTTCATTCTTAAAATATGTCACTTTTGGACAGTCAAGGAGAAACTATACATACACTTTCAATCTTTGAGCAAAAATAATAAGGGTAGGCAAAATATTTTTACGGAAATACTGTATACATATCTCTATATATTTATGCAGCACAGATAAAATCTATATTAAATAATTCTCCGCACTCTCAGTAGAATCGTTTCTCGTAAAACTCTGTCTATTTACAGCGTATTCACATCCAGGTAGTTCATAAATACAAACACCAGTACCATCCTAGTATACAGCTCGAATGTCAGAAAACTGGTAACATGTCGCCAGCTCGGCGATATTTCGGTACCTGATGCCAACGAAAGTTAACCAGCTTTGTAGTACCCTGAAAGAGTGGAGGTGGATTCGGCACGTGTGGATGACAACATGGAGGAATGACCTCTGACATTTAGCGTTGTAAGACTTGGAAAGATCAAATAAAATGAAAACAGCTTCAAGTTTAAGCTAATGTGAGAACGGTGTTACATGTTAAAACAGCTGTCACACTAACAAAATATAAGATACATTATAATAGTTGGAGATCGTGCAAACAACTGAGATGTGTTGTGATTGATGCAAAGGGGGAATAGTCTGCATAAACCGTACAGTATGTTCGTGATCCGATGCAACTTTGTATTAAATATTGGCGCTTTAGTTTCACTTCCAGCTTCAGAATTTCAGACCAGTAATGGTTCTCAAACTGTGTGGGTCCATAGATACCGGAGAAGTGACTGTACATCCAACAAACTCATAAAAAATGGATGCAAGTTATTTGAAATGGTTTCTTGTCGGTTAGAAGTGAATAAAAAAACAGAATGAATGGCTTAGCCAAACATCGTGCAAAAAGACTTTGAATTGAGCAGTTGTTTGGGGATCTAAAGACAATACACTACTGTAACTTCTGAAACTTAGCGAAAAATTCAAACTTGTTCAATTGGTATATGATCTTGCTTGTTTCAAATATTATTTTTGTGGTGCGATTTGTTTTGTAAAAGAATAAAATAAGGCAAAAAGGTGAACAAAATAAGTATATATATATAATATATATATATATTAGTTATCATAAACGACAGTGGAACTAGACTTTTTTTTTACTTAAAATTGTATTTGAATTAATTAATGCATCTACTCTAATTTTACTCACTTTTTGTAGTTTACTTTTGATACATATGAAACAATGTCCGTATTGAAAGTATTTGTCCTCAATAGGGATGCAACTATTGTTCCACTAATTGTCTCAATAGTTAGTGACGATTAAAAGAATTGTTAGTTGCAGCTATAGTCCTTAAAATTGATAGTACAAGTTGCTTTGATTCAAACTTCTGGTCAGAGTTTGTCTACTTATATACATGTACATATATCATATATACCGAGGTTGCACGATTTTAGAAGAAAATAATAATTGCCAGTTTTCAGACCAGTTTAGCAATTTCAACGCGATTTTGGTTTTTAAGAGCAAAGTGCAATTTCTGTGCTAGTTTCGTTTTTTTGTGAGTACCTAATCAAAGCGAGATGCTTTACTTTAAGAAAACAGCACATTCTTCCGGGGGGTTTAGTTAGGGTTGCGGTGGGTGGTTGACTTAGAGTGATTCTTGAAATATTTGTCTTGCCTTTATTGTCAAGTGCTCTTAAAACTTGCCTCTGATCGGCTGGTACTGCGCTTATAACCCGAACTGTGACAATTCTTGGTGGCCAAAAAATCCATTACTCAAATAACAAAAGGGGAAAAAAACACAAACACAGAACTAAAAACCCTTGAAAAAAACGACAGTGTATTGTGATTACACAATCGCACAACGTCACATCGCAACGTCGATTAGATTTAGGTTAATCTTGCAGCCCTAACATATACCATATCCATTCCAGCATAGCGTGTGCATATGTACTAAGTGCCCCCTTATTTTTCATTTAAGACTGTAGAAAATTTTGTTTCAATTTTTCTCAGCTCAAACTAAGCATTGTAAGTGACAACCGTTGAGGCGAGGCGGCTAAGAGTTAGTGGTCTGAACCCGCACTTGTGCTATGGGATCCCCAAGCGGCAGTATTGTAATGCGTGATGTATGTGGACAGATTTTAGTTGCAGACCCCAGTTTGAGAACCACCACTTTACTTTTTTCAGATTTCCATTCATCCGCCTCCCCGGGAGTTCTTATGTTACAGATGGTGTGCACAAAATGCGCTTGTACCGTTCCGGGGGATCGTAAAGTAAGCATTAAAACTCCGGCTCACGTGAGCAAGGTAAGGAGGTGGCAAGGGCAGTGCATCAGATAAATATATATATCTTCACAAATATAGTTTCTCATGCTTGGTTAAAAAAATAAATTGTGAGAATAAATACCAACTTAGGAAAATAATTTGAATGCAACTTTCTAAAATAGTACTACTTTACTTTCCCGAGCGGTTTACAATAGAAGCTTAGAAGGACACTCTGCAATAAAATAGATTGCTGCTTTGCTTGAAAACAGAGAACATTATTGACATTTAAGGCATTGGGCAGGGACCCATTACACATTCCGCCTTTAGGAATAAATAAACTCATCAAATATAGTTCTGTACTCAGTGTACCTCTCACGCTTCTCGGGAGTCAGGTTTCATGGTAACAGTGTTCACTGACTTAATAGTTTCGGCATAATACATACACTCCCAATTTACCGACATGCATAAATCTGGGCAGCGGAACACTTATGTGCATTTTCATATGGCGTCCAGGAATTTGCATGCCATCTCCTCTGGGTGCAGAGGTCAAAAGCGTGGTGGACACTCCTTTAATCTGTAAGAAACAACAAAGAGGAAAATATTTAGTTATTTAAACATCCATTGTACACATAAAGAATTTAATGAAATAAAGCATCAGATGAACTACCGTTAGTCAATCCAAACACACAGCTATATGTTTGTTGATATGAAACAATGCATCCTCTCAAAAGAAAACAAACATTTGAGTCTTCGGGGTAAGCATGCAGAGAATGGAAGTTCAAAAGTGTTTCAGCAGCAGTTATAATTACATAATCCGGGACTGGAGAGCAATGGGGGAAGGGTTGGGGGGGTCTAGTAAGGGGATGCTGCGTTGCTATGACCACAAAAGGAGCCGCTGACAGACAAATGAAAAGATGATAAGTACAATGGTGAATCAGCTTTCGAATGTCTCGGCCCTTGATCCTCAACCCAAATTAGCAAGTAAAATTTGCCCTCGTTTCGGCCACATTTTAGCTATACAACGGCCCGCTTTGTGCCGCGCTGGTCTCCACCCTTCAGAACTGCTCTCGCTTAAAAAGTAAAGTACGGGTAAGAGAAACAATGGCTATGCTGAAAGTGAGTGAAAGGGCCTAATTCAAAAGCCTGTCGTGGCCGGTTGGAAATGTTTAAACAGGGTACTAGTACCCATCGTGAAATTAGAAACGGGTAGGGGTTGAGTTCGGACTAAAAGGCAGTGATGTTCCACTAATACGGTACGTTGTTGTTGTACGGAAGAGTTAAGAAGACACAAGTAGAAGGATAGAGTGAGAAGAGATCAAAGAACTAACACGGTCGTTAATAAATCACAGTTCATAGTTCACGGATCCTTTAACCGCATGGGCACCAATGAGGACTCAACTCTGGTCAGCTAAATCACATGTGATAAAAAAACTAAATAAAACATAATATTAGAATATACAGTATAGGCAATATTCACGAGGTAGTGCTTTTAAACTTGCCTAAGTTGTAAGTGCATAAAACAAAATAAATAGTGCAATGACATTAGCAGAAACACCTGGACTGAACCAGACCTCAACCGACAACCTGGAACGAATTGAGTTTGAAAGTTGAAGCATTTATCCAGCCCAGTGCTTCTCAATTATCCTCAGTCATGACCACTCTTGGAGGAAGATATGCTCTCACACCCACCCAGTGAGACTGGTACTGCCCCCTAATGTAGTGAAAGTGCAATTCCACTATATTCTAGGTCAGTTTTAAAAACATTTAAAATATCCCCGAGGTCAAACATGTCCCCCTTGAAAGAGTCTCGATGGCCCTCCAGGAGAGCCCGTCCCACGATTTGAGAACCACTGATCTAGTCCAACTACATGATGTTGTAAACAAGCTGTTATTCAGACGTGCTTTGATTTAGTAGCAGGCAGCATCTAATCAAAGCCTGCTGTCTAATCTGTTGTACAGAGGCCGTAATCTCATCTGGAGCCGGGGTCGGCACTACCCTGGCCATGCACTTATTGAGCAGCTAACAAACGCGTCAATCTGGAACATGAAAGCCTACTTTACCCGCACACCACGTATGCACAGACTGGAAAACAGGACTTTGTTGTGCTACATTACATGTATAATTGTTTCTTGCAGTAACTGGTGACACGGGCCTATTGTGCTTTGATACACATGTGTGCTGTACATGTCTCTGGGAGTGCATCGATATGGGTCATTTTTTATTTTTTCCCCTTCAAATGGTTGGTGGGCTAATAATTACCGTTAAAGTTGATGCACTGTTGGTTGGATTGTAATGCAAAAGTTATCAATTCTTATAGAATGCAAAATTACAATTTAAGGTTCATCAGGACAGAGGCATTCTGAGCTGCTTATTTCCTTAATTATTTGCTATGTAAACCAAGTGCAACCACAATATTCAGCTTTCTGAATTATTTATTTGGTCTCAATGCAATTCTTCATTTACTTACTATTGAAACGAGTTAGCATGATTAGTTTATATTTTTTTGGTCATTGGTTCTATTGAGATTTATATATAAATAAAAATCAAATCTGTGCTACTTAAGGCATTTGCTGGATTGTGTATAAATTTACATTAATTGAATTGGAAAACTGAAGAGATACCCAGCCCTGTAATCAAGTTGATGTAATACAGGTTAAAGTCACTCTAACATAATGTGAATAAAAACATTGCACTTAGTCAGAATATATATTAAAAAAACACGTGCATAATACTTGTATGTACTGCACATAAATGACGACAATAGAGCTGGGTAGTCAAGTCAAGTCAAGTCATGTTTATTTGTAATGCCCTTAATCACAAGGAGTCTCAAAGGGCTGCACAGACAGACCAGAGATAATGCCAAACTATAGCCCTATTACACCAAAAATATGCATTTTTGGGGGAATCTGTGTTGTTGACTTTAAAATTGTTGAGCATAAAAGGGTTAAAATTATTTTGTATCTAATCTTTTTTGTAGATTTATAAATATTTCATTACATTTGCTGTGTTTCAGTGTCAATGTTCTTATATAAAAATGTAAAGTTTTGTTTTTCTATCGCTCCTTTTCCCTTTGTTACTATATTTTTTGTTTTTCTTTGTTCTTTTAAATGCGATCAAATAACTCAGATGAATTTATAGTTGAAAACTTTCTGTTAAAACCAATTTAAAGTTAGTTATTCTTGTCTGACCATTTTGCACAGGATGTATTTTAAATCAATAAAACAATTTAATTAATGTGCATTGGGTGTGGTTTATTATTGAACAATGATTAAAATCATAATAGTCTCGACACATTAAAGAAATTACGAATTTATGACTGACTACAGAGGCCAGCAGTAGAATCCATCTCATCTCATCTCATCATCCGTACCGCTTATCCTCATTAGGGTCGCGGGGGGGCTGGAGCCCATCCCAGCCATCTCCGGGCAATGGGCAGGGGACACCCTGAACTGGTTGCCAGCCAATTGCAGGGCACACAGGGACAGACAACTCATTCGCTCATTCACACCTAGGGACAATTTGGACCGGCCAATCCACCTGAAATGCATGTTTTTGGAATGTGGGAGGAAACCGGAGTGCCCGGAGGAAACCCACGCAAGCACGGAGAGAACATACAAACTCCGCACAGGAAGTCTGGAGCTGGATTTGAACCCACGACAGGTTCCCATGACATGAACTTTGCCGCACAAGCGCTAACCACTGCGCCGCCGTGCTGCCAGTAGAATCCAATTACACCCAAATAAACTGTTCTAAAGTATCAACATAATAATTGAACTGTACAGTACAAAACACAATTGATAGTTTTTTTTAAATGCATTTGGTGTAGATTTTTGCAAACCTAAAGGAAAAAAAAAAAAGTTTTCCCCCAAATGTGGTTTACCCTAATCAAAATCAATAAATAAACCGGGATCAAAATCGACAGAGCCAAGATCTCCCAAATATTCAGTGCTGTTGAGATCAACAGATGTCAATCTTTTATTTCCTATTTTAGTAATTTAGTTGTGAAACAGGGCAAATTTGGCTCCAGATGGGCAATCACTTCTCCTATTTGATCGTTATAACCAAAATGACCTACCGGATTTTTCGGACTATAAGCAGGTATTCATACATTGGCTGGGGGTGCGACTTAAACTCCAGGAAGACTTTTCTCTGAACTTTTTAACACATTATTACAGTGTATATAATTTCACATGTTATTTTCACACTAAACCGCAAGAGCCTGTGTTGATAATTAGAACCATGTTGTATTGTGACAAAAAAATGTCCCACTTTACTTCCCAAAAGGGACACAAACATTCAGAAGATAAGGCGTTATTCGGGCAAAGTACATATTTTACACTTGCTGTAAAGGGATTTCTATACAATATACAAATTCTACTGTTCTAGTACATTTCCCCGAAAAATGAGATGCAAAGTCATTATAGGTATGTTTGCGCAAGTGTCATATGCTGGGGCGTGGATGGCAGTGGGGCTTTCATGCTGGGGGATATTTTTCGCCACAACACCGGTAATCTAGAAAAACAACTGAGAAGAGTGAACAAAATGTCACCGAAAAGAAAATCATATGCTGCAGATGACAAGCTGCAAATTGTAAAATGTGCAGCCGAAAATGGTAATCGGTAAATTTCAAGGATTTCAAGCACCTGTAAGAACCCTGATTTTAAATTACCTTTCAAGATGACATGCATGCTTTCAGAGTTGCAACTTATACTCCATTGCGACTTATGAGTGTTTTTTCCTTCTTAATTGTGCATCTTTTTGGCCGGTGCAACTTGTACTCCGGAGCGACTTAAAGCCCGGAAAATACCGTAATTCGCCATTTTTGTGACGAACCACTGGTGTTGAAAGAGTAGGCGGATTTAAGAGAAGGTGGACGAGAATGTCGCTTTTCTTGAAGATAAATTCCATAGAGCGGACAGGTCGTTCTCTCTTTGAGCTATAGGCGTGCCGGATGGTGTGCTAGTCACAACCACAGTCCAAATAGGTAAACCAGTAAACAATTCAAATGAGCATGACGGAAAGAACATTGGCAAAGATGTTTAAGGCCACTCTTTGGCCTTCAGAGGTTTGGCCATCTGCCACGAGCACATTTTCTCAATCACATGTCCACTGAACAGGTCAGTTCATTTTGTCAACAATATGGACTGTAACAGTAATGTAGCCTAATATGTGTCACGATATGGGTTCATCATACCTTCAACCCTTATCTGTGGTCATTTTAGTTAAATTAAATAGTCTTTAATATTATTGATAACAACGTAGTAAACATTGTATGCAATGAGATAAGATGTGGCACTTCGGGGTAAACATGTAAGAAAGACTTTGAAAAGAAAAAAAGATGAAAGTCTATCGGGTAGAGGCAGAAAGCAATATTTACAACATGGTGCTTAGAGACTGGTCAAAGTTATGATAATAGCAATGTTTTATACAATAGATTCTGCTCATTATGATTATGATTGTTGTTTTTTTCTATAGCCATCAATCTTGTTATTATTGTACTATAAAAAGTACAAATACGTTTATGTTGACATTGGGCACGGCCGTGAAAAGATTAAACATTAAACAGGTATGTGGTGCAGAAAAGGTTGGGGACCAATGGTTTATATGGTATATATGAATTGTATTTTCCTATTTATGTATTTCACTCATGTACCACGGTTTGTTCGACAGTGAAAGAGGGAGACATCCATCTAAAGGGGAAGTAAATCCTAAATTTTTTCTTGCTTTGTTTCCTTTGCTATGGTATGTTGAATACACACTCACTCTTAAAATATTCTTATATTTTAGCAAACAATATTAATATAATAATAATATAATTCAGTTACTGGTTTGTCTGAGAAAAAAATGACAAAAATGTATATAATTATTCTCCTCTATCTAGGGATGAAATGTTTTACTTCCAGAATAATCCCTTTTAAATGGAACCCTTATCACGCATGTTTTTCAAATAATGAAAATGCAACATTTATAGCCTAAGATTTGTCAACAATATGCGCAAAACCCAAAAACAAAATGCAACACTCACACATAAGCCGGATGACCAATGTTGGAATTTTCTTCAACACTACTGTACATACATGTAGTGTAAATATAGGTCATCAGAATGGATCAGTTAACAATAACATGTAACCTTGAAAAAACAAGCACACCATCATTGGTCGTTACTCGTGACCCAAGTAAAGGTGATGCACTTTTCTGTCGGCAGAAACCCGAGAAAGGGGTTGCTACCTTTAACTCCTGTTTTGTTGCTAACCTCCAGTTGACATCCCTTTTTCTGACTAAAACAGGCAAACGTATTTTCATTCCACGTCTCGGTTGTTCTGATGGTGAATCATTAGAATGCCTAATTTGACATCTGCGTGAGAAAGCGTGCTTGAACCTGCCCCACTTTTGCACAGCAGTGTCACGGAGTCTTTGGTAAACAAACATTTAGGTTTGCCTAGCCAGTGAGTGTGTTTGTTAGCTAAAGAGCAACCATCCATTCTCCTTGTCTTTCTGTTATGCATACAATAGTCAGCAGAGGCCCCTGCCGCTTCAGCTTGTCTTACTTCTGCTAAGTGAAGGGCCTAATGAGGCAGAAGGGCCGGGTTTTGCACGCGTCTCCTTGTCCCGTTATGCATGCATTCATCCGCTCGTGCAATCACGTCAGCCGAGGAGCAAAACAAGTGACTGCGAATACCACAGACACAAATATGAGGAGAAAAAAAATGGTTGACATGCTCAAAAAACGGAAATGTCGGCCCTAATTTGGTTGGTGTATTTAGTGAACAATAAAGGCCCGGTGGGCTGCTGGGTAAATACTGACTGGTTGTATAAACGCAAACCCTATTATAACAAACGACACTTTTTGTTCACAGACGCTGCTGTTGTGCTTCTGTCGAGCCATATCTACTAATCTATTGAGACAGAATGCAAACTGTATACCGTACTTCGATGTCTCTTTAGCGAAGGGGTCGGGAACCCATGGTGCGTGAGCCATTTTTTGGCTCTTTTCATGAGTACATCTGGCTCGCAGACAAAATTTAATTCAGGAAAATGTTTTTTATATTGTTCCAATTTAGTTATACACATAGCCAATTCCGTACATGCAAGGCCTAAGCAACACTAAAATTTATCTTGGTTATTTATATCATATATATATATATATATATATATATAATATATATTATAATGTGTGTGTAAGCTGTATATATATTTATATAGGGCACAGTGTCAACTACAGTTTACAGTCAAGGTGTAGCACCAAGGGACACCATTTTGGCTGTACCTTACTAAGGAATCCTCCAATAGAAGTTTATTAAATAATGTATGTCCACAGTTAAAACACTTTAACATGAAAACCCACAGAACAAACTGTAAACACCCAAAGACGCAATATTTTATCTTACTTCTATCAGGCCTGTTTGGGGCGCCCCAAATGATGAAATAACGGAGTTTATTCCAACGAGTCTAAGAAATTCTATGTACTTGCATGCAAATCATGCGTTATTCACCTGGCTTAAAAAGTCATGATTGCAGCCTTATTTTTTCAAATGCTGCTCACCTTTAAATGTTAAATATAATGTGCTTTCTTTTTTAAATCTATATTTTCCCTGTTAAGAGGGATTTTGTGTGCTTCCTAGTGGTAAAAAGAAAGTTCATTAAAAATACAATATTAGTTTAAATAAGAAGAGAAAATACACAAATCCTCATATAAAGATGCAATTTTTTAAAACGCATGGGTCAAAACATTTGTATTTATTTTATATAACACGAGGCTCACCAAGAGAGAGCTGCCACATTGCTGCCAAGGGTAACCCAAAAACCAAAAAATCTTGTGAAAGGCTGACCAAAACAATAAGAAGAAAAATTGTGTGGTTTCGTCACATTGAGTCTCTTTAGATTGTATTCTTCCTTGTACTTTCGTTTTGGGTGCACTACACGATACAGAAACATTGGTGGTCAAGACGCTGTCCCTTCAAGGTGAGAAAACTGAGTAAAACATCTCTGTGGTTATTAAAAGAGAACCAGTAACCAGAGAACGACAAATACGACACTTTACATTTTTCCAATTCAAAGTGCTTCTTTTCGTTGTTTTTTTTATTAGAGTTTGGTAAAGCTTACACACCTTCTTTGAAATAAGAGGCATTTTTATGCCTTAGTAACCTTTTGCCGCAAGTGTTTCTTTCTCGGAATCCAATGAGGAATTTCATGCCATTAAACTACCTGACAGCCAGAGAGCAACACAAGCACTTAGTTGTTTCCCCGTTGGTGCCTGCAAGGACAGTCATTCGCAGAATTGCGCCAGATCTCACATGTCAGCGCTCAAAGCTCCACACGCCGTCACCGACCTTTGAATACTCACAGAAACATGTGAGCACAGTTCTGATTCACTGCAACATTTGGCCCTCTTCGTTTCCTACCGAGTCGATTGTTATAGTTGGTGTATACAGGCCACATGCACAGCAGCATCACCCCGCACCCGAAAGATTGTTTACTTCACTGTTCTTGGCCCGCACACGTTTCACCGCAGCCTCGTGGTGCCATTGCTTATTGTGTGTTCAAGTTAAGATCCGCCCGCTTGGTTGCTATTTGCGAAAAAAATTAAGGTACAAAAGCTGTAAACGCATGCCTTTTATTAAGTTGTTTTGAATGCAGCGAAGGAAAAGAGGTAGATTTTTTTTCAATGGCCATTACGAGTTGAATGGTGGATAGGAAAAAATAACTTGATATGTATTTTCAGAAATGGGGGATGGTACAATTTCAGGGAAGTTGGATTTTAAGGTTAGATTTTAAGGGCATACAATTCAATCTGATATGCTACGCCTCAGTTTCAGAGGGTATCATGGTGTAATGTGATTATTGCTGACATTTGATATTTATGAATGAACTTGTTATCAGATCACTAAAGATGAAATTACTTGAATTAAAAAATACCTCTCACCAATAAAAGATCATCCAATGTATTAGGCATAATGATCTAACTATCACAACAAAAGGTTGATGATATAAAACAAAATCATTAGTGGAAAAAAGATCCTTGTATCATTACAAAACAAAAATCACAACATGTTTTCGCAAATAACAGGAGTGACAAAAATAGTTCAAATAATACAGGTAGCTAACATTAAACTCAATGAGCAAAAATGTACCGTAAAATTCATACTATAGGCCGCGACTTTTTTCCCCAAGCTTTCAACCCTCCGGCTTATGGAACGATGCGGTCAATACATGCCAGGGGCGCCCGAGCAGTAAAGGTAAGAGTAAGACACGAGGAATATGTGTTGAGGAAGATGCAGGTTTAATGTACCATATTTTCCGCACTATAAGGCGCACCTAAAAGTCTTAATTTTTTTCAAAAGCTGACCATGCGCCTTATAACACAGTGCGCCTTATATATGGCTCAATATTAAATTCGCAAGGTCTCGCAACTTACTCAACAGCCGCCGACTCGATTTTACCCCGAACGTGGAGTAGTCCGCGGTGTATGCTGGGATTTATATACCGGCGTTTCATTGGCTAACCAATGTGTCAATCATCATTTGAATCGATCACTATTGGCTGAAGTTATTCGGCGCCTCGGATTGGCTAGATGGCCAAAACAAACCCTGCAATCGGCCGAGTTTAGCAATGGCGTAGCAAGTCCGCGGTGTATGCTGGGATTTATATACCGGCGTTTCATTGGCTAACCAATGTGTCAATCATCATTTGAATCGTTTACTATTGGCTGAAGTTATTTGGAGCCTCGGATTGGCTGGATGGCCAAAACAAACCCTGCAATCGGCCGAGTTTAGCAATGGCATAGCAAGCTTGCTACAGTACGCCATAAAGAAACATGTTTCATTAGTCTGTATTTGTAAATATTCTACTCTCCTGGATTTACTTCACTCACGGTTGTAAGAAGACCATGATTGCGTATCATTATTGAACGTGAGAACTTAGGTGAGTTATGCGGCTTTATATTTTCCCGGTATCTTGTTTTAGAACGATCTTGATGTTGCTGTGATGAGTTGAGTGAATTAAACTCAATTCCAAGTGTTTATTGTCATATGCTCAGTAAAGTTGTGAGCGAAAAAGAAAATAGAAACATAGAAATGTTTGGCATTTCTTGAATCCCAAGACTTTAACCTTCCGAATAATATTTGAAATGATGCATTTGAGTGACATCGTACGGACACCGCATCCGCACGTGTCTACGACACGTATTTGCTTCTTTGCAAGCTTTGGGAATGTTAAGGGGGTAATAAGTTGGACTGAACTATCTGACTGTTTTGTAGACGTTCCCATTGTAGCGCCTTACAATCCGGTGCGCCTTATCTATGGAAGATATAGGACCAAAAACTATTTTTTGGGGGTGCGCCCTATAACCCGGTGCGCCCTATAGTGCGGAAAATACGGTAACTTAGTGCTGTGTGCATATATAAAACTACCATGAACAAACCCTATTAATGGGAAATGTGTCAATGGAAAGGGGAGCGCTCTATACCATATTGGGAATTTTAATACAGTGGCAGTAAAACATTAAAATCTGACAACTTTGTTGTATCATTACATACACTCTTACTTCTTGATGAATTTAACGTATAATCATTTAAATCGGTTCAAATCGACACACAACTTGGATCTCAAAAGTTATTTTGAAAAGTGAAATTGATTTTGATTACATGCAATTATAGTGTTAGTATCAGGTTATATGTATTTGTTATTTAAATAATACAATTATTTTTTCCCCTCATACATATAAAATAAAATAATTTTGATTTCCTTATGTTAATAGGAAATATTACATTATAATTCTACTTTAATCATGTTTGCGTACTCCCACTATGGTGTGAATTCCCTTCAGCATGAGATTAAAGTAAAATCTGAAGGGCAATTTGGGGCTGCAATATATTCATATCGTGTTGTATGTCAAATGAACATCATGTACTTAGCTCCTAAAAATATGAGAAGTCTCACCTTTGGCAGTAGTTGCAGACTCCTTGAAGCCCAAGCAGACATATGGCGTGCTGTGTAATCCATTCATACCCTGTTTGCAGCTGCCGGCTGGCTTAAATCCAACCAGCTCTTCACGGTTGTTGTCCAGCAGATTCAAGGCAATGTAGTCGAGTCCGTTCGGGTATGCGGTCGAGCTCTGCCGGTTCGCGGGGCTACCGTACTCGTCATCGGAGCCCTCGCTGCTCCGCGAGGATATGTTTTCGACAGAGCTGTGCCTCTTCACTGTTTCCCCGCGGGCAAATGAGGGGAAGACGGGCGTCACGGTGGCCGTGGATGAGAAGGTCTCCGAGCTGTGGCGTCTGCGTCCTTGGGGGTTTGCCCGAATCACTTTGGCGGAGCAATCGGGGTCCAGTACGGAAGGGGAGACAGCTCCAAGGAGGAAAACACCAAGTCCTTCTGGAACCGCCGGCTCCTCGAGTGAATGCCTTCTCCCTCTGCTGCTCTGGCTAATTGAGAACCCAAGAGACAAAACAGAAAAGATTTAATTTAATATCAACATATTATTTTCTTAGCAAAATACAAAATAAGGCATGGGAGATAATACATTCTTAGGCAACATTAACAATGAGCAAAAGCATAAATTTCCCACTAAATATGGAACATTTCTAACTAATATAAGCAAAATGAATTATTTTTAATATTTACTTTTATTCTGCTCACAGTGTCCCGACCCAAAATGCTGAAATTTATCTAGAACAGACCGATGGAATATCAACCTCAAATTGTCTATCAGGCTAGCTTGTAGCCATCTGCATTTTCTTTCTTCCTGAAACATTGCGCACTAATACACGGTACAAAAAAAAATGCAGTCTTTGTATTTGTCTTCCATTCAAAAAGAAAAACAAGCTATTTGAAGGGAATAAAATCCAAAGATAGATCAATAATGAACCAGCAAACATCCAATAATATTGTGCTCTATTTATTTAGTAGTAGGCTTTAAAAATATCTCATTACTGAGAAAGAAAATTATAGAAATTAGTGAAACCTTGACTTTAACCAACCCATCAAAACAGTTACGGACCCAAGCTTCGAAATAGACAAGTATTTGTGTTCACAATTGGGACACTATGCAATATCTAGTGCCTCCTATTTGTATAAAAAAAAAACTTCAGTCAGTGGAAAAGAAAAAAAAAACTGATTTGAATAAAAGGCAAAAATACATGGACTATCATACTAATGTTAAGTTTGATGAATATTCATAAGTCGATGAATTTGCACTTCTTTTCCATAGTGGAATCCATACCTAGTAGTCACAGCCATGTTTGTCCGGCATCTTGTCGCAATGCTGTGATCATTTGGCACTGTTTTTTGTTTGCATTAGACAATACCGTGCCATCTCGTGGTCAATTATTACACAATGTACCTTTTGAGAAAACATTACATTTCTACCTACTGGCCTTAAATAGTATTATGATGAGCCCGAAGGTTGTGTTTCAAATTTGCCTCCATTTAGGTTTAAGATCAGCGAATGACGTAAAAACCATAGTTTTTTTGTGTGCATCCCTTTGAGAGTCTTTGTGAATAAAGCGAATAAAAATCAACGCGACTTGACTTAATTCCTGACTCACACAAAGCGTTAAATTCCAAAACTTCATGTAAAAAAACCTACAATTTACTATATGAATAAAAATAAACACACATACCTTGTTTGTAGTTGAGGAACAAGTTGCGGCGGTGAGCTGGTCATTCCAAACGTCATCTCTGTATATTCATGATGGCCTGCTTCGCCCTCTCTTGGTGTTACCTGCCCATCCGTGTGGAACACCCCATTCACCTCAGAGCTGGGATACAAGGGGAGACCTGGGACTCCATCTGGGATTTCTGCAACAAGCGCGGCAACGCCCTTCATCGGCTGGTGCAAGGCCATTTCAAGTTTCATGTAGGAAGTCAGACATGGCCTGGCGGAACCCTCGTCACTAGAACTCAGAGATGATGACTGGCTCTCTGTGGACTCCGTGGAAAGTGGTGAAATTCGAGTGCCACTGAAGTCAATATTGATGTATTCTCCAGGACTCTGGGGCTCACTAGTGAGTGGGTACTCGTGCATGCTCGGCAGGGTCCTGAGAGTGTCAAGGGACAGCCTGTTGGGCCTGCCAAGTCTTCCTCTGTGAGTCAGGTTTGGAACCCGGCTGTGTCTCGCTGGAGAAAAGGTTGCGGGGCTCAATGTCGGATCCTGGCCTGAGGCAGGTTGCATCATGGAATAGTGATCTGAATCTGGATCCCTCTGCCTCAGACTTTGAGGGCTCATCAACACATACTGGTCGCTGTCATCATTCTTGGAGCTTTGGACTTCAGCTGGGAGTGACAGGGAACTAGGCTGGTATGCCGGCCTAGCGGATGCTGGTTCTCCAGCCAATAAACCCAAGTAGAAGTCAGGTGGTGTCTGGAGTGCAGGTGGGTTTCCAGGTGACATGTTCATGTATTCCCCATGCCTGTCTGCACTCTCCACGGCGGACTTGGAACTGCACCACATTCGCATGTAACCGTTGTCTTCTAGTGAGATGCTGGAGGGAGAGCTGGTTTTGTAACTCCTGCTGGTAGCCCCACGAGGGTGAGCTCTGGGGTTCACAATTTGCTTTGGTGCCGAGACGCACATTGGGCTCATCGGCACGTAGTTGTCCACCTTGCTGGACTGCTGTGCCACACCGGGAGTCATGGGCATGTAACCATCATCGTCAAGGTTACTGATCGAGCTTCGGGATGAACCAATCTCTATGTCACCGTAATCTTCTGGATAACAGACCTTTGGTGAGGCAGTATGAGAGTTGTGCCCATCGTGGACTTGGATAAGTGTGTAATCATCTAGTGACGCAGAAGACAGAGGCGCCACTGTTTTCTGTTGACGTGGCGTGGTTAGGGAGTGAGTTCGCTTCCTGTAAGCTTTATCCATCGCCGGTACTTCACCACCTGTTCTGGACTTTGCACCTAGCATGAGCATGTAGCTACAAGGTTCGCCCATGTCACGTGATGAAGGGGTGCTTGAAAGAGATTCAAGGGTATCACTCCGGGTCAGAGGGAGGAATTTTGTTTCAATTGGGCTGCAACTGTAATCGTCACACAGTATGAAACCGGTGTCGCTGAGGGACCCGCTGTAACTGAAAAGTTGTCCAGCTTTGTTGGGAGTGGAGAGAGCATGTCCGGGTGACATGCTGATGGGGCTGGAGGTGACTGGAGGGGAGTTGGATCCTGGCATGCACAAGCCGTGAAGCATGTTAGAGGAAGACTCCAACATCCTGCATGTTCGCCCATTACTCAGGGTTTGAGACCTGCTGAGTTGACTGCCAGCGCAAGGACTGGCAGGTCTTTCATCCACAGGCATCGACATGGACACGGGCCGCGGAACACTGCCGTCGCCTTCGCTGGAGGTTCTCACCCGGCAGGATGTAAACTTCCTAGCTGGAGATGTCGCGGCTGCACTGGCCGTTCTGGATCTTCTCACCAGCCCAGTTTGACTTGGAGGCAAGTTATTGATGTTGCGCCTCGTAGGCACAGAGATAGGAGTGGTGCTGGCCGACTGGCTTTTGCTCCTGGGTCTGAACTCTGAAAGCTCCTTCATGGCTTTCATAGCTTCCAAGATTGTCTCGTGGATGTTCTGGGCCACCACAGAATCTTCCGCTTGCATCCAAAACTCCCCAGCGCCAGTTACTGCTGATCGCCCGACCTCAATGAAAAAGAAGCTGTCAGAGTGGCCGCACCTCCTGATGTTCATTAGCTGTAAACACACCGCTGCAGTCTCAGAGTTCAGCTTCACAAAACTGATGGTTCGGCTTGACAAACAAAGCCTGTAAACTCCAGTGAGGTTCTTCACCTGACCCAGACCTTTGGATTTTAAATTAACCTGCCATACCTCCTTGTATGCCACTGTTGCCGGGGTAACAACTCCATAGTTGGCCTCTTCAAACCCAACAAGGGAGGAAGTGGAAGCAGGGCTGTTGTACACCCTACCCTCGGATAGGAGGTCGGTCAGAACCACATACCAGCTCTCCTGATCCTGCTCGCTGTCTGCGGCCACAGCAAAATACTCGTCTTTGGTGTAGAGGGCGATCAGGTATTTGTGTTTGGCGTCCGCTCGCTTGTTGACGCAAAGGCAGGAGTCCAAACTTATTATCCGTTTAGCGGCACCCTTGTTCCGCCATTTCTTCTCACTCTCGTAATACTCCAGCCGAGCCGGCGAGCGGTCACCGGGCTCCCTCAGCACGAAAAAGCGCCTGTGTCCGTGTTTCTGCTTCCTCAAGTAGCCGCACTTCTTTACGCCGTGGACGCCATTGAATAACAGGTGTCCCGTCGCCCCCGGAGGACTCGCCATCGTAATCACAGCGCGCGCTCACTTCGGGGAAAAAATAAAGCACAGCTACGATTCTACTTTTAAACAACCCATTGCAGACGTGTCCGCTCTGTTCAAAGTAATTTTAAAACAAAACAAAAACAAACGGAGGGAGCAAGACTATCGTAGGACTGATCCGGTTGTAGAGAAAAACAACATGTGACGCGCAGCTCGAAAAACAACTAAGAACACTGAGTCATAGGGGGGCGTGCCTGTCAATCATCCGCCTCTGACGGCACTCATTGGCTGTCTTGATAATTCAAACACTGTAAACCCCGCCCCTTGTACTTTCCTCTTAATACAGACGAAAAACAAGATGATTTTATGGTCATTACACTTGTTTTTCTTGAAAAAAAAAAAGTTGAGGTTGTGTAGCATGGTGGCTACTTGACATGAAAGCTTTCTTAACCAAGCATTTAAACCTTGTTTTGTTGGTGTGACCGTGTGCAATTTCCAGGCACTCGCACTTGTAAACAACCGTGACGTCCCCATTGTTATATAAGCATAGTCGTGTCGTATTTTGGAACAAGTGAGTCTTCCTTGCAACTCGTTTAAAAACTGCAGTCCTGTGTTTGCAATGCTTATGCGCTAATGTTTTATCAAAGACAGAATTTAGTATTTTTTTGCAAATGAAAGCGAACAAAAACTGGAATAATCCAAAGCGCCCGCAAAACTCAATCTGATAGGGGCGACGTCCGATTCAGTATTGAACGTGCTTTTGCTCATTATGCGTCAAATAACTCGACTGCTGCACAATATATCACCATTTCTTACATCTGAGTGGACGAGTTCAGCAAATGTGTCAAAGGGTTCATGCAGTGTGCTGTACTGGAACGTCACTTTGGAGCAATGCTGCCATCTTCTGGCTTTTTAACTGCTACTAAATTAGTAGCGATTACGTCACAATGGCAATAATTTTAAGACTAACCTTTCAATTTATATGTGTTATTGTCTCATTTCATTTGCTGTACCGCTTATCCTCATTAAGGTCGCGGGGCCCATCCCAGCCATCTCTGGGCAGTGGGCAGGGGACACGCTGAACTGGTTGCCAGCCAATCGCAGGGCACACGGGGACAGACAACTCACTCGCTCATTCACACCTAGAGGCAATCTGGACCGGCCAATTCACCTGAAATGCATGTCTTTGGAATGTGGGAGGAAACCGGAATGCCCGGAGGAAACCCACGCAAGCACGGGGAGAACATACAAACTCCGCACAGTAAGGCCGGTAGCTGGATTTGAACCCACGCAGGAGGTTCCCACGACCTCAGAACTGTGCCGCACACGCGCTAACCACTGCGCCGCCGTTTATATTTAGTCTATAATATCCTTGTCACTATATTCTTTACCTTGAAAAAGTTTTTATAGCACTCTTTATGCTTTATGAAAGCCACAAGTGATGCAATTAGAATGGTACGATGTAATACTCAACATTTTAGGATAAAACAGGTTTTCCCCAGTATCAGTATTGATTGCACACGCCAATTGCCCGTCAATGCTGAGGTCCGGCTCGTCTCTGAAGAGCAGGACGACACTATACTCCAAAAAATAGAGGCGGCCAGATGATGAAGGTGCTGTAACTGAGTCAGAGGGAGAGGCTTGTACAGTTACTGGTAACCATGGAAACAAATACTACCTGTTTCCTGTGGGGGAGCAAACCCCTACCCAAAGGAAAACAAGCCTGGAGAGGGACTGGCATTGCCAGGCTTTACCTGCCCAAGACACACCACAGGAAGTGGTGCCTCAACGACGATGGTGGTTAAGTGAAGGTGATGTTTCGTACTACAGAATGATATATTTCATATATAGTAGTAGGGACGAATCAAACATTACTCTCTTTGGTGCACCTCCTATGTTGCAAAAATCCCAAAATTGAATTTTAAAATATCAGTAATCATGAAATGACACCCTCAAAATGTTTAAAGGGATACCCAAATTCTAAAACATACAAAATTACAGAAAATAGTACATGTTTTTTGCATATTATCGAGATACATGCCATTCGCATGTTTCGATTATTTTCCCAGATAATGCCTGCCTAGCTGGCTGCTAAAAATGGCTAACTGGGACCGGCGAAAAAACGGGGCTGGATATCTGAGAGCCAAACACAAAAAACAATTACAGCAACAAACATGCACACAGCCGGGAAAAAAACAATTAACACGGCAGGGTATCCAGCTTGCCGACTGCTAACGGGGCTAACCTGGAAGCCTTCAGGAGCCTGTACGTTAACGGGTGAGCTATCTGGATATTATTATATTAATTGCAAGACACGTGGCGAAAAACACAAAAGGATAAGTCACAATCACATACCTAAAAGGGGGCGAAGGCAAAAATTGGAACCGATGCAGTACACAACTGCAGGTAAACTTACCCCACACAGATTTTGATGATCGAAGCACACAATTTGGAAAAAACAGTCAGAAGTCCCCCAGCGACATGGCGAGCAAAGTTTCAATTACTCCAAGCAAAAATGAGCGCTGTGCATTAGCTGATTACAACAATCTCTGTCTATTTTTCAAAGGGACCTGCCATTGTTTTGATTCCTTGTTGTCTTCTGTTGACTTCACTGAGGGGAAAGAAGGTCAAACTGTCTACTTTGAGAACTAAATTCTTGAGCGCGTTCAATATCTGCATGATTGTAGGGAGGAACACTACTCGTTCTGTGCCTGATTGAGGAAAAAAAGGTCTTTTGTAATCCCTTTAAGTTGATGAACGGAATTTGAAATGTACTCCTACCATCTCCTGGCTTAAAGTCATAATCGCAGCCTCGGTCAGCTCATTCACGATGTGCGTGCAAGTGCATGCATTTCTTGGACATGCTTTGTTAAACTCTTTTTTTCATCTCTTTGGGGTTTGTGTTGGCGTTTGGGCTTTATTGAAACAAGCCTTTTCTTATTTTTACCATTTTATTGCTACACTAACAAAACACTGCCGCGACGAGCATAAAAACACTCTCCAACCTCCCCCCTCTTTCCCTCTTCCCAACGTGTTCCGTGTTACGGAAAGGCGTTACTAAAAAAACAAGATAAAAGCAAATGGGCAAAAAAAGGAGAAGCCCTTCCAATATAAATGTAACTTTGACCTAAAAAAAATCCTACCTCTCCAATGAAACATTGTTATTGGTGTGAGGAATCCTCACACAGACCCATCAATTAGTGGAGTGAATAACAACGAATAACAAATGACGAGTGCATAGGACTTTTAGAAATTTGAATAGTCTGAGCCGCATGTATCTGTGAATTGGGAAGTGAAGTTGACATGATTGTTCTCAGCTCAGGGATGCTGCTGGAAAAGTGAATTTCCCTTCGGGGATGAATAAAGTATCTACCTATCTATCTATCTATCTAACAATGCTGCTGCAAAGTTAATGCCCTGCTACATGTGGTGAACAACACTATTTACTGTTTCTGTTGGATAGCAACAAAACTGATCCGATTCGATTCTGTTCCGGTTCAAAATGAATGGACTGATTGTTTTGATGGGTGGATATATTAAAAATTTTAGGGTCAAAGATCCGGGGTACTTTCCTTTTTCCTCACGTTCAAATGTCATAGAAGATAAATTACACACAACAATAAAATAGTTCAATACAAATATGCTCAGATACATAGCAACATAGACCCTGCATCATATATATTCTACAATCTCTTAGTGTTCAAAGTTTGAGTCGACTAAAATTTACACGTTGCCAGATTGTTGTTTTTTTTAATTGTCATGTCAGTAATACGAACTGTACATTGTGTAGTATTATGAAGTGTAGTTAACGAATGAGGGGGTATTATTTGAGACATCAAAAGGTGTTTTTGAACCAGTGTTGATAAAAAGTACGCCCTTTCCCATATCTTTGCCGTCTCCCAGACGAGTAACATCCATTACAGTAAGTGGCAGCAGTTTATTATTTGTCGTTTTATATACTAATTGGCTGCTCATGAGGTTGTCGTGGGAACTCTTATTTTCTCATTTAATTTATTCAAAGAAAAAAAAAGAACAATGTTAGAACGTAGTAGAAACAAATCTGATTCCATCGACTGATAATTTTTGCAATTTTTTTCCCCAGAAAAACCGAATTACCATATATTAAAACTTTAAAAAATACCTGGTTAAAAATATAGCAAAATCCAAAATTACGGCAAAATAATGAACCAAATGAATAACCTGTACAGTAGTTCCTCTGGAGCCATGGTGTCGGTGAGCACATATAAAAACAATATACTGTCAATTTAGGCAACATGAATGTCAAAACCAGAACGGGAGGAGGACCCAGATGCGTAACGTTTTCACACAGCTCATGTCATGGGAACGTGTCGTGGGTTCAAATCCAGCTCCAGACTTCCTGTGCGGAGTTTGTATGTTCTCCCCGTGCTTGCGTGGGTTTCCCCCGGGCACTCCGGTTTCCTCTTACGTTCCAAAAACATGCATCTCAGGTGAATTGGCCGGTCCAAATTGTCCCCTAGGTGTGAATGAGCGATTGAGTTATCTGTCCCTGTGTCCCCTGCGATTGGCTGGCAACCAGGTCAGGGTGTCCCCTGCCCACTGCCCGGAGATGGCTGGGATGGGCTCCAGCCCCTCGCGACCCTAATGAGGATAATGAGATGAGATGAGACAGGCGGAATCGATACCGGATACTGGAGACTGGCAAGATATCAGACAGGACAAGACAGACTGGGTCGATACCAGAGACTGGAGTCAGATATCAAACAGTACAAGCTAGACGGGATTGTACCCGATACTGGAGACTGGAGTCAGATATCAGGACGAGACAGACGGGAACGATAGCAGACGCTGGGGATTGGAGTCAGATACCAAACAGTACAAGATAGACAGGATCGATACCGGACAGGATTCCCAAGCCGGACCGGACAGAGTCGAACCACACGTCCTGCGGGTGCAGAGGTTCTTTGATGGACTGACAAGAGGTGAGTGAGAGCACTGAGCTTAAATAGGGTGGAAGCCATTAAGGCAACGAGCCGCAGCTGGCGCCAAACGGGCGGGGCCAAGTGAGGGCAATGGGCAACTGTGACAATGATAATTAAAGCCCAAAAAGAAAACGCCAAGTCTGGGGTCAGGAATTAATTTTTAAACATCTTCGGTGGATGGTGTGCCCTGAGAAGTTAGTTAAACACTTTCTTAATTGATCATTGCAGCATTGCAAACAAAATTTAAACAGTCAAACAACGATACAAAGTTAACAATTTTCAAGCGAACAAAAAGTGCAGCGGAAATGCACAGAAAAGATAAATGAAGTAAAAAGAAAACTAAAAATTATTTCATGCCTAACTCAACGCAAGGGTGGAGGGATTCTTAAGTAATAAGTATGTAATAAATCACCACTACATCGGGGATGTGTATAATATTTAAAGATTTAACCGACAAAAGTGATCCCAAGAGCCAAGAAGAAATCACAGGTTCGAGAGCGTTCTCCATTCGGGCCCTGGTGCTGTGGAATGTTCTGCCCACTGAGATTCGATCTGCAACCTCAGTGAAACTGTTTAAACCTAGGCTTAAAGACACTCATATTCTATAGCTTATGATTGACCTATATTTCATGTTGACAATGTATTGGTTGCTCATAATTTTGATTTGATTTTTATTTTATATTATTCTTTGTTTATTTTATATTTCATTTTTTATTTTATTGTTTGTAAATGCAACATCCATTGGAGCCTGGTCATCCTGAAAGGGGGGATTACCTAATGTGCGGTTGCAGTTTTCCTAATTTTCCTCATGCTGAGATTTTTGAGTTTTTCCTCGCCCTCGTTTAGGTTTAAGATCAGGGGATGGTGTAATAACAGTCCATAATTTGCAATAGTCTGTGCAGCCATTTGAGACTCCTTGTGACTTGACTTGACTTGATCGACAATGGCAGACGCGGTGTCGTATACGGACAGAGGGAGAGATGTTAAAGGCGGATACTATGTCGCGTATGTCTATGCTCATTCACGTGAACCTCCCGTAGTGTCACGTGACACACAGCGAGCCGCTTAGCTAAAAAGCTGTTGCAGTTCGCTCAAGAATAACTCGACTCGTCTTTTGCCTGTTGACATGCATCCTACATTTCTACTCTTCTTGGCGGTGAGTGCGTTCTGCAAGGAGGTGAAGGTGGACAAGAAACTGCTTTATGTAACCGTGGTGAGTATATTTGATCATAATATGCTGCGAATTCCGTATCAAGTAGACGCCTGGTGAACAAGATACCGAAGCAGTCGGACATATAAAGATTGGCGTGCTGCCCCATAGCAAATATGGTAATAAATATGATTACAACTTGAATTCAAAGTGCGAAAACTTTTAATTTATTGAACATTTCACCTAGTTTGTGGTCATGACATCACACGGTGTCCTTAATGAACTTCTCTTGCCCGCAAAAACATGACCCTCCTGTTGTCCTCGCCACGGTGTTTTTATTTTCATATTTATTTGTATAGCCCTTTATTGCAAAAAGTCTCAAAGGGCTGTACAGACCACACAAAAACAACAACAAAATAACTAGTAAAATATAACATCAGCTATATTAAATATTGTTGTAGAAACGGGAATATTTTAAGCAAAATACGGTAAAGGTACATCAGTAACTTGGTTTAGAATCCAAAGGCCAAATATAATTATATCAATGATAATAACATTGTAATGTAAAGTTTATACCCCGGTAAAAACAAAACCAAAAGGGGCATGATAGCTAGCTAAAAGAGTAAATGCTAACACTTTTCCTAGATTGGTCCCTAAAGAAGAAAAAATGAGTTAGTTTTTATTCACATTTCCATTGTAAGCTATAGGCTATAAAAAGTACAAAGATGGCCATTAAAATGAGAACAACTCGAGGGTTAAGATACTTTTTCAATGGAAGGATATTTATCATGTTTAGTTGGTCATCCACTCTTTAAAAAACTTCATTGATCTTGTTCCTTCCTGTAGTGTTAATTTTGCCCATAAATAATTTCATTAATTCCACAGAATAGTGTTAAGTAAGCTATCCGGTAACGAACGAACAACGTCCTTATCTAATTTTTTGGCAAATATTTAAGCAATTTGTTCTCATCTCCTTAATATTGACTAAGAAACTAAAGTACAGCATTTGTTATCCAATGCAGAGCAACATTCAAATGTTCCTGGAAGAAAACATTTGGCCTAGTCTGTATAATTCGTATATAATGATTTTACTTTTTTTAAATAAATACTGTACTGCAATAAGACAGGGAAGTCTAATCAAGTAAATACAATTGAAACTTACAAGGTATATTTGTAAGGGAATAATAATCAGTAATAATAAATACAGTGTCGAGTGTGTGTCTCAATACTGTTTGAATATTGCTAGCTTCAAGCCAGCACTTCAGCAGAATTTGGTAAATTTTACAATCAAATACGACTGGCCAGTTCACCCCTAATATTTCTAATTGGGGCAGCTTTGGATCAGGGGGTAAAGCGCTCGTCTTGGGATCAAGAGGTCGAAGGTTCGATTCTCGCCTCCGTTTTATATGTCGAAGTGTCCTTGGACAAGACACTGAATCACTAATGCCCCTGATAGCAAGTAGTTGCCTTGCATGGCTGACACTGCTATCGGTTAGTTAGTGTGTAAAAGGTTAAAGTGTGAAGCACATTGTAAAGTTCTTTGGGAGGTCTTCATTGACTTGAAAAGCGCTACACAAAGGCAGAACATTTACATTCAATTATATGTTTTATTCTTGTTGTTATTGCAACATTTTTAACAAGCTACAAAACGACTGATGATGGTTAAACCAACAATGCTGTTTTTAGGGCCTTGTGAAAATGGTCTTTTACACGATTTGAATTTCCACTAGTATACAGATGATAATTATTTGGTTCCTCAGTGTGACAACATTCTGCCCTTCTTCACCATGTGACTTGAGGGACAAGTTTCACATTTTAGACACATTACACTGAGTGTGTGCTTTAGCGTTATTTACAGCCATTCTTTGGATGACAATCTTTTGTAATTACACTTGATAATATGCTGACAGCCCTTGTTGGATTTAGTATGTAAAGACGGACACAGAATCTGTCGGCGTTGTGAGAATTGAAATATTTTTGAACCAAGTCATAATGTGGCACGTCAACATTTAGATAGATAGATAGATAGATAGATACTTTATTCATCCCCGAAGGGAAATTCACTTTTAGGCATCACTTATTTCGTCTTTCACGTTGTTTTCATAGTAGAATGTTCACTTAGTACAATCTACAACATTGATGTTTTCCCCTCTCCAAACAAAAGTTGTTTTGTTGACCACTGCTCCAGATAATGATTTAACTGATTAAGATGTCACACGGTATTTGTGAGCTTTTTCTGAACAACATGATAAAGGCCAAAAACCAGATAAGCATGGGAGTAAAGTACACAAATTGGTGCAGTTTTCAAGCATGTTTGTAAGATATGTACCAAAATTGCCACCACAATCCTGATGCACACGAATTTATGCTGCTTTTCCGGTGTGAGGGGAAATGACATCTGACACTCAGTCTTGCAAGTATTGCATTACGTTTCAACAATGCTAAAGTTAAGAACTGTCTGCTGTCGAGCTGAAAAGTCTATTCACGCTTTACAGGGCTCTCGTTAGCGTCCAGACTTCATATTGAGACACACAGCATGACTGAAATTACACCTTGCGCTGAAATATTTTATTCCAGTGAAAACAACCACATCACATTTAGGTCATAATGTTGAGGCATCTGTTAGCACTTTGCTTTTTTTCCCCCGGACAAAAATTGACATCAGCATTCGCCTCAGACAAGAAAGATCCGGGTTCAAGACTGGGTGGAAACATTTGTTGGCCTGGTGAGGGAGGGACACTACCAGGCTGTACTTGCCCAAGACACACCACAGAAAATGGTGCCCCTACGACCCTAGTGGTTGAGGGATACACCCACACTCACACAGCTTGATTACTCTGCTTGTGTGGTGACGTTCCATCGCATCCTCTTTGTATCAGACAGTGTTACCTCCATGTTTGTTCTTAGAATCTGCTGACTCTAAATTCTAGATAGCTAATTTAGCTCTCTCTATACATAGCACCTTAAGTCAACCAAACTGCTGTGTGCTAGCAAAACAATGAGGCGAAACAACCAAAACAAACTAAAGTTGGTGAATTAATATACATTTACAAGCAGGTCAGTAAATAATTAAAACAATATAATAATGAAGATTTCCCCCAGTAATATTGCTCAACCCGATGGGGCGAATTGCAGTTACTCTTGCTTGTTGTACATAACTAATGTTCAGAATGTAATAACGACGCACACTCCCCCACCCCCTAAATATATCTATGTTCCACATAAGAAATTTAATTTGTGTATTAAGTCCAATATTATTTTGATAAATATGTTGATTGATTTGTCATCCGATAAATAAAAATGTTATTATCTCATTTGATGTATCCTGAAATCTACCTTGAATTTAATGTACTACTGTACAATTCAAGATGATTTACTTCCCATAAAGTGCCAGAAAATACGCAAAAACTATGGCAGCTCTCTAAATTTGAGAATTTAATTGCTTGAGTTGGATCCCTTACCCACTAGCGCCGTAGGGGCACTATTTCCTGTTATGTGTCTTGGGCAAGTACAGCTTAGTGGCGCCTATCCCTCTCCAGGCCAACATATGTTTCCACCAGGTCGCTCTAAAATGATTTCCGTTAAAAAGACCCTTAATTTGGTCAATAATCTGTTAAAATGATCACCTACATGGGTGGGATGACCAACATAAGGACCTTTTTTAAAAAACAATAAATTGAATTTGTGACCAGTACTGACATCAGCAAAATGTCTTGATTTCTATTCAATGATTGCTCTTCTGTCATTGAAGACAATAAACATTGAGAAATGTGGAGAACATGAAATTCTAATCCAAAAGTTCCACACAAATAATTGAGATTAATTTTGTCTTGTATCCTGAAAAATAGTCTGTGTAATACAATGTAATAATCTGTGAAGCCCTTTGAGACTCTTCGTGATTTAGGGCTATACAAATAAAAATGACTTGACTTGACTTGACATGAGTGGAGACTTTCCTCAAATGTATATTGATGAGCCACAGTGCTTTTTGGGAGTTGTCTTTTGAGTGATAGTGGGTTTTTGTTTGACAAAATGGTACAAACAGTTTTGACATCCATACAACAAAAAGCACACTGTAGCTATTTTTGACAAAACAAAAGGCTTTTTTTAGATGTTATAGTACATGATTTCCTTTAGAACGTTTTCACATTTGCATAACTAAGTCTTTTGGTTGTTTGGCGCAGGTGTGGGATTTAGTGTTAGGAAAACGGGTCCTCACTAGATACAGGATCTGGAATCCAATCTTTTGTCTCATTAGCTGCACCGCTTATCCTCAGTAGGGTCGCGGGGGTGCTGGAGCCCATCCCAGCAATCATCGGGCAGTGGGCAGGGGACACCCTGAACTGGTTGCCAGCCAATCGCAGGGCCCAATCTTTTGTGATGGTTTTTTAGTTTTTTTTCTTTTTTATCATTCATTCAGTTGTTTCGACATGGGGACAGATCACCAGTTAAAGCCTATCCCACTGATCCATACCAAGAGAGCGACTGGCCTCAAGGCTTCGGACAGCTTTCACAGGTAATGGATTATCTTTTAATAAAACATAATTAACTCTTGTTCCCTCCTCCTACCTTCTTACCTTCAAATTAAATGTTTTAAAAGCCTGATCCTTAAAAAATAATTTGACGGTAAAATGAACAAGTTCTTGACAGTACAATTATTCTTCCAACCAACATACGTGAAGGAATAATGTGTTGTTGGTAAGTAATGTGAGATTTTACATTAGCCTAAGATGAAGAAAATTTAAAGTGTGAGCCCACCTTTTAGACGTACAATCAGGATAAGGTCCAGAAGATCAATGTTCAATCGCCACCACAACCAAACTAGTAACTTGTTTCCTTTTTCCACTAAAAATAATTGCCATACTGTCCTACAGTGGTGATGATTGACTTACCCCTTTTTGTTGTATTATTATTATTATTTTTTGGAACTATTATATATATTAAACAAAGGAAAAACATCCTTAGAATGACTTGATAAAGCAGATGACGGATGTTATTCCTCATTATCAGATATATTTTCATCCAATGAGCATCTGCTATGATATTACAAGTTCCTTCTTTTAACTATAATTTGTTCTAGTTTTTACATGAGATAAACCTGGTAAAACCTGGTGCAATTGTGAAGAATTACACTTTTTATTACATTTAAAATTAGACATTTCCCCCCTGTAGTTTGAACAAAAGTATCCTTGTTTACAGGACTTGAACCTGATTGTCATCCACACATAAGTGGATTTTTTAAATCAAGGTCCAACTCGCAAGCAGTAAATAAAATAACAAAACCAGCGGATAAAAGGTTACAGACGCTCCCCTACTTACGACCATTCGAGTTAGGATAAACTGTAGAAATGAACAATTTTTTCGGGATGTCGAAAATTATGCGGACATTGCTGTAAGTTACATTTTGTATTGTGCGCATCTTTTTCCGAGTACAGGATAGTACTGTGGTGCTTCTTTCCGTCGCTACCAGTGTGTGGCGCTGTAGGAGGTCACCCAGCATCCACCCGGAAGAAAAAAAAATCCACTTCCTCTTCCTAGTTCGTGTGTAAACATTCTATACAGCCTAAACCATGTCTATACTATCGCCAGTGCGCTAAGAACTTTGACATTTTTATTGTTTAATATCTCGCGCATCCATTCAATATGGTTGGTGTAAAGGGTAAAGAAGAGGCGAGCCGTTTCTTTTGAAACAGAAGTGGAATAAGAAAGGTTCATGTGGTTGATATAATGGTTGGATCGCTTTTTTTCCGTCCACTCTACCACAGAGTAGTACCTCTTGAAGCTTATGTACTTCTAAGACAGTGGGTCAAATCAGGCCTCCGAGTAACCAAGCCTAACATAAAACGGTTCTGACTAGGTTCTAAAACCATTTAGAGAGGTGCCTAAAATAGCAACCTAGTGCTGCAAACGGTCCTACAAAATAGGAAGAGTTGACCAAACCAGTCGATGCAGTCAGATCAAACAAAACACGACATTAACCTGACTGACCTTGCATTGGATCTAAAAGATGCAAATCGAATGCCATTTTAAATTTATTATGGAATTTTAAAAAAGGAATTATTAACCCCTCATTTTCTTGGCCGTTTTTCCTCAGGAAGGGATGCGGCAGCATTTAGAGCTTGGTCAGTTTTTGAGGAAGCGTTATGATGGCTTTCTTAATGCAAGCTACCTGCGACATGAGGTAAGTGTAAAATGTCCTGTTGAAAAGGTTTATTGAAATCACGTAACCCCAAGTTAAAGTTCACCCTGCTATTGTGTTGTGATCAAAAAGGCTGTCTTTCCAATCATGGAAATATAGAGCATTTGGTTAGCTGTTAAGTTGCAATAGGCTTGGCAGTTATCTTAAATCAATTTGATTATTTTGTCATTCTAAGAATATGTACTCTATTATTGGCCAGGTTTGTGAATATGAAGGTTGGAATTTGATGCAGTTACTCAATACTCATGACATTCTAGCAAATTTAAAGAGCGCAGGGTTCGCATTGGTGCTTAAAATCCTCAAAAAGTTTGACTTTTATTGTTGTTTTCAAGCATTTAAAAGTGCTTGAATTTTGGGTGAATTGCTTGTAAATTCTTGAAATTCTTGCCATATTTCTCAACAAGCCTGCTTAAAAATCACAATGCTCTATGGTGGCTTTGCTTGCTATTGTATTTCTTCTTCCCTCGTGATCGACGGCAGCTGCGATCAATTTGTATGGTGCGGTCCTATGAACTGTCATAGCCACCTACGGTTGGCGCCCAAGAGGACCGGTGCATGCTACACCTAAACAGGGCACCATGAAATAAAATGTGTATTAGTGCAAGGATAACGTATCAATTATGGACTTTAATGTTGGGCCATGCAAAACATTAAGATAGTGTTTTCCCAATGGTAAATGGTAATGGGAAGAACTTTCTGCAATTGAAAACGTAAGCTGCATATTAAAATCATTTTACCCAACACCTATGTGGCGAGAGATTTGTCTCAAAATATTTACACACATTTTGTTACAGATCCACAAATATATTTGCGATTTACTCAAAACCAAAAATCATATTTCTTGATAAATGATCATGCAAGATTAAAAAAACACCTATGTAAATTGCAGATACATTTGTAGATCTGTAAAATACATGACTAACACCGGATTTCTTCTTTTAATGGTACTTGAGAAATAGAAAAATTGTCTTTTAAGGTCCTTGAAATAACCCCCCTTTCAGGATGACCAGGCTACAATGGATGTTGCATTAACAAACAATAAAACAAAAATGAAATATAAAATGAATTAGGAAATGACAAATGTCTATATTTTAGTAGAATAATAGATATATTTTTTTAAATATTAATTTTGTGCATAATATTACATTATTAATGGTAATATATTTTTATTTTTCCCCCCGTTATTTCTTGTTTTTTCCTCATTTCTTTTCTTTTTTGTCCTTTTCTTTTTTCTTAGTTTTTTACTGCTTTCTTTTCTTTATAATTACCTTTTTCTTTCTTATTCTTTTGTTACATTTTTAATCACTTTTTACTTCTTTTTTTCTTGCTATTTCCCCTTATTTATGTTTTTCTTGCTTTCTTCTCTGTTTCACTGTTTTCTTTTTTCTTCTGTTGTTTTCTTTTCCCTTATTTTTTTCTTTTTTCATAGCTTTCTATTTTTATTGCTTTTCTCTTTTGCTCTCTATTTTCCCTTTTTATTTTTTGTTTTTTTTTGTTTTAGGTTTCCTAGCTTTTTCGTCTTTTCCTTATTTTTTTCACGCTTTTCATCTTTTTTTTCTTTTCCCCTTTTTCTTTTATATTCCTTTTCCCCCTGTTTTTCCTTTTTTCCTTTTTTTTTATATCGTTTCTTTTTTCATTATCATTTTTCTTTATTTTTAATTTTTCCCCTCTGAGTCATTTTGCGCAAAACGTCACACAATAATTGGTAATAAATTGATCAAAGCAACAGAAACAATCTAAAGAGCCCTTTGGTAGCCAAAAGAGACGGTTCTTTTTAGTGACCCATGTCAAAAGAGATTTGTTTTTTTCGGTGAGCCGAGCCGAATGAGCTGCTTTTCAAAAATATGAAATTCCCATTACAACAACAGAGGGATACCTTTCCATTACGCATGGCGCACGCACGCACACACACATGCACAAAGACACTTTGCTTTGCAGAGTGCAACTTGCGTTTTGGCACATGCACGATTCATTAGCAACCTGAACGCCGGGCGTTAACATGTCTATGGGACTGCTCCCTTCGTGGGGACTGGTGCATGTAGTGTGCTGTAGGACGAGGGAGTCGACGGTAGTGTCCGCTGACATACACAATACTATATGAATGGGATAGATAGCATATGTGGTGCCCAGACTGAAGGCAGAAATGCATCCAATTTTCTCTGCATGTACATGGGTGTGCACTACCCACTCCTGGATCCCCAAGAAAGTGCATCCGTTGGGGTTTCTTGATTCAATTGATAACTGTCCAGAAGTTCCAGACTGATGAAATTGCGATTTTCTTTTTTGGCCATATCGCCAGCCCTGCTACATAATTACAATTCTTGGAATGCACCACTGTTTCCTCAGATCTTAGTTCGCAGCACGGACTACGATCGCACTCTGATGAGCGCCGAAGCCAACCTGGCAGGTATAACCATCAAGTTTTGTTTTATTAATAATACTTCAATCTAAGTGCTTTGTTGCAAAAAGCTCATGTTCAAAGTCCTGAAATTCTAAGCAAGCCTGCTTTGCAGGTCTTTACCCACCTAAAGGTAGGCAGGTCTTCACGCCAAACATCAAATGGCAGCCCATCCCTATTCACACGGTCCCACAAAGTGAAGAGAAGGTCAGCTTGGGGACATTATAAGTGATCATACTGAGGATATTCAATCGATTTTATGTGTTTTTCAGCTGCTATCATTCCCGCAGAGAGACTGCCCTCGCTATGACGAGCTCATGAAAGAGACTGAGCAAACAGAAGAATATGTCAACATCTCAATTGCAAACAAGGTTTGGCCGCGCCCCCTCATGAGATTAACTGTAATTAAAGCATAGCAGCTTTATATTGAAAGAGCTGGATTAAGGAAAGCCTTCTGTTTTTATTTTATTTTTTGCTTGAAGGATATTATGGAGCTGGTGCGGAATAATACAGGACTGAAGGTGATGACTGTAGATTCAGTCTGGGGTGTGTATGACACCCTCTTTTGTGAGGTGAATATTGATAACATCCTCTTTTATTAAGCTTTTTTTTGGCAATGGCTTCTTTCTTATAAAAATCTCATATAAATGTGTTTTTAGTCACGTCATAACAAGACTGCTCCTGATTGGGTGACCCCTTCTATCTGGGAAAGGCTGCGCATTTTGAAAGACTTTGGATTCCGGGTAAAAACAATTTCCTGGATTTGAATTTGTTGCAACACGAACTGTTGGTAACCCACATATGCTACCTTCTCTTAGGTTATATTTGAGGTCTACAAACATCAGGAGAAGAGTCGGCTGCAGGGAGGTATGCTTTCAGTCTGCTCTGACATACTCATTTTTAAAAGTAGAACTTGCTTAACGTGTGGAAAAAATGCAGTCTTACTACTCCACTGTACACAAGCACAAATTGCACACAAACATGTGGTTCCTTACTCATAGCAAAAGTTTTTGTACTAGTAACCAGACTGACCTGTAAATCAGAACTTTGTACCATGAACACCCAAAATGTCAGGGAATATTTTAGAACAAATGTTTATTAGCCTATTTATAAAACTCTTGAAGGTGGTGTCTGCAACGTCAAAATATTATACTCTCTGATGCCGTCTTCTGGCTTGTGTCATCATTGCAACCTCTGCCCAACTGCTTTTATGGCTCGTGCAAGAACATGTCTCTCTTAGACAAATGGATAAAACTGGGAACAGCTGCAAAACCTTCCCAGCAGTGGTTGACCAACTACGATTACTCCAAGAGTGTGATGACAAGCTATTTAAGTTCTATTTGAATTCATGACAAGTATGATTTGTTTCATTTTGCATTATTATAAAATTCTTACACCAATTTTTAAGGTTTCACAGCAAATGAATAACGACTCTAAATATTGGTTATTGGCTTCCACCTTATACTTCGGTATCGGTCCTGACAAACCCGTATCGGTCAAACTGACACAGCATTTGACAAAAAGAACATAATGCCGTCAGTAAGGCATGATGGTGGCAGTGTGATGTCTGGGGCTGCTATGCTGCCTCAGGACCAGGACAACCTTTTTTGGTTGACGGAAAAATTGAGTTCTGGTGTTAAAGAGAAGACCATGAAGGAGAACGTCTGGCCATCACTTTATGCCCTTAAATAAAAGCACGCTTGGATCTTGCAGCAGGACAACGAACTGAAAACACAACAGCAAGTCCACCTCTGAGTGGCTCAATGAACGAACAAAAATGAGGGTAGTGGAGTGGCCAAGTCAAAGTCCGTAATCCAATTGAGATGCTGTGGTGTGACCCTAAACGGGCAGTTCATGCTAGAAACCCCTCTAATGTGGCAGTTTTAAACATTTTTTTGTGCCTTAAAAAATAAAATCAACATTTCAAAACTGCATTTTGTATATTCTTGGGTTGTCTCTGTGATATTAAAATCTGTTGGATGATTTGAAAGCTTTGTGATTGATAAATGTGCAAAATACACATAAATCAGGCAGGGGGCAAATACTTTTTCAGGGCACTGTTAAGCATTGCAGTCATAATATTCTTGTCCTGTATTATTTATTAAAAGTGTCTCTCTTTCAGGCATTCTATTAGGAGAAATAGTTAACAATCTTTCCCGAATGGCTGGATCAAAGGAGAAGCAGCGTCTGAAAATGATGATGCTTTCTGCGGTAAGATCTAGGAGTCACTAGGATTAAATACCGTACTTTGGGATGTGATTACTGTATTCACGTTAAACTTAGTCTAAACTCAATGCACGTGTGTGTTGAACAGCATGACACTACTATGGCGGCTCTTCATTCCAGCTTGAATATCTTCAATGGCAGACAACCACCTTATGCTTCCTGTCTCATGATTGAGCTATATTCAGATGACAGCGGGTAAGCATACACCAGCACTTGCCTATGAAAAGGAAACATACATGCGTGCACACAAAGACAATCACACACACCAGGGCTGCAAACCATAAGTATTTTATTAAGAATTTTGTCCTGGCACCCAAAAGCGTAAATGTGCAAAACTGTTCCAAGCAGGATCATAAAAGTCAAGTCATGTTTATTTGTATATTCTTTACTCACAAAGAGTCTCAAAGGGCTGCACAGATCAAATATTATTGCAAACTATTATTACAGACTATTATGACACCATCCCCTGATCTAAAACCTACATGAGGGCAAATGATGGAATAGAATAGAATTTACTTTGACCCTGGCTATTTCAGCTGAAAATGAAAATCTCCATTCTGATCCCTGGATTCAGCTGCTTGGAGTGGTCGGTGGTCAACAGCTGCAATACCCAATTTGCCCCACCAGAGGGCGTTACAGACCCCGACTTAAGCAGACCACCTGAAGCAGTTGTTAATGGTTTTTTTTTAAATTTGTATTTATTGTGGGTGCCTTGACATGAAACCTAGCTAAAAACACCCGCAGAGTCCTAAAGTACCTCTGTGTAAATTCCAGAGCCAATAAGTCCTATACAAACGCGCGAACACATATATATATATATATATATATATATATATATATATATATATATATATATATATATATATATATATATATATATATAAGTCGTTTAGATTGAATGGATGGATTCATAGATAAAATAAATAATAAAATGTCTATGAATCACAAAGTTGTTTGTGTATAAGGAGATGGTTAATGTTGAGACTGAATTTTAGGAATGAATAGTCAATTAGGTTCTGGATATACATTTTGGGTGTGTGTAATTTATTTTATGTCATTATTTGGATTTGATTGAAATATGTGGGCCCTTCGTTTCAAATCTGGCCCTGGCTAAACGCAAAACGCTGATGTACTTGTATGAAGAGAAGAACTGACTTAGTCGTCCTGAAAACCCCCAGACAAGTGACTTCATTTCTTTTGTGTCTGCAGGGCCATGTCAGTTTCTATGTTTTACCGGAATGACAGCAGCGTTGCGCCATACCCCGTTCAGGTGCCCGGCTGTGCTCTCGACTGCCCCCTACAGGAGTTTGTGAGAATTACAAACCTGTCCATTCCTGAGGACAGACACAAGGAGTGTCAGTTGTCTACAAGCAAAGGCAGTAAAGGTGAGTGTTACACCTAACACCATGTTGTTGAATATAGAAACTGAATCTTTAGAACGGTTTGCTGCTAATTTTCACCACGCTGCAGGCTTTTGTTTCTCTTGTGGATTTCTTTCAGTCCTAGTATTTTTCAATTATGTGGTCAAGATTGAGGTAGATCTATTTTTACAGCAAGGGTGTCGAACTCGTTTTAGCTCAGGGGCCACATGATGGAAAAAGCACTCCTGCGGGGGCCAGAGTTGCAAATAATTGGGATAATAAATGTCGGGTTGAAGATCTTTTGGAAGCGCGCAATTATGATTCAGTTTTGTGATTTGATTTTAATACGATTATTGAGTATTTTTTTTTCCTTCACATAGATTTATTATCTTGTAATGTTTATTAACTGAGCATATTTTTTTTAAAAAGTTCAATTTAAATAATTTCCACTATAGTTTAGGGAACAATTTGTATTATTTAGCTCCTCCTTGTGGTTACAACAACTTTAAATTAAACAAAATATTATTATTTTACATATCGTTAGCCTCACGTAGATGGAGCTGTTTGTCCGCCATGAACCCAAAGAAACTAAAAAAAATGCCATTTTCTTAAGTTCTTTTTCTCTTACTTTTTTCTCTTTACCTCCTTTTTCCATTCTTTTCACGCTTTTAATTTCCCTGTTTTTCTCTTTTCCTTACTTTCTCGTCTCTTTCTTTGGAAAAGGCTGTGCAGAAGAATAGTACAGTTCAGTTACTTTTAAGTCCCCATAAATTGTAATCTCATTCATTTTTGCTTGCTCTACACAACACAGTGACATCTAGTGGTCAAATATTACACACTGTCCCTTAAATATAAATTGTGGAAACTCATGCAAACTTAAAAAACAGCTTTCCCCCATTTAAGTGCCAATAATTTTGCTTTAAATGATTGATTTAATAATTACGTTTTTTTCCATCTTTTTATTTCCTCGACTTCTTTTTAACCTGCTAAGACCCTGCACATCAAACAAGAAGCTCGGGTCTTAACAGGTTAAGTCAATAACATCAAATGTTCTACGGTTGATAACTGGTTGTCACCAAATCCAGGCTACAGTTGCTTTGAGAGTGGCGCCTGGCTTAGGTGACATCAAGTGGACATGTTTTAAACAGCAGGTCGTTGTTTGAAGCATTTTCATTTTCTCTTGCGCTGCTCTCAGCGGGCTGGATTAAATCTTGCAGGCCTGATCTGGCTTGCGGGCCATATGTTTTACCCCTTTGTTTTACGTCAACATTTTATTTAGCTGATGAATATTTTGAGCATATGTTGAATTGGACTTGTTGCCTGACACCCATCGATTAATTCTCATGCACGTGACACAAAGCCCAATAGACCCTTTCAAGGCCAATGTCGTCATGTTTTGTATTTGGGTGTCAGAATCAGAGAAAAAAATGCCAGTGATCGTAATTTTCGTTTGACGGGTTCCCAGCGGAAACCCCTGATTAAAGAAAAAGAAGGGAGTTGTGGTTAGATGCATTAAGGGGAAAAGACTCTTTGAAAATGCTCGGGTTTGCGGTGCACACTTTATATCAGTTAAGAGAAATGAAACCTTTATAGATGTGGCTATCATCAAGTTCATATCACTTAAATCAGCAAAGTACAGATGCTGCCCGACTTACGAACGAGTTAGGTTCCGGATGATCCTTCGTAAGTTGAATTTGTTCATAAGTTGCTTCAGTGCTATATTTTGTATGTTTAAGGCTTGTATAAGTAACCTGTATTGTTTTGTACAAAAAAATAAACATTTCATAAAATAATATGCTCTATAAAGATAAATAAAGTTAAGTTAAACTCACTTTTGGAAGATGAGCTTCAAGAGTTAGACGACTTCCTCCGTGGTAAAATGTGGCCAAAAAATAACGTTTCAACTGTTTTCTCAACCGCGTCAAGCTTTCTTATTCCACTTTCATTCTTTACACTTTGCACCAACCATATTGAATGGATGCACGAGATATTAAACAATAAAAACGTCAAACTTCTAGCGATACAGTACACGTTGTTATATTTACATACGATCCCGGAAGTAGAAGCCGGATTTCTTCTTCGGGGTGCATGTTGGGTGACCTCTCACAGAGCCACGTGGCAGAAAGAAGCACTACACTAATGTCCTGTACTCTGAAAAAGGTGCACACAATACAAAATATAACTTACAGCAATGTCTGAATATTTTTCGACATCCCAAAAAATGTTGGTATTTACCATTTTACGTAAGTCGAATGGTCTTAAGTAGGGGAGCGTCTGTATCTTATTTTATTTGCTTTAGCTGATTGTTAGCATGTAGCCTAAATGGTATCAAGAGAGTTTTCTCCTAAAAAAAATAATAATAAATACATGAATGATTAAATGTATCTCATAAATGTTTTGGATTGTGTGGCCAACATTTGTTTGCAATGCGTGCTTTTTCGAGCAGCCACACAAAGTGTTTACTAGTTTAACGTTGGCATTCAGGCTATACGCTAACAGTTAATTGAAGCTAAGAAAATAACAAGATATTTTACTGATTATAATAAGTAATATGGACTTGATAGCAACAATTATAAACGTTTCATTTATATTACCTGATATGAAGTGCAGCTGCAAACCTGAGCAATTTTTGGTGAGTGCCCCAATCTTTTTGCTTTAATGCATTTAACCACAACTCTTTTTTTTTTCTAATCAGGACTGTCTGCTGGGATCCTGTAAAACTTCAATTTACAATCACTAACGTGTTTTTATACATTTCTGGCACCTAATCACCCAACATGACAACTTGCAGCAACAATGTTTTCTGACTAGAGAAAGTCTTGTTTTGCATCAAGCTGTGGCTGTGGCATCACACGTGACGTAGTTTAATTAACCGTAATGTCAAAACCACCCATTTTTACTGATGCGAAGCTGAATTTTTACCTCGCACGCTTGTTGACCTATCATCTTGCCATGGCTTTTGCCTCCAGGCTAAGCCTCGCCCACCAAATACGCCAGAATGTTTACCAACGATTTTAAGGTTCTATTGAACTACAGACATGAAAGCAGAACAGAAAGAAACCAATTCCCCTGACTTTCTCTGTAATGATGGAAAAAGGAGGTAACAATTGAGCAACAAAGACTGCTTGGACATCTTTCAGTGACCACACTATTTCAACGACCAATCCAATTAATTTAATGATATACCGTAATCATTTTAGAAACACTTTTTTTCTGAGGAGGGTTGTTGAAGCCCATCCAAGCGTACTTTTTGGGCAGTGGGCAGGGAAAAATCCCGGATTGCTTTTTCTAAAAAATGTAGTGAGAAATAACAAAGTTTTCCTTATAGAAAAATAAAATTACTGGACGAAAAATGAATTATTGTTTCCAGTCTAGCAGATCATTTTGCTCATTTTTCTACTTTTATTTATAAGGAAATAATTAAGAAAATATCATCTGATATAACTGATGGCAGATCATCAGCTGAAAACTTCAGAACTGTAATCATAAATAAGTCGGGTCAAGTCATGTTTTTTGTATAGACCTTAATCACAAGAAGTCTCAAAGGAACAGAGAATGTAATTCTCTCACCAGAAGGCTTCCTTCCCTGTTTCTTCTTGAAGGTTCAAAATCCATTGATGTCTTCTCCTTATTTTGGGTGTCTACCAAAGTTTAAATTTAAGATTTGGTCCTTCGAGCCGGATACAGTCGCACAGCTGATTAAATTTATAGTTAACTACTTACTTTTGGACTAACAGAACCTGGAAATATTTACAACAAGATGAATCATGAACTTAAACCTGGGTAAAAAAATCAACAACCTGATCCAAGGTCATCTCCTTCGCATTTGCCCATTACCAAAAACAGAATAAACTTATCATTTACTCTGGGGGGGAAAAAGCATTTTTCTCCTGGTGGATTTAGCTTATTTTACTATATTTCTCTAACAAACTTTCTCTTTTAAAAATTTAGCTGATGACAGATAATTTAACTCATCCTATTTTGCTAACAATGTTTAAGTAATTCTTTAGAAAATGGATGTTCAAAGTCATTAAAATGATCCACCAGTAGAAAAAAATACATTTATTTGAAGATATATTTCCTAACAGTTTATATCATAACACTGTTTTGCAATATTGTCGATGATTAATTGGCGACGTTCGGACATTCTCTATCCTCGAAAAGAACAACAAATATTAACATATTTTATGTTGAGACTTTTAAGTTCCATTATGAAACATTAATTTGTGTCACAGAATCAAGTGAACTTATATTTCAAGGCACCACCGTTTGAATTTTGTAAACAAATTCAGAATGCAAGCTACCCTAAGATCCCTGTTTTGACCAAGCATTAACATGTGTGTTTTTTTTTCCACCCTTCAGAGGTTATCATCAGTCTGGCAGTGTCCGGCTGCTTGCTGCTGGGGATCATCGTCATCCTTTTCCTGTCCATTATCCGGCACAAGGAGCCGCTGGGCAACCAGGGCTATCGGCAGATCAATAGCGGCGTGGCCGAGGAGTCGTGACAGAAGTGCGTGCTCGGCCCTTGCCATCAAAGAAGCTCCTCATCGCAGGACGGTAGCAGCGAAGATGAACTTTGACCTCCCTTTCGGAGCGCCAGCAATTCTGTTTTGAACTCACTGCTGCTGTTTCTATCCCCGTTAATGAGTAATGAGTTTGGGGCTAGAGACACGCACGAGTTTTAACCTTTAACCGACCGCTTTTCTGATTCGAATCCCTATTGAGGGGATCTGCGGTATTTTATTTGGTGCAATTGTGTGAAAGTCAAAAATGTTTACTTTGAGATTTTTTATTTAGAGGTTACATTTCCTACTTGAAAACGTGTTAATTGCTTGAATCATGTGATTTGTTTTAGCTTTGACAAATCCGAGCCCAAATGACCATTATGCCTTAAATTGTGCTTTGCTGTTTGATAGTTATAAGGATTTTCATAGTACCGATTTTTAAGTGGAAGTAAAAAAATGTATTTAAAAGTTCACATTGATTGGAATGTTTTGATAACAAGTCAACCCAGGGAATTTTTATTACGCATGTTTTATGGGTCCCTATTTGTCTAGACACTGCATTTCATATATTTGGCGTGTTTGATTTCCATATTATTTTTTCCCCTCTGTTCAGCCACAAAAACAGTGAAAATAATTTCCAAATAAATAACTTTTGTAAAAAACAGACTGAGAAAACAAAGTAAAAAAGAGCTGAGCAGAAGGAGCCGGAGTTTATCTTGGCCCAGTCCTTCACATTCTTTTTCGTAATGATTCAATCAGAACACCAAACAGTATTACATGTGAAAAGGAATCCCATTTTATCCACATTGTTTTGTTTGATTTCCCTCGGCACAGTCCCGCGACACATTTTATGAGGAAAGATAAATCAACGAATGAATTCATATGAAGTCAAAAGGATCAGAATTTCTCATCTCACCATCTGGTTCTTCAAAATCACATGTAAAATGAGATCAAGGCAACTTTGATAAATTACTTTTTTTTTCTTCACTCCTTTAAAATATTTCAGAACAATTTGTGCATATATTGTAAAGGATGGAGTTTAAATGTAAGAAAATCAAATCCTGATATCCAAATGTTCAATGTTTCAACTTTAAAAAAAAAAAACATTAAACTCCGTAAAATGTTAAATTCATCCCCAAAAGGACACTATGAGTTGCAGGACTTTGTGTCCGTATACAGCCTTGCCAAGGTCAGCATGTTTTCAGCAATCTCTAAGGAACTTCAGTTTCAGTTTTAATGGTATCCACATTCTTACTATGACATTTTCATGGGTCCATTTCAACCCAACTGATGTGTTGGACTTGGGAGTCATTAGGTGTTGTCTTAGTTATGACCGCCTGAAGCTTAAACTAGCAACCTCCCAGTCTCGGAGCAGGCGCCCTACCCGTATGGCCACTGAGCTGATTGAACGACTGTAATTTGCTGTCCACTGAAAGGATTCGCAGGGCTTGTGTAACAAACAGTCATTTGAGCATTTGCTTTCTAAAGTAGAGACATGATTACTAATTAACTAAGTAAATTATATTTTTTGACATCCCGTATCGCCACTAATAAAGGATGAAAAGGTTTTCTTTTCTAATAGCTGTTGACCAGAACGCTGTGTCTGGAATAGTGGGAAATAAACATTGTAAAGAAAATTCATTTGGGTTGACTTTCGCTTGAATTTCCAACTATGTGCTTTTTAACTGAAATGATTTTATTTCTTCACAAGTTGGAGACGTGTTTGAAAGCATTTAAAAGTGCTTGCAACGTAACACTGGAACATAATTCAATGCTAGTGTGATGTTTAGTGCAGCGGCGGCACTTTTAGGTGTATTTAGCCTTGATCCAAGATCATTTTGTCAAGGTTGATTATTAAATCGTCTTTTTCCAACCATGTTTTCCTGGGTCTGTTTTTGAAATTGTCTTGATAAATTCAACCCCTCAAAGATCAACAGATATTACAATACGAGGCAGTAAAGATTTGATTGCCATCACTTATGTCAAACAGTGCAGGAAGCCTTTATTCATATCTAGTGCTTATTTGAACAACAGAAATGATTGGTTTTCACCAAAAAAGTTACATTCAGTCTGGTCCTTGTTAAAAGACACCGCAACTCTTCTCGAGGGACTTGATTGTAGATATGTAGACTTGGTGTAGAGCCATGCTACTTTCACATAGAAATGAGAACTTTAAAGCAATGTCAACCATGGAGCCTCATGGGCCCCAAATAGTCTAAACATGGTATATTCATTCATGATGTTTTCGTAGAATACGAGTTAGGAACCCAAATTGAATTTGAGGTCACCTTAACTGTACAGCAAGTCCAAAAGTAGCCACCTGCAGTAGTGAGTAAAAAGCAAAATCCTCTAGTCCATATGAAGACGTTGTACCGTAAGTTAATACTGGAGTTTGACTGCAGCTCTATGTAACGAAATGAACGTTTTGCAACTGACCACATTGAAAGTTACGTTTTTAACTTAGCTGGAGGACTCCAACTCATTTTCCTTTTAAGAATTCTCATTAGAATCTTAGTGTCTGCTCCGATTTAAACAAAAATATACCAAAAGTTATTTTATCTTGAATGACATTTTCCTGAAAGACGACAAAAAAGCCAAAAACATGATATCGGCCCACCTCTCCCCACTGATGTGCCCTGTTTATCAAGTTTGGGCCTTAAACAGGATGCAACTATCCGATTCACAGATTTAACACACGCTCTCAGAAAATTGGACAAACATAAAACATAATTCAAGGAACAATGAAAAAGTACAAACTGGTTAAATCGGAAAAGTATTGATGAATTAAAAGCATATAAAACCATCCTCACCGTTTGGATCACATTCATTCCCATGCAAACAATTCCGTCCTTACATCACTTGACTACAGTATGTCTTGTGCAAACAGCTTCTGTAAGGAATGAATATTTCACGTTTTTCTTTCCTCCTTTCAGAGTTCAAACATTCTCGTGCAAAATATTGCAGCAAAGCTTATAAAGTTTGGTTGTTATTTTGGCCAAATGGTCCAATCCGTGGACATCCGCAATCAAATTCTTGATTGCAGCTACAGCAAATGTAACTTAGAATTTTGTTTCAATATTTTCACCCATGAAACTTCTTGAAGACTACATTCACGTTTTTTGCTACTGTTTTACGATCACATACACTGTAGCCAATCCTGGTTAAGAGTTGAACGCCAGTAAATTGCCGGCAAATCCATACAAACAAAACACGGCTATGGGTCATTTAAACCCCCTTTTCGTATCGACTTAAAAGAGAAAGATATACGAACAACATGTTTCAAAGTGATGCTGGTAATCGTTAGCATAGTTCGCAATAGGTTTTCTAAACGGTCTGCAACCCGATTGGTCCTTGTGAACTTCTTATTAAACATACAACTGTAAGAACTCGTAAATGGAAGCTTAGATCTTTCATTTTGGTTACAAGTTTAGCCTTAAAGGCCTGCTGTCTTTTTTTTTTTTTTTTTGGCAATTCAGTTGTCGAGTGTAGGAATGAATTGAATGCCTTATTCTGCCTTTAACAACGTGTTGTTGTATTTTTATACAAAATCCAGACTGACTTGACCCTGAGGAGTCTGGGTAGGGATTCTGGTGCTACATTCCTGGTCCGCAATCTTGTTTCTCGGCGACAGAGCGATGGTTTGTAAATCAGAGTCTCTTGTCTTTTCAGATCTTCGGGGTGGAGTTATAGGAGCCGTGCTGGTTACTTTGCGGCGTAGAGTAGTAGTTGTGGTGGTGGTGCTGGGCATTTCGGATGTTTCCGTAAGCGAAGAGGAGGGGGGCCGTGGAGGAGGCCGGCTTGGTCGATCCCTGGGCCTCGTTGGACTGGATCGTGCCGTACCAACTGGGTTGCGCTGCAGAGGAGGGCAGGCTGTGAGATAAGCAAGAGAATATTAGAGTGTGTCATGGTACATGCGTCCACTAGTTGAATAAATAATGGTAACTACTGTAATTAGTTTACAAATAACCAACATCATAAACAAATCTTAATGTTGTTGCTACTAAAAAAACACTTATTTTAAAACCCAATCTGTTTTTATTTTATCTCTTGATCGGATAAACTAAAGCAGTGTTTCTAAAATTGTGGGTCTGGACCCAAAAGTGGGCTGCGGGCCTTCGCCTTGGCAAAATTATGCTAAGAAGAAGAAAAATACTCAAGGTCCATTACGCTCTTAACAGCAGATTGCAATAACGCCCTCGACCTCTTCTACTTCTCCCGTTAATCAGCGTGTTTGAGAGGGGCCTCATCTCATTTTTTGATTTTGTTGGTTTGATTTCCTTTTCTGCACATAATAATGGGCCCTAACAAAGTTATTGATAAGGGGAAGGAAGAGTGGAAAACAATGACCAAAACGATTAGTGGGACCTCGCTACTTCGCGGTTCCACATTCGCGGGTTCAGAGCTTCGCGGATCTAAAAAAAATAATAACAAAATAAAACAATTAAAAAAAAAAAAAATGTTAAGCATTTTTGAAGGAGTGTCTCTACTTGGCGGATTTTCACTTTTCGCGGGTGGTTTTGGTCCCCATTAACCGCGATAACCGAGGGATTACTGTAAACGATAGCTAAATATGACAAGTAGTGTACAAGTGTCTGCCATTGAAGCACTGCTGGAAGGTACAGTAAACAGTTTAAAAATGTTATATTTTAAAATTGTTACCAGTATATTAATGTTAAATAGTAACCAATGTTTCGATACATGCTAGTATGTGGTTATTTTGGAGCAAATTTAGGGGGTCGCTTATATGCGAGTATATAAGGTACTTCGAGTTGTTTTGGTTTTGCTGGTCATTTTGTTTTTCGGGGAAAAAAGGTGAATAATATTATATTATCTCTGCCTTAAACCGCACAATAATTTCCTTAGATATATTTTAGAAGTGAAAATATTACTTGATTTGAGTAGCAACTTGTCAATTGGGTGGAACGATGGGTTCTGAAGTCATACCAGTTGAGAACCAATAAATTAAAGGTTTTCATTTTGGCCCATGTATTCCTGAACAGAACAGACCCGGACCCACCTGGCCCGATCGCCTCTGTTGTTTCTAGCCAGGTCATCATCACTGTCGTATCGCCTCGGGTTATCGAAAAAGGAATCTCTGGAGCCGAATGTTTGACTGTTGAGGATACCCGAGGGAACCTGCCACATATTCAAACTTTGTTATGGCATTCATGTCGCTTCATTGATTGATCTTTGTAAAGTCTGTATTTGCCAGTGTTTATAAAATTGGGGTGCGCATACCCTTGGGGGTACATCAAGGCAGTCCAGGGGATACAAGAGATTCTAAATCAACTTAATGTAAAAAGAAACCAATCCTACTAATATCATGGAAAGAAATCTAACAGGAAATTAAAAGATTTGTAAATGAATGTCTTATTTAGAAAGCCGTTTATCTCATAGAGCAGGGGTGGCGAACACGCGGCTCTAGAGCCGCATGCGGCTCTTGGCCAATAAGAATGCGGCTCTTTGCCTCATATTTTCTATATAAGGTGGCTCTTTGCCTCGTTTCATGTTTATTTTTTGTTCCCTTCTTAAAACACAATTGAATCCATCAGAGTTAATAACAAATAATAAATAATATTTGGAAATTTGTTGTTTTTATGCTGCTCCGGACACATAACTGACTGCCAATCATCTGCGTGGGTTACGTCTAATGCCGGTCAATGCGTTGTGTGGCTGTTTGACTCGCACAGTTAGAAATTTCGGCTCTTTGTGTCAAACTTGTTTGCCACCTCTGTCATAGAGTATAGGTTAATAGTTTATCATTTATCATTTTAGAGCAAATGTTCACAACAAACCCTAGGGCTATGTTTTGGTGATAATTTTCAAAATAATTTAAATTTTATTTCTTTTTAAAATAATAAAAGAAATCTGCAAATGAGCCAAATAATCTAGTACGGTAGATGTATTTAATTTTACTAGGAAAATATTCTCAAAATGAAGTTGTGAAAAAAAACAAAAACGAGCAGTATGATTTGCTGGCCAAACAAGAACATTTTACTTGGAAACTGACGGCTTTTTATTTGAATACGTTTTCCCTCAATTTTTGAACTGGAGTTTCTGGAGATTTTAACAATTTTACTTATAACTGTTTTTGGCCCAATTGTTTTCGAATTAGTTAAAGAAAGACCACCATACAAAAATAGCAACACATTAATTTTCCACAATTGCAAAAGCTCTCACTGGTTAGGAGGCTTGACAGGTAAATTATTTATTTACAAGACGTACCTCACTAAAAATGTTGAGAACTGCTCATCTATTCCAAATTTAAATGAAAATATTCTTGTCCTTGCTGCCACTCAACATAATAAGACTTTGATTTGCATCAAATCAATACACTGCTTTTGAATGTTAGGATTTTTTTTTTAATCAGCGTCACAAAAGAAAGGATTTAACAGAAATTGCAAATTTACTTTGGATTAAGATGGATGAGCGGACAAAGAGATGATTTAGTCAAACCAAACACTGCATTTGTTTAGATTATAAAATAGTCTACATCAGGGGTTTGAAAGAGTCGGCCCGCGGGCCGGATCAGGCCCGCTAAGGGATTGAATCCGACCCGCGAGACAACGCTGAGGGAAGCGCAAGAGAAAAACGAGCTGCATGTTGAAATATGTCCACTTGATGTTGCCAAAGCCCGTTTCCTCTCACAAAGACGCTGTAGTTGTATTGCTTTCTCTCTCTTTCTCTTCCTCCCTTTTTCTCTCAATCTCTATCTCTCTCCCCTTCACTCCTGTCTCTCTTTTGTTCTTTTCTTTGTTCCTCATCGTCTCTTTCTCTCTCTGTCTTTACTTTATTTTACTCTTTCTTCCTTTTCTCTCTCTTTCTCTTGCTTTCCACTGCTCTCTTTCTACCCTTCTTTCTTCTCTATCTCTTCTTATTTCTTTCTTTCACTCTTTTACTTTCCCCCTCTCACTATTTCTCTTTTATCTCTTGTTTCTCACGTTTACTCTCGCTCTCTTCCTCTCTCTATTTCTCTCATTTTCTCACTTCCTCTCTTCCCTTGTCCCACACGCTCTCTTTTTCTCTCCCTCTCTTTCTCTTTTTTCTTTCTCTGCAATCTACTAGTCCGGCCCCCAAGAGAGTGTTTGTTCTATGGTGTGGCCCCAGAGTTAAAATGAGTTTGACACCCCTGGTCTACATGATGAAGACGTTGTCGTTAAACATCAATCTTGGATGTTTTGAGTGGGGCGGCATTAGGCGTTAGCTAAGGAGGTAGAGCGCTCATCTTGGGATCAAGAGGTCGCTGATTCGATTTCCAGCTCCTCTGTGTTATAGTGTCCTTGAATCCCTAATGCCCCCAATAAGCAGGTGGGCGCCTTGCATGGCTGACTCCCTATAGGTTTATGGTCTTCATTGACTTAAAAAGCGCTTTATAAATGAAGACCATTTACCATTTGAGTGGGGGAAAATAAAATAAATTAGAAATATGAGCAGATTATGTTTTTACCATATTTTGCCTCGGCCTCTGGACTCGGAAGAAAAGCACCATCAAGCTGGTAGGCAGCAACTCCCAAAAGAACAAGATGATCCCGTATACCATGTAGGCCTCATTGCTGTTCAGCAAATCAGCCTGCAGTGCAAACATTAAACAATTTTCACCCATTTTTTCCCTTCTATGTCATTTCAAGTTTGATTGCCAACACTTCTCAAACTGAGCAGTGCTCACCTGGTCTGAAACAATGTACCAGCTGTAATTGGAAAAATCGGGTCTTCCCATAAGAGACAGCGCCACCACCAGGTTGTAACAAGCTCTCGATGTGTTGAGGAGAACCACCATCGCCCCCACAACGATCGCCTGACATACGGATGTCCCCTGCGGAAAAAAAGGAAATGAAAATCCAAACGGACGAGGTTTAGAAACATTTTCAATAATTCAAGTCTTCAAATGGAAAACACGGCCAAAACATAAAAGCCCCAACTAGAGAACAAAAACGTTTTACAGGGATTTCAATTACGCGGGGGGACATAACTTCTTATCCGAAAAGAAAACGAAGTAAGTGTAATTAAAGGAGTGTCAAAATTATCAATCAGAAACTGCATCAATCAGTTTGTGCATGTTTCCTCACACTCAACTCTCTCACACAAAATATCTATATTATTGATGTACTGTTTATCTTGCTTCATTCGACAGCCAAAGTTATTTGCCTAATTACATATCTTAAGCCCAACTACGATATATCCACAATCTAATGTTGAGGGGTAATATAAAAACTTGAAGTTTCTGGCGGAATCCTTTCAGGCTTTCTCCAATACACTTTAAAAAACACTGCCTTAATGGGTTAGTGGGTCAGTTAAATCGCTCTTGTTGATACTTAAAGATTATTAGACAATAATTTTAACAGGGAATCAGCAAGCACCAATACCAGTTACCAGTATCAGTGAGGATATGGGTCATTTTTAAGTTATCTGTATTCGTGATGCCAGTATCTGCTCTCTTTTAGTGTCCCATTACCAATCAAGAACCTTAGAAAACAAAGTTAATCACTATTAAATGAATGCAGTATCAAGGAAAAGTATTAGTTGGGGATTGTTGTAATATTTATATTACAGTGAAAAAGTATTAGCCCCCTTCTTGATCATCTGTTTTCTGCATATTTATAACTTACAATGGTTTCAGATCATCACACCAATTTCAATACCACACAGAGACAAAATGCAGTTTTAAAATGTTATCTATGTATTTAAAAATATCAAAACCTATTTGGCCCTACGTGAAAAACGTAACTGCCCATTGAACCCAATAGCGAGTTGGGCCACCTTTGGCATCGATGACAGAAATCAAACGTTTATGTTTGGAGGAATTTTGGCCCACTCTTCTTTGCAAAATGGTTTTGAGCATGAACTGCCCGGTTAAGTCATACCAAAGTGTCTCAATTAAATTTAAATACAGACTTCATTTTGTTTTTTGTTAGCCATTCAGAGGTGGGCTTTGTGGTTTGTTAGGGATCGTTGTCCTGCTGCATGATCTAAGAACGCTTTCATTTGAGGGCCCAAGCTGATGGCCGGACGTTCTCCTTCGGGATCATCTGGTAAACCCCAGAATTCATTATTACATTAACTAAAGCATGTTGTCTTGGTCCTGAGGCAGCAAAGCAGCCCAGTTACGGTCAGTGTTCATGACTCCACTATAAGAAAGACATTGGCCAAAAAAACGCTGCTGTCACAAAATAAAACAAAGAGTTCTCTCACATTTGCCAAAAAAAGCATCTTAATTATCCTTTTTGGCTTTTGGAAAAACATTATGTGGACTGATGAGTCAAAAATGCAACTTTTTTGGAAGGTCTGCCGCCCACTCTGGTGTAAAAATGGCACAGCATTTGACAAAAAGAACATGATGCCTACAGTATAGAATAGTGGTGGAGGTGTGACGGTCTAGGGCTGCTTTTCTGCCTCAGGAATCGGACAAATTGTTGTGGTTCACTGGATAATGTAATATGCTGTTTACAAGAAGATCCTGAAGGAGAACATGCGTCCCTCAAACGCAAGTGCTCTTGGATCATGCAGTAGGACAACGATCCGAAACAAACATGCAAGTCCACCTCTGAATGGCTCAAAAAACAAAACAAAATGAAGGTTCTGAAGTGAAAGTCCGGATTTAAATCAAATTGAGATGCTGTGGTGTGACTTTAAACATGCAGTTCATGCTAGAAAACTTTCCAATGTGGCAGATTTGAAACAATTTTGCAAAGAGGATCTGGTATCAGTATCTATGACTATTATCCATGTTGTTATTCATTATTGAACATCTGTACTTTTAACACTCTATTTAATTCCAAACTCTTTATTATAAAGAATTACGGTATTTCTAGATTCTGGTCGGCCACCAGGGTTTAATTGGTCCTGCCAGAGTCTCACAAACTTATAATAAGAAATATAATATTGCTAAACGTATGCAAGTGGTAAGCTAATTAAAATAACTATTACATTTCTCATCATATAAATGATCGCAAACACCATGGTGTGTATATTCATTTAAATCATTCAGAAGGAATCTTGGTCAGTCACTTTTCGCATGGGTTTTTTATGGTCCCCAATTAGAGTGAAAACCGAGGGATCGCTGTTATGGCATGTAGTAGCATTTCGCCATCAATTTGCGGGTGTTGTAGTCGAAAGGCATTGTGGGAAATGAACTTTTTGGTTAAAGCTCTCTTTTGACCCAATAATTTTTGCATACACAGACATATTAAGCTCTCGCCGGCCACTTAAAATGACATGGCGGGCCCAATAAGGCCCCCAGGCCATGAATGTTTTACATGCGACTCAAGCTTCAAACAGTAGATGGATTGTGAGCTTGCAACCTTGTGTGATGGTGCGCTTACCTTAGATTGAAGGAAAACGTTGGCGGAGGACATCTTGGCAATGCGGACAATGCAGACTGTCAAAGACACGGCACACAGGACAAAGAGACCGTCGTTGATTAGGATGCGGGCCAGGACCGCGTGTTTCACAAGCCTGTCGCTGGAACAACACAGGTCACTTGGTCAAATTTCTATTGGATTGAGTTCGGCTTTAAGGATGAGTAGCTGCAAAAAAACGAGGTCTTTAGACTGGATTCTGTACTCCTAATACGTTGTTTTACACCTAAAAATAAGGAAAACACATATAGACATTTAAGTTTGTCTTTAAAGAGATTTCAAAACAAAGAAAATCATCCATCCATCCATTCATCCATTATCTGCACTGCTTATCCCCAGTAGGGTAGCGGGGGTGATGGACCCTACCCCACCTATCTTTGGGCAGTGGGCAGGGGACACCCTGAACTGGTTACCAACCAGGGCACACAGAGACAGAAACATCACTCGCTCATTCACACCTAGGGACAATTTTGACCGGCCAATTAACCTGACTTGCGTGTTTTTGGAATGTGGGAGGAACCGGAGTGCCCGGAAGAAACCCACGCAAGCACGGGGAAAACATGCAAACTCCACACAGGAGGTTGGATCTCATGACCTCAGAACCGTTTCACACACGCGCTAACCACGGCAAACATAAATAAAAACACATATTTTTGTCCACTTGGACAGTTCTGTATAATTTAAAAGGCCGAAAAACAGACAAATAAGCCTTTTTTCCCCCCATTAGTCGTAACCAACGATTTTTCAGTTGTCACATGCTATTTGTCTTACATTTACATTTAAATTAATTTGATGTTGCAGTTATTTTGTCTGAATATTATGCATTGGATGCATTTTTTTAATCAACACAACTTTCTTTAAGGCCCGGTCACACAGCCTTTTGCGTCTGTATCGCGGGTAAAATTTAGCGATTTTTTTTTGCCCGTGGTTGCCCGCGGTGGAAAATGTGCAAAATTGGCCGGAGACTGTTCCACGTCCTTCCGGCGACTGTTCCGCATCATTATCGCTGGTAACCGCGGCTGCATCGCTGTGCCGCCCGCGGTTACCGTGGTCTAAAGTTTTGAGCAGCGCAAAATTTTTTCGCGCGGCCTTCCGCGTGTGAATTTCTTACCGCGTGTGAAGCACGGCTGTATCTCGTCTGTATCGCGATCTCAAAAGCGTCCAACAGCGTCTGCTTCACGGGCAGAAATTTCTGGCCGTGATTCAGGCTCGATACACCCGTGAAAGGTTGTGTGACCGGGCCTTAAGATGTGTTTTAGGAGGGTTTTTTGTCTTAAGTCAATTACAAATCTTTTTCATCCAGACCAATGGTTCCCAAACTTTTGCAGGCTGGCACCCCCTCGGCTCCGCAGTGTAATCCTTTTTCCATGACATGATCATTTTTAAAGTGCTGGTACAAATTACTTGTGTTTCCTCTGGACCTGGCGACTACGCAAAAGAAAATTCTGCAACGAGCGTTTACTTCCGTTCCACGTCCGCTTCGTCGAGACCAAAATAGGTCCAAACAAGTGATGTACCGCCCTTCTTCGGTGCAACCTTTGTTTCCTTCTCGTTTGTTGACTCTGGGACTATGTTTACGGAGTCCGCCATGACACTCAATGAGCTCACACGACGGGTGTGGCATAGTGTGGTGCTGGCAAACTTTGAATCGCGTTTATTGGCTTGTGCTATTATTAACACTTCCCGCTGATTGGTCAGCACTTTTGAAATTCGAACAGTAACAATTGTGGTTGCCCAAAACTCACTCACTACAAAACTTTGGAAAAAATGCAGTGCTTTGCGGTTTCACAACCGCACTAGGTTTAAACTTCTGACTTTGACTGCCGCCCCCCTACCGCCCCATTCTTCCTCTGATGGCGAAATAGGGTACGGCAGATCCCAACCTTGTACTTTGTATCGTTATCCCGAGTCACTTTGGGGTATCTAAATATTAAAGACACAGTGCGTATAATTTAACATCTTCTCGTAAAAAAAAAAAATATAATTTTAAAAAATACAGATTTAACGGTCCACAGCGCGCATTAGCCAATAAGGGCATGTATTGATAAAAAGGACAACGCTTCCTTTACCTCCGAATAACTTCAATCACTAGTGATCGATTCAAGCGATTATTGACACATTGTTTATCCAATGAAATTTTAGATAAATCAAAATGAAGATGTCCGTATTGTATTGAAATTAGACCCTGAAACAACTAACGCCACAGGTGATTTACATGCAAGTGTGCACAATAGTGTGCACAATAGTGGTAGAGACACGGAAAGAGAATTGAAACGTTCACAACTCTTTCACAACGTCTAGGAAATTGTCCAAATTGAAATACAAAATGGCAAAAGGTTTTAGTGTGGTAAGGTGATTATCTTCAAATGGCCACTTTTTGTAACGCCAAAACCTACCCTTTGAATACTGTGTCAAATATACTGTTTATTTTTCAGATTGTGATCAAATTTGACAAGGTGCCAGGTAAGGCTTCAAGCTATTGTCTCCCCTGTTTTCCAGCCAAGATGCCCATGCTACACTCATCTGCAGGCGTTTATGTGTGTTCTAACTCAGACTACTCAATGTTAGTAGCACTTGCAGTGAATATTTCGGTTTGGGAAAACTTCAGACTGTTACCTTTCAAAAGAGACCAAAACCGTTCATACTCGCCAAATGGTTCAAGAACATTATTCAATTTATGTTGGGTACGTATTGGATTGGCATTTTAGGCGAAATTTTCAGAAGCGTTAAGGAGTTAAGACATATTGAAGTCATAAAAGTAATATTGATGCAATTTATACATAATGTTTTGTTATTATTCAAGTTTGTCTACTTGTTTTCTGTTTGCCTTTAACTAACAGTTTCTGCTACAAGGACAAGATGTAATAGTTATTATTCAAATTATAACTCTTACCTTGGCGATCCTGAACGCTCTAAAGTTCCTTGCACCAACAATGCGCATGTTAAATTCACCACAAGGAAAAATATACCGAGCGACAGGAAGAACAACGATAGACCAATCCTGCAGAAAAAGGAAAGCATTTTTCAAGTTTCATGCAATGATTAAAATGTCACATTTTTATTAATTTTATGAAAATAGAAAACAAAGTTAATAACGGGAGCAGACATTTCAATACTTAACATATATTATTCCCACATTTCAAAAAGGCCTGTCGCTTCATATTGAGGATTATAAATATTTCACATTGATATCTATGTAAGTGAAACATTTACCTGTATTTGGTGAGCTCTGGGGAATACTTTGTTTTGGCCTTAAACACCACCTAATAACGACACAACAAAAAAAGATTATTGTGAAAAGGTTTTGTACGTGATGAAGTGTTGGCTCAGACAAGAAGGTACGAAAACAAGTAAAAGGTTCGCTTCGTTTGGTAGAGCCATGCGAATTTGACAGTGTCTCTGGACATTCCTGTGTAATTAAATTAACACACATGCACGCAATTGAAGTCTGTGATGCATTACCCCTGAAGTGCAAAACCCAACAAAGAAATAATCAATGAAGCAAACGCCAAAATATTAAAACTAAAACAAAAAAGAGAAATAAAGCAGAAAACAACTAAGCAAAAAACATACAAACAAATACAAATACACAAAACTCATAGCAGCAAGACTCCAAAAAGACCTGGCCGTCCTTCTAAACTTTAAGCCCAAACAAGGAAAAACTAATCGCAGAAGTAACCAACAGGCCCATGAATACATTGGATGACATGCAGCTGGTACAATCTGTGCATAAGACAACTATTCGTCGAATTCTGCATAAATCTGCCCTTTATAGAAGAGTGGAAAGAGGAAAGCCCTTTCTGAAAGAATACAAATCAAAGGCCAGTTTGGTGTTTACAAGAAGCCACATGGGAGACACAAATAACATGTGGAACCTGGTGCTCTGGTCAGATGAGACCAAAACTGAACTTTTGGGGCTGAATGCAAACAATTAAATTTGGCGTAAGAAAGACACTCCACTTCATACTGAAAACACTATCCCCACTCTCAAACATGGTAGTTGCAGCACAATGCCCAGACCATATAGACATACCCAAAAAGACTTGTGACAAGTCATCGCAGCAAAAGGAGGTTGTACAAAGTAAGGGTTCCTACAGCAAGTTAAATTCAAGGTTTTTTAAGACTGTTTTAATGCCTTTTGAAATCAAATTTAAGACCAAGTCGACAAAAAACAAAACAATATTAAAGCAAACAACAAATTGCCAAATGTGGCCCATTTGAAAAAAAATCCCTCTGAAAAACAGGTCTCTCCAAAGTTTTAGAAATAGAAAACAATAACTAAAAAGGATGTTTACAGTACATCATGGATCCTCGGTCAAAACTAGCAGAAAAGTACTAATTCCAAAGAACTCATCTGCTACATTGATGAGCATTTAATCTTGAATCATGAAAAAACGACTTTTTTACTTAATCTTTTTTGTTCAATCAAATATAAATCGTATGTGTTCGCATTTTTAAGACTTTTGAAAATTGGATTTAAGACATTTTAATGCCAACTAAGGCTTTATTTTTAGAATAATAAATTGAATGGTTGGTAAGACTAAGGATCCGCGGGAACCATGAAAGTATTTAATTTAATTTTAATTTATTATTATTCAGCCAGTATCAACCATCAACATGATATCTACCGGAAATCATTTTGTCACGCGAAGCTATCGACGTGACTCGTCGCCTTCGATCGGCGCCGGGTTTTTAGACCCAACTGCTGTGTTGCGAGTCATTAGGTGACCAAACCTATGTTGATAAAAGTTCCTTTTTCGGCAGACAGCATGCAAACATTTGTCAAAATATGCAACCATCTTTTAACATGAAATGCACCCCCCCCCCCTTTTTTTTTTTCTGGCTTCTTTCTTTTTCCCCACATGCTTGTCACCAAGTTGGCAATAACCTCCATATTCCCGTATCACTTTCCACAGTGCAAGAGAGCGTTCTCAACTTGCTGAGTGTGTCTTGCAAGGAGAACTCGGCAAAGATAACAATCTTTTCCTTTTCCTCGTCCCTTCTGGCTTCTGCAAATATTGCGGTTAGTATGTGGCGAGTTCGCTCAAAGTTGTCTCCTCTGACTTTTGGAGTTGCGTAACTTCGTATGTGTAAACAATCTGCCTTTTGTGTCAGAATATAGGGCAGAAGGCGACCTAGAAAGGCGGCGACTGTGCCAAGAAAATAAAACGTGGCTTCAGCCAGCCCGGGTGCAAATGTCTTTTTGCTGCAAATACTGTAATTGACATAGTTATCAGCAAAAGGTATGTGAAGAGGAACTAAAGGACAGGCCTGACGTTCGGATTGTGTACTGTGAACAATATGCAGCTGCAGTGTATTGCTTGCAGCTTGAAGCATTTTTGGCTCTAAAAGACCCCCACCTGCGACGTGAAAGAGCAACATTTGTACTTTTGAAACATTTGTTTAGCCATAGATTCCAGATTCCATTGTTCCTCTAAGCACGTCTGGATATGAAAATTAGCTATGAAAGACCTTAAAAAAATCAAATTGGCATCAAATTTGTTTCTCGTCAGTTTCAGTTTTATTGGGATCCACATTCTTACTATGAGATTCTCATAGGTCCAATTAAAGCCAACTGATATGTTGGGAGTCATTAGGTGACCAAACCCCCCCAACTCCAACCCCTAATGCCAAGCAGGGAGGCAATGGGTACCAATGTTATAAGTCTGAGGATCAAACTAGCAACCTCCCAGTCTCGGGGCGGGTGCCCTACCCGCAAGACCATCGAGCTGGTCATTTGATTATCTTGTTGGGCTTCCTTACCTATTTTAAATGTATTTTAATACCTTTGATTAAGGCCTGATATTGTTAAAAATACTTCATCTGAACATCTGTTTCTGATTATTGTATCCCTTTAAAATGGGTCAGTGGCTACCTTGAGACTAAATGAAGGTTTTTACATATCGCTAGTATATTTCTTCTAGGTCCAGGTACTTTATAATCAGTAAATCGCGATATGGCGCAGCAGGCTGCACAGCATTTAAATGGTTGGCGCGTTCACAGCACAGTTCTGAGGTTACTGGTCAAGATCCAGCTACCAGCTTTCTTGTGCGGAGTTTGTATGTTCTCCCCATACTTGCGGTAGTTTCTCCCGGGCACTCCGGTGTCCTCGCACTTTCTAAAAACATGCATGTTAGGCTGATTCAAACGGCCGGTCCAAATTGTGCCTCGGTGTGAATGAGTGAGTTGTCTGTCCCTATGTGCTCTGCGACTGGCTGTCAACCAGTTCAGGGTGTCCCCTGCCCAAAGACAGCTGGGATGCGCTCCGGCACCCCCGCGACCCTACTGAGGATAAGCGGTGCAAAATAGGGATGGATGGCTATAGCGCAGATGAGCCGACAACATTATAAAGGACTCTTCCCGACCCAGCTGCCACCTTTTTGACGTGCTGCTCTCTGGTAGGTGCTACAGGTCTGTTAAAATGTGATTAAAACAGGCTACAAGAAAATTTCTTCCTCAGGGCCAACACCACCTTAAACAAGCACAAAAAGCTGTGAAAAATACTGTATATATAGAAAAAAAGCTTATTCATATCTTGTTCATCGAGTTATACTGTATTTTCTTTTTTGGGGATTTTGCAGTTTAATGTTCTTGCATTCATTTTCACGATGCACTTTCAACTAAGGCCTATATCCAAGCACTACCATGTAAATATGTTTGCCTATTTATCCTGAAATACTTTTTATGTTATTTGTACAGCCCTTAATCACAAGGAGTCTCGAAGGCTCCACAGACCACAAATTATTGCAAACTACAGACTATTATTACACCATCCCCTGATCTAAAACCCAAATAAGGGCAAGGAAAAACTCACAAACCTCAACATGAGGAAAATGAAGAAACCTTGAGAAGGGACCGCACATGAGGTCATCCCCCTTCCAGGATGACCAGGCAGCAACGAATGTTGCATTAATAAACAATAAAAATGAAAATAAATAATATAAAACTAATAAAGTATAATATAACCTAAGACTTATAACATTGGTAAAATGGCGGCGCCCTCTGTTGGCTGCGGCTGCATCGGCTCGCTACAACGGGTCAGGTGTATCGACATTTCGTTCTGTGTACATTGTTACAAAGAATGACAATACAAAGGAAATTATTATTATTATTATTATTATTATTATAAAAAAGGGATGTCCTGGTGGCAATAGATGAAACATCTTATTTTTCTCTTTTAAGTCATCTGCCCCGGAATGCCCTGTCTCATCTTGTTGGAAAGAAGGTTCTATATTGTTATCAATGACAATAATTATTGGTCTAATTTACACAAAGGAGTGGGTGTAGAGCAAACCATTTTCCTGTGAATTAATACAAAACGACTCAAAAACATATTTGTAATGGACTACAAAACTAGTCAATGATTGATTAGCAAAGAAACTAATTGACATAGATCTTTTAAGAATCAAATCCTGCTCTAGGAATGCAATAATTTCCAAACCCTTTCTGAAAGATCTGCAGTCCTTTGAGACCTTTTGTGATTAAGGGCTGAACAAATGAATTACTGTTATAAACAAAGCATAAGGAATGTGTACAAGAATAACACAGTTACAAACATCTCGCTTTAGTTTTAAAAACAATTAACAATATTGTCTTTCGTATTTATGATTTTAAATATCATCATTGTCATCATAGAAATTTAATATTTTGTTTGTATCAATGGGTTGATTAATCACAAAATTTAAAATAGTCCAATTTTTTCAATCCTGTAATTCTTGAAGATAAAAAGGATAGCAAACTGGCCGGAGTAAAAAAATATCTTCTGAGGAAAAGTTTAATATAAACAACAGAAATCATGGTTACAAAAGTGTGCACATATTATTTTCAGGAATTTAGCAAAACATTCAAGTGTGTGAATAACACCAAATGCAATTTTGATGTTAGGGTTAACTTTTCTTATCAATCTTTGTTTTGTGGGAGAATTGTATCGTTTTAAAGACCTGGAGAAGGATTAATCACAGTAAGAGGTTGGAAAACTATTTCTACCTACTAAAAGATTTGAAATGTGTTGACTGTTGGAGGAATCTTAAAAACATGAGTAAGAATGTGATCGGGTCACATATTGGTAGAATGTGCACTATTGTGCAATCACTTTGTCTTAGTTGTTTACAGCTTTTGAGTGACAATGGTGACTTCAAAAGTTTGGAAACCATTTTAGAATTGATATAAATGTGTTTGGATTATTAGTGTCAACATATCACAACATTTAACTGAATATAGTATTCGCATACAGTAGTCACTTGCTATAAAGCGCTTTCGTTACTTCACAGATTTTCATCGTGCATTGTGTTCTGCATTCTGATTGGATAACAGTTGCCCTGCCCCTTTCTGCTCGACTGCCTGCGCGTCAATACCGTTGCGTTCTAACTCGTACACTAATGTAAAAAACCTTGAGGAGCCTATGTAATGTTTGGAAAAATCTTTTTTATTTTGAGGTTTCTCTAAAAACCATCATGTCAACACAACTCTGGACCGACTGGAGCCAGGGCAAAAAGGCATAGGAAAATGCTTTCTAATGTCAAAGTCGGACTTCTCAGCCCCCTAGAATTGCTTTCGAGCCACATGCTGGTCTCTGGCACTCCCTATTGGCTCCCTAGTGCCAGTTTAAAAAATGTGTGATAATGGGAAAATACATGGTTTCTGTAGGACAGAACAGGGCACGTTTGTAATTATTCCAATGAAAATAGATAGATACTGTATATTTTTCATTTCTTCCTTTCTTATGAGTCTTATATCTATCCATCCATTATTTGCATTGCTTGTCCTCAGTAGGGCCCATCCTAGCTGTCTTCTGTAAGTGGGCAGGGGTCACCCTGAACTGGTTGCCAGCCAGTCGCAGGGCACACGGAGACAGACAACTCACTCGCTCATTCACACCTAGGGACAAGTTAGACTGGCCAATTCACCCGACATGCATGTTTTTGAAATGTGGAAGGAAAACAGGGTGCCCAGCCGGAACCCACGCAAGCACGGGGAGAACATGCAAACTTTGCACTGGAAGGCTGGGAGATGAATTTGATCCCATGACGTCAGAACTGTACCGCAGACGCGCTAACCACTAAGACGCTATGCCGCCCCACAAGGCTTATACAATGGTTTTAATTTTTTGCAGCACCAGACAAATTTATTTGTCCATAGGTCTTTTTTGGGGTCCAACATGGCTTTTTTGGGTTGCCAACTGTACAGTAAATGCAATTTTCCATAACATCAACATGATGACGATATCTAGCTATCTATCCTGGTCATAGCCCTTGAGAGGGGTGACCGACAACAACACAAACACGCACAAAAACTAAGAAAACAAAAAAAAGGGAAAAGTAGCAACAACAAAAAAACACACGCACACAAATTTTTGGACCATGGCCAAACCAAATGCCTAAACACCCAAACAAGTTAAGCACCTAGGCACCCAAGTTGGTCATGCTTTCATCCCTCCAGATGAAACAGGACAAAAGAAAGCGGCCATGTCACTCAGGTCAGGGTGACACAACACACTCTTCTGTTCAACAGCAGCGCCCGACAGCTTTCACTGGTTTACCCCTGCCGCATCATACAGGTGGGGTAAACCAGTGAAAGCTATGATGAGGACGATATAGTATCGTGTAAAGTGGATCCTGTCTTTAATCTATACAGTTGTGCAATAAACCTCACTATTACCTCTGAAATTATAATTTGACGATACAAGTTATTTGCAAAAAAAACATTTATAGTACATACACAGTACTTTATTTTTTAAACCAATAGTTGAGCCTGTGAATCAGGTTTGTTCTTGAGTATTTAATGAATGAATGAATAAGGATTGCTACGTTGCATGTTTTGACTATCCAGATACGTTTTAGGAAAAGCAACATCTGCAATAAACGAATGATTACTGTACATGACACATGTAGCGAAAGTAGTTTACTGCATCTCGCTAAATTTTGGGAAGCCACTACCCTGTTGAGGAATCTTTTCGCATACACGTGCCGAGCACGACTGCATAACTTGTCACACATGTGTGACATTCAAAACACACGCTGCAGTTCAAAAGTGAAAGAATGATTGATATCCAAATGCATCGAATGAGTGGTGAAATCAATGAATGCAGTAAATCTTTAGACGGTTAATCATGCGCTGCTGACATCTGTACTATGTTGTTGACACAAGCGCATTATCGGCTGCTGGTGTAACCAAGTAACCAAAAAGCAACGTTCCAGTCAAAGTCTTTAGTTTACTTCTAGTGAGCGCAATTGATTGGATGGGCCACAGTGTTAGATCAGATGCCATGTGAGCAGTCAGAACGACTTCATTACTTCTTTCTCACTTTGCTGGGATTTAGGGAAAGGACTCTCGAGCTGCAGATTTAGCCCTGCTGGGGATGGGCGCCACCAGGCTGTACTTGCCTAGAATTCACCCCAAGAAATGGTGCTCCTACTGCCCCATTGGTAAACAGATCCAACCAACCCGATCTAATGCGGAGGTAGTTTTCAGCCCCCCCCCCCTTCAAAAAAAAAACAAAACATTTTGCTGGGGCTCATTGAGCACCTGGGTTCATTATAAGCAAACAAAAATGACTTAAGTTTGACAAATAAATAAGCAAACATTCTTAAGCACTGTGTCACTTAAACACGTCAAAAGACTACCGCTCTAAGAACCATGCATTCAAGAAATGCCATAGTTGGGTACTAACGAGTTACAATGAATCCGTTACATTTACTTGAGTACGTTTTGGGGCATTTTGTACTTCTAGGAGTACTTTTGAATAACTAAACTTTTTGTGTTTACTTGAGTAGATTTATATTCTGCATCCATTCAATATGGTTGGTGTAAAGTGTAAAGAAGAGGCGAGCCGTTTCATTTGAATGAAAGTGGAATATGGAAGCTTGATGCGGTTGAGAAAATGGTTGGATCGCTTTTTTTCGGCTACTTTTTACCATGACGGAGGAAGTCGCCTAACTGTTGAAGCTCATCTTCCAAAAGTAGGTTAAACTTAACTTTATTTATCATTATAGAGCATATTATTTATGAAATGTTTAATTTTTATTACAAAACATTAGAGGTTACTTATACAAGCCTTAAACATACTTATGTGAACCTTAAACATACAAAATATAGCACTGAAGATACTTACGGACAAATTTAACTTACGAACGATCGTCCGGAACTCATATGTAGGTAAGACATCGTCTGTACTTGTAATTAGCATAATATATTTGCTGTTGCACTACTTTTAATTAACATTTTTAACTAACACAGTGTGTTTTACAGAGATTCTAAGTTGCTTGAAGTTGACACTAAAGTTACTTCATAAGAAAAATTTGAAATGAGTTACACAACACAGCGACATCATGTGGTAGAGTTAAAAAAAATACATGTTCCTACAATTTAGTTAGCAAAATAATAGATGTTTTCTAAATTATTTGTTCATTTTGTGCATAATGTTACATTATTGTCGGTAATAAACTGATTGAGTGGACCCCTTCCCCAAATCTGTCTTTTAGGTTTTCTTCTTTTTCCCCCAGAATTTTTCTTCTTTTTTCACACGGACACAATTCGGACAGGTTAATGGGCTAGCTTGTTGTTCTGCAAGTTAAGTGACATTTATTTGTATAGCCCTTAATCACAAAACGTCTCAACAGGACAGCTCAGGTTACAATTACACCATCTCCTGATTTTCTGCAGAGCTGGTCTAAATGTGCTAATTTGTTTCTTTGATTTATACAATTACTATTTCATTGTTAATCATAGTATTTGGATTTACCTTCCATCCAGCCATCCATTCCCTGCACCGCTTATCCTCAGTAGGGTCGCGTGGGTGCTGGAGCCCATCCCAGCCATCCTCGGGCAGTGGGCAGGTGACACCCTGAACTGGTTTCCAGCCAGTCGCAGGGCAAACAGGGACAGACAATTTGCTCACTCATTCACACCTAGGGACAATTTGGACCGGCCAATTAACCGAACATGCATGTTTTTGGAATGTGGGAGGAAACTGAAGTGCCCGGAGGAAACCCACGCAAGCACGGGGAGAACATACAAACTCCACACAGGAGGTTCGATCTCATGACCTCAGAACTGTGCCGCACATGCGCTAACCACTCTGCTGCCGTGCTGCGCTGGATTTACCTTGATTATTTGAATCTATTGTTAATTAAATTTTATTTATTGTTGATTGGATAGACTTTGATGATCTGATTGAATGGTTGTTTTTATTTTTTCAAATCAATAAAGATTTTGCTACTGTTACTCAGTACCTGATTTTTTTTCAACAAGTACTTTTTGACTTTTACTCAAGTAATTATTTGGATGACTCAAATGAATTTATACTTGAGTAATATTATTATAAAGTAACAATACTTTTACTTGAGTGAAGTAATTGGCTACTCACCTAGAAATGCTAATAGGACATAAATGCTGACTTGGGTCCAAAGCAGACATAGTGAAGCTGCATATATAGGTGCAAAGGTGAGATCAGCCCCAAGTGTTTTGTTATTATTTTATTTACACTTTTAAATTAGTTTTTCAATCTTTTTTTTTCTTCTGGTGCCTGTACTTAAGATGGGATGGCCAAGTACTGATATCAGATATCAGTGCGGATACAAGCCTTTTTTAGAGTATCAATCCTCGTGATAGAAGTACTCATCTCGGCTGCCTTCTAGTGGCCGTTTAACAATTTGGAACCTCAAATTAAAGGATAGGTAAACTGCCTTTAAATAAATTCACTGCAGAAGAAAAATATTTTGGGAGATTTGAAGCTATTCCTTTATAAATACTGCACCAGCCATTTTTACAAATGGAATGTCATTTTATGTAATAATGATATCAATATGTGTCTTAAAGGGACAGGGTTTATTATTTAGCGCTTCTTAGTAACAAAAAAAAACTTAATTTAGGAAAAAAACTCAACTGAAAATATAAGCAAAAGTCCTTAATTATCAAGAGCCTCGCCTATATGGGGATCAAACAACTGTTCGCCATCTTGCTACCCAAAATAAAGTAAAAAGGAAGGAAGGCTGTGCAGAAAGCTGTTTTTTTTCCACTTTGAAGCTCCGTAGTTCGTATTTTTACATGCGCTTTCAAGCATTTCATTTGTACCACACCAAGGATTAGCAACCCAAAAAGAACCATATTGGACCAAGAAAACATTAAACCCCAAAACATATTTTTGGAGCCGCAAAAAAAAAAAAAAATCAAAGCTGTAAATGAGCCTTATAAGAAAGGCAAGAGATAGACAGAGAGTTACAAAATATTCAACTGGGGGAAAATGCGACGCTGTTCAATGTCAAATTTTACCCAGCCGTCTAATCAGATTGCAGGTGGGGCAGGACAAAGGAGGAGGAGTTGACTGACTAACAGATACGTAGCCAAAATACACACCATGGCGTTTGCATTCATTTATATGTTGAGAACTAGTAAAGTCATTTTGATTATCTTCGCAATCGTATGTATGTAACGGGTGTAATAATAACTTTTATTTTATTGAAATTCCTGCTAAAATATGTGTATAGTTTTTGGTAAATGTCCTGCAATGCTGAGTCCAACAGTGCCATCTGCTGGTATGGGGTGGGGTTTGGTTTTGGCTTCTAACATGTGACCAGGAGGCGGGGTTTTGTCAGTTTAACCAGAGTACTACAAAGGTAAGACATATCTTTTGGTGCTCCACAAAATAAGTTAATTTTAAACATTATAACCCCAGCTGACAAATCTCTCACCATGCATAGTAATGTGATTGATATTGTCAAGCTGTTTTGATTTATTTTCGTTTTGTTTCTGTTTTACTAAATATTAATTCCCCTTGTAGAGATCAAAGAGATCAAACCCAGCAGAAAAAGCTAATGTTGTGACTCATCCATTTGCAGGTAAATTGTACCCATTTTTATACTCATTATTGTTTTTATTCCTATTTTTTCATATACATTAAAAAAGGATGATGTTGGTTAAAATTCAGAGTAAAGAAAAACATGTTGAATTCATTGTAAACGTTAAAAATCCACTATACGATCTCTTGTTAAAAGTATCTTGTTAAAATGCAAAGATTTATAAATGTATTGTCTCATCTCATCTCATTAGCCGTACCGCTTATCCTCAGTAGGGTCGCGGGGGGCTGGAGCCCATCCCAGCAATCATCGGGCAGTGGGCAGGGGACACCCTGAACTGGTTGCCAGCCAATCGCAGGGCACACAGGGACAGACAACTCATTCGCTCATTCACACCTAGGGACAATTTGGACCGGCCAATTCACCTGAAATGCATGTCTTTGGAATGTGGGAGGAAACCGGAGTGCCCGGAGGAAACCCACGCAAGCACGGGGAGAACATACAAACTCCGCACAGAAAGTCTGGAGCTGGATTTGAACCCACGACAGGTTCCCATGACATGAACTGTGCCGCACAAGCGCTAACCACTGCGCCGCCGTGTATTGTGATATTCTAAAATGTATTTTCTGTAAAGTGAAAAGACAGCTCTTTGATATGCTTTGTTGTCAGTTTAACCAGAGTACTACAAAGAGATCAAAGAGATCAAACCCAGCAGAAAAAGCTAATGTTGTGACTCATCCATTTGCAGAAACTGTAATAATAAAAACCTCATCATCCAGTCCAGCGTGAATGTGGATCTTTGGTGGGACACGTACAACGCGGTTACATGTATTAAAAAAAATATTACCATGTTTTTATTCATACAGGTTTATGAGACTCTGGCGGGACCAATTGAACCACGGTGGCCTGCCGGAATCTTCCTATGACAGCACATCCAAATCTAATGTTTTATTGCGCAAAAACAGTTGATGCAAACGTTTGCTTCCTTGCCAAATGTCACTGTGCTAAATTTGAAAGCCCAAAAATGCAACACCGCCTCACCTGCCAGAAGTAGAGGTTGAGAAGACAGAGGGTGAAAAATTGAAGGCACACTGGGCAGCAGTAAAGCATCCAGTAGGCCAGTGGCTGCAACTTCGTGGCCTGCGCCCCGTTTTCAAAGTAGAAGGAGAAGAGGGTCGTCCTGAGGGCTGCCCAGAGCAAGCACAGAAACAAGAAGGCACTCTGGAAGCTAAAGCGCTTGTATCCGTAGAGCAGAATGAGCCACAGCTGCAGGTAGACGAACCCGAAGAGGAACGAGTAGAGGACCGTGTACGCGGTGGTTACACTGAGCTCCAAGGAGGGGGAGATCGCATCGCTCGCGGTCTTCTCTTGCACGGAGCTCAACAAGCTGGAAGTGGCCGAAAACATCTCCACCGGGGACGGACACAAGCAAAGCTGCAGACGCCAAAACTGGGTCAAAGCTGACTTGAATTCACAAAAGATTCCCTGCAAATGTGCACCCACAGCGGTTGTTTCCTCCACATAACAGACATCATGCAACCTCGCTCGGTTACGTGTGCTAAAATCCCAACATTAGGAAGATAGCCAGTCCATTTTAAGCATAATAAGGGGGAAAATAGAAAACAAGAAGTAGAATCTTCGGCGACTCTCGTTCAAAAACAACGGGTGGGGGGGGGCGTTCGGATCAGCTGTGATGCAATTACAGACCCGCCCCCAATCGGACTCCGTCGCCGCCATCTTGGCTCAATAATCGACCCGATTCAATGCGATCGAGATGACTCGGGAGCCACGCGGTTCACAGTTTCCTGGCGAAATGCACCCACGTGGGAAACGCGCCCGTTCCATCTGCGAGACGTTTTATTGGGTGACCATAATACCAGCCTCCAGAGTTTGTGCATGCCATTGGTTTATGGTTATGTCAAACGGCAAACTGCCCGCCTTATAGGGGCGGCAATTGGCCAGATTGCTGAAACTTTTCAACGCCCTGATTGGTTGAGAACACGAATGCAGAAAAGTCACTTGACCTACGAAAATAACTTTAAAATAAGGCTTTACTTAAACATGACAACAATCTTTCTTCAGTTTAATACACCAAGCCACGCAAAGCAAACTAATTACATACGCTAATTCATATTTATTCACTCTTAATAAATTTTCTACGTGTGTATTTCAACTCTAATTATTATTTTGAAAAGCGCAAAGGAAGTTATGTATGACTCACAAGTTGAATTGAATTCAATCTTCGAAAAACAACAACACATGTTAAGTTTGCGTCCTACCATATTGTTTTCGTTTCCCAGCGAGCATATATAAAGCTTGCCACAACAACGGTTCTATGATCACGGCATTTAAACAAGCGCTACATAACTAGCACACAATGCTAATATACTTGCAACTAGTTGCTATTTCAAATCAAAGTTCACGCTTTGCACGTTGCATCTGTTTTCCACCGTAAAGGAATTGGTTCGAAATATTGCAATGATTCTGAAATGGCGTACTTTTGGAGTGTGGGTTTTTACTTTTAGAAAGACAGTTCTCAGGTAGGTTCAATCGAATTTATTTCTCTTTAGATCTTTACGTTTCACTAATGCTGCAGCTAGAAAGTGAATTTTTTTTTAAATATAATTTGAAAAAAAAACGCTCTGTATTTACACCCCCCTTTCTAGTCCAACTTTCTTTCTTTCTTTCCCTCATCCCTCTCTCCCACTCTTCTTTCCTTTCTTAATCCCTCCTTAATTCTTTCCCACCTTTCCATACTTCGTCCTTTTTTCCTACTCTTCTTTCTGTACTTCATCCCTTGCTCCCACTCATCCGTCCTCCCTCTCACCTTCCTTCCTTAATCTTTCCTTCCATCCATCATCAGTGCACTCCTTCCAGCCTTCCTTTTTTCTGCTACCATCCTACTTCTCGTTTTCCTTTTGAATAATCTTACATAGACTCCACTGTTTTAAAATTACAACTACCTTTCTCTTTCCAACAAATCCTCTTTCTCGTAGCCTTATATTGTCTGCCATTTTTCATGGGAGATGGAAAAAAATCCTTCTTTAAATATAATTACACAGACAATATCAAAATGTGAGAACGTTATGCACTTATTGTATTTGATGCACACTAATTGCTTTTTGATTCTTGCATCTTTACCTGTAGAGGGTGACTAAGCTTTCCTTGTCCACGATGCGGCTGCAAGTGACTTTGTTCCTGTTATGCATAAGTTCTACCGGATGCATAGAAATGCTCAACACAGGCCAACTGTTGGAATTCACGGCTGTTGAATTTAACGATAAGCTAAATTCTGGAAAGACGGTCTTTGTCTTTTTTGAGAATCAAGGTACAGTATTCCTGCAAAAACACATTTGCTCCCCCTAAAGTGGGACAAATGTAATCATTCTCTGTTGTCCTGCTGTGTCATCAGTCACCCAACCCACCTCACTCTTTTTGGGGGAATTGAAAAAGTCTGCAGATGTTCTGAAAGACTATGGAATACTAGTAGGAAAGGTAATCCTTAATGCCATGACATTTAACAACACTTCAGATCAGTGGATAGTGTAATTGAGGTCTGTGCAGTCCTTAAAAAACTTTTTAGGATTAGAGGTTTACAAATAAATGTGCCTCGTGTGATTTAAGGATGGGTTGAAGCAGTCTGAATATGGCAAATGTTTCTCCATGTGCCAATATTGATTTATTTTTTTAGATCAACTGCAAAAATGAAATGGTTCCCTCATACTGTCCAAAAAAAAGTGTGCAGCATACCGCTTTTCTTTTCAGGTATGTAATGTGGCGAGTTTGTATCCCTCCAATACGTAGTAGGTTAAGACACGTGAAATGATTATTTACAGTAATCTTATTTAAAAATGTTGCTGTTTGTTTTTAAACTCCAAATATGTCTCTTTGTAGGGATGGCCTGGAGTATTCGAATGTTGATTTAGAGTCTGTGTTTGATGTCAACTCCATCGTCTCTCAAGTCTTGTTGTGAGTAACACAATCAGTCCATTGTACGAAATATGAGTATTTATCTTGATATGTTTTGGCGAATTGAACATGTTTTTTCCCCTGAAATTCACATTTACTGTTGTCACCGCTTGGCCAACACAATCAAGCAGTCACTTTTTTTGTCAATATCGTTGTCCTCAATTTGGCATGCTTTTAAATTAGTGTGTCAGTAAGGTAAATTCAGTTTAGAAAGGAATTATCAATAGCATTGTTTTGTCACCTGTTATTATTACAAGAAGTACTTGCCTGTAAAGAGTACTGCTTTTTGTCCATGTTTACTACCGTTCAAAAGTTTGGGGTTTATTTGTCAAATGAGTATTCCATTGTCTTTGTTCTTTTGCCCCCTATGAATCTCTTCCGTTTTTTGGCCAGTCTCAGATATAGCTTTTACTTTTCCCACTCTGCCTTGAAGACCAGCATCTCTGAGTCATCTGTAGATGTTGACACTGGTGTGCGAGTACCCTTTAACCAAACTGCTAGTTGAGGTTCTGTATGGTTCATACGTCTCATACTAGAGACTCTAATGTACTTGTCATTTTGCTTTGTTGTTCATCACTTCTCTATCTGACAATTTGTCATGTGGAATAGTCTTCATTTCTTAGCGCAAGAATAGACTGTCGAGTTTTACGAAAGTTTTATTTTTCTGGCCATTCTGAAAGTTTGATCACACGCACAAAAGTGATGCTCCAGATACTTGACTAGCTCTGAGGAAGATCCGTTTTATAGCTTCTCTAACCAGCTAAACTATTTTTAGCTGTGCTAACATACATTTAATATCACAAAGTTCCTCTAATCATTAGTCTTCTAATGCAATTTGCAAACACAATGTACTTTGGTTGCTGGAAATGGGCCTCTACTGATCTATATAGATATTACATTTAAACCAGACATTTGCAGCTAGAATAGTCATTTACCAGATTAACAATGTATGGAGTGAATTTCTGATTAGTTTTATTTTATCTTTATTGAAAAAAACAGTGCTTTTCCTTCAAAAGAAGGACATTTTCCAAGTGAACACAAACTTGATTGGTAGTGTAATTTTGATTCACATTTATAGTGTGGTGATCAAAATGTTCAATTTCACTTGTATATTACACTTTACAATTGCTAAATTTCCTTAAAGACCAGACAAATCCAATTTTGGCGGGCAGCCCTACCTCTGAAGACTTGGCATCATCCACAATAGAGCTTATCCCTCATGTTGTGATAGGGTCTCCAGTGCCCCGTTTCAGGGTTATGAAAAGTAATAATTGATGTGTCTTATGGGCCATAAAATCCAATTACAACGGGAACATATGGTAATGTATGCATATAATTTGTTGTTTAGGGCTGAGTTAGACCCTGGGTCAATTAACAGCGGTTTGTTGAGTCAATTCCTAACTCAAAATGACTGTCCCGAATGTGCCCCTCAGTGCCATTTTACGGGACGAGGTCAAGAACGTGCATTCAGATGCTGATCTCATGGCAATGGAAACGTCAGTCCTGGGGGAGAGGGATATCGTGCTGGGATATGCCAGCAGTCTTGGCACAAAAGGTATGAAAATCCCGATTAAATGTCTATGGCACTCCATTGGCACACTTTCTAGATTTCATATTCAGTGTTTCAAATAATGACATTGTATTTTGTCCTGATTTAATGCTATAATGGTTTGTTCCTGCGTCACTTAAGAGCACAGATCAATCATGGAGACGGCATATGTGTATGGATCGAAATACCAGTTTATACTTACAACTGGAGGCCCCATCCTGAAGTATTTAAGGTAGGTTGTTTTGTCTTTGATTGTCCTATTGTTGATTAAAATGACCATGAGAATTCTTTTTTTTGGTGTCCACAGAGCCTCTCCATCGTCCCTAATTTGGTTCCTCCACTGCAGAGCTTCCCACTCGAAGCGCTGCCCTCTGACACCAATGAGGACACCGCTGTCCACACTCAGCCTGCACATCTTCTTGCAACTCATGGAGGCGCCGCTCTTGGTAAACGGTTTACTAGTTTTCCTTACCCGAATATGCCAAATCAAAGCGGCAAGCTTGTGAATAATTTCATCTTCTCATTGCCAGTCGGAAGTACACGAAGACCCGTCTGCTGTCTCAAACCCACAATTCCACCACCAGCAAACCCCTGAGGTCTTTGTGTTCTCACATTCCGAAACGGAGGAACTGGACCGGAGCACAGCCGGCGCACTGGCTTGGAAGCTGCGAGGAATCGCCCTGGTGACGCTTGTGCACAGGTATGGTACCAGGTGCATGGTCTGTTTTTATTATTTTGTTAAGTGAAATGAAATTTCATTTCATTTCATTTGTTAAGTGGCCCATTAGAATGTATTCATTCTTATCCACATGTCAGAAAAAGCTCTTCGGTGAAAACTCCTGTTGACTATAACGCTGCTTACAGACTGCCAGACAAGGTTTGCTGATTTGTCTTTTTCCCCCCCTCCACAATATTTCCGTGGTTGTTTATACCTTGATTCAAGTAACATAAGGGATTTTAGATATGAGCCAGTTTACCTTTTGCGGATGTGAGTCTTTGATAGATCTTGAAGTGTATATTTAGGTATGGAACAGTGGCAGTAAACCCTGGGAAACTCTCCAACAAGCAAAAGTATATTTGATTCTAAGTAATTCTTCCAAAAAGGCTTCAAATAATGTACTGTCGCTGCCAGTTAAGGTTTACTCTAAATTACGGTAAACTGATCATAAAAAAACAAGTGTGTATATCAAAACAATTACACAAACAATCTAACTATTAGCATTTAAGTCTTTTACACATTCCAGCTATTTGGACCAACACAAGAAATATGACCATACCGGCAGGAATGTACCAGACACACATCTGAAAAAGTATTTGGTTTTATAAAGTACACTGTAATAGATTACCTTTTCTAATTGATTATGAGAGACCTATGTTTGTTATTGTGTTTTGTGGTCACTTGACAACAATTGGTCTTTATATTTGTCTATATGGGGAAATCTATCACTTTTTTTTCATATGCATTTCCCTTTATGTCACTTTCTTACTTTTAGGGGTCTGAAGTGAAGTATTTGAATTTAGAGAACTTGGATGAACTCTTAGAGCTCTTCCTCCATCAAGGGCAAGATCAAATGCAAAATGAGGAAGAGTGTAATATTGAGAACGATGTTTCCAACGGTAATGTTGAGCAATTGAGATGAGTAAGAAATCACAGCAGATAATGATTTTTTTGGTCGTTCTTGTTCTCTAGGGGAGTTGGAAGACGAGATTGCAGAATGGGCGTATGTTAACCGAGGCTCCACTGTGGACTTGGACTCCGTTACCCAGCTGTCATCGGATGACTTTGTGGATGCAGTAACTCAAAGCGGCCTGACGGTGGTGCTTTTCTATCTCAAATGTATGTCGCTGTCCCTGGTGTTGTCCTGAAAACAGACACATTATTTTCAATCCGTAAAAGTACTTTTTTTTCCTTTTGAAGTTGAAAAAGCGAATATCCAGGAAATTTCAAAAGAGGCCGCCACAAGTTTATGGATCTACTTTACATTCTTCATATGATTCATTCTAACATATAAACCTTTCATATACCTGTGTCAAACTAAAGACCCACGGGCCATATTTTGCCCCTCACATGTTTTTTTTGGGCTGTTAAATGTAGAGTGATTTCACATGCGTGCTGGTTGTTATCGTTTATTTAAAGAGGAAAATGGTGAAAGTAATAAAAGGACTGTTTCAAATACAGTCCAAATGCCAACCCAACCCCCCCCAAAAAGATGAAAAAGGAACTGTTTATTCAAGCGTGTCTAAGATACACGCCCATGCCCGCGGCACACAGGCAGCTTGACAGAGGCTGCAACGATGATTTCAGCCAGAAGATGACGGCAGCAAGTAGAATATTTTTTAGTCAAGGACAGCACCTTTTGAGAAGCTTTAGCTCATTTATATGAAATCTAACAGCAACGTTCCCATATCCAAGTAAATATTTTCATTAAAAAAAAAGTAGAAACATTTTAAATAATTAAATCATTCGTGTTTGTGTGCTATTTAAGTCACTGCAACCGTTTTCCCAAATTAAATTAACTGTAGTGGAAATTAATTCAGTTGTTCTTTTTCTTTTGTTTTACCAACTGCACTGTTGGTAAACACTAAGTTAAATATAAGTAAATAATAATATATTACATTCCTGAATAATAATAATTTAATTGTGAGCCTCCTACAAGACCCCAGCCCTCCACCTAAGGCACACTTCTTATGCAATAGATTTGCTAGTCCGGCCCCAATGAGAATGTTTTTCTTCCATGTGACCCCTGAGCTAAAACGAGTTTGACACCCCGGTTGTAAAGTATGAAATCTACTTATACAGTCTTCTGTAAGATCCAATCCAAATGCCAATCTTTGTAGCCTCAATAAAAAAGAGAATAATATAATTTGATGGCTATATCAAAATATTTGTATTTATTTGCTGTCAACCATTTGCGTTCAAACACTCACTTCCAGTCACTCGGTCAGGATCAATTCCAGTGCGGATTTACCAAATACTTTGTATGGTGAGATATCCTAAAGGTACATTGTGTAGAATTTGACCACAAGATGGCACTGTTTGGTCTTATGCGACTGAAATACAGTGCCAAATGTATACAGCATAACAGCAAGATGCCAGACAAACATCGGCGAGGACTATGTATGGATTCCCCTATGTAAAAGAAATACAAATTTCCCATCCTAAGAATATTTAAAAAAAAAAAAAACATTGTTATAACAGGTCGTGTATTTTTGCCTATTATTCAAATCAAAATTTTTTTTCTCCGAATGTACTTTTTTTCCGTACCAGTAGGAGGCACTTGATAGCACACGGTTCCTTTAATAATGGTATCCACATATTTAGTAATTGTAGTTTTTAACACCACCAGGGAACGCTGTGTCAATAGCCTTTCTCCGCTCATATACAGAAGTGTTCGAGAGGCTTGCAGGTAATCATATCAAAGTCTTTTTTTTCTTATTTCATAAACTTGAGTGGGTTTATTTGCACTATATTTTATATTTTTTTACTACCGCCTTATGTTGTAGATGCAGGCATCGTTGATGTTCACCTGAGTGCGGTAGATTGTGGAGAATGGACCAACCTTTGCGCTGTTCAGTCGGTCGGCCTTAGCCCGATCTCATTCCGTCCGATCACGGCCTTTCCAAGTGTCCTGCTGTTCCGCCCTCAGGAGCCAATACAGGAATACAAAGGAATGTTGGGATGTGAGCCGCTGCTTCGCTACATTTTGCTGTAAGATGCTGTTGTCTGAAAGTTGTTGTTAAACTTGCTTGAAATGATTTGAACTTTTATCACATTTATTCTTTCTCCTCTACTGTATAAAGGTTACTAATAAAACAGCATTAGACTTGGTCATATACAGTCGTATGCAAAAGTTTGGGCTGATCATTTTCAAGATTTTCTTTTATAAATCATTGGTTGTTCGGATAAGCAATTTCAGTTAAAGATATCATATAGCAGACAAACAGTGATATCTCAGAAGTCAAATGAAGTTTATAGGATTTACAGAAAGGTGCAATAATTACTTAAACAAAAGTAGGCAGGTGCATAAATTTGGGCACCCTTGTTATTTCATTGATTTGAATACCTTTAGAACTAATTATTGGAAGACAAAATTTGTTTGGTAAGCTCATTCACCCATGACCTACATAGACAGGTGAAGAAATTCATGAGAAATGGTATTCAAGGCGGCCAGTTGAAAGTTGCTCTCCTCTTTGCATCTTCTCTGAAGAGTGACAACATGGGAGCCTCAGAACAAGCTCGGTAGCCTAGATGGTAGGGCGCCCGCTCTGAGACTGGGAGGTTGCTGGTTCAAGCCTCGGCCGAGTCATACCTAAGACTTACAACATTGGTACTCATTGCCTCCCTGCTTAACGCTCAGCAATAAGGGTTGGAATTGGGGGTTTGGTCACCTAATGACTAAAATGGCTGCGCCCTGTTTGGCTGCGGCTGTATCGGCTCGGTACAGTGTAACTGTATGGGTCAGGGGTATCAACATTTCGTTCTGTGTGCATTGTTACAAAGAATGACAATAAAAGTAAATTCTATTCTATTCTATTCCAACAACAGTCAAATGACCTGAAAACAAAGATTGTGGTTTAGGGGAAGGATACAAAAAGCTAGCTCAGAGATGTCAGCTGTCAGTTTCCACTGTGAGGAACATAGTGAGGAAATGGAAGCGCACAGGCACAGTTCAAGTTAAGGCCCAGAGTGGCAGGCCAAGATAAATTTCAGATAAGCACAGGCAACGTTTGGTGAGAACAGTCAAACTCAACCCACAGACTAGCTCCAAAGACCTACAACATGATCTTCTGCAGACCTGAATATTATTAAAAATCGGTGGTGTGATTTAAAGCGGGCTGTCGATGCTCAGAAGCCATCAAACCTGACTGAAGTGGAGATGTTTTGTAACCAGAATCCAAACCCTCATTGGAAGCTATAGGAAGCATTTAGAGGCTTTTTTTCTGAAAAAGGAGGATCTACTAAATATTGATGTAATTTTTCTGTTGGGGTGCCCAAATTTATGCACCTGCCTACTTTTGTTTAAGCAATTATTGCACATTTTCTGTAAATCCTATAAACTTCATTTAACTTCTCAGCTATCACTCTGTTTGTCTGCTATTTGATATATTGAAATTGAATATCAGCAATTGAAATTGCTGATCCGAACAACCAATGATTTATATAGGAAAATCTTGAAAATAATCAGGGGTGCCCAAACTTTTGCATATGACTATTGTGTTTCAACCAAGGCACACTTTTTTTCTTAAACAAAAGTCTTGGGGCACATTTCAGTTCACGGAACCCTATTCGCTGCCCTGGGCCGTTGGGGCGCCCATCCCTCTCCAGGTCGGATTTTTTTGGGTAGGGGTTGGCTTCCCCACATGATAATGTTCCAAATCTGTCGAAATGTTTTAAACATTTAATTGCCAGCACAAAGTCTCATTTTTATTTTTTTTTTAATGTGTTTGTTATCATTTGTGGTCACTGTAGCTAACTTGGGATTTTATTACATTTTAAACATGTTTTTAGAGTATTATTATATTTTGATCTTGTTCTTATAATAAGCCAAAAATCCCCTCTAGAAGAACAACAATTTTTTAGTACATTCAATTTTTCAGTGCTCTATAGTAAAATAAGAAAATGATCATTTAATTTATGTGCAAGATTTTCACTTTATTCTATTTATTATTTATTTTTGCCGCAAAATTGCAAACAGCTTTATCAAACAAAATACGCTATTAAATATATGTCCCTGTACTACCCCATGAACAGATGATTAATATAGAAAAGAAACAAAAAGTAATGTGCTGCAACCTACTCATATGGATGTTAGCTACTTGACTGATCGCTGTAAGAAAGCAATGGCATGCTATTTTTTAATAGTAATTATAGAGTAGTAAAATTAGGCGATTTCCCACTACACACTGATGTCTCCTCCTCCCGACACACACATATGTACTGATGTCTTCCTAACTGTATTTTACCGTCTCCATTGGCCAAAATATTTTAATCCTGCCGCAAGAACTTGATTTTTTTTATTATTTTTGTTACTCTGGAGGTACGGCAGATGAGTGGTTAGCGCGACTGTGGCACAGTTCTGAGATAATGGGTTCAAATCCAGCTGCGGTACAGAGGTCCAGGGTTCAATTCCAGCTATGGTAGTCTCCCTGTGCAGTGTTTGCATGTTCTCCCCGTGCCTGCGTGGGTTTCCTCCCACATTCCATAACATTATATGTCAGGTTAATTGGCCGGTCTAAATTGTCCCTAGATGTGAACGAGCAAGTGAGTTGTCAGTCTCTGTGTGCCCCGCTGGTAACCACTTCAGAGTGTCTGCTGCCCGAAGAGAGCTGGGACGGGCTCCAGCGTCCCTGTGACCCTAGTAAGGTTGAGCAACGATGAAAATGATTTCTCATTTTTCATTATTTTAGAAAGCACTGTTATGTGCTAATTTGCATTATTAATAGAATACATTTGGGGGAGTTAGGGTCTTTTATCCATCTCAACGGGTTGTCACAAAACCTGAAATACATTGGAACTTAATCCAAAAAAATGCAATGTTTTTTTCTCAAAATGAAAATAAATTCATTTTACAGGCCCTAGAAAGCAAGCACGCTTTATTTGCTTTAATGACATCAAAAAAATCTATACAAACACGGCCGGACCTGCCCCTCAATTCCTGAATTTGATTCCTTTGCTCAAAGGCCAACTAAAACATCATCACCGTAAAAAACGTTTTCCAGTGGGTGCCATTCGTGGCTGCAGCCAATATTGTAACGTTATCCAAAGCTTTTGATTGGCTGAACAAAGCAGAGGAAAAACAACATCTTAAAGGAATGTTTGTCTTGGACATCATCGCAGTTGTGATAAGACCTACATAAAAGATGACTCTTTACTACACCAAATAAACACAGGAAACACATTAAAGGCTGAACTGTGCGTAAACATACAAAAATAGGAAGGTTTTTGTCGGTTTCTTTAGTTTGTAAGTTAATACTGATGCCTACCCTTTGAATAGTGCCCACAGCACTTACTCGCAGATCTTTTTGACCTTTCAAATTGTGTTTTGAAAGCGGTAGAGAGCAAAGTTCTAAACTTTTTATAGGCTTTAAATTCCTTTTTGAAACTTTCTGACCTCTGTCCCTCTCCTAGGAGCCGATTGGCCTCTCCACAGATACTCTCTTCTCGACAGGAAGTGAGATCTTTCCTTCGAGGGACGCCCCATCCGGAGCTACAACCTGACAGAATAGTTGGATTATTTAATACACAAACACATTCAGGTACTAAAGTAATTATGTGAGTCAACTGTGTTGATGACTGAGCTTCTTTATGAAAATGCTTAAACAGCTGATGAAAATTGACTGAAATGTGAGCTGGTCAAAGATAGATGATGATGAGTTTGTGTGATGGTTGTGTTTGCAGGTGTGTCTGTTTTTAATGAAGCAGCAAAGTCAATGAGGGGGAAGGTGCTGACGGCCCTGCTGACAGATGTGCACGCTCAGGAATGGTAGGCGCTGTAAATTGTGCTCCTTTTCAAGGTTGTGACTACTAAATTATACTGCTGGTTTTTGGTTGAGTTTGCTGGTGTAACCTGAAAATTGTAGAAAAATTCCCATGTGAAAAACTAAACACTTTGGATCATTGGGTCAGTGTACATTTTGTATAACAGCAATTTACTGTCCACTTAAAATAACTGAGGCACATCTATGGCTCGGCAACCAAAGTGGCTAGACCCTTAAGAGAAATAGAATCGTGTCCTAAAAGGTCAGTATTTTTTTGTATTTCCCGTCATTTTCCAGCACTGCAGATTGCCAGAGTTTCCCGAATTGTTTATGGAACCCCGCTTCAGTTTGCAATTCTCAATAACGAGATGAGAAAGTTGGTGGAGATTACACTAGTAAACATAGTAGGGTAAACATACTGTACAGATGTCGCTTCTAACTCATCCACTGTCGGCACAGGTGAAAATCTTTGACGTCTATCTGCGTCATTGGCAGTAAATGAGTTAACACACTTCAACTGCCAATGATGATTAACGATTGCGTGGCCCAAGAATCGTTGGAATGTCCTGAAACTTTTTAGAGACATGCTTTCCCTTCGGGGATGAACAAAGTATCTATCTATCTATCTATCTATCTATCTTGGAACCTATGTACTGTACTCTGTTGACTTACATTTTGGTTTTCATGTTTTCTTCAAATTGTAAGATCACCCCTGCCCACCCTCTTTCAAACCAGTGCCAAGCCATTAAAGCCCCTATATACAATACACTTGCACTTTTGTAGACCTAATCCACGAATCACACAACCTTGGTCTCATCAGATCACACAATTGCGTTACTGTAGTCCATACAGTGGTCCTTAGTATGGTTGTCTTTACCAAACACTTTCATGGGAGAAAATCTGGGGCCTTATTCTGACATTTTTAGTTTGGGGTCTACTCAATTTTCTTTCCAACATTAAAGCAGTATAGTAAGTTATTCAGGAAAAAGAGTCTATTTTAACAGTTTTTAACATTCCACAGCCATTTATTTGCCAGTACCTTGGAACGTGAATGTACAAGTTAAATTTACAGCATCGGGTATATTAGTTTTGTGTGTGTGTGTGCATATGCCATATGTGCTTTGTAGGGCTGCTGACTACTCCCTCAGCCTTCCTGCAGTTTTAGTGTTTCCATCTTGGAAGAGTCATTCCCGGCCATCTGTGTTGTCCCGCTTCTCCTCTGTCAAAAACTTGATCTCCCAGGTTGATGCCGCACTGCGGCACCCCTTGGTAAGTTTTATGTTGAACTTTATGTTCTAGATTTTTTTTGAAGTGCAGATGAGGCTCTGCAAGAGAGAAGTGCTAATATTAGATAATTGCTCCATAAAATGCTTCAACACAGCTCTTGCTGCAAACCTGGCGTCAAGCTGTTTTGTTTTTGTTTTTGCACAGAGCACAATCAACTCTTAATATTGTTACTGTTGTAAAGCCCAAGTCTGTAACATCTGACTTCTCTTTTGTATGCACATTTCGAGTCAAATATGATTAAAGTGGGAAACTTTTTAGATGGGAGATGGGGTCCAAGCAACATATACTAAATAATGAAACAAAGTTATAACACAGTGAATAATTTTGATCATTTGTTTCTCCCATATTCGCATGCCAGCCTGAACTGACAGTGGAAAACCTGCCGTCTTACCTTAGCCTGGGAAAAGCTCTTCTCCTGCTATTTGTTGGAGAGGAAGAAGATGAGACTGGGCAGGGGCAGATTACGACTTTGTTGGAGGAGATGAGAGGAGTGCTGGAATTTGGAGGCGAGAGGATGGGGCGATACTTAACCTGCTGGATCCATCTGTAAGCTCTATCTATATCATACAATGAAAAACATTGATGAATGTGTATGCGAGTGTGACCTTGATCATAAATCTTTTAAAATCTGTGTAATTGCACACGAGCTGTGCTTTGACGTTGCTTTCATTTCCACAGTTTGACCCCCAGGTATTTTGTGGTAGCATATCATTTTTAAAACTTAATGTTTGAACTGAATTTAAACTATTCAGAACCAAACTACAGTTGGATTCTATTTTTAATATGGTTATAAGATAATTAATAAGCAAATACAACTCTCTTATGTCAAGTCTGCATCTGTCCGACATAGTTGAGATTCTTTCAACAAGAGGTTATAGATTTTTAAGCAATAGAATATTTTGAAAAGATCATGTAAAAAAACTGAAAAACCTCATTCTGTCAAAATGCTAGCAGAAAAACATGATTGACCACAGTCAGCAACAGCATTTTAAAGTAGCAACAACTGCCCCACCTGCAGGGAGAGTACTATTGAAGCGATGCAAGCATGTTTGTATTATTATTTTTTTGCTTCAAATCAAAATCTTTTTTTGTTGGTGTTCTGTTGTAGTGGTCGTACCCCAGCTGGTGTGTCAGTCCTGGACTCCTATTTGGGTTATATGCCCTCACTTCCTGCACTAGTTCTCACTCATTTGCCCTCCTCCGGAGATGAAGTTTATGAATTCCCGCCCAGCAGGCCCATCACGACCCAGTCTGTTTTGCAGTGGCTTCAAAGAGTGGAGGAAGCTAAAGAGGCACCTGCAGGTATAATAAGAATCTCTAGAACGTAAAACTCCATAACATGGTAGAGAATGGTTAGGTTTTTTGGGGGGTTTTTTAAACAGCGTTTTTTTTTGTTTTGTTTTTTTAAAAATAAATTTTAATTGAAAAATAAATTTTCTGTTTGCATATTACCTATCTATCTGTCTAATTCTTTTTTATTATAACATACACAAAATAGTGCCACTCTTAACAGTCACCCAAAAAAGTGACTGTAGCTTTTAACCAGGAGAAGATGTCATCAGGTGGTGTTCAACCGTCACTGGGCGTTTCAACTCTGAACTACAACGCCCTCAAGTTGGCGGGCCGGCAGTGATGGCCAATCACTGCCCATCTTCTCCTGGTCCCCAGCTAAATTTCTCCCTCCTAATCCAGAGCCGGTTTACCCCACCAGAGTTGTGTAACATGGGACTCTGTGGTCGAGGGGTGCGGCAGATGCGGAGAGGTCTCCTGTGCTGTGGGGTGCTTCCTGACTCGAGTCCTCCAACGTCTCACTGAGTGTTTCCACCATGCACTGCATCTGCTTTCCCCTTTACCACAGATAGTCCTGGGTTGATGTATCTTGAGGCGGCTTGCGTTTTTGCTGATTTTCTCGCAGTGGCACTTTGCTTCTAACACAGCCCACTGTAGTTATGGTTTGGGTAAGCCGTCTCGTCGTCTGTATTCGTGCCATAGCCGTTGCCATTGAATCCGTCCTCCTGAGTCTACCTCCCCTGGTCATATCCCTCAAGAGGAGTGACCGAAAGCAAGACAAACACATACAAAAAGAAAGAAAATTAAAAAAAAAAAGGGAAAAAGTAGCAAAAAACTAAAAAAATTTGACCATGGCCAACCCAAATACCCAAACAGCCAAACAAGTTAAGCACCTCTGCACCCAAGTTGGTCATGCTTTCGTCCCTCCAGATGAAAAGGGACACAAGAAAGCGGCCATGTCACTCGGGTCAGGGTGACATAACACACTCTTCTGTTCAACAGCAGAGCCCGACAGCTTTCACTGGTTTACCCCTGCCGCATCATACAGGTGCCCTGCCCATTTTTGCCCATTTTTGCATATTACATTGCCTAAAATGAACCGGTGACATTTCCAAAATATGTTTATAATAATAGTAACACAATAGATGGATAGATACTTTATTCATCCCCGTAGGGAAATTAACACAATTTTCACTGAAGCCCCAACAACTAAATCATAATTTAACAGTGCATGGCTGCGCACATTTAAAAATGACAATTATGTAAATATAAAAAATTCTAAATTTATTTTAAAGTCAGTTTGTTCCTATCTGTCAAAGAGCCCAAATAGAAAATGAATTAATATACTGTACATCAGAGGTGTCCAAACCCTTTTTTTTCCTTTTGGGTTCATTCAGAAAGCAAGGTCCACTTTTATCTTTGTTGACTTGTAATAACATGCTGAAACCTAATCACAACAAAATCAATTCTTTATTCGAACAATTTATTCATTCATCCCTTTTCTGAACAACGTATCCTCACAAGTTGAACAATTTATTTCTGAGATTTATTAAATCAGTTTTGCAGGCAATTGATCCCAGGCCATAATTTAAAAACCACGTATGTATATTTAGCCAAGCATTATACGAATAGCATCCTATTCCTGAATGCTGTCCCATAGCAGCCATTACCAGAATAAAAATAACTGGTATCTTGCAATGAGTCAGCTTCTCTTGTCATGATAGTTCAAGCTGAATTAAGAGAAGCCCAACCACATTTAGCTTTTGGATGTTGCTTTAATGGCTCGGAAATGCTCTCTGAGCCATTAAAAGTGAAACTTTATTCATGCCAGCTGTGAGAGTGGATTTGGTCCCTAAGTGCAATGTGGGATAATTGTGTTGTTTATACAATAATTAACATAATGTATAGCAACACATTCCTTCTATTGTGATCCCTGCTGTTATTATGCAGTTTCACATTACACTTCTTAGAAATGTACTTTTTGACTTTTTTTCTCTGCAGCACATTCATTTGCATCATAGTTATTAAAATTATATTTCTTATTTTATTGAGACCAATACTCTGCTCATATTTTCAACTGAATTGATTTTTTTTCCCTATCTTGCTCAATAGGGAAGTTGGGGAAAGATGACTGGCCTCCCTCTGAGGAGTTCTTGGACTTTTTAAAAATCATGGACGAGGAAGAGCCTGGTTTTGCAAAACAACGTGTCGCAAAGGAGGAAAAACAAAAAGTGCATGAGCATGTGGGGGGAGCAGTACCTTATTACTCCCTTCACGCAGCTCAACACTCCGAGTTATGACACATTATTCGAAGTTTATTCTAGTATCGTAAGTCCTTGACAGTTCATCAGTCGGAGATTTACTCAATTTCTCACCCTGAGACAGCTGTAAGTTTTTTGTAATATCTTGCATGTCAAAAACAAAAGATATATTTTCATCTCATTTTAGTTGCAATTTCATCATTCAATTTATTATTTTTATTATAACACTAGAGGGAGACTATGTACTACTTTTTGAATCGCTGAGAAAAGGACATGGTAAATATGAACTGGATATTAGCCACCAGGTATGCATGAGTTTGTGACTTTAGACTTATTTTCATACTTTCCAAAAATATATATTTATATTTCTTATTAAAATTTGTTTTGTTACCGCAAACCTAATTTTGTAAAAATAAAAAATCCCCAATATAGTTGACTACCCAAAACCTCTTTTAAAGCATTACCAAATGTCTCTATTGTTTATGGTAGCACTGGATTGTTTTCTTTAAAGAATGTCAAATATGCAATGTGTTATTTGCATAAATTAAAAGATTGTTTTTTTTTTCATTTTTCGTGTCCCCACAGTAGTGCCGTTTACCAAGTTTATCTTACAGCCTGTGCTGTTTTTGTTTTTCTGGCAGGTTTGAAGCTAAGCAGCTCTAACTTTGATTCATTCTTAATGGTGTCAGAGTTCAACTCACTGGCTCATGCTTCACTTCAATTTAGTGAGTGGTGAGAGTTAGAGAAAACTTGTTCACACCTTGGCTACTTGATTAGGAACACTTGCACAAAGTATTGATGGAAAAACACATGGAATTCTTTAAATATTCTGCCTTATGCTGCACATCCTTGACACTGTCAGAGAGGTATTTATTCTTGGAGGATGTTTATTATTGTGGAGTGGGCAAAAGCAGTTTTTGACGCCCGGGCGTCAGTCTCAAGGATTTTTCCATGAAACAGTACTTGTCAGCACACTGTTTGCTTTGGGTTTAGTGACAAGAAATGGATTACATCCTAAATTTGCATAGATGGATGTTAATGAGCTGTGGCAGTGCCAACTAGACTAAGCGTGATCCTGAAATTTGAACAAAATGCACCTTGTTCTACTTTTGGGTTGGACGGACTTGTGTAATTGACAAAATCATCCAATTTGCAGCCTGCAGTCTTTGTAATAAATGATCAACAATTTAAATAACACTAAATATAGCCTCAGTTTCTAATTGGCAACACTGGAACAGGGAAACTCAGCATGGGTTCACTTAATATGCCAATTAATATTCAAAGTTACGGTGAAAGAGAGATTCACAGACACATTTTCACTAATAGGCATTATGCAAACTAAATTTAAGGCTATCTCAGTACTTTCTCCGCAAACTCAGTAGAGCAGGTGCCCCAACCCCCACCATGCTCTTATTGTACAGAGGCACCATCAAGAGCATCCTGACCATCTGCATCACCATGTGGTATGGCGCCTTCACTGACCCTGCAGCACATCGTGAGAAAAGGCCCCCTTACGTCCCTACTGGTAATCTACAACCACAAAACCACCGGCATTGCGGGTGAACCCACCCACTCATCTCACAGCCTCTTCAACCTGCTGCAGTCAGGGTAAATACTGTAGAGTCTCAGACCCAGAACCAGCAGGCTCAAGGACAGTTTATTCCATCAGACTGTCAGGATGCTCTCCCTGAGCCATTGCTTACGGGGTTTTTATTGAATGTGAATTAAAAAAAAAAAGAGAATACAAACAGAATGAGGAAGTACTGGAAAGAGGAAGAGCAGGGGTCAGCATTCCTGCTGCTCTGTGGAGACTCAAAAGCAGAAGAGAGGGACACTCTACATGAGTCATGAATACAATAATCCAGAAAATGTAAAAAAAAAAAAAAAAAAAAAAAATCGTCAAATATTGTACAAAATGCAATTAAAAGTGATTTGTATTTCAAATTAGATCTGTATGGCATTTTATTCCCGTGAGTGTTTAAGGCATTTTTTAACCATGAATTGTAAGTACCAAGGGTCACCAAGCCCCCACCCCTAGATGGTTTTAATCTTTTTTAAACAGTAAGAATTTATTGACAAAATCGTTTTTTTTTTTTTTTTATTCGTCTACATCCAAACAGAACATGTCCTGAATCAAATGAAGAGTACAATGTGTTCCGTAATCCCAAAATATGCTTCAGATAATAATTACCTTTATTGGTCATACTGACCACACAGTTGTGCGCTAATACTAATTACATAAAGACATTTGTGTGCATTTGGGAGTTAAACTGTATCATATGTGTAATAGACAGGCCCCATGGCGACGATATCGCAAGAATTTCCTGGAAACAAATGGTACCATTTTCTTTGCCAGACCTTAACTTCCTTATTAAGGAAAAGAGGGTCGTCCCGGGGGGCTATATACTATCCACGGCTCATCTAATGCAGTTGTTGCTTCTTATTGCGTAAATAATCAAAAGCATTTATAGAGTAAGAAAATAGGCCTGTATGATTTATTAAAAATGTAAACACTATAATTAAATCCCAACTCTACCTACAGTATATAAAGGCACATGTATTGTCAACATGAACTGTAAACTATGAAAATTCAGAATTCAGCATATACTAAAGGGACAGTATGTTTTATTTTACCACCGTTTCTTTCTAAAGTACCGGTACTTGAAAAAGTTGTGGCACAGCAGCTGACTGATTTTATATCCGAGAACATTTTTTTTGAATCGATGCAATCAGGATTACGGGCTAACCACTCTACTGAGACATCCCTGATTAAGGTAAGCAATGATCTTCTACTGGCAATGGACTCCGGCGCTTCATCACTCTTGCTGCTGCTGGACCTGAAAATGGATTGGTCTCTCAGGAACCGTGCTCTTATGGTTCAGATCCTACCTCTCATATAGGACGCACTGTGTTAAATCTGGTGAAATGACATCTGAGCCTTTTAGTGTTACCTGTGGTGTTCTGCAGGGTTCAGTACTTGGTCCCCTTCTGTTCAGCATTTACATGCGTCCATTAGGTGATATTATTCGCAAGTATAATATCAATTTCCATTGCTACGCAGATGACGCTCAACTATATCTTCCGATGGAGGAATCTGCCACACTAAACTGTGGAAATTTGGAGGCCTTCCTCACTGAGATAAAATAATGGATGTCACTCAACTTCTTGCGCCTTAACTCTGAAAAGACCGAAATGTTAGTTATTGGTCCATCTAAATGCCGTGACTTGTTCTCAAAAACTGCTCTGAACATTGACAAAGTTAATATCACCCAGAGGGACAAAATGTAGGTGTCCCATTTGACCCCGATCTGTCCTTTCAAACACATGTTAAGTATATTACTAGAACAGCTTTTTTACATCTTCGCAACATTGCTAAAATTCGCTCAATGCTGTCTCAGTCGGATGCGTAGATTATAATTCATGCGTTTGTTACCTCCTGTCTCGTTTACTGTAATGCACTACTCTCTGGTCTCCCAAAGTCCAAAATCAAGAGCCTTCAGTTGGTACCAAATGCTGCAACAAAGCTTTTAACTAAGACAAGAAAGTTTGATCACATTACCTCGATTTTAGCTAACCTGCATTGGCTCCCTAAAATTTAATTTGCAATCTCAGTGGAAATGTTTAAATCTAAGCTTAAATCACACTTCTATTCTATAGCATATGAATAACTTATATTTTATGTTGACAATATCTGTGTTTTATTCATTATTGCAACTTCCATTGCAGCCTGGTCCTCCTGGAAGGTGGATTACCCTTCTCAAGGTTTCTTCATTTTCCTCATGTTGAGAAATGAAAATGAAATGAAATGATCTGCATTTATATAGCGCTTTTCAAGTCAATGACTTCCCAAAGCGCTTTACAGTGTGCTTCACATTTCCCAATAGCGGCCGTGCAGCCATGTAAGGCGCTAACCTGCTTATTAGTTTTTCCTTGCCCTCAGGTAGGTTTTAGATCAGGGGGTGGTGTAATAATTTTCTGTGGTGTACAGTAATCTGTGGTCTGTGCAGCCCTTTGAGACGCTTTGTGATTAAGGGCTATACAAATAAACATGACTTGACTTGACACTAATTCTAACTCTGATGTAGAGCAAGAATACAAACTACGAACACTCAAAGTGACCAAAATGCATATTTTTTACTTTTTTGCACGTTCTTTTTAAAGGTATAAAGGTTTTGGGTACCTTTAACAGTAAAATGACAGACAATTATATCAGCTCCTTTTAGGTGAGGCTTATGTAAAATAAATGCAAATTTCTCAACCTACAGGTAGTTAAAAAAGTGCATGTTTTTACTATAAGTCATTTATTTTTGCTTATTATTTAGATCAACATTGTTTTTTATAGTTTTTTTAAATGAATTTTGTTTGGGGTTTTTTTTACCAAAAGAAGGCGCTAAAGAACACACACACTGTCCCTTTAAAGCACCAGTCATGACTGTATTTCTTTCATTTTAATAGTTTGAATTATTTTATTAATGTTTATTAGTATTTATTTTGTGTGAGGCAAATTACTTTTAGGGAGTGTGAACCACAGAATCCATTTGCACTCCGCAGCCTCAAAAGGGCACAGGTGTGCCGTAGGGTCCCGACCATAAATGGACTCCAAAATGGGCTGTCCGTTTAACAGTTCAGCGGTTTCTCAAATCACAGTCTGTACCGTTTTCTATGTGAAGTTTCAGACTGGCTTCATGTGCTTGTGTGGCCTCAGTCAGAATCTGATAGCCGTTTTTCTTCACTGTGTATACATCAAAGTGTATATATTTCCTTTTATGAGGCTGCAGGATGGAACACTTCCTCCTCTTTTGTGCCCCCTTTTGTCTTCTCATGTATAACCTGGTTAACATCTTCCTGTTTCAGGAATGCTTTTGGTTCCTGAGGGACGTGTGAGTGAATGCATGTGCAAGAGGGAATGACAGGGATGTAATCCAGGTTTACCTCTCACACGCACATCTAAGAAATCACTTCTGTACCGCTGTACCTCTTACGTAAACTACTGAAATCTTTGAACACATGGTATGTTTTTTTTACCCGTGTACTACTAAATCACTCTCATATGAACTGAAATGCTTTTATATTTCATGCTGGAACGCTTCTTTTATACAGACTTGTGAAATACCTAAGACAGTATTTTCGAGACTACAAAATATTAGGCAGGGCTAATAAAGACTTTAAAGAGAAAAATAAGATAAAAGAATGTCAGGACTAAATATGCAAAAATATTTGCGAGGTAGTGCTTGAGACTGACCTCAGTTAGAAGCACATTAGATCAAATAGTGTCATGAAAAAATGATGCATTGTAACAAGAGTTTAATGAAAAGTAATGCATCACAACCAGTGTTGGGAGTAGCGCAATTACCTTTCACGCCGAGGTTTTGAGTTTTTCCTTGGTTTAAGATCAGGTGATGGTGTAATTGTAATCCTGTGCAGTCCTTTGAGACATTTTTGTGATTACGGGCTATACAAATAAATGTGACTTGACTTGTAAGCCACTGAAACGTGTAATTAATACAAATTTGTAAATCAATCATTGTTACAAAATGGTCCGTTACTCCGCTACTTATTAAAAACAATTTACGCATTTCAACACTATCTAATCAGTACCCTCCCCCACATCGCTCAGGACGGATTAATGAACACATAGTCCGCCAGCAACACACCACTAATCATTTTAGTGAAGTAAAGTTGGTATGTTTACATTGCCCTTCAAAGCACAACTCAAAACAGTTATGGTGGGACTGTCTCAAGCACCGCCTGACATGCTTCCAGCCATATATATATATACCCTCATCTAAGTTGTATTTACAACTATCAAATAAAATACTGAAATCAGCAGGGTGCTTTAGCACAAGTTTGGTTGTGTGACACCAGTAGCGAATGGCAGGGAGCGCTTAAAGAGGGGGGCATGGCTCGTTAGGGAACAACAAACCATCGGGTAATCAATGCGGCAAACGCGTGTTCAGATTTTATGGTAAACGTGTTCTGAAATTTGGTGTTTTTGTTTGTAAAATTTTGTTTGCAGTACAAAATGCCTGGGGAAAAAAAGAAAATATCTTGCACAGTTCTCCGGAGGAGGAAATCGTTGAATAATTTGAATCCCATAGACAAAATGAATCTATAGGGCCTCAGCTAACCATTCGTCTGCCAGGTCTCAAGATTACACAAGAAATATGAAGAGTTCACTGCTTCCACAGGTTGATGTACACATTTTATTCCATTTCCTTTACAGTGTGGCTTTTTTTTAAGCAGTTTGAGGTGGTCAGCTTCCTTGCGAGTACACAGTAATTTCCATTTTAGTGACCTGTCACTTGTCATTCTTACACAGCTGGTGAGTAATGCTGAACTGACTACTTGCCTGTTTAAGCCACTTTCGGGTTCACTAATTAAAGGTCTTTTCAAAGTCCTTGGACCTTCACTTTTAAATATTATCAACATACCATTGTCCACAGGTGTTGTTTTCAGCAGATTTTATGTCTGCTGTCATTAAACGTACACATAAACGACCCAACCTTAACCCAGGAGACCTGTGTAATTACAGACGTGTGTAAACCCGCGTTTCTAAAGTTGTTGCAATGCAGCTGAATGATTTTATGACTAAAAATAATATTTTTTAATTAATGCAGTCGAGATTCAGGGCTAAACACTCAACTGAGATAGTCCTGGTTAAGGTAACCAACGATCTTCTCCTGGCAAAGGACTCTGGCAGCTGCTGGCCCTTAGTGCTGCCTTTTGCACTGTGGATCATAACATCTAACTAGATTGGCTGGAAAAATGGATTGGTCTCTTAGGAATTGTCTTCTCATCATTCAGCTCATATCTTTTCAGATAGGACGCATTGTGTTAAATATGGTGAAATTACATCTGAGCCCTGTTACCTGTGGCGTTCCGCAGGGCTCTGTCATGATTACCTAAGTGGAGCCACCTGGGGTAATCATCTGGCGCGCTGGAGTGCGCCTTCTGATTGGGTTATGTTCGCTATTTAAGCATTCTACACCGAGACATGGGTGTCTGAGGATTACTCCGGTATTCGTAAGACACTCCCGATTACCTGCCTTGTTGTTTACTTGATTCTGCCCGTCTGCCTTCGATCCGACCTGCTTCCGTCCACGCTACGATCTTCTCTTCAGTCCTGGTAAACTCGACCTGCCTTCGTCCCACGCTACGATTGATCACGTCTCCCGCTAACCCTTACGCTTCCCCAAATAAAGAATTGTACGAACGCTCTGGGGTCTCCTGCTCTGTTCTGGTCTTCCTTGACAGAATCCTCAGACCAGAATGGACCCCGCGTTCGTACAAGTGCCCCCTGACGACCATGAAAGTCAGAACCAGCAGCCCAATCCCCCTTTAGAAGGTGCAGTTCGGCAAGTAATTTCCGACGTGGCGGAATTGGCTAAGCAAGTGAGTCAGTTACGGCTCGAGTGGGATCTGTTAGGTCAGGACTGGTCCTATCTCTCCAAAGTAATAACCCATCAAGCCACTTCATCGGCGCCCAACACTGACCGGCCACCTTCGGCCTTTCCCAGTTCATTCAGCGCGGGATTCGCTGAGCCGCAAGTGGGCTCGCCAGAAAAGTTTGGGGGAGATCCCGCTCAGATCCGCCCATTCATAGTAAATTGTAGATTAATATTTGATCTCCAGCCCCGCAATTTTGCTACGGAAGCGGCTAAGGTAGCGTTTGCCATTAATCACCTCACGGGAAGAGCGCGTCTTTGGGGAACGGCCGCCTACGAGAGAGGTGCTACGGCGTGCAAGTCATTCAACCTTTTGGCTCAAGAGCTGATTAAGGTCTTTGACTCTGGTTCCTCATCGGTCGACGCGGCCCGCTCGATCATGAACATCCGCCAGGGGAGACGTTCCATTGCCGACTATGCTGTCGACTTTCGTACGCTAGCAGCACAAAGTGAGTGGAATGAAGAGGCGCTGGTCGACGCCTACCTCCACAGTCTGTCCGGTTATCTCAAGGATGAATTAGTCTCCCACGCTCCTCCGGCAACACTTGACGAAGCTATTGACTTGACCGCCCGGATCGACCGTAGGGTTCAGGCGAGACGCCGAGAGAGGGAGGGTCCCAGCCAATCCGTCACCAGGCATGTTCAAGAAGCTAATAATGTACCAAACCCCCGGGTTCTGTTCAGCCCCATCGTAGAAAGGATGGAGGTGGACCAGGTCCCGGTCATCCCCAACGAAGAAAGGATGGAGGTGGACCGGGTCTCTCTTTCCCCCGAGGAACGCTGGCGAAGATTTGTCAATCAATTATGTTTATACTGCGGTGGTAAGGGACATCGCGTGGCCACCTGTCCGGTAAAAGGCCAACGCTCGTCGGACGTAAGGGGCGTCCGATTGAACTCAGTCCTTGTATCTGCTCCCAAAGACGCTAGACCCGTTATCCAGGCTTCTCTCTTCCTCCCCGATTCTACGCAGACATTCCCAGCCCTGATTGACTCTGGCGCTGAGGTAAATATCCTTGATCTGTCCCTCGCATGCAAAATGGGGATACCTGTTAAACCCCTTCCTAATCCGATATCTGCTCGGGCTTTAGATGGTCACCTGTTAGGCACCGTGTCTCAAATAACTGAACCCATAGAATTACAGCTGTCTGGAAATCACCAAGAGAAGATCCGATTCCATTTACTCCACTCCCCGAGCCAACCCCTCATTTTGGGTCATCCATGGTTGGTCCAACACAACCCCCATTTCGACTGGCGCACTGGGTCAATACTGGAATGGGGCAGGGACTGTCACCAAACCTGTCTGCGAGCCGCTCCTTACCCAGGTCACTCCACTTCCATAAGAGCTTCACCCAATCTGTCCAAGGTCCCAGTTCGTTACAACCACCTACGGGAAGTCTTCAGTAAAGCTAAGGCCCCTTCCCTGTCACCCAATCGGCCTTATGACTGCGCAATGAGTCTCAGGCCTGCCTGTTCGACTCCCATGCCTGCCTGTTCGACTCCCATGCCTGCCTGTTCGACTCCCAAGCCTGCCTGCTCGACTCCCATGCCTGCCTGCCCGACTCCCATGCCTGCCTGCCCGACTCCGCTGCCGGCCCTGATTCTGCCTGTTCTGATTCTGTCTTTTCTGCCTGTTCTGTTTGCCGGTTCGTATTCTGCTTGCCCTGTTTTTGCTGGTTCTGATTCTGCCTGTTCTGTCTCCGCCTCTCCTGTCTTGCCTGATCTGATTCTGCCTGTCCTGTCTGAATTGCCGGTCCTGATTCTTCCTGTTTGCCCTCCGGACCCACCCTCTGCCGCCCCTTCGGATGCTGAGGAGGGGGCTTCCCTCCATTCGGAAGGATTCTGAGAGGTACTGTGCTGTTACATAGTTCCCCGATTACCTGTGTTTCCCTGTGACGTGTCTTGGGTTAAATTTATTATTTTTTTTTTTTTTTTCTGGGGGACTTCTGGAGCCGTCCCTTGAGGGGGGGGTTCTGTCATGATTACCTAAGTGGAGCCACCTGGGGTAATCATCTGGCGCGCTGGAGTGCGCCTTCTGATTGGGTTATGTTCGCTATTTAAGCATTCTACACCGAGACATGGGTGTCTGAGGATTACTCCGGTATTCGTAAGACACTCCCGATTACCTGCCTTGTTGTTTACTTGATTCTGCCCGTCTGCCTTCGATCCGACCTGCTTCCGTCCACGCTACGATCTTCTCTTCAGTCCTGGTAAACTCGACCTGCCTTCGTCCCACGCTACGATTGATCACGTCTCCCGCTAACCCTTACGCTTCCCCAAATAAAGAATTGTACGAACGCTCTGGGGTCTCCTGCTCTGTTCTGGTCTTCCTTGACAGGCTCAGTACTTGGTACTCTTCTTTTCAGCATTATATGCTTCCGCAAGTTGATTTTATAGTATCACTTTCCATTGCTATGTCCCACTAAATTGTGGAAATCTGGAGACTTGCCTCACTGAGATAGAATGTCACTTTACCTCTTGCAGCTCCACCCTGAAATGACTGAAATGGTAATTGCCGTGAATTTTTATCAAGCACTGCTCTGAACATCGATAAATGTAATATCATCCAAAGTGACTCACATTTGACCCTAATCCGTCCTTCCAAGAAAACATTAAGAATATTACTATAGCTTTTTTCGCACCTTGGCAACATTGCAAAAGTTCGCGTTTTGCTGTCCCAGTCTGATGCTAAGATTATAATTAATGTATTTACATCCCATCTCGACCACTGTAATGTACTACTACCCGGTCTCCTGAAGTCCAGCATGAAGAGCTGAAAATGCTGCTGCAGGGCGTTTAACTAGGAACATTTTTATCACATTACCCCGATTTTAGCATACCTACGTTGGTTACCTGTCATTTTAAAATATGATTTTAAGGTTCTGTTGGTATTATACAAAATTATGCATGGACCTGCCCCGTTATATCATTTAGATCTAATTTCCCCCGATGTTCTTGTTCGGAGTTTTCGATTGGCAATAGCTGGTCTGCTAGTGATCCCAAGAGCCCAGAAGAAACTGTCTCTGGCAAAGAAACTGTCTCTGAGCCTATTAAACCTTTTTTTGAAGGGACCTGTAGCATGCTGTTTGACTAAATTTGCTTTTTGATTGACTGTGTCCTTTTCCAAGGTGTACCCAGACTATCTGCCCAAATCATCGTGGATTTGTTTGGGTTATGTCTTAAGAAAAAAAATTCTGCGTCAAATCCTGACCACGCCTTTTAAATATTTTGCATCTGGCTTTGAGTCATCAAAACCTGCTTGCTCCAGGCTCTGCTGGGGTTATTTGGAACCAGTTATGACAGGCCTTCGCACCTCATGCTTTGAAGAATGCACAACCAGGTAGCAATATGAAACCTTTTCCAACACCTTAAAGAAAGTTTGGAAGGAGATTGTCATGTTGGTAAAGATTATTTGGTTTGTCCTTATTTCAACGTTTCCGAGTTAAGTGAGAGGCAAAACGAATAAGTGCTCTTACATTAGATGACAGATGGTCACATTTGTATCCACCTATTACCAAGTCATGGCATGTTCACTGAGCAAATTCCCATTATTTCTTAACCTTCAGAGTGTGTGTGTGCTCTGAGCATTGTGGACATAGATTTGCTTCAAAAAAACTGTCAAACAAAGCGTTAATCTAATCATTTTTCTCAAACAAAGGGCGTAGCTATTTCATTCAATACAAACAGTAAGGACCAAATATTTACAAAGAATCTTTTCTACAGGAAATTGATCAAACAATAATTATTTCAAAGTACTTGAAAACGTATACATGCCGTGTTTGGGATTCACCATCAGCCCGTCGGCTTGGGTTCTTTGGCTCAGTGCAACAGTCGCAGATTTATTCTTGTAAAACAGTTCAACTTCCCATCTGCCGGGAAGGCACCGGAACACTCTCGGTTAATTGATCCCGTTTCTCAATTTAAACTCATTGTTCTAATTTGAATCCCCAAGGGGATATAGTCATCTTGCAGACCTTACTTTTCCGATTCGAATTATCCATACATTTTCCAGCTCGTTTAATTAATGTTGTTGTGTTAAACTAAACAGGGATTTTGATCCTTTTTGTGCTTTTGAAATTCTCCAAAAAGCACATTCATTCTATTTGTTCTAATCTTGAATTTAATGCTTGATTGTATTTATCTATATTTATTTCTATTTAAAGAGAGAATATTTTAATTAATGGTGAAGGTTATGTATGTTCACTCCAAAATGGGCATCAGCTGCTTTTATTTTCTTGGAGGGACAGTATGTTATTCGACCACTAGATGTTGCTCCATTGTGCCGTGGTACTAATAACGAGTGCTAATAAGTAGAAGTAAGAATACAAAAAAAAAAAAATGCAGATTCAAAATGACCAAACCTCACAGTTTTTCTGCTTTTGTTTTGCCTTGCCTTTTGCGTAGTAACATAATTGTCTATATTTTTCAGTTCCCTCTAGGTGAGTGATAAGTTTAAAGTTTAGTGTAAAAATAATGAGAGAAAAAATAAATGGATTTGAATTTGCAAGAAGAACAGGAGAGAGTTCAAACTTCAGATACGAAATTGCAACCTTTTTTAAGGGCCCTCGCCTTGCCATTACTTTTTATTAAATCTCCTAGGTAACAAAAGCAGATGCTAAAGGGTGCAGACGCTTGGTGTGCACTTTTTGAAGCTGTCCATCACTGCGGTTCACACTCCGGCCCCGGAGGGCGCACATCGGCGCCGAAGTACGCATGGTGCAGCGCTGAAGTGTGTTACTTAAGTAAAAGTACAGTAATATCACTCATGTAGAATTAAAAAGTATTCTTCCAAATTATTACTTGAGTAAAAGTAAGTGCGTGCTATGCTGATCCTCCACGAAAAATAAAATGAAAAACGACGATTGAGAAGCCCAGCTGGCCCAACTTAATGATTGACATTTTTTGCCTAGGTTTTGGGTCCGGGCCCAATATCTTACCGAATGAATGAATGAATATTGAATACTAACTTTGTTCGGTTCCAGGAACGCAATGAAAATGCAGAAAGATTGTTCACCTTGGTGAAAGATATGTAATTATCTAAATCTTTGTATTTGCCCTCCAGTAAAACGTCTGTGCAAATAGGACAAGCATTCTTATTTGTCCCCATTCCCCTCAGCTGTTTCAGCTGTCCAGTTTAGTTTAACCTTTAACCTTCTAAAATAATCAGTAACAAAGCACAAAGATCCAGGACAAACCAGTACACGAGTACATAATCTCCTTCCTTCCTCCCATTTGGGAGATGATTCATTTAAATAGACAATGCATATTAATAACAAAATCAATTATGTAGAAACAACTCAATTACGTCTGCATGTTCCCGGTTACTGGTCGCTGTGTTGGACGCTAATCATTTATTACTGTGACTGTGCACATCATGGGTCATTGAGGTCATTTACCAACACAAATATATAATTCAATTAGATTTATTTAAATAAACTTTGTTGGGGTTGAGCGAAACAGCATTTCTCTAAATATTAACGAGTTTAAGGTTTTTTGGGGAAAAAGGTAAATCATCATGTTACCCAAATTGACGATATAAAGCTTTTTTTATAATTTGTGGTTACTGTGGCTGTGGAGGTAATACAAAAGATTAAATTGCGTAATATTAGTGGTGTAATTTTGTATTTTACTTCATTTTTAATCTGTTTTAGTCTTACGCCATCTTTTTCATGTTTCTGTAGAAAACTAACAAAAAAATATTTAAAATGAGAAAAAAATATCTCTTAGTGTCACCGGTTTTGTACTATGTTTTCATTTTTTTCTCTGGTAAAATCAGAAAATAATTCAAATCAGCAAAATGAGGTGCAAGATGTTTGGTTTATTCAATTTAATAACATTTAAAACGACTTCACAAAACAAAGTCATTAAACATATTTCCCTGTACTACCTCAATAAAAGAAAACATAGTAGCCTGCTGCCACCTACTAATATGAATGATTGGTACAGATACTTGATTGATCACTCAAGAAAGCAAAGATAATAAACAATGGCTGCTCTTTTGCAAAAACAAAATCGGGCAATTTCCTGCCAAGATCTCATGCCACGTGTGTGTGCCCCACCCCACAGGTTGAATCCCCTCCATTTATTTTGTGCTCTCTGTTTTGGAATGCTGGGTTAATGAGGATCAAATTCGGTATCACACTGCTACATCTACTATTCACTTCTGCAGGTTTCATGTCTACTTAAATCAGCTAGGAAATACAGGAGAATGGCCAAAGTATAATAAAGTTATACTGAAGAGCACAAATACACACATACACACACACACACACACAAAACGCACGCACACATAAATATATATATTTTAAAAATGGGAGCAATGATGCTAGATGAATGGTCTCTGATCGCATACACTTGAAAAGGCTTGAAAAACACAGCTCTAGTGCACTGTGTTTGCTGCCCTTTGAAAACAGCAAATTGAAACGTATATGGAAGAGGAGAGCAAGGAGAAATGTGCATGTAAATTGAAAACAGCATTCAATGTCTCCTTTGCAGGATGATAAGTCTTGATAAACAGTATTATCTCACTTTGGTTTGCTAGTGGTGGCGGAAGATGAAGGAGGGAACGATCAGAGGATGAAAGCAGTGAGATCTTACAGTTGGAATTCAAATATACCAAGTGTTGAAGGTTGAAGAAAAACAATGATTGAAAACAACAGACTTTATTGACCAAGATTAGGGACTCAAAGAGTCCAAATCAATTTAGTGGTTCATCTTCTGGAGGTTTTTGTACGCATATACTGTATATGTTGTTTGCAAACATAACATTTGATGCATGTTTGAAAATACTGACACACAAAAAAATTATCTTAATCTTTTAGTTGTAGAAACAGTATTAGTGCTATAGTTCATTTGGAAGTTAAAAAAGAACTTCATTTTTCACTTTGTCCACAAATCCAAAATTTTAAATACAAAGCAAAGCATCAAAATCTACACTTTCTTACCAGGTCTCCATTTTACCACTTGTGGAGGCATTATATGACATCCCAGATTCCAGGGGTTCAACCAATAACGGCATATCTTTCTTACGATATTTTGGTCACATGGCGTAGTTTTGGCATGGACAGAGGGGACGTGTTCCCACCAATATTCGTCAAGTATGTGATCAATTAAAAAAATGTGCTGTGTTCCCACCAATGCCAAGACCAAGCCTACGCGCTTGTTCATATGATGTTGAAAGTTACGGGCTGTTTTTGCGGCATGTACTCCGGGAAGATTTATGTATACTTCAACGCCGAAAAGTACTTCTTATACCACGCAAAAATGTAATTTTTACGGCCAAAAACTAACTTCTATATTAATGCTGAAAATGAGCTTTGTCTTCTTCCACATCAATCTTCTTCAAGAAAAGGGCTTTTTTCCATTGTATCTGATCCGAGATAATTTCCCTCATCATCATTTCTCCTTTTTTCATACGCCTGTGTGCCGATATATGTGCTCTTCCATAAATATCTACATAGCTTTGGCCATTCTAAGTATTTTCAACTCCTAGCTGACTCAAGACGTTAGGAAACCAAGAGATAAAAGAACTACGTAGCAGTGTGATATAAAAAGCCATTTATAATCCTATACAATTCATGTATGTTCTCTTTCGACCTCACTAAACCTTTTGGCCTAGTGTGACTTGTACTTGAAACGACTTCAGAGTTCATTTTTAGTTTCTACATTTCCGATTAGTAAGATGCATGAAACATTTTGAGTCTGCTGCTTCATTCATGTTCCGCGGACACAACATTTGTCTGCTTAAATGATATTGGTGAGCAAGCATGGGACATTTTGTGATTTGACTTTCCTGTTTAATGCATGATTTGTACTAAGTGTTTAAATTCGTCATTTTTTGTTGAGTACAATTTGGAATACATTTACATGTTCTTTACATACTTCAAATGTCTCATAGGCTTAGAACAATACAATCAAATTTTCTTATAGTCCCTATGCATTTGGAAATAAGCCAATCGACATATGTGAGTGCTTCAATTGTAAATCTTGAAATATGGAATGAATTTAACCGTGACTGTGAGTGACAGAAAGGCCACAAAGCAGGTTGGAAAAAATGTTTACTGGATGATACACAGGTACGTACATTCAGTGAGTTGACATTCATCTACAGTCAATAATTACGTGTTCACATGGCAAGTCTTCCACATTACTTCACATAGGCATAACATTTGTTTTGAAACACCTTTCATGTCTGAGAACGCAAGGATGAATAGACCGTTACAATGTAATTATCACATCCACAATGTTTTTAGAACATTGTCCAATTCTGATCAAAGCTGAACAAAAAATGTTTGTTGGCAAAGCAGAACATTTTTTTATCCGCGCTGGAAAAAGGCAAAACAAACTTTGTGACAAAAGTTCTGTAATTTTGTGATGAATTTTAGAGAACCAACTGTAACAGTCAGATAATGCGTGACATCTCGCTTCTCTATTCCACAAGTTCCTGGTCTGAGAGTGTTCACGTGAGGATGTGGGAAGTTGTTGTTGGTGTGTCTTGTACAGTATGATCATGAAAAGGGAAAATACATCTGTAACTGGGGGCCCTCCTTAAAAGGGGGGTAGAAAATTGAGTTTTAATGCCTCAAACAGAGCCAAATCATTTCAAACAGAGAGCATCAAAGGTACGTCATGCCGTCATCACGCCACTTTACATCAACAATTGCATTCAGTAGTTTTATTATGCTATACTAACAAACACAAACATATAAACAAACCACTTTCACAATCATATGAGCAGTAGCATAAACTGATATGACATCAAATGTGGACAAAAGAATTTATGCAATGACATAAAAATCGGCCGTTAACACACAAATGTTGAGGTAAATGAACATTTTAATGCTAAAAGTAGGTGACCCTTTTTCTCTTGCGACATTTTCGCTTTGAATGTGTATTCCATTCACATACATGCCAACCTTTTGGCATTAAAAAGCGTTTGATCTTGTCGCACACTATATTTACATGTTAAACACAATACCTCTCCTGAAAATGTAAAACAAACGAACTTGTTTTAAAGCCAGAAGTGGCAAGCTTTTACCTAAATGTAAACCCAAAGCGATCGCTGGAGCGGTTTATTCATGCACACTCGGTCATACTTCAAGATAAAGCAGCCGTAGACTAAAAAACTAGACTCGAATCAAGGTTTTAGTTGTTGTTAAAATACGAGAAAAATGGTAGATGCATTTTTTTTAGATCGGTCGGCTTTTCAAAGCGGAGAGACGCAGTAGTCTAACATGTCAAGCGGTAGTGTTTGTGCATATACATTCAATGACTTTGCAAACAGTTAATACCACAATGAGCAACTCAATCGAAATAAATAATACATAGGTGGCGCCAAAGTCGTATTTTGTTTGGCCTGAGCACGACTTGGCTAGTTTTTCTGTGAGAAAGAAAAAAAAATCCAAACGATTACAAATGAATAACTGAAAATAACCGAAGCGTCCACTTCAATTCATTAAAAAAAATAGTACAATTCTGTTTTAATACCATTTCCTTGATGTCTAAATGGTCTGCATTTATATAGCGCTTTTCAAGTCAATGAAGACCTCCTAAAGCGCTTTACAATGTGCTTCACACTTTTACACACTAACTAACCAATAGCAGCATCAGCCATGCAAGGCAACTACCTGCTATTGGGGGCATTAGGGATTCAGTGTCTTGCCCAAGGACACTTCCACATATAACAAGGAGGGGACAAGAATCGAACATGCGACCTCTTGAATCCCAAGACGAGCGCTTTACCTCCGCCAATGCACGTTGTCAAATTTTATTGAACTACGCGAGTGGACTGAGAGAGCAACTGGCCATTTTAATCTCCCCAAAACGTTTTTAAAATCAGCAATAAAAATGCCCTTTCAATGTCTTTTTAAATTTTGAGGTATTACAACATAAGAATAAAGCATTTAAAAAAAACACTTCTATAGTCATAGGCTATTCAGCCTTTATCAGTAAAAATGGGTGACTCGTATAGAAATGTACTATAAGTTGTCAAGTTAAATACGAAAGGACAACGTGTTTTAAGGCAGTAAAATGTTCTTCCTGTAGTTTGTTTGAATAAACTGGTGAGGAAGGCGGTCTCTGTTGTGTGCACAGAGCTGGACATCCTGACAACTGTGGCTGAGAGATGAGCATTGAACAAGATGCTGTCAATCATGGACAATTCACTACATCCACTACACAGCATCATCTCCTGGCAGAGGAGCAGCTTCAGTGAAAAACTGCTGTCGCTTTCCTGCTACACGGACAGACTGAGATAATTTCTCCCTCATGCCATGAGGCTCTTTAACTACACCTGGGGGAGTAAAAGCCCATATTAAACCCTAACCTGACCACATCTGCATATTTTGCCTTATTTTCATAACAGTGTCTATTTTTGGAACATTATTTAAATGCTTTTTATTCTACATGTTATATTGGGTATTTTTGTATTCTATATCTCTTATTTTATTTTTTAAAATGAGGATACTGCTGGAAATGTGAATTTCCCTACGGGGATGAATAAAGTATCTATCTATCTTTATACTTATGTTGTTTTATTTTGACTAAGTGGACACTTATTTTTACAGAGTATACAAATAGCCATTTTCCTTACGAAAAATCCCCATTTGTCAGGCCATGCAACACATTAGCTTTATACTTGGCCTTAAGTATATAAAATACATAGCATGATACAGTTAACCGATGCACAAACAAGTACAAGTAGAATGGGAAACAACCCGGACATGATGAGGAAGTGCCAGTTGCTGATAAAACTGAAACAGCCCGAAAATAGAGCAACAGAATGTTCAGAACGTCTGTGCATTGTGTGAATAGCAAGGACATCCAACCCTGTTACCTTTTGAGAGTTCAAATAAATACAGCTAACGAATTTACAAACAAGAAATCATACATTTTCTGGAGGTTTAAAATCCTCAGAGTATTCCAATTCTGAGCGCGAAAGCTCTACGCTCGTCCGAGTCTCTTTGGCTTTTGATGATGTGGGCCGGGTAGTTTTCAAAGTTCTTCGGGGGGATTTGCAAACGGAGGACCAGCAAAAGTGCAGCACGCCAGGAGAGAGAAGGATGAAGACCCAGGGGTCAATGATGGAGTTGACCGAGATAAAACGGAGGGCAATGAGGTCCAGGTGGTGGGACTCCACACGGACTCCGACCGAGTTAATGTAAACGCGAGTCTGGAACAAGAAAAAAGCAAACGTGTTGGCTTTGCATCAGCATGGTTGTAAATCCACTTTCTGTTATATCAAGTGACACAAGACAGTTTAATTTGTCTTTCTGTGAAATCTCTCAAATGTATAATACTGTATGTGATTACTTTGCTAAGTAAAGACTGTAAAAGAGGAATGAGTAAACACAAAACAATTTCTACAGCCTTTTTGGCTGATAACAGATAAGCAAATATTACTGTCTTACAACAAAGCGATAGCACAATAGCTGTGATAGAGGAACAAGGTCTACCTTCTTATCTTCAAGCTAAAATAAATAACATATACATAAATGCTTAAGCAATGTTTGCCAAGCAATGCTTCTTTTGCTGAATACAAAATGAGGAAATCCTTTGATTGGCTGGGAAAAAAGCCAACTGTGTTTACCCTCACAGCGCAGGTGATAGTTCACGTCACAGCCAAGAAAATGGGCTTATTTAGGTCACACTTTTTTTAAACTTGCCCTAGGCATGAAAATGTCTTGCTGTTTGCACAATTTTGGCAGGGGAGCAATATTTGACTTAATTTGTTGTTAAAAATGTTGAAAACCTATACGAGAGACTTGTTTATTTAATTGAAATACCTATTTCCAAATGACTTGAACATGTGTTGTGCTGTGTAAATTTAGTCCTTAAATACCTTAACCCAAACGATTTTCAAACAGTATTATGTAGTATCAGCCCCTTATGTTTTAAAAAAATTGGCCGAGTGGCCGATTCTGGAGACCTTTTTTACGTTTTTATTTAATTTTTCAATAGATATACTGTACACAGTCATATTCATATTATATTTCTTTTGATATATACTAGGCTTATAAAATTAATCTTGAAACGATCGCAATTAAAGCAAAATCATTTAATAGGTGCCATGCAAAAGGTTCCCGGTTCGAGACTGGGTGAAAACATACTTTTGCCTGGAGTGGCATGGATGCCACCAGGCTGCACTTTCCCAAGACACACCACAGGAAATATTGCCCCTATGACCCTAGTGGTTAAGGAAATCAACAAACCAACATTAAGCACTTCATTTGATATTTAGTTTTGTAGTATAGTGCAGTGGTTAATATATTTGCACGCAAAGGTCCCCAGTTCAAGATCGTGTGGAAACATTGGCCTGGAGACAGATGGGCGCCACCAGGCTGTAGTTGCCCAGGATGCACCACAGGAAATGTTGCCCCTACGCACCTAGTGGTCAAGGGATCTAACCAACCAACCAAGTATTACTGTATTTGTATTTTGTAGTATTTTTTTTTGTATTTTTTGTCTGATCATCCTTGGTAATATTTTTGTTGTGTATCTGGAAAGGGGATTACCTCATGTGCAGTCCCTTCTCAAGGTTTCTTCATTTTCCTCATGTTGAGGTTTTTGAGTCTTCCTTGCCCTAATGAAGGTTTTAGATCAGGGGATGGTGTAACAATAGTCTGTAGTTTGCAACAGTCTATGGTCCATGCAAGCCCTTTGAGACTCCTTGTGATTAAGGGCTATACAAATAAACATGACTTAACTTAAACAAGGTATTAAGATTTATATTATGATTGTGTAAATTCAAAAGTAATGTCCACTTGATTCTCTGTGAGAAGCCATTTATTATTTTCTGTCCACTGGAAACGACAGCACAGTGGTTTGGGCTTCGGCTAATTGATAAATAGGTAATCCGTGTCTAGGAAGACTTTTGTTAAGTTTTCTGAAGACAACAAAAAGAAAAAAGGTGGGCCCCCTAAGATGAATGAAATAATATTTCTTGACTCATATTCTATCAATGTTTTCAGGTTAGCGGGAGCCCAGTCATACATTATGTTTCTGCAAAAGAATCATTAAGATTAGCATATGAATGACTAAATACATAAACAAAGTTTTTTTTCTGTCAAACCTTTGAAAGTTGACTTCGAACTAATATATAAACCATGTGTTTCCTTCTGCTACCAATCCACTTCAGCTATCTACATTGCTTTTGCAGTTCACGGTGCCAGCACTCACAAAAATCCCCAGAACTATTAAAAAACATTTATTTCCTTAACAACCAACTTTCTGTTACATAACAGATTGCTTTGATCTCAGATATTTTTCTGTAATCTTACATCACAGCAGCGAAAAACACTCACGCCATTACGCTCAGCACTTATTTCCTAAAATTGTCATCTAAGTGTGTACCCTATTGACTTTGCTGCGAAAAAAAGTCTAAGTGCATGAGTGTGTGTGAAAACAATTTTTAACCACGATTGCTTATTGTGTTTCCACGTAACGATAATCACAAAACATTTTCAATAGTATTGTTTAATATGTCTCGAGAATAATCGAATATTGCGTAAATACAATGCATGGAAACTATGACGAGTTCACGGGTTTTGAAATTCCTGTTGCTGATGTCTCTTGGGGAGTCGCAGGGGAACAATGTGCTTCACTGTTTAGCTACCTGACAGGGTTTTTTCCACAATTCATTCATGTATAAAACTTAACGTGTTTATGTGGCCTATTGTTTGTATAACCACGAATGCACTGGTGCTAAACTTCACATATCTTTATTCACGTTTTTATGGCATATTAATCCTGATGGCTATAAACTGTTATTTAATAATGTTTAAAAGAAGTCTAACACCTGATAAACGGGTTTCTTGAAAGTGAAATGTTTAATTATGTTTCTGTTTATTTTTGTAATCCACTTTAATCTGCTTGTGAAAAGTTACGATGACTTGCCAAATTTACCCCTCATCTTCCCGTCACCCCCTTTCCTCTCGGATCAGCCAAAACAACTCAACAATGATATCCAAACAATTCGATGTTTGCATAAAAAACAAATTTGAATGAATTAAGACAACCTACTGAACGTGTAATCTAGTTTGAGTCTAAACGTACCTGCTATGTGATGGCCTCAGCGGTCTGTCAAAAAAATTTGGCGAGGAACACAGCAAAGTGAAGAGTCTTTTACGAGGTAATTAAGTCTGCATTTTATTTCCTTACCGTAACACGTGAACTTAAAACCAGGGTACGTACCTGCAATTCCCTTGCAATTATTCATCTATGTGTTAACTGCTGTCAAACCTGCTCAAGGCAGAGAGTGCAACCACAAAAACAATATGAAAAGTTTGCTTGTAATGAATACAAGTACGCTTCCTGGACTATCAGATTTTACTCTGTCATTTGCAGTAAAAACTAATTTTTACAATGTTGATGAACCCCTCACGGGCATCATTTTCTCTCAACCACCAATAGGCTAAAGTGTAAATCATAAACACCACACGGCGCACACACACAACCCAGTTTTTAATCTAGCTGAAAAAGGCAATATGATCCAGGGGTGTCAGACAAACTGAAGTATCACATTGCTTCATCCATCTGAGTACATAAAAAGGTTGTGATTAATTATAGATTTCTAGTAGTGCAAAGCATTGTTAAGAACATTTCCTGAAATATTAGTCTATGTTGCTCTTCATGAACAATTCAGTCACCTTAAATAAAAACTCTGAATCAACGCTTTCAGAGACGACAAACTCCTCAAAAATAACAAGGCTCCAATTGGCAAGAATTTCCGTTATTAAATAGACATGGGACATTAGGGAAGTGCGACTCAAAAGGAAAAAAAAACTATTTAAATCTCTGTCCTTTTCACTTTTGTTCCCCATTTTTCTGACAACTCTATAGGACAATTGGAAATGGAATCAGGCATACAGAGAATTAGACATAGAGCAGCCCATCAAAGGCAATTCCATTTGTCGAATTTGAGCTCGCTCTGGCAGATAATTTATCAGTGCAGGTTGAATTTGATGTCGGACTGTTTAGCAACTATTGTTAAGACTTGCATACATTATTCATACTCAGCTATCTTTTTTTAACATGTCCATTTAAAACATCAATCCAAAAACTCAATATTCGACATAGCATGCGCTTTATTTCTAACATTATCGTTAAATTACGTTTATTGTTGTATTTCTTTTTTTTTCAGTCATGTTGCAACAAACCTCACATCACAATAAGAACAAATCACCTGAAAAGAAAAAAGGGATGTCAGTTTAAAGCCAAAGGCTTGTAAAAGACCCCTCCTGAAAATAACTTTGGAATTTTTTTAATCAATCATATAAACAAATTCATTTATGAATCCATTCCTTTTTTCCTCCTTTTTTTCTTGTCCTCTTATTCAGATGTTATGTTGTTTAATCATTTCTAAAGAAAGGGGAATTACACAAGTCTATCTAGTAAAAAAGTAGAAAAAATAAAAATAGAACAAAACAGGAGAGTGAAAAAAATATGCAGAATAAAAGATATAAAAATTCTCGTGCCGGCGTGATGAAGGGGCCTATCGTGGAGGAAAAGCCGGAGCTAGCGAAGCGGCTAGCGGCGTTATAAGTCTTCGGTACCGTCCGTAATCATGGTAAATGCGAACTCACGACCAAATAAGATCATCGAGTGCTGGTGGAAAACATCGAAGCGCACAGGGAGCGCAGTTGCTGTGTTTTGCGGAAACGTGGCTCACGTTTAGCGTTCCGGACGCTAACGTGTAGCCACCCGGAGCTACCCGGAGCAATCCGGCTTCAACGCCGCTAAACAGAGACACGAAAGCCGGGGGGAATCGGAGAGGAGGCGGACTTGCTAACACGTGGTGGTGTATCCCTGGATTTTCACAAAGAAAAGTTTTCCATCTGCCGCAGGGATGTCGAATTTTTGGACTGGCGTGACGTCATCCACTTCGCTACAAGCACCCCTAGGGCATCATGTTCATCTGTTATTAAACAACGAGGTAGACTGCTGGAAGTGTGAATTTCCCTACGGGGATGAATAAAGTATCTATCTATCTATCTATCTATCTATCTATATTCCAACGGGACGTTAGTTCAGTTGTTTACGAGTCTGTTCAGGTCTTCAATCCTCTCGATCGGCCGTGTTTTAAAATTTGTCATCCAGGTGCTGTCCTGATGCTGTTTTTTTTTTCATTTGACGTGCCTTACGAGCGATTTCAGCATCCATTTTGGTGATATTTTTGTTGATGTAGTCTTTTTGGCCCTTTATTTTAGGACCTTGTTCCAAAATAGAATGCTTCTCCAATGGGTTGGAAACCCATAGCAAAACAGATGGTGGTATTTTTCCTCCTGAATTAATTTGATAGCAGAGGTCAACAAGGTCTTCATTTACTGTTATGTAGAAATTTCTGAGTTGAGAAATCACCTGTTGAGCTAAAGTTTTCGTTCGGGGTTATATTTCTTGTGAGTGGCTCAACTTTTAGTCCTGTAATGATTAAATCGTTGAGACTAGCACATTGTTCAAAACCATCTGCCTTATGTTGTAGTATTTTAATCCTCTCTTCGATGTCTTTGTGTAGTTGATTTTTTCTGATACTCTGTTGATATGGCTCGATTACCTCTTTGATTTTCTCCAGTTCGTTCTCCATTTTCACCGCGTTAGTCCCATGAAGTCCTTCTTAATTTCCATATTTTTTCCGCATATTCTTCCGCTCAGCATTTTCTAAATTTTCTCTGCACTTTCTCCATTGTGTAATCCATCATGTCAAAGCAATATTAGCTCTTTTAAAAATATCTCTTATATAGCTGTTTTATGGAGTCCATGTCGTCTGCCTTCCTGGTTTTGGAAGTTTTTTGTATTTTTGGAAGGTAGGGGTTTAGAAGAAAGAAGAAAAAAACAGAAGCAGCAGGAAAAAAAATCCAAAGCGATTAAAAAAAAGTGAGGAATAGAAAACAATTCTGGAGGAGTTCTGAATATGCGACGATTCTCGTGAGAACAATCGTGATCATTTTTACTGAATTTTGTATTTTTTACATTAACCTTTGTACAATAGATATTTATTGTTTTAATAAGGTGAAATATCGATCGTTATCGTTTAGTGTAGAGTTTTTTTTATAAGTGTCTTGTGACGGATGCATTTTTTAAAGTTTTTTAATAAATACTAGATTTGGATATTAGTGATTGATTTCATGATGATAATAGTGACTGTTTATACTGCTTTCTATTCCTATGATATTTGATTTTATTTGAGGTGTGATTATATTTTGTGGTTCTGCTGTTTTTTGGGTGTACTTTGAGGATTTTGTAATTACAAGTTTTGTTTTGTCAGCATTTGTTTTGTAATTCAAACCAGAATCAGTCTCTAACGGTTAGTTTGGAATTTAATAGTTGACGTTTAAAATTGTAAATAGTAACTATCCTTTTTTGCATATTAAATATAGCTGTATTGTATAAAACAGTGGTCGGCAACCATTTCTGTACCAAGGACTTATTTAATGTCTAACCATATTCTCTCAGTCCAATAATAACATTAGTAATAATACAAATAATAACAAAAAGAAAAGGCATTATATTTTATCTCATTATCACACTCTTTGTGCTCACAGTACCACGTAGTAAATCTTTGTTTTGGCTGACCTTTTTCCAACAATGCGCCACGATAACGGTGAAAAATGTGGAAGGCAAAAATAAAGTGATGATGAGATAAAATCGGATGCCTTTTCCTTTGTCATCTACAATCCTAGTGGCCCTGTGATTGGGATACGCCGCTCTCACCACTGCACGTTCGATTCCTGTTGACGTCCTAGCAATGGCCAGAGCAAGTAAATGTGCACAACGCTGAAAATGATTGCCTGGGATAGGTTTTTGTTCTACCTATCATATGTGCCTTTGAAAGAAAAGATAAATTAATTTGGAAGTGGTAGATACTTACGATTTTCCTTTTATTTTAGTCTTATTTGACTCTTTCAGTGCTTCAAAGTCGTTTTCTGACATATGTTTTAAGCCTGGTGTGGTTTCCTGTGCTAGTTTCTTGCAGTGATTGTTGACTACAGTAAACACGCAGTGTATGCATGCATGCAAACCCCTGTTCATAACATTAGTAAAAGTTCTGTTTGCAAAAATTTTGAGTTTCAGTGTTGCTGGTTTAACTTGACTGTAAAGACAAGTACATTTTTGTCAGATCGGCCTACAATAGGACAAGGTAGGACGTTTCGGCAGACATTGTTTTGCGTTTCGGTGGTTGCTGACTACTCGTATAAAACACATGTTTATAGAAGAAATGTTATTATCAGTGTGCACAACTGTATCTGTTGTTCGCTCTTACCACTAGGGGCAGCGTGCAGATGATGAAGATGGTGGTCATGAAGATCAGTAAGATGAGATGCTCCACCTCCTCTGCCATTGACATGGACCTGCGCTCGCTGTTGGAGCGTGTGCTCGCCATGACCGAGCCCCCGTTCCTTCGTCTGCGCTGGTACATGCGCAGCAGCTGGTAACCCACAAACGCATTGCAGGCCACTATTGACAGCACCATCACCAACATCACCGTGGCGTACACGTTAGCATAGGCGCGGTCCTGAGTCCTCTCCGGATTCATGTCAATGAAGCACCACGTGCCGGGGCAATATTGTACATATTTCCCAAACCCCACAAAAGGGAGGAGACAGAATAGAATAGATATTAAAAACACCACCGGAAACGTGATATAGGCTAATTTTTTAGTGACGTGCCGAGTGTACAGGTAAGGGTAGCCGATAGCCAAGCACCTTTCTAGCGCCATCATGAGAAGGAGAGACATAGTTGCCAAGCTGAAGAAAGTCATGCTGAATCCAAAGTAGAAGCAGACCCCGTGGCTTTTGGGTGACATGCCCTCCAGGGTGATGTTGTGCGAATAGGAAAGTTGCACAAGGGGACTGACCAGACATGTTCCGCCCAAGTCGGTGACCACCAACGAGGTGATCAAAACGTGGAAAAGTGCACGGCGGCGGTTGTCGGCCGCCTTCATTTCTCGTCGCCGCCGGATCTCCAGGATCACAAGGGCAGCCACGTTGCCCAGGAGCCCCGCGGCAAACATGACGGCACTGATCACGGGACTTTTTCTGGAATCGATGTGGTGCTTGCTGTGGCAAGGGTCTGGCACCGTCGTGCTCGGGAACTGCGCCGGTGCCGTCATCCCGAAATATGTCTCCCGCTTCTTTCAGGGACGGTGTCAGAAACATTTCACTGAGTCGTCAGCGGCCATCCTGTCTGAACACAAGCAAGACCTTGTGAGCAAGATAGCGCCCAGACGTGACGTTGTTTTTATCTATGGCCGTGTCAGGCAAGTTACGACTAGAACTGCACCCGGTGGAGTAGAGTTTCCAAATCTTTTAGAAAATAGCTCAAGGCACACTGGCAGATAGAATTATCACCCAAAATAGACTCACAGATTCAAAATGTTCTATCAAATGGAATGTTTTAAAGTGTTCTACCTATAACTATATGGTTCTGGCACTAATGTTTAAACAAGGCTACTGTGGTTCCCCAAGATAAGACTTCATAATGTGACCACGCCCATAACTGAAAATATTCATGACTTAATGTTTTTCCTAAATATTTCACATTTTTTTAGTTTTTAAAAAAATATCCTAATTAGCACTTACAGCTTGTTTTCAAAATAATACTCATTGAGTAAACACATAGCAAGTACCAGTATCAGTAATTTGGATAAGTAATGTTGCCAAAAAACATTTAAAAATAGCTCTATATATTTTCTTAATATACGCATCACGTTATTAGGTATCCAAATACAGTTTTATGAAAAAATGTGGGACTCATTAATCATTTTCCTTTAAAATCATTGGTTTTAAAATCAGCAATTTCAGGAAAATATGTCATATCGCAGACAACATATATATGTGTATATATATATATGTTGACCAAGGCAAGGCTCAAACCAGCAACCTCAGAGTCTTAGGGTGGGCGCCATACCCCTAGACCACCAAGCTGATGTATCACAGATATACACATTGATATTTGGCAAGTAAAATGATGTTTACAGGATTTACAGAAGTTCAGAAATAATTACTTAAAGAAGCTGTACGAAATTTGGAACTCTGCCACCATCTCCCCGCTTAAATTCATGATCACAGGCATATTCAGCTCATTCATGATGCGCGTGCAAGTACTTGCATTTCCAATAAACTTTTCTTTTTTAATCTTTTTGGGGTTTGTGTCGGCGTTTGGACTCTACTAGAAGCAAGCCTTTTTTTACTTTCAGCATTCTTGTGCCGCACTGACAAAAAAAACTTTAACCGAATGTGTTCTGCCCTAAACAGCTCGAAACGAAGTAAAATTAAAGCAGACGGTTGTGGGCTTGTCCACAGCGCCATGTCATTTTTTTGTACGTCACCAAATTTTTTTTCAAAATAACGAAATTCAGAGAGGATGAATGTTCGGGTCATCGACACAGCAACTTAGATTGCTAACTGCTGCCTGTATTACTCGAATTGTGTTGTTTTAAAACATTGTATCAGACGGCCACTAAAATATGGCCACGGCCAGTTTACGCATGATTACCATACCATTTAACACAACAGTATACTGCCACGGTCGGTTAAATTCCACATGTGATACATAGTTTTGTCTTTGTGCATGCAACTATCAAACATTTTACGAGTATTTAGAAATAAATCCATTTTCATGATACACTTTACAAGGAATTTACTTTATGTGGGCGACAGTTGAATTATATGACTAAATCCTGTGATCAATTAAAGGACTGATCCAATTCAAATAAATCTAAGGTATACAAGCCTCATTAAATAGAGTGTGTTTAATGGTCATAAAGCTTTGGCATGGTGCTGTTCTTGGCAGAGGTCACAAAATGTTTGAAATGATTGAACTGAGCCCATATGCACAAATGCAGTCCAAGTGTCAAATGCATATGACACACTAGGCATGCTAAGTCATCGCAGGTCTTACGTTACCTATCACACTGTTTCATAGCTGCACTTATTCATCTTTTTCACAAAACTTTCAAAACAGTCAACATTATCAGTAGTCAATGTATTTTTTAGAACATATAAATTGCAATCACAAAAAGGCTAAATGCATGCCTATAACACTGGCACCGACTGCACTCTAATAACTCATCTGACCTTTCCACAGTTAAACAGGCGCCAGATAGCCTGGAAATCCGTTCGAAGCTCTCTGTCTTTTTGAAAAACGACACCATAAAAGAAACCCCCTTGTTTTCATTGCACCAATGTACAGAATTTGGATTCTTGAGGTGTTCACTTACTGGTTCATTGAAAGGGGATAGGTAGTTCTTTACATCACCTAAGATTCTGCTTATAATATTACTCTGTTGAAGGTTCATGGATCTTAATTTAATACCGAAGAATAGGTGTTACGAAGATTTTGTACTATGGTGTAATTGGTGCTGTGTATCCTACATGCAACCTCTCTTTATTATGGCCATATGCATGCTACAGTGTTAACACATTGAGATGAAAGGCAAGCTTTTCTTACTTATCTCTTACTCCACCCCAAACATTTTTTACCAGGGTTTCTAGATATTAAATGTTTTTCAGACTGATACCTATACTCAAATTTTGATTAGTCATTAATGCATATACTGTATCACATATTGATATGATTTCTATGGTGAGAAGCTCGGTCATCCGGGAGGGAATTAATGTAGAGTTGCTTTCCATTAAGAGGAGCCAGCTAAGGTGGGTTAAGCATCTGATAAGGATGCCTACTTGACGCCCCCACTGGAGTTGTTCCGGACATGTCCCACCAACAGGAGGCCACTAGGACACGCTGGAGAGACTTATAAGCGGGATATAATGGATGGATGTCTGTCTGCTAGGTCAGTGTTCCCCAACCTTTTCTGTACCACGGACCAGTTTAATTTGAGAAAATAATAACATCAACAATGTGGTACCGTGAGTAAAAATAAATGATAATAAGATCAAACCTAATGCCATTTCCCATGCCATCTTCATCCCTAGTGGTCAGGATTTGGCACTCTCAGGCTAGATCCCGGTTGCATCCATCCATCCATCCATTAGCTGCACCGCATATCCTCAGTAGGGTCACGGGGGAGCTGGACCCCATCTCAGCTGTCTGCTGGCAGTGGACACTCTGAACTGGTTGCCAGCCAGTTGCAAGGCACACAGACGGGCAACTCAAACACTCATTCACACCTAGGGACAATTTGGTTCGGTCAATTAACCTGAAATTCATGTTTTAAGAATGTGGGCGGAAACCACAGTGCCGGGAGGAAACCCACGCAAGCACGGGGGGAACATGCTAATTCCACACAGGAAGGTTCGATCTCATGACCTCAGAACTCTGCCGCAGGAAGCGCTAACCACTCAGCCGCTGTCCTGCTTGTTGCATCCAATGTTGTGCAAACATTTTTTGACTTATCAATCATTGCTCAGATATGAGAGTATACTAACGCACCCAACCCTTTAGTTTTTTTCTAAATTAAAAAGAATGTGCATTATGCCCAAATAAATATGGTAAAAGCAGCACTGGTCGCAAACAAATCACACCCTAGTAGCAGTTCACAGCCCGGTGGATGGGGACCACTGTGTAATATTTTATGCCATTACATGAAAGAACACCTTAAGACTGCTTTTAGTCTTATTAGCTAATTTCAAAAACAAAATGAAAAATAGAAAACAGGCTATTTGTAACAAAATATTTCCAGTTGAGTAGAACAGTCATGCAGGTCTGTTGAAGGACTACACATTAGAGCAGCATTTAGTGCTCAAATATTACACACTGTCCCTTTAAATGCAGCTAATTGAGCGTTAAAGGTAATATTATTACTTGAAGTTGAAGTCGTTTTTGTTTTGCCGGTCAATTTGTTTTTAAAACACAAGTATTATATTACTACTATTTCTAGTTTAAACTGCACAATCAATTTATATTTAATACATTTGAGAAGTTACATGTTTTTCTCTTGATTCGGGTCGCGGCTTGCTAGTGGGAGGTGGGTTATATGGGTCCTGAAGTCGGACCAGTTGAGAACCACTGATCTAATAGAAGCAGAGAGGGTGTCAGTACCGTTACCGAAGCGCAAAACCTAAACAACACAATTCAACATCAAGAAGAACATTGCAAAAAACAAGATTGTCACCTAGCTCGCTGTCATGTTGTCTATGTTGTCAGCGTGGATCAATGCGACATGTAGATCCGTGCGTGCACGAGGATGAAGCGAAATGGAGAAAGCTGACTTCACAAGGGGACCCGGCCTAATGGGAGAGGTGCGCTGACGTCACGCGACTTAACCACGCCCACTACAGAAATGTGAAGAAGTGGGTGCGTACTGAGTAAAATAAAACCACATCATCCCACGACTGTAATCTCATTGTACTTCCAGAAAGTGATAGGCAGTCACAGGCAATTCTGGAAAACAACATGATGACTAACAATTAGTTTGCCAGATAAGATTATTACATTTTCCACTTAATAAATATACATTACCTTTGATAATAATGCATATATGCCAACCTTTTGACAATAACAATTCTATTTTGGTTTGTGTTTCAAAACAACACAATATTTATGTTGGTACGTAAATAAAAAACTACATAAAAGTGGCCCTTGTAAACATAATTTTGTTGTTTGTTGGTTGTGTGCTAGTCAGATAAATAAATTTGCACACAAAGTATTTTCCAGTCATTTTTGTATCATTAGGGCACAAGTTTCTACGTGGAGTCCCATACTTCTCGATAATAACCTGTTACTTCCTTTTCTCTATTTCAAGTTTGGTTTGGACACACGTGGCCCTAAGCATTTGTTTGCTTATCTTCGGCATGTTTGGCAAGTATATTGTTTGCTTTCCAACTAACTGTAAAGCAGTGTGGCTGAATTGCCACCTGGCAAAACAGTTTGGAATTCCATTCCAGCACTGAAAGGCTTTGTGACTGTCCAACGCTCGTGTGAAAGGCTTTGTGACTATCACGTGCCCAGAACACAATAACTGAAACAATGTCAACAAAAGCGTATTCATCAGATGCTTTGAAGAATAACAAAGCTTTTACCATAATGACTTTTGTATGTTAAATATTGGAAATACTTTGCTGTCTGTTCCTGCACTTCAGTGTATTCAACTGTATTAGGGTAGTGTCCTCGGAGGGTGAGTATGTCGCGTGATTGCCTCTGTTAGGATTGAGAACTTTGGCTTGTGGCTCTGGTATCAATCTGTTTTAAGAGGTATATTGACCACTATCATATTGCATCCTTTCTGTCTGCGATATACTGCGTTCCTATTAGCAAAGTAAAGCAGCCAAGTCCTGCCATGGCGAGCGGAGACAAAACTTCGTGCGATTCCTGTTCAAAGATGTGGCAGCTGATTCCGAAAAAATGTCAAAGCTGGATTTTTCGAACAGGTTTGTTCAAAAGTGTCTGAAGTTTAAACCGGAGCCTCATATTGTTTATTTGGTGTTAATAGTGTCAATAAAATTGTTCAAACCAAACCAAAAACCCACACACAAGAGGTAGGATCGGGCCTAAAATTCCATCCCGACCCGACGGGGGGTAATAGCAGCCCATCAATCCTAATCCCCTCTCGCGCCTGCTTCTCTGGTCCAGACGGTGCTGGTGCAGAACGCACCGCTGAGCATGCCGTCGGCGCCGAGCGCAACGAGTGTGAAGTCATCCGTCGCTCGGATCCTCCACACAAAAAAAGAATCAAAGAACAATAATGAGTGGATCATTTAAAAAAAGGCAGCTGGAGAGAAGCCTGGCCCAGCCCGAACTTGAACATAATGATTGACCCTCTTGGCTGCATTTTGCATCGGGCTTTTGATCGAGGTGACCTATAGACTCGCTTATTTTTTTGGCATAGTCTGAAATTTATGGCGGGCCAAATTAAATCATTCAATGGGGGGCCTTATGTTTTACATATCTGGTGTAATATAATGCATACATGCTGCATTTTCAGACTGATCAACTTCTGACTCTGCACTGATCTTTGTGAATCTCTGTAAGACAGCAGTGACCTTTGCTCTTTGTCTGTACTCCCTGCTCAGAAATTTAAGCTTGAATCTGTGAATCACGTGCTTGAAACAGCTTTTTATTGTGGGAAAAGTTTGGCAGGTGCTTAAATGGACTTCAAGTGGCACAATCAGAAATAGAACATGACAATCACAGACTTTGATGTGAAAGTAAGTAAAAGCTGAAGGAAATGATTTTCCCAGAATTGACTGCAACAAAGCCATGTCCCACTGATGAGAGAAATGTATCATTTTTGTGCACTTGCTTCCTTGCGTGCACTAATGGTCGCCGTCTGAATTATTAATGAGTTTATTGGTTTTTTTTGTGTGTGTCGGATACCACAAAGGCAAGCTTAGGTCGGCAGTGTCGTGTACTTATTGAAGCCTTGATACTTAAGTACAGGATAGAATGCAATGTTTTTTTTTTGCCTCACATAATATTTGTAGGGACATAATAATGAGTGCTAGATATTGATGGGGACACGTCCCCTCCATCAGTGCCGAACCTACACCATGGCTCTGGACCTCTTGAAATTCAAACGCATTTCTGGATGTTCATGATTCACAGAGAAGTACCAGGGTAAGCAAATGATGCGCCCTTGTTTATTGTAAAGAATAACTTTATTGTTTATAAAACCTTGATCACTTGCCATGTTCATGATTCGCTGACTGAATATGTACCAGGGTAATGTATGATTGTTAACTGTGAAATTACATGACTAAAGATCTTACTGAATAAAATATTTGATCAGGCGTTCGGTTATCTAATGGAAGTCTCTAGACCTCATGTCTATCCTTTGATTTGAACTACATACAGTGGCTTGCTAAACTATTTGGCCCCGTTGAACTTTGTGACCTTTTGCCACATTTCAGACTTCAAACATCAAGATATAAAAGTGTAATCTCTTGTGAAGTTTCAACAATAAGTGGGACACAATCATGGTGTGGAACACACTTTGTTGGATATTTTAAACTTTTTTAACAAATTAAAACCGAAAAAGTGGGTGTGCAAAATTATTCAGCCCCTTTACTTTCAGTGCAGCAAACTCTGTCCAGAAGTTCAGTGAGGATCTCTGAATGATTCAATGGTGATCTAAATGACTAACGATGATAAATAGAATACACCTGTGTGTAATCAAGTCTCTGAATAAATGCACATGCACTGTGATAGTCTCAGAGGTCTGTTTAAAGCGCAGAGAGCATCATGAAGAACAAGGAACACATCAGGCAGGTCCGAGATACTGTTGTGGAGGGGTTTAAAGCTGGATTGGGATAAAAAAAGATTCTCCAAACTTTAAACATCCCAAAGAGCACTGTGCAAGCAATAATATTGAAACGGAAGGATTATCAGAGCACCGCAAATCTACCAAGATCGGGCCGTCCCCCTAAACTTTCAGCTCATACAAGGAGAAAACTGATCAGAGATGCAGCCAAGAGGCCCATGATCACTCTGGATGAACTGCAGAGGTCTACAGCTGTGGTGGGAGAATCTGCCCATAGGACAACAATCAGTCGTATATTGCACAAATCTGGCCTTTATGGAAGAGTGGCAAGAAGGAGGCCATTCCTCAAAGATATCCATAAAAAGTGTCATTTAAGGTTTGCCACAAGCCACCTGGGAGACACACCAAACATGTGGAAGAAGGTGCTCTGGTCAGATGGGACTAAAATCGAACTTTTCGGCCACAATGCAAGACGTTGTTTGCGTAAAAGCAGCACAGCTCATCACCCTCAACACACCATCCCCACCGTCAAACATGGTGGTGGCAGCATTATGGTTTGGGCCTGCTTTTCTTCAGCAGGGACAGGGAAGATGGTTCAAATTGATGGGCAGATGGATGGAGCCAAATACAGGACCATTCTGGAAGAAAACCTGATGGAGTCCGCAAAAAACCTGAGACTGGTACGGATATTTGTCTTTCAACAAGACAATGATCCAAAACATAAAGCAAAAGTTACAATGGAATGGTTCACCAAAAAAACGTATCAAGGTGTTTGAATGGCCAAGTCAAAGTCCAGATCTCAATTCAATTGAGAATCTGTGGAAAGAACTGAAAACTGCTGTTCACAAACACTTTCCATCCAACCTCACTGAGCTCGAGCTGTTTTGCAAGGAGGAATGGGCAAAAATATCAGTTTCTCGATGTGCAAAACTGAAAGAGACATACCCCAAGCGACTTGCAGCTGTCATCGCAGCAATAGGTGTCATTACAAAGTATTAACTCAATGAGGCTGAATGATTTTGCACACCCACTTTTTCGTTTTTTTTTCATTTGTTAAAAAAGTTTAAAATATCCAATAAAGTGTGTTCCACTTCATCATGATAGTGTCTCACTTATTGTTGATGCTTCACAAGAAATTACAATTTTATATCTTTATGTTTGAAGTCTGAAATGTGGCAAAGGGTCACAAAGTTCAAGGGGGCAAATAGTTTCGCAAGCCACTGTATGTTGTCCACAATACCCTTAAATATTATAATATAGCTTCGTCCAAAAAGAATTGCAGTAAATTCAATCTGGATGGGGAAAGATGTCCGCCTAGTGGTAAGCTTAAAACAACAATCTTGAGCCCTGAACATCTGTTAACAATCCCAAAAGATCAACAGTGTTGGAATTGGCCACGACCATGGCATTTAAAATGGTTAGTTTTATTAGACAAAGCTCAGCGACTCATACGGATAAACTCTTGATAAACAAATACCTTCACACCACTGACAATTCTAGCCTGAATATTTCACATCTTCATTGCTTTATTGACAAAAACGTGCCCAGTAGTACAGCGCGAAAGTGTCCCAGCGCAAAAACTACACAAAAACTACCCACGCACAAACCACACATGCATTCATACTGTAGAGTAAATTGTTTTACAGTATATTTATTTAATTCAAAATCAAATTATCTGGTTACCTAATCGGCCAGCAGGTAGGGCTCTTGGTTTCCCACCCGAATTAGTTTGACATTGCCTCATATTGTCTCTAGCATTTATCATGAAGGAAGCAATACTCTAATCATATCTTTATTTTAGCCTTAAATGATCCATTTTCAGTTCATTGATATGGATAATGATCCATCAGTCCAGAAAGAAAATAGTAGAGACACACAAATAAAGAATGCATGTGTTTGATACTAACAAACTAAATTTACTTACATGAAAAAGGGGAATTGGATCACACAAAAGCATAAATTGACATTGTTGACAAAAGCCCTCGCAGTCTTAGAAAACGGGAACGGGGAAGGAAATTTTAAAGTAATCATCGATCCATAAACGGTGTTAAAACACTCAACTTTTTTTAATGATCAGGAATTATTTTCATAGCATGTCCGAAATGAATTGCCCCTGCACCAAAACAGTCCATTGTGAAATATTTTATTGGTTTACCTCACGAGAACCTAAAGGTTTCTTGTTTATCTGAAGAAACAAAGCCCAATCCCTGCCAATGGACCTGCCTGGAATGCATGAAGATACCCGAGTGCCTAGAAAAAATGGGGGGTATTTTTTCTGTTTTGGATTACTTATGCGTTGACCACAGCACCAACTCAACGTAGATAAAGTTAAAAAGGACGTTTTCATCTGTTCTAAGGTTAGTCATTATAGTATTTGAGGCAACACTTTGCTGGATGGAAATATAAAGTTATTCATAACATTAACATCAATAACGTTAGCTAATGTTACCTCTCGGCTGCGTTATACATCATGTTTGTTAACTGGGAGTTCAGTGTGGACTGTTATGTGCTAGCTTTTTTACGTTGGTAATCATATGAGAGCTGTTGTCCAAACGGCTTTAGTCAACATCAGATTTTACCCCCCAAAAAAATCAAAATACAGTGTGCAGTGTGAACCTAGCCAATATGTTAACTTTTGGAGCATAGCTTTTTAAAATTACCCATAAATAACCAAGATAACAAATGTTAGCAATTTTTTCGGAATGATTCAACGTAAATACTGTAGCACCACACTAACTGAGAAGCACTCGTGGTAGCCCACAAATGGTAAAAAGGCTTGTCCTTGGAAAATATGTAGCTTAGACTCAGACAAACTGTAGCTTTTCATAGACCTTCTCTCATGAATATTGATGTCACATTTTGTGGTTGTACTTCGACATGGTTTGTTAGCTGGTTGTGGTACAGTACTGTACTTTATTTGAAATGATTGCACTACAGCAGGGGTATTATACTCGCAGCCCAGGGGCAATTGTGGCCCCCAGGATGATAGTTAGGGCCCCTGCCCTAATATGGAAATTAAAGGGACAGTGTATATTATTCGCCCACTAGATGTCGCTGTATTCTGTCGTGCCACCGAATATAAGTGCTAAAAGCACAACGGAAGAAGACAAAATACGGAGATTCAAAGTGACCAAAACGCACCTTATTACTTTTGAAAAGAAGAAAAAGAAGAATTAAAAAAATAGATGGATAAAAAAAGAAAAAAGAAAAGAAAAACGACAAAAAAATAAAAAAATAAAATTGAAAAATAAAAGACTGAAAAGAAAAAAATAATAATAAAGAGAAGTAGAAAAATGAAAAGAAAAAAAAATTAAATCCCCATCTTTGTTTTCTAAAATTCCTTTGTTTTCGTTCTTTCCCTTTTTCTTTCTTTTTCTCCATTTTCCTTTTTTTTTGCTTTCTTTTCCCTCAGTTTTCTGTATTCCCGTTTTCCATTTTTGTCTATTTTTCTCATTTCTTCTTCCTTATTTTTTACTCTTTATACAAAAAATGATCTTAACCCGTTGTTTTTGTCTTTTTTTTAAGCTAACTAAAATTGGAAGAAAACGGGTGATTTCAGTCTTTGTAGTTTGTAATCTTCCTTGCACTCATTTATGGCTGGACTACACATTACAGCGATATCTCGTGGACACATATAAAACACTGTCTTTTTGAGAAGAGCAGACCTCACCCGGACCCTAGTATCAGCGGCTCCCAACTAAATTAAGATCATACCCCTGCACTTCAGGTGTATTGGCTTCTCTAGCAGCTGACATGCTTTTTAGTGAAAAGGGTCTGGATTTGGGAAACACTCTTCTGAAGCGATGAGAGAACAAGTGCGCAGTACTCGCTTTATTAAATACGCAGTGCACTATTACAGTCGCTAGGGGGCATAGTAGGCCAGTTCTTTCAAACAACATTTATTTGCGCTTCGTCTGGGTATAAGAATTCAAGAGTTAAAAGAAGCAATCAATCAATATTTGGTAGCATTTTTGAAATATTAGTCTCTATAAAAACTACTTTTGGTTTCTAGCTGTGAAAACCCTGCGGTGCAATCAGAAAACCCCCAAGGTAACGTGTATTTTTATTAAAAACATTCGGCGCTAATAAGAATTTGGCAATAATTTAGCAGTGAGTTAGCATAGTTGAACTTAAGTACTGTAGTTGTATTTGAACATGAGCGTTAACTTATGTTAACTTAAACCGGTTTACTTCACAACCATCAGCAGTTTGGGAGAAGCTTAGTTTTAGCCTTTTACGACACACCCTTTTGACAAATCTCGAGTCATCATTATTTAGGTCCTTTGGCAATACTTGTTCTTTATTGTACTATTCTGATTTCATCTTGTAAACTTACAGTTAAACAGTACTGAAACATGCGGTATTACATATTGACCTTTCAGTTTAACGTGTATATATTTTTCTAGTGTTGGTTTAACTTCCGAAATAAAGTACAAAGGGTCTTATTATATTTTTTGTTGTGTATATTGTTATGTTACAGGTGCTTGAAATGCTCCAAAATGCTTGCATTTTAATGTTGTGTTTTTAAAGATTGAAAAGTGCTTTGATTTTAGGTGAAGTGCTTGTAAATGCTTCAAATTGTTGCCAAGTTTGCTTAAAAATGACAGCGGCACTGCTCCTTGTTGGCTTCGCTTTGCCATTGCGGGGGCGGCAGTAGCTCAGGAGGTAGAGCGATCGTTTTAGGATTAAGGGATCCCAGTTCGAATCCCGGCTTGTCCGTGTTACATGCCGAAGTGTCCTTGGGTAAGACACTGAACCCCCAATACCCCCAATAAGCAGGTTAGCGCCTTACATGGCTGCACAGATCACGGCCGCTATTGGGAAATGTGAAGCACAATGTAAAGCGCTTTGGGAAGTCATTGACTTGAAAAGCGCTATATAAATGCAGATCATTTCATTTCATTTCATTTCATTGCATTTCTTCTTCCATTGTGATTCGATCTTAGTGGAAATGTTTAAATCTAGGCTTAAAACACACTTCTATTCTATAGCATTTGAATAACCTATATTTTATGTTGATAATACGTGTATTATTTGGCCTCATGCAGGTTTTAGATCAGGGGATGTCATAATAGTCTGTGGTTTGCACTACTCTGTGTCCTGTGCAGCCCTTTGAGACTCTTTGTGATTAAGGGCTATATAAATAAACATGACTTGAATTGATTAACAGCACCTGGCATTATTTTGTATGGTATTGTCAAATTAAGCTTCAGCGCACCCTTCAGGTTGCTCTCCCCCAAAAATAATAATAATAAAAAAAAAAAAAAAAAAAAAAAATATATATATATATACACCGTAAATTCCGGACTATAAGCCACTACTTTTTCCCCAAACTTTCAACCCTGCGGCTTATTCAGTGATGCGGCCAATTTATGTAATTCTTCTAACGGCCGCCAGCGGCGCTCGAGTACCAAGGGTAAGATTTAGACCGGTGAAATATATGCGCCGAGGAAGACTGCAACTCTCCTCTCCATGTGTCCAAACTAACCGAGTACTCTCTTATCAACACGCTTGCTCAGTTCCACGACTACTCCAGTTCTGTCTCTCACAATTTCATTTCTCAGTCTATCCAATCTTTTCACTCCTAACATAGTCCTCAAACACTTCATCTCAAAAACATTCAACTTCCTTCTTAAATCTACGTTCAGGCTCCAAGTCTCTGCACCATACAACACAGTCGGCACAATCACACTCTCATACAGTCCCCTCTTAACATCCATACTCATACTCTTGTTGTTCATCACTCTCCTCAGAGCACCCAAAACCTTGCTTCCTTGATTCACTCTGCGCAATACCTCACACTCCATTCCACCAACTGCAGCCACATCACAAACCAAGTACCTAAAGCTTTCAACTTCTTCCAGCACCTGTCCATGCAACCTGATTTCTAACGTCATGCCCACTCCATCACGTGAACACTTCCTCACCTTACTCTTCCCAACATTGACACATAACTTACGCCTATCACATACTCTTCCAAACTCCGTTACCAACATTCTCAATGTTTCGTCAGAATCAGCCACAAGCGCTGTGTCATCTGCAAACAACAATATATGTGTGTGTGTGTGTGTGTGTGTATATGTATGTATATATATATATATATATATATGTATGTATATATATATATATATATATATATATAAAAAATATAGTACTCTCTACATGCAAATATTTATAGTTCTGGAATTATGTAATGCAAATTCAATGTTTATCTTGGACGTCATAATGTTATCCCTTGTGATGTCTATATATTATTTCAAAGTATTTCTACGTAAATATGTGTTCAAATACCTGACATGGCTAAAAGGGCATTTCTTTCATAAGTATTTGACTTGCTACAGGGGTGGCCCGTGATGTAATTTGTATTATGTTAGTATAAATATTAGATTAGATTATATAAGATTGCATACTAGACTGACAACAAAATATGTAAGGGACCTTATTCCCCTACAAGCACTCCTTGATTATTATGGCCCATAATACCAAAGTACTGCGTGTGATTTGTGTCAAGGCAGGGATAGCATCCAAGTGTGTAGAGATAATTCATAGTTTTCGATGTTGTGAAACAGATAAAGTTACATCTGGATTAAAAGTGCTCTATTTGTTTTGTCCTAATTCGAGACAGATGTTGGCTCCACCACTGTCGCCACCCACACCTCTCCTGCCCCCCACTACAACCCCCCCAGCAACCCCCCTAACTCCTCCCTTCTCCCCATGTATTAGCGCCTCTGCTGAGTAGACTTGAGGAGTTCTTCCTCTTTCCTTTTCCTCCCTGTGAGTCCAGCTGTCGCCTTGTCACAGCGTCTTCTTCTTAGTCCCTCTACAATGAAGAGAGGGCAAATGGTGCCTGTGTGCCTTCTGGTTTTGTGCTGCAGCATGTGTGTGGTAGCAGCAATTCAAGGGGCCCAAATGTTTCCTTATGGCATGTTAAGTGGAGATTCACTTTTGGAAGAAGGCGATGATGAAACCTCCAAAGTCTTATCTTTGCCTAAACCCTTCTACTTCTACGACACCCCCTTCTATCAGCTTTATGTAAGTACATTTGCATTTCTTCACTTTTTTGGGTGTTTCCCTGACCACTGTTTTTTGCAACCTGCACCCAATTGAATTCACTTGCATAAGAGAACCTCTTTGATTTCTCAAATAGCATGTAATTATTTTCTTTATTTAACATGTTCATGCTGCTGCGGTTCAACAAGCCGATGACTTGAGGTTTCCTTCCGTTACCAGTTAAGGAAGCAAAATAATTTTCATAACATTTCAAATTATTCTTTTTTATAAAATAATTTTCCATTTTACCAGCTGTTGCATCTGTTGTAGGGTTGGTGAACTGGTGCTCCTTCTGGTCCCAGGAAAACAGTGGAATCATAATGATTAAAATTTTGCGATTAATACCCTTTAGTGAATACCTTTGTAGTGAAATTAGCGTTCTTTTGCATAGTTTACCAAATAAACCAAAATAAAAATACACCAATTTCAAGAAAACTTAAGTAAACAAAACGTAAACTTTGAATTTAGGTGGTGCATTTGCTCAAAATACTACTCCCATCCCTCACACTGGATATTGAAATTGTACACGCCCCGGTTTAAAGGGACAGTGTGTATTAATTTGGGCCTCCTAGTGGTACAAAAAAAACTTAATTCGTTTAAAAAAAAAAACATGAATGTACATTTTTTAAGTACTTTAAGGCAAGAAATTAGCATTTATTTAATATAATGTGAGCCACAGGTAGATGGAGCTGATATCATTGTCGGCAATCTTTCTGCTACGGGTACCCCAAAGAGACACAAATCTGACAAAAAGCTGGACAATGAAATGAGAAGAAAAATGATGCGATCACTTTGAGTCTCTGTAGTATGTATTGTTCCTGTCCTTTTTAGCACTCATTTTTGGTTGCACTAAGCAATACAGTGACATACAGTGGTCGCATAATACACTGTCCCTTTACATGAAAGTTTGTTTTGAGAAGTTTGTTTGATTTAAAAAAAAAAAAATCAAGCGTTGAAAGAATAACCCCCCAAAAAACACCCTGAAATAACATGGCTCTACACGTTTGCATAACCTCTTCTAGCTTGTGGACGCGGTCTGAATTAGCCAGTCACATTTCAACTCATCGTAAAATAGCGTCACAGCACACCTGCCACCATTTTTAGTCACCCTGCTTAACCCAAAGCAAAGTGAAGATATTTGATCTTTGTGACAAAAGCCCAAATGTTTTGTTCTCATGTTGAAATCAAGTCCCTCCACCATTAGATAGGAAAACAAACCCAAAGCATGATATTCACACTAATACATTTAACTATTGGTATGATGTTATTTAAGGTTAGAGATTTTTACTCGATAATGTTGAAACTTGGTTAAATCCGACTAACAAAACCCACCAATGTGTGACTTTTTAGATCCACTACAAGTTCAGTGGTCCCTCTTTATACGAGCACCTCTAAACATGGGAATTTCGGTATAAGAGTTGCATTTGCAACAAAAATATTGCTCGCTACATGAAGGAAAATCCAGTTCACGAGCATTCCCAGAGGTTATCACAAGTAACCGCTTGAGACCTCTCACCACTCGCCATCGCTCACCGCTCTTGACAGATTTAAAATTGTTTTGTGTGTTTATTCATTTAAAGTGACAACTTTAACTTTAAGTGTACAGAGAATGCTTACGGATCATCAACAGTCTCTCAATCTTATACCTGTCAACCTCAGCCAAATGCTCCCCTAAATAATGATTGCAAATCCTCCTTATCAAACATACAAACAAAATGCGGCACCTATGAACTCCAGGCAAGACAGACGATATTGAATACCATGAGAATATTAGCAATCTACATTGTTGTTTGGATTGTAACCGAAATGGACAATAGGCATAGGTTTAAAAATTAAACAATATCCTGTATAAAACTTATTACTGCTGCGTTCACATTTAAAAATGATCAAAAAATGTATAATGTACAGTTAACACATGTAAATTTACAAGTATAGGATCTCCGTCAATCTCCCTTGCAAAATGCATCTCCCCTTTCTCCGCACCACACACAATTGTTCTTTATGGCGACTGGTTAGTGCTCACATAGTAAACTCAGATTTGATTTTTTTAAAGGTGGTGTCCGTAATTTCAAAATATTCTACTTGCCGATGCCGTTTTCTGGCTGAAATCATCATTGCGGCCTCTGTCAAGCTGCTTGTACGGCATTTGGATTGAATTTGACTGTTTTTTTTACTCTCACCATTTTCCTCCAAGAATAAAATAAAACCGCAACCATGCGTGTGAAATCTCCCTCTTTCCCGTCTTTCCCTTTGCCTTCTCTCCTCTAGTGTTATGTGTGGTCGGAACGCCGATGACAAAAGTTAGATAAAAGCAGATAGGCGCGCCCACCATAGTTACAATATCCATGTATCACACAAAGAGCAAACAGAGCGGGCGAAACAACATAGAGCGACTCTTTAGTCACTCTTCCTGATAGCATAGCCGTACCATTTCATTTTATCATGCAAACGTATCTCAAAAGACAGTAGAAGAGGGTCTCAAATATTAAATACAGAGTAACATTCATGGCATCAAGGTGTCCGAAGACGCTAATAACCTTATTGGGTGGATGCAAAATGTTGGGGATCTGTGAGGAAGTCAGAAGCCCGTAACAACTACACATAGAAATAGATTCAGATTTTTGAGAGAGAATGGTCTATAGGGGATATCAAAATGAGTGAGCCAGCACATCAAATTCACTAAACAAGTGGTGCAGTCTCCATCCGTTCCGACTCTCCGGCGAGGAACATGTGGGAACTACATCTCGAGCCTCACAAACCCGATACACTGGATCACAAAACTGCAAATCCTATCCAACCCATAATTTACAACTTTTACTTTAAGTACGAAACACCACCTTCGCTTGTGTTTGTTTTTGTCCTATGTTAACGAGGTATGCTAACAAGGGCACAGTGATATACTCAAAGAAAGTCCAAGTAAGGTGGGCACAGTAACTTACAAACTTATCTCACTGACAACTAACCGACACAACACTAGCGTAATAAAAATAAAACACTGACGAACAATTAAATTTGTTTTGGTTCCCATCGATCCGATGCACTTTGAAAGAGTGAAGCCGCTAGTATGCCATGCATTGTTTGTTGATACAAAAGGGGCAGGGCTGTCGTCTGCCTCGCGTTTTGGTTAGCTGAAAACAGCGCTGACGGATCCATTAATTAGGCTTGTATAAAGTGGTACCAATGTACTGTTAAGCATCAACCCAAGTGATGTCTTTCAGGAATGTTTGCAGTGCTCTAACAGAAAAACCCATCTTGCATCTACTTTAATGGGGTGAACATATTTCCCCTGTTCATAAATCATATTGAAGCAATTATTTGCTTGTGACATTGTCCAGGTGGCCACCAACGGGATCATATCGGCTCAGGACTTGCCGATGGAAAAGCAGTATGTGGACGATGGCTTTCCCACTGATTTCCCTGCGGTGGCGCCGTTCCTGGCAGACTTGGACACAAGTGGAGGACGGGGACAGATTTACTACCGGGTGACTGAGACGCCCAGTGTACTTAACAGACTGGCCCAGGTGTGTTTACTCAAGGACAAGAGCAAAGGGTTGTTCTCACTTTGAAGACTAATTACTGTTAAACATATCGTTTTAGCATGCTGAGTAAGTGGTCAAAACATTTCAGATTGACCGACTGACCTTTTTATTTCAAAAGAGGAAAGAAAAACCTCACATATTACACAATAAATAAACCAACGTTCAAAAGTTTGGGTATCACTCAGACAATTAAGTGTTTTCCATGAAAAAGTCACACTTTTATTTATCAAATGTGTTGTCCAATGTCTGTGTCTTTCGCCCATATCAGACTCTTTCTTTTGTTGGTCAGTCACAGATACTGTATAGCTTTTTCTTTGCCACTCACTTTGAAGGCCAGCATTTAGGAGTCACCTCTTTACTGTCGATGTTGACACTGGTGTTTTGAGGGTTTTAACCTAGATGCCTGTTGAGCACCCGTATGGTGTCTGCTGTATTTCTCACACTAAAGACTGTAATGTACTTGTTCTCTTGCTTGGTCGTGCAATGGGACCACCCACCTTTCTTTTTACCATTCACTGGTTAGGGCCCGTTTGTGCGGTTCTCTGAAGGTAGTAGTACACACCATTGTAGGAGATCTTCAGTTTCTTGGCAATGTCTTACATGGAATAGCTCTCATTTCTCAGAACAAGAATAGACTGTAGAGTTTCACATGACAGTTGTCTTTTTCTGGCCATTTTGAAAGGCAAATCAAACTCACAAGGGTGATGCTCGAGACACCCGACCAGCTCAAAGGAAGGTCAGTTTTATAGCTTCTCCAACGAGCTAAACAGTTTTCAGCCGAGCTAAAACTGTTTCACAAGGGATTTCTAGTCATCCATTAGAGTTCTAACGCAACTACCATTCAAAATGTACACTTAGACCACTGGAAATGAAATGAAGAAATTTGCAACTGTAAGAGTCATTTACCTTGTTAACAACATATGGGGTGTATTTCTGATAGTTTAATGTTAACTTCATTTAAAGAAAAAAAACTGTGTTTTTTTTCTTGATAAATACCCTAAACTTTTAAACGGTAATATAAATTCAACATCATGCACATTTACTGTTACAGCTGCACTTCTTCAGTTAATTAGACATTTAGAGTGGATATAAAAGGGAGGTTTTTATAATTGTAAAAAATACTCTACCTATATTCCACCTATAAAACTTAAATGAAACAACCACAAAAAAGTAAACAAAAAGCATTTTAAAATGATACGTAAAAAATAGCTCAAATATTGCAGTTTCCAAAAATCTACACTCTTCTAACTGGCATGTACTGTGGTTATGTTCAGAATTTGTTTAGCATCCAATCAAGTTTAAGCTTATTTGAAACTATGGTTGTCCTAATACAATTTTTCTACTTTTGTTATATCAAACTTGCTGCTCAGATTGGCCATGTTAAAAATGATCCGATACATTATTAGTATGTTTTTTTCTCCTAAAACTGAATTGGATCCACCACAGTTGAAATTCGGACGACTGGTTCCTCAATTTCATACTTATCCCTAAAATGATCATTTATTTCATATTAGCATGGGTATGAATCAGGTAGTTAAGCACTTTTGGAGCATATGTGACCATTATTCATTTTTCTTTTTATATTTTATGAACGAAAACTTTCTCAGTTTGCTCTGTAGAAAGTTAATATGAATTTAACATATTCCAATCTTGGAAATTTTATATATAATGTTATTGAATTTGACCGGCTCAATATGCATAATCAATATCAGATTGAGTCCCCACAATTCACAATTTTCGCAAAATTTGTGTCTGTGTTTTATGTAGAAGTTTGAAGACTTTATGCGGTTTGTACTCTTTTGTACCATTCGTTAATCTATCAACCTTGCCTAAGGCTCACCAAATAAACAATACACTGCCATTGAAGCATTATAATGAAAGCATTGTTTTGTAGCTGAGGTTGTTTTCTCTTGAAACTGGGGCTCAATTCAAGCTAGTGGGAATTACGAATAGTTCCAGAGGTTAATGCACAGTATGCTACGAAGCCAAAAAATCTGAAAATTTTAAGAGAACATCTGCATTTTGCTTGGGTTAATCAGAGGCACTTAAACTTTGAAAGGTTTGTGGTATGCATTTATTCATGTGGTTAATCTTGACAGCCCTTTCTATAAGTTTATTTTAATTCAATTGAATCTATTGGTGGGATAAGGGATTAGATGATTGATCTTATGCTCAGATTTCATACCACAAAAACCTGGCATAGAGCAAGCATATCGAGATTTTTTTTCATATCCCCTCGATATATATTATACTATATCCATATTTATAATTCCTTATTCGTTTTTTCCACAGTTTCACACCACAAACTGTCAAACAAAGCCCTTGTCTGTTCGAGCATATGTCGAACCTTGTAAATTTGTAAAGAGCCCACAAATGGTAATTTCCCTACCTTAATCCAAAAAAGATTTGGAATGTTTACAGGTTCTGTGTTTGGCCTTGCCTATTTTAAATACGTTTAACACTTGCCAACTGTATTCTTGTTTTCTCTCTTTCCCCGTCATTCACACTTTCATTTGTTCACCTGCCAACCCAGGAAGTTAACCAAGGCTTCCCGGATGCCAAATTCACACCCACCCATGCTGTGGTGGCAACATGGGAGAATGTGGCCGCGTATGAGGATCCCACTCGAACCAGTGGGGGTGCATCCAACAAGGTAGGAAACATGTGCAGGAATAGACCACAAGAGTAAAACACACAATGAACAATTTAGCGGAATTCCTTGTTGTTTCATGTAATCAGCCTGAGGGGCAGGGGTGGAAGCTATATTTTACTCATTTTAAGCTTCTAATTGACCCTTTAACCTTCTAGAGAGGTCAGAGGTAATCTTTAAGGGTCATCAAATGTGATCCCCTCCTTTTCAATTTACACACAGGTAGACGCACATTTTCCCAATTCCACTGATGGTCATTGCATGCTTTCATTTTTTGTTTTTTCCATACAGGTTACAATCAAAACCAATTGTTAGGAATATCCATACCCAAGGTTGTATGAATAATGCTTAAATACATTATACAGGAATGTGTATTTAAGATTATAAAAACTAAGATTGGTTAGATCTGCCAGGGTTCTGCACATGACTGAGTTTTTTCATCGAGTCAAATTTCACATTCTGAATGTTAAACCAACCTGTGGTACATCAAACACATATTTGTGTTGATGAAGGAAAACTGAATGTCACCAATATATGGGCGATAGGAAAGTATAAATACTTCAGCGTCACTTAAAGAACTTCCGTGTTGAATTTTTTCGTATAACAAAGTAAATCTGAGCATGATCTCTTTAAAAATAGTTTGCTCTTCTAGTAATAACTCAAGTATTTTTCCCAAGTACTTTAAATTAAGACAAAAAATATCTTCAAGCCAGTAGGGTAAAACGATGAATTTACTTGAACCAGGACTTGTCCATTAAGCGAGCCTGATGGGAAGGAAATCCCGGCGTCCGTTGACTTTTGAGAGAGAGAAAAAAATAGTTGTACTTGCGATCCTATAACGTTGATGCAATTAGATCACAAAACTAGCTAGGCTGGCAGAGCTGCAGGTCGGACAGAGAAAAAAGTCGCGATTGAGTGCGGTTGCAAAATGTAAATAACGAATCAAATTTTGCATTAGTAGACGTCTATTTTCATTTTCAATCATTTCAAACATCAAGTGTTATTGGGATATCAATTTTGGCATTCGGATGTGGCCTTTAAATTATTCCTCATATTTAACATAGTCCTCAAACACTTTATCTCATACTGTACTGTACTTGTTGTCTATGAAAAACAGTTCACGTTTTATACTTTGAGGAATATGTAAATTGGCCAATTTCAATTACCCTTTTTCACTATGAGCATGCATGGAGGATTTTTACGTCACATGGGTAAGCTGTTTAGAAAGGAATTTTGAAACATCCAAAGGTGATTACAACTCCACGTTCAAGTGGTTTAATATGTCGCAAAATTATTTTCCCGAAGCGCATCCTGGTCATCATGTAAGATATTATTATCTGACAATCTTTTCAAAACGCCGAGTACCTTTATTGCTTCTGGTAAATGTATGACTATTACCAACATCTAAATCCATGCCTATCTGCCAACTAAAGTCACTTTCCTATCATTACATCCAGGCACATAGGATGGGAACATGGGAGGATGATGGAGGGAGTGGTTGTAGGAAAACCACAGGGGATCTCTCTGCCTCTCCCCTCATCTGTGTTTGTCTTTGCCTGTGTTAAACAGGCTTTCTTAAAATCTCAACCCCCTTCCCCCATCCCAATGGAACAAAAAACAAATGTGCTAATATTAAATGCACTGCATATCCACGGCAATTTCCTTGAAATATATTGCGAATTTGTGTGAGTAAGAGCTTGATAATGCATGAACTTGTTGAAAGGAAATTAGTAGCCAGAAGTTTAACAGCTTTGCCCGTAACAGAAGTCTGAGAGTCTTCAGACAGATAGCATCTTTCTTTGAACAGATTAGCTGGAGGGGCTGGGTGGAGTTCAGTGGGGGTGGAGTGAAGGGGATATGTGAACTGATTAAGCACAGTCCCGTGTCCCTGTCAGGATGTCTACTGGAGGCGGCACTTGTTTGCTTGAGAGTGTATCTTTTATTTTGTATGATAAATGCAATCAATACATGCAAATCGATCGTTTTTTTTTCGTATTGGTAAAGCAAGCAGAGTTTAAATAGACCATATTTTTCTCAAGTTAGTTTTTTCTGATATTACCTTTCACAATGATGCACTAAAATGCCAGTATAAAAGGCTATTCTTAATGTTTGTTTTTGCTTGCATTTCACATTCTTGTGTGACAATTGGATCTATTATTCCTCAGCTTATTTTTGTTTCTCGGGCCTTACTTGATTGAAGTGGGTGTTCCACATTGGTTTAAAGCAAATTGTACATAGGTTCTTTCTCGCCCTGGTTGGATCAGTTACTTGTTAAGGATTAAAACTACATATTTATTGTATTATTTTTTGTATTGATTTTATGCGGTCACAATTACAATACCTGCTTTATTTTGTCAAAGATAATTTAATTTCAGAATTTGAATCTTCGACCACCTCAGCAAGGCAACAGTAGTGAATATTTTAAAGTCAGTTTTCCCCCAAAATACTCCCATGATTTATAGGACAACATAGTAATAGAAACAATGTGTAATATTTGACCACTAGATGGCACTGTGTTTTCTGGTACGAGCGAGGGCCAGTGATACACTGCACAACAAGGGGGCAGGATGCCAGACAAACATGGCGCCCACTTAACTGGGGATTCCATTGTTTAAAAGAAATACAACATTCTCGACCTATGATTTTTTAAAAAACATTTAATTTGGTATGATAGTTCATGTATTTTTGCCCAGCATTCAAAACAATGTTTTATTTTACTGAATGAGAGTTTTTTTGTACCACTAGATATTAACCTCTGTCCCATTGCAACTATTAAATTAAGTCTGTGGTATTATAATCAGAAGATTTTCGAGACTTAGTGTAGTTTATCATTTGAAAATACCTGAACTTAATCAGATCTCAAATGTGAGACAAATTTGTAAGAGTGTGACCAACATGAAATTATAACGGCATGTAATCCAAAAAATAATCCTCTGAATGTTTAATCTGAAGCCAAGTGGAAAATTTTTCATTTTTGTTGAAATGGTGAGTTGTAAAATTTTCAGTATGCGACTAATAGGTCTAGCTTTGTAACTTGTTACAATTACATCTAACTTTTTAAAGTTTCCCAAAGTATACATTCTACATGTGGAAGCAGCAAAACGGTCCCTTTGGTTTAGAGTTTTCCCAAGTGACTCCCCATAGGTCAATTTTCAGTCATAAGCGATTCAAGTTCAGTGATTGCGCAAACCTGCTTATTAAAGGGGGTGGTTTGCGCAATCGTGTTGTAAAAGAAAGCAGATGACTTTTTCTTTTCGTCACTTTCTTTAATTTTTTCATCGGCCTCAAACAGAAAAACACAAAAATTCGCGAGTGGGAATTTTCATTTCTGGTTATTCATCAAAATAAGGAATCTCTAAATGTTTGATCATTGGTCAATAACAGCCTACTCTATGGTTTATGACATTTTGCATGTACTGTATTGTTTATGAAGATATTTGTTAGAACAGTATTCGAATCTTTTTGAGTTTGCCTGCTTCCTCAAACCTGACGTCATACTTATCATTCAAAACGAAGGGAGGAAAAAATGAGCGTAAGAGTGGAGGCGTCTGCATATGTGTGTTGGCCGTGTCTGTGTTGCAATAATTTGCTTGTCTCTGTGTGTCAACACACCCTCACAAAGAGGCACTAAACACAAATTGGTTTAGGGGTGGCTATGCATAGTTGGGGTCGATGTGAAAACGACACGTCCTGCCACCTTCTTTTTTTATTTAGCTTGCAAGTGACCTACCGCTGTGTAACTGTTAGTATTTATCATCTAGTAACCATTCTGTTTTTCACTTGTTGAACGTTTATGTGAAAGTCTAGATGACCATGTTCGAAAAGCATAATGTGTTTAGCTGTTTCTTCATTGGTAGGAGAAAAGGTTGAATTTTATTTTCCCCAAATAAAGGAACAAAAATTTAAATATGTAAAAACGCCTCTTAGAGCACCTAAAATCTTTTGTAGGTTATTTATATTTTCATGAAAGAAAGGTGTTTTATAATGAATTGGATGATTTGCGATAATCTCATTTAACTGTTATGTGTATTATATATAGAAATATTTATATTGTATTTAATAGAAAAAAATTAATAAACTGTCATATAAAGATAAATATCATTGAATACTCATAGCTCAAGATACATGTATTTGTTTAACATAACATCACCATGATATGATTGTCTGCAATCTTGCTGCAAGGGTACCCCCCCAAAAAAAAACAACCTAAAAAGCTTGTGCAAGGCTAAGGAAAAAAAAATGGTGCGGTTTGGTCCCAATAGTTTTCAGTTGTAGTACAATATCGCAACTTTTACTGGTCAAATATTACACAGTGTCCTTTTAACAATGGAAAACGTTTTCACATGGCCTCGTTCAGGTTTTTTAATACATCTAATGAAAAAATAACATTTCACCAGAGGGTTTCTATACTTTTTGTAGCTACTCTGTCATCATTGATTAATTTGCCCATTCTACATTACACAAAGACACCCTGCAATCTCCCAGACAGCCTCAGTAATTAAAACAAGTCCAGAGGCTGCAATAAACAACAAAAAGATGGTTTAAAGATGTGGCAATTAAAAGTAACTCACATGCTAGCCTTCAATTGATTTAAATTTGTGGACGTTTGTGAGTCCTGCTCACACGTTTTCAACCTCACCATGAAAGAAGTCCGAGCACACAGGAAGACAGCTGTGCTCATTATTCACTTGGGAAGGTTGTGTGTGTTACTGTGTGTCAGTTTGTAAGCAGAGAATAGTCACATGGAATCTCTGATTGTCCTCCTCCAAGACTTGGGTGTGCTGTGGACAGTCTTGGGGATTGAGGGAATACATGTAACGCGTTAAAGGCCACAAATATGTAATTGTGTTCCGTTACTGTTACAAAAAGGCCTAATCAAATTACAATTATATTTATTTAAAATAAGAATTACTTTGAGTGATTATAATTAAGAATTATAATTAGAAGTAGAATTTGTCTTTATTGTTATTGATATCAACGTTGTGAAACACTATATGCAACGAGATTAGACACGGCACTTCAGCGTAAAACATGTATTATAAAGACTTTTAAGAAAAAAACGATAAAAGAATATGAATTGGCAAAACAAATATTTACAAAATTGTGCTATTAAAAACTGGTCTAAGTTATAAAAAATGCAATGGACAAAACTATCATTTAAAAGTACATTTACATATACAATGCGCTGATAGTTGAATTGTGTCCGTCATAATTTCACTCACTTTTGGAGTAGTCCAAAAGTAAAAGAGGTAATCAAGTTACATTACTGCAATGTTTTGCTATTCGGATTACTGATTACATTTTGAAAAGGTTACTAGTAACTGTATCTGATTGGCTGATTGGCTGTGGATCAGTTATGATAATGGTTCAATTAACTCCAGTAAAAGATTAAAAGAGCTCCTCACTTCAAATTAAGGTAAGATATACACAACACATGTCTATAACATGTTTACTAATAATTTCTTAGCCTGTTCTACCTTATTATTTCATTTTGTTTGTTAGATACGCATTATCAGCGGTTTTGATTGGATCTTTACATGACTTTTAGTCCTCTATGAGGAGGTGCTTTTTTATAACATCTACTTTTTTAAGTACCGTGTTTTTCAGACTATAAGGGGCACCCAGATATTCCTTCTTAGCCAAAGTTTTGAATGTGCATTTTATAATCCGGTGTGCTTTATCGATGGAAATAATTGGAAATGCTTACAGGTGTATTATCATATATGTGCAATAATTTGTACTGACAACAATTGAAAAAATGTTGACGCTGGGGAACAAACATGGATAACAGTGGTAAGGCAAGGTAAGGTAAGGTGAGATCGCTGAGTCCTAACCACCAAGCAACCAGTGGCATAATATTCGTAGAGAAAGGAAATAGGTTTTATCTCATTATCACACTAATTTTTGTCACGGTGCTAGATATAATTTTTTAAAAAATTAAAAATTAGAAATTGACTAAATATTGGTATAACATTCTGTTCACTTTTTCTTAGCTCAAACTAAGTGTTGTATTTGACAAACATTGTAAATGTACTTTATTTATACGTACAGCCGCTTTGCAACAATCCTTTCAGGGTACCATAGTGCTTTACAGTGACAACAGAAAAACAATAAGTAAACACTAAACAAAAAATACAAATACATTAAAACAATAAAAGACAATAAAAACAATAAATGCAACAGTATCAAATAAGATAAAATAAAATAAAATAAAATGAAAGTGGCCTCAAACTACTGAGTATTAAAAGCCATCCTAAATAAGTTTGTTTTTAAGACTTGATTTAAAGAGCCCAATGGTCAGAAATAAGGCGCATCTTGACTGGGAGCTGATTCCAGTGCCTGGGGGTTTAAATTACGTGCGGCCATGCATTCATTTATATATCTTAGGATGACCGAATTTCTTCCCACAATGCCTTTCTCTTCATTCAGTTCAGAATCTTGTGTGCTTCGTAAAGTTTTTGCGAGTCGGCTCTGATACAATTCTGGGTATCATTGAATCCTAACCTTTATGTTCCAGAGACCGCTTTAATGTCTGAAAATATTCTCGCCGCCCGGCCCAAAATCAACATCAACAATGCGGTACTGTGACTAAAAATAGTTCGATGACATAAAAGTGAATGCGTTTTCGTGTGCCATCTGTATCCGTAGTAGTCTAGTGCAGTTTTTTTTTTTAACAACCCTGCCGCGGCACTCTAGTAAGTACTTAATTAACATACAGTAATTTTTTTCAATGTAAGAAATGTGTCTTTCTCAAAAAAGGTAGAAAAACAGTGGATAGAATCTGGCACTCTCCCTACCCAGATCCCAGGTTCACTTCCTGTTGCATCCAATTTTGGCAATTAGGATCAGCGACCGATCAAGCAGTGCTGAAATATGATACTTGTTTCTTTTTAGTGAAACCCTCATCCTTACTGTAGTTTTAAATATGTGCACCCCATAGTCCGGTGAGCCTTGTATATGAAACATATTACAAAAGACAAATTTTGGGGGGTACGCCAATAAGGTAATTTAAATCACTAATTTTTTTTTCGACTAAGGAGCAAAACTCTTTCCACTCTGTGCAGGTCAACACCTTCCAGACAGTCATCGGTTACGACGAAACCGACTCGTATGTTCTGTTTCTCTACCCTGAGGGTGGCTTGAACTTCTTTGGGACGAGACCCAAGGTAAACTAAGGACTTACAAGGAAGTGCTTGTTTTCGATGAACACCCCCGCATGCAGATGCTCAGCATCATAGTAGAGCATCCCCCACACGAAAATAAAAAAGTAACCTTGCTCGTCCTCACAACTTTTATTTCTTTTTCCAGGAGTCATATAACGTTGAGATAGAGCTTGCTGCCCGAGTTGGCTTCAGCAGAGGAGAAATCACCTACCTCATTTTTTCCCGAACAGAAGGACCTTACTACAGTGTGACTAGCAATGAGCAGAGTATCAAACATCTTGCCCAGTTAGTACAGACTATTTTTCCCTTTTCACTGTTCATATTTGTGTCCATAGTGAAGTGGTTTTCAAATGTGCATCATAGGTACAAGTACTTAAAAGAACTTCAACAGGATCGAAAATTAAAAATACATTCTTAGGGGCCGGTCACACAGCCGTTTGCGGCTGAATCACGGCTAAAATTTTGCGTTTTTTTTTTTTTTTGCCCATGGTTGCCCGGGATGGAAAATGCGCAAAATTGGCTAACCCGCTGTTCATCGGTGGTATGCCCGCAAAACAGACGCCGGCGACTGTTCCGCTTCCTCATCGCGTCATTTCTGCGTCATTTTCTCGTGTGGACCACGGGTATAAAAGCTCCCGAGCCGGTGTTGTGCCCAAATCCGACTCCTACGCAACACCCACACCGCCCCACCCCCTCGCGTGACTTTTTCATCCACGTTAACAAACGCATTTTGTAGAATACGATCGCACTTTATTGTTTAAATAAACGCGTTATATAGACTAGGATCTCCCAATTGCTATAATTAGCTCGCTTTATAGTTTTAATAAGCGTTTTATATAGACTACGATCGCTTTCGTTGGAAGCGCAGCAGAATGCGCATTCACGCGAGGGGGGGGAGGATTTTATATACGGTGTGCATTACTGTTCGATTACGTTCACAACAAAAACAAAGACTGAGTGGATTAAGTTGTATTACATTTCCAACAAATGCAAGACGATGTGGTATTAGTTATATGTTCGCCATTACATTCCCTAAAAGTGAGATAAAACGAGGTAAAGGTGGTTGTATTATCGAAGGGATGCAAATCTCGGCACCGGGCTGTAGCAATCATAACCGCACAGGACACAGTCCCGTGAAGATCAAGATTTCAAGCTATGGCATCATTTTTATTTTATTATCTTGAAAAGAAATGCCTAGAATTAAAAATGGATTAAGACGAGATCACTACGCTGACGGGGGGGGGGGGTTTAAGGGTAATTGTTCTATCTTCTTTATTCATTATCCATTATCGATCAGTTTATAATACGCTACAAAGCCTAGGAGCCGGGACTCTTACTCTCAACCAAAAGGCCATGCTAAGGTCCCAGAATTAAAGCCTTGCTGCGAATGCACCGAAAGATTTATTCGAAATGAAGAGAAACTACGCTGACGGGGATCCATGTTCACCCCCTTGACGTCACGAGCACAAATGACGTGTGCTCGGCAAATCGCGCTGTATATATGCGGAGAAAGGCGTTTGACTGTCACACGCGTAACACGCTAATTTCACGTAATAACACCGCGATACAGGCGCAGAACATGCTATTACCATGCTCCACCCACGATTACCCGCTGAAATTTCCCGTCCTACCCATGTGTAACCACGCCCTGGCCGCGGCCAGAGCACGTCGTTCCGCGTCATTTCCGCGTCATTACTTCGTGTTGACCACGTGTGCGGCACGCGGTTTAACACGTGCTCAAACTTTTGAGCAGCTCAAAAGTTTTGAACGCGGCCAACCACGTGAAAATTTCCGACCGCGAGTAAAGCACTGCTCTATCTCGTCTATATGGCGGTCTCAAAACGTCCAACAGCGCCCAACAGCATCTGCTTCACGGCCAGAAATTTCTGGCCGTGGTTCAGCCTCAATACGCTCGTGAAAGGCTGTGTACCCGCGCTCTGAAGAATTGAGCAGCGCAAAAATTTTTCGCGCTGCCTCCCGCGCGCGAATTTCCAACCTCGTGTTAAGCACCGCTGTATCTCATCTGAATGGCGAACTCAATGCGTCCAATAGCGTCCGCCTCAAAGGCAGAAATTTCTGGCCGTGATTCAGCCGTAAATGTCTGTGTGACCGGCCCCTTAATGCGAAAGCCATGGCACTGGCTTCTCTCCTTTCTTCATTGGAACATTTTGTTTATCATACGATTCAATAAGTCTTTTTCTTATTTCAGTAGAATGATACAAAAAAATACTACAATTTTACAAAATAGTTTGTTTTTCTATTTTTTTTAATATGTTTCCTCTTTTTTTACTGTATTTTCTTTAGTTAAATAAGAAAATTCCAGAGAAAACCTTCACTAAGAAATTTCTTATTAAAAAATGTTGTCGGCAAATTGTTTTTTGAAAGTTATATTCGTATCAATTAACTAAATGTCATTAATTGTTTTGTAGTTTATGTCAACATGCTTCAATTATTTTTGTCATAAATAGTAATAATGTCTCATTAAATTAAAAATTATACTCAAATTTGATAATCGTCACACTGCCCATGTGTTTGAAGGAGAAACAGTAGACAAGGTGGACCAAAAAAGGGGAGTTTTATTCGCAAAACCAAGGAACAAATAATCAAAAGATTTTTTTTGTAACTATATAGTTTAATATATAATATAGTAAGAAAACTATCCCTAAAAATATATTTTTATTCTACTATAAAAAAAAGTTAAGAATATAGGTAAAATAACAAAATATTGGGAATAAAACATTTTATCAAAATGCTGAAAAATACCAAAAATAATTTGCCAATCGGTCAATACTCTTTTTTTCTCTGCAGTGTATAATGTCAAAGATTCAGATTCAGATTCAGATTCAGATCTACTTTATTGTCATTCTAGTACACGTGTATACAGAACGAAATGTCGATGCATCTGACCCCCACAGTTTCCTTGAATGTACAGATATAAATAATGTTGTATTGTATTTTGGCTACGTATAGTATTTTACCATAGTGCCGATAGTGCAAGAAGAGTAGCTAACCAGATGTGCAAAATGGGCAGTCAGGTTAACAAGTCAGGTACACAGTAACATTAACACTGTAACAATAACGCTGTAATTACAATAGTGCAGAGAGCAATGTGCAAGGAGTGGCAAGCTATAAAAAAAAACTGCCAGTAGTGCAAAAGTCAGATTAGCAGCCGTTTAGATTTAAGTTAACTATATGTTAGATTGACCATTTAACAGTCTAATGGCCAGGGGGACTAGACTATTGCGGAGCCTGGTGGTCCTGCACCGCACACTGCAGTACCTCTTCCCAGAGGCTAGCAGAGTGAACAGTCCATGATGGGGGTGAGAGGGGTCCCCGGTAATGTTTTTAGCATGGGATAGGCAGTGCTTCTGGCCAATGTCCTGAATGGAGGGAAGTGTAGTCCCGATTATTTTCTCTGCTGTCCTCGTTACCCTCCTCACACTACCCCAGTCGGTAGCGCTGCAGCCTCCACACCACACAGAGATACAGCTGGTCAGGATACTCTCTATGGTGCCCCTGTAGAATGTAATGAGGGAGGGTGGGGGCAGGTGGGCTCTCCTCATCCTCCGCAGGAAGTACAGGCGCTGCTGTGCCCTCTTAACCAGTGATGCAGTGTTTACGGACCAGGTGAGTTTGTTTGTAATGTGCACCCCTAGGAACTTGATACTGCTGACAACCTCCACAGCCTTGTTGTTGATGCAAAGTGGGGCATGGTTGGGCTGGTTTTTCCTAAAGTCGACAATGATCTCTTTAGTTTTGTCGACATTCAGGACCAGGCTGTTGTCCCTGCACCAGCCCACCAACTGCTCCACCTCCTCTCTGTAGGCCAGGTCGTTGTCATCCCTGATGAGGCCCACCACTGTTGTGTCGTCAGCATACTTCACGATGTGGTTTGTGGCGGACCTAGGGACGCAGTCGTGTGTCATCAAGGTGAACAGCAAGGGGCTTAGGACGCAGCCTTGGGGGGAGCCCGTGCTGAGGTAGATGACATCTGAACTGTTCTGACCTATCCGCACTGATTGGGGTCTGTCACAGAGGAAGTCCAGCAGCCAGTTCCGCAGGGGGGTGTTGAAACCCAGGAGTCTCATTTTGTCTACCAGATGTTGTGGGATGATGGTGTTGAATGCTGAACTGAAGTCCAGGAACAGCATCCGCACATGGGTGTTCTTCTCCTCTAGATGTGTCAGGCTCAGGTGAAGCGCAGAGGAGATGGCATCCTTGGTGGAGCGGTTTGTCCTGTAGGCAAACTGAAAGGGGTCGAATGAGGAGGGGAGACTGGAGGTGATGTGCTCTTTAACCAGTCTCTCAAAGCACTTCGTCAATGTAGTACTACATGGCTTACCTGACTGAAAAAAAATCACCAGGAAAACATCAGAAAAATATTATGGGTGTCTTCTATTGTATCTGGTATAGAAAAAACCTACAACAAGGTGAAATTCTGCAACAACCACATCACTAACAATGTATTTCAAGTATTTGTACAAATCATGAACTATGGCAACATCACAGCATACAGAGGTGAAAATGAATAAATAACAAATAGCTTCATGTTTTGCAGTAATCCACAGTAAAACAAGATTTTTTCAAGCAGTGCTATAAGACTCATTAAGGTTTACAAGCTCTGATTAATTAAGGTATGTTTGATGGGGGCTTGATAGTGAGAAACCTGACCTAAGCCTGGACATTAAAAAAATAAAAAATGTTTTTATTGAACTCAATTTGTTTGTGAGCCCACATTAGTGCACCTTCGACCTCAAAGATGTTGTTCTTGAATCAGAATGATTCTTTTTCTTTGTTCAATTTCTGATGTCCCAATAGAGGTAAGATCGGGCCCAAAAAAAGCACCCGAACCCGACGCAGGCCCGGGGGGTATTAAACCCGACCCGGACCCGGCCCGACTAATTAACTGGATTTGCTGGCCCGGCCCGAGGGGGCCCGAAATTACATATTTTATTTATAAGGAGGGGTGATTTATGATAACAAATTAAACTCTGCCTTTTGTTACAACATCTAGGCCTAAGTTAAATAAAACTGTATAAACATTTACATCTTTTATATTTCTGTGTCTGCACTGCAATCTGTCATTGACGGTTTTTTTTTTGAGGTAGCGAAAACATTTAAAGGCGTCCGTCATTTTGACGACTTGATCATTGGGCCATAATCCACAGCAGCAGTAGTAGTACGCCTTTAAGATTTTAGCGCAGCACTTTCATTGAGAGGGGATGTTGACGTGTTGTGCCGACTCCTATGCAAATCCCCCCCCCCCCCCCCCCTGATCGTATTCTATATAAAACGCTTATTAAAACAATAAAGCGAGCTAATTATAATCATTGGGAGATCCTAGTCTATATAACGCGTTTATTTAAACAATAAAGCGTGATCGTATTCTGCAAATTGCGTTTTTTAACGCGGATGAAAATGTCACCAACGTCAATGTACGCTTCCGACAAAAGCGATCGTATTCTATATAATACGCTTTAAAACAAAATAAAGCGAGCTAATTATAATCATTGGGAGATCGCGTTTATTTAAACAATAAAGCGCGATCGTATTTTACAAAATGCGTTTGTTAACGCGGATGGAAAAGTCACCAACGTCACTGTACGCTATGATTTCCGCAATCACAACTAATTGTACACAAATAATATTTATTTGATTTACTATAATATCCGTATGTAATGTCTTTTTTATTGTGAATGAAACCCTGGTTGCATTGGATCCCGCGGTGTAAACAAATTGTTGTTTTTTTTCATTTAAAATCGGAGGGGGGGAGGAATTTCCATAGGAGTCGGAAAAATAGCGATTACAGCTCCTTCTCCGTTTTATCCAAATTATTTATTTTATAACAAGTATTCCTTGGTCTAGTATCCATACATAGTTTAAGTATATATTTTTAATGAACATTTAACACATTATTAATTAATTAAAAAAAAAAAAAAAAAAAAAAAAAAAAAAAAAAAAAAAAAGCAGGACCGAACCCGACCCGACCCGACCGTATGACTGACATTTCAGGGCCCGACCCGGCCCGAAATTGCCTCGGGTTCGGGTTCGGGTTCGGGCTCGGGCCATAAATCTTACCTCTATGTCCCAATAGTGCAGTCCATATTGGATTGTTAGAATGTTAAAGGAGCAAGGATGTTTTTTTTTATTTTATCATGACATATTGCTGTAGGGGGACTCATAAGAATCTTGTGTCAATAGGCTGCAGTTGCGAACAACATAAAAAGCTTTTTGATTAGTCTCTTCTTTGTAGTGTTTTCCAAATGTTGCACACAATTGGCTATTATCTGTTAACATCTCTGTAAGCTCTTATGGATTGAGCTGTATCCAAGCGCCGCTATGATGAACTGTAGTTGACACAATGTACCTTCAATGGTGTAATTAAACAAAATAACCTTCTACTCTTTTATGAATCGAGGTTTGAGCAACAAACGTAAAAAAATTATAAGACGAGACTAATTGAATTGCGCAAATGTGTATGTGTTTCTTTTTCTATCAATTTAAGGGTTGGTAACACTGGAGTTCCCGGCGTTTGGCTTTTCCATACTGGGAACCGCTATTCTTTTGACAACATTGTCCCTGCATCTACTGGTGGTGTCCTGCCTACGCCTCACCAAGGAGAACATGCCCAAACACTGGTATTTTTATTTTTATTAATTAATTTGTTGGAGAGATGCAGACTATAAACATGACAAAAATAGTTTAATAATTGATACCATAAAATGATTGTGCAGTATCTGATTCATGTTTCCTCTGTGGTATTTTCTCCCAGAGCGCCACCACTCCTGAGTACAATGACTTTGTAGAATATACAGGCAACAGCAACTTTGACACAGCTCATCAAGAGGAGGACGGAGATTTTCCTCTGACAGCAGAAGACATGGAATTCCAGCCAGTGCTTTCTGGTGAATCTCCTCAGCCGAGAAGCTCTGACTTTCCTGTATCAGCCTCCGAGTTGTCACAAAGTGGTGAAGTTTTACCGGTGACCGTTCATCCCAGGCATGGATCTGAGGTTGTGGGGAGGCAATATGTGCCACCCCCACTTCAAGAGGTCACCCCAGATGGAGTTTCTCAGCGGTCACACGAGCACCAACCACAGGTAAACATTAAAAACCTGAAACTGGAAAATTATGTATTGTATAACGGAAGAAAACTAATATTGTTTTTACAGATTTGTTACTGGTTACTTTATTTAAAAAGCAATTCAGTTAAAACCCCTTGATTTCCCTCTCCATTTTTAGGCACTGTTCAAGATGTCTTTTTTTTCTCCACGCATGGTGTGTTGCAAAAAAGAGGGGAACATTTATCAAACAAAGGACGTTGTTATTCATAATCTGCTTCTAACAAGTAACAGATTAACAAACCATTTTGTCACAACAGTTAAATTACAAAGTGTTATTAATTACACGTTACATTACTCATTACTGAGAAAAGCTTGTAACACGTTAGTCCCAACACTGCTTTTGAGCTGCTGTTATGTCCTTTTCAGGTGTTATTACAGGGAACATTTTTGGGCTGACATCACAAACAAAACATATCTTTTTATGAAGCAGACTGTTTGAAAAGGGAATTCACATTCTGGATCAACTAAGTTTTTGCTTCAACAGATTCCTGTGGACGTGGGAGATTTGTATCCCGCTCACAAAAATGAACCACCCCTGTCCCCTGGAGGTCATGTGGTCAGTGTGGAAGAAGATGTTGACTTTGATACAGGAGGTAAGACAGTTTTACAAAAAATATATATTTATGGCACATGTCTTTGTAAATGTATGAAAGTAGGTTACAGTGTTCATTTTACCTCTGAAAAGTGATGGGTCCCGGGGACTCGCATGCTCAAAAATCTATGGGTCCCCACAGAGATCTATGGGTCCCCAAAATTTAGTGTTATCGAGGTTGAAATTGTAAATCAGCGACAAATATATAGTATAAATATACATTTTCATTCCGTTTTAATCATCACACTTAATTGGAAATACAAAGCAGTTATCACTTCAGATTTTTCAGTTCACAAAAATATTGTACATTATACGAAATAATATTGCTGAAATATTAGTCTATATATTCATGCAATTTTAATCATCACAGTTAATTGGTAATACAAAGCAGTCATCACTTCAGATTTTTCACTTCATATATTCTTCGTGGTTTGCTGTCCCACCACAGTCGTAAGGCCTTCTCAAGGTCCAATTGTTTGGTAAAGATGCACCTTCATAAGCTGGTGTTGTGTTACTATATTGAGGTGCTTTCGCTCTTTTGTGAGGATTCCGTTTTGGACGCTGAAACCCCTCTCACAACCTGCAGTATGTACGGCTGACGTTATTGCAAGCTGCGCCAACAGAATGAGATTTGGAAAATCATATAGCCTCCATTATCATCCTCCTCATAGAGTAACCAGGAATATAATTTAGTCCATTTTGGCAGAAAAGTCCTTTTCCTGCTAGGAGTATTCTTTTATTTTCTTTCGTCGAATCGTTCGCTTCAACACACGCGATCTTCTGAAGAATTTCTCCGCCGTTTTTTTCGTGCCGGAATTATTGCCGTTTTTATCACTTTCTGCATTATGTTTCCACTTATTACTGACACTGAAGAAATTACCAATTTTGTGTTGTTTGCATCAAATACTGTTTTTTCGGAGGCATACTTCTCTTTCACTTGACAACAACCACCACAACAATGACGTAATCTCGAAGCGACGAGATCTCGTTTGCCGAGATCGGCGTGCAGACGAAAACTCGCGAGTCCAACCGCGAGACCAAGACAATAATGGCGGATCTGCCTGATGATAAGTTTGGAGTGCGGTAAATCTTTGTTAAAAAAAAAATAATAATAATCCGGTAATAATGACAATTTTGTGGAAAAAAAGTTGCGTCCCGGGGACGCACGTTGATTTGAGACTATGGGTCCTCAGCAAAAACGATGCGTCTAGGACGCAGGGACACGGGCAAACGAGAACACTGAGGTTAGCTGAAAGGAAGTGGAGGGGAACAATACCCAAGTCTAAGCTGTTGTGTTCTTGTTTCTTTCGTGTCTATTGGCATACAATTATGTATAACACAATTTAATAGCAACAGTTGTAATATTTCTACATTTATTTTGAAAAGTGACAAATGTTTTTGAATTTTTACTTTAATATGAATAAAAATAGTGAAATTAATCATGAATTTATTTGAAAAAAAAACATGGCATTGTCAAGACCAGGACAGAGACAGGACCCACTTGCGTACGTTTCTCTCAGTTTTATTGGGAAGAAGGGAAAGGGTTGTGATCGCTGGTTGTAGGGAGCAGGTTGCTCTAAATGCGGAAGTGGTACTTCCGTGGCGAGCGATGGCGGTGTCGGGAGCGGAAAAAACAGGTCAGTAGCCGGGACAGCAGAGCAAAAAATGTGGTCGAGATCAGAAAATGGCCGAGAAACAGACGGGAGCCAAAACAGGAGTGAGTCCGGGTTGAAAAGTTTGCCTAGCGTAAACTGAGGTTCGCAGACAGATTGACAACAGGTGACAGAAAGACGAGGGTTTAAATAGTGACAGGGAGCCAATCAGATTCCGAGGCAGTTGGCGCCAAATGAGCGGGCCCAGGTGCCTCAGTAATTATGACTGGCATGGCATTGTATGGTATTGTTATACTATAAGTGTACTGTTAAAGAATTTCGTAGAATGCAAGTCATGTTGACTGAAATATTATGACTACAAATTAAAGTACTTTTATGTGTTACATTGCTAGTTTTTTGTTCCAGCATTTAACAATTAACATTTAAAGATTTTTCTCTTTGAAATGAGAGTCATGCTGTGGGTGGAGGCATTGCCACGACTGCGCTGTGTTGCATACTGCACATGCGTACAACACGCCTGGATGCGTGCCAGCTTGTGTTTTTCAAAAATGTTTTCCCATCCTCTTTTCTGCATACAGTACTCTTTTTTATTTACCTAAAGTTGAGCATTTGTGGAAGTCTTTATTGAATGGAATACGTTACAGATGCTACATTTCTGTTTTGTGTCCGTTTCTCAGTGATTCATTACACCACTGAGAATAAGGAGACATGTGCGAGGTATGTTTCCGTTACAAACCATTTATTTATATGGCATGTTCTTACAGTCTGAGTAATATATTTGTGTCTCTTGCAGGTTCCAGCAGCAGTGCTCTCAGAATGCGTTTTGCGCAGACTACGCTACGGGCTTCTGTTGTCACTGTCAAGCCGGCTTTTACGGAAACGGCCGCCATTGCCTGCCCGAGGGTTGGTCGTCAGCTCCTACTGTGCTGTTATATTTTAACATTCTCTGAAACATGCTGAGAATGATATTGTTTTTTGTCTTCAGCGGCACCCCAGCGCGTCAGTGGCAAGCTGAGTGGAACAGTAACCGTGGGTTTGACCCCTGTGGATCTGAACAGCATTGACCTGCATGCTTACATTGTGGTGGGAGACGGGAGGGCTTACACAGCTGTTAGCGAGGTAGGAACATTTCCTAGTCGCATTTCATAACACTTAAAAACTAGTGAAAGATAATTTATATGTACTAATTCATCCCCTGGATGCTGTGGTGGCCTGATGCGGTTGGATAGATTCCTGAGCCATTGGGTTGGGCCTTGATGCCAGCTGCACCAATTGGAGAACTGTTTGGGTGGTTGTTTGCTCTGGAGTTGCCCAACAGCCAATTAGGATTCAAAACAACAGGTAGACAACTTATCACTATGAGGCTACACTTTACTTTGTTAAGCTCTAGGCAGGGCTCTAAGCTTTGACCAATTTTTCCGTTAATGCCTCAAATGCATTATGCTAGATAATTAATATTTTTTAAACGCGCGACCTACAAATTTGCTGTCACCTCCGCTGGCTCTCCTGTACAGCCACAAAGAGTGACCAAATCCACAATACTGGGAAAAAGTTTGGGCAGACTCTGAAAACTTGGTATAATTTTTTTTAAGACACAGTGATAGAAAAACTGAGTAATCATAAGTGTTATTCTACCATTTGGAAGTGTCTATTGTTTGTTGAAAACGGTTCCTGTCCACAAAATGATACAGCTCATTATTAATTATGCTCTAAATTAATGTTTGTTGTCAATAGGAGCTGAGTTTACCCGTTTGGCCGAACTTCTCTTTTACCCTGGCAACCAGCGGCTGTCAATCCGTCAGACAGGACGCGGTCTCGATGAGAACAACCACTTCACTGTGGACACTGTGCTCTCCGGAAGTGTACCTTTCTTACCTCCGGTTTCAGAAGTGACCATGGAGCCTTTCAAGGAGACATACCATTACTACCCATCACGTAACCAAAACAACCATGAACATTAGCAAACACTGAGATGTACCACTTGCCTAAATGCACCAATTATGTTTTGTTTTTATCCAGTTGTCACTTCAAGCTCTGTGAGGGAGTTTACCGTGGTCTCACCCGACCGAGGATCGGAATCCTACTCGTTTCAGCTGAAACAGAACATCACCTACCGTGACTGTCGACACGACAACCGGGCTCAGCCTGCAGAGACCCTACAGATCACCATGGAGAGAGTGTTCGTGATGTACGTAAAGGAGGAGCGGATTTTGAGATACGCCATCACAAACAAGATCAGTCCAGTAGGAGGTCTGTGAACTTAAAAGAAATATATGAATTGTACCCACACATGTGCGCCCATCAAAGCCAAATTCATAGCTTTCAGCAGCACTTCAAGGGCAGACACTCGTACACCATTTTCACATTTGCAATTGTTTCGTTCTTTGACTCGATTGTTGTCATCATTTTCCACTTTTCCTTCCCCTTATAACTGACTTTCCCCAGACCCATTATTATGGTGAGAAAAAGTAAATAAATCCAACAAAATCACAATAAAATTAGATGTGGTCCCTCTCAAATTCGCAGATTAACTGAACAGGTGGAAGAGATTGAGCTGTTAAGGAGTGTAATAGACTTATTTTTGTTTCTTATTTTTCTTATTTTGCCAAAGCAAAGGCCCAGGAACTACTGAAAACGGATCCGCAGCCCACTTTTGGATCCAGACCCACCAGTTGAGAAACACTGAACTAGTGCAGAGGCCCGCTACACTTATGTCTTTTTTTCTTTCAAAAACATCTGCAAAGTTTAATGTTCACAAGTTTATGGTTAAGCTAAGAGTTAAGTCTTTATTTAATTGTAAGAGATGAATGTCAAAAGTTGTCAAAATCTGTATTGGATTTTGCCAGAACAAGTCAGGTTCTTTTATTTCCTGCAAATCTTTTTTAAATAACTCAATATATTCTTAGAATAAAATCAGACAGGTTTCAAACAGATGGTAAGAACATCTCATCTATTTTCTCACGTTGGTTATAAAGTTTATGAAGAAACACTAGCACAGGCTGAAAATTACACACACACACACACATACACGTGCACATACACACGTCTATACACCCTGCGCACAGCTGGAAGAGCTTTTTGGGATCAGGGGTTTTGTAAACATGGGCTAAGTGCTGTATGTGTGTGCATCTGCGTGCATGTGCATCACTATGTGTGTGCAGAGCTGCACACAGATTTTAAGGATGGGAGTGGGTTGCCTGGCAGAATACCTCTTCTGTGATGTCATGGGAATCACTTGACAGACTTGAATAGTACGCAATAGAGCACTACCCTCCTCCAAGGCCAAGCACTAGTAATTTGGATGAATGCCAAATTATACACTCATACTGTTCAATCTGAAATGATTTTGGGGGGTTAAGGGAATGCACTGCGAATATAACAAAATTACACAATCAAATAAACTAAATAATAAGAAAAATAATTCAAGTAGCGTAGGGCTGCAATAACGAAGCGATAAAATTGATTTTTTTAAAGCGTTAAATTCCATCATCGATTCTTTGTGTCGCGCGACATATGCAGCACTTAGCATGTTAGTTCAATGCAAATAAGCGAGTGCATTGAATTTCCTCTTGATCCGGCGACAAACTTGTAGTAGCACTTTGTTTTTTTTGATGCACAAGGTTCTCCTGATTTGAATCCCAATTTATTAGATAGCCTTTTTCTGAAACCTAAATGCATTTCAAACTGCTGTTTAAAAACATTAAATGTACAATAAGTTGACATCCAACGCACGTTATTAAATAAAATTGTTTCACATTTTTGGAGGTGTATAGCATACATTTGTATGTATTTTGGCCTATTGTTAGGCTTTTTGACAAACTTGATTTTTTTTAATCGTTTTATATTATAGGATATTCTGTTGTGTGCAATTTTTTGTATCTATCCAAAATTCGAGAAAAGGAAACATTCAAAATGTGTTTTTAAAAATCACATTTATCGATTAATCAAAAAAAAAATTCACTGATTCATAATTGTCAGTTTTAGCCCTAAAATACATAAAATGTTCATTTTTCAAATGCACAGTGTCTGTACTCTGTAAAAAATAATGTAAATATGTTGCCAAGCAATGTGAATGAAAATGTAGTTGTGAAAGTGTTTTTTGGAATTAGTTAAACCAGGGAGGGGTGATGTATATTACAGATAGAAAATCATTATTTGCATTCCTCTTTTCTATCATGAGACCCAACCAGCTGCAGCACATCTATCTTTGTTATTATTATTATTATTATTATTATAACTACTGTATGTATGTCAGATGAATTATTGGTTAAAAACTTGAATGTGGTTGCACATTTACATTAAAAAGGAATTCTGTCACTTTTGTGAACCTAGAATTAAGAATCTTTGATTGACTGATTTGTCATACATGTGTTTCAATTTGTTTACTGTTTTCTTTGCTCTACTCCCTCAGTCATCATACAATATGTGTAATACAAATATGATAAAAAAATTAGCACAAAACAAAAGTCCGAATTTACTATACAAGGTCTGTAATGATCCTTCCCATGTCTCCTTTTTTTGTCTGACCAAATTTACGTAACCCTCTCGTGTGCACAAATGGAACGCCCCTTGATTAGAGGCAAACATCAAGCGCTTGCCGCAGGCAATGGAAGCAATCTGGACTAAAAATCATTGTCTGTGTGCAGGGGATTTTCTGTCTGTGTACCAACTACACCTGATACACATTATTTAGTGAATGCTGATTATCGTCGTTACATGTGGAAATGTTATTGTACTCTAACGCAATTTCTTTGAAAGAGTGGTACATGTGAAAACCACTGTGAGGTGGAGTTGAAACTTATTAAATGTTTGAGTTAAATTCAATTTAATCTTGTTAGAATTTTTTTAAAGTGCACCTTTACCTACTATTGTTTTAATAGATTTTAACTGAATAGTAGTTAAGTTCATAAAATAATTCCAATACCCAAACATAAGCTTAAATACTGGTAAGCAGTATAACAGATGACCTACATTAAAATATTCGTCTTTAATTTGTATGATAGATATAAGCTATGTATTATTTTTAACCCTTTTGTTTTCGAAATGTTGAACATCTGGAACATCTGCTTAAACCAATGTGCGAATCGGAAATAGAAAACATTTTGTTTCGTAACAAATGGTCAATGTGAGGTCATGGTAGAGGGAACCTTTCGCACACATCCGCACATTTATCAAGCTGTGTGAGTGTGTGCATGTGAAAGTGTGTATTTGTGTGTGCCGTGTATTAGTGCGTCTAACTTTTACCATGTGCTGAATATTGAGAACACGAAGGAAGTCACTTCTTAAAGAAAGCCAGCCTGTGGCAATTGGTTTGACGTGTTTACTTAGCCTAGTTACTGTAATTATTCTAAGAACTTAATACTAATAATACAAAGTTTGACTCAATGTGAATTTTCCTGTGCAAAATGTTTTCATTCATGATCATTTTTCTGAAATACGCACAGTTTTTGATTGTCCAAATGTTTTTCTGTTTAATAAGATGTCATTCTTTAAAGTTGAATCTCGTGAACATAATTTCGAACAGATAATAAAACAACAAAATGTGCAAGCAATGCATTGATAGGATAAGCCTTTCTTATCTCGGGACATTGTATTTTACTTAGCACTCCTAGCGGTTAAAAAAAAAACAAATCATGAAAAAAAACTATATTGATTCAAATAATAAGCAAAGATACTTCATAAAAATGTGCATTTTTAAAATACCCGTAGGTTCATTTAGAATAACATGAGACTCACTTAGAGGGAGCTGACATGATTTTCCGCGATCTTTCTGCAATGGTTACCTCCCCCAAAAAAAAAAAAAAAACTTGTTATAGGCTGGGCAAAAACATGAGAAGAATTCATAAGCGGTTTGGTCACTTTAAGTTTCCGTAGTTTGTATTTTTCCTTTGTATTACTTGTTTTTGGTTGCACTACATAATAAAGTAACATCTAGTGATCAAATAGTACAGTGTCCCTTGAAAGGTACATTGTGTAATCAACCCCTAGATAGCACTGGATTGTCTAATGCAAACAAAAACCAGTGCCAAATGAGAACAACGTAGCAGCAAGATGCCAGACAAACATGGCCACAACTACTAAGTATCAATTCCACTATTTTAAAGAAAAATATACATTTTCCAAAGTTCATGTATTATGCAAATCATTTTTTTTACTGAATGAGATTTTATACCACTAGGAGGCACTAAATATTACACACTGTCTCTTTAAGAAAGCCCCTCAAACTTCACAAGTTGAAGGACAAAAAAAGTCGGTATTCAACTTATTCACAAAAACATTTTGTTACAGTTCACATAAAAAAATAATTATTGACATGCAGTTGTTGAGCCATTAAACACATAGTTGTACAACTCTAAGGTAAAAGGAAAATAATAGTATTTAGTAATTTTTTAAAAATGTTTTTGCTTCGCTTGTCTTTAGCAGGTTTAACGGGACCAGAATTGGTTAACCCATGTTATGATGGAAGCCATGACTGTGACACAACTGCCCAATGCATCCCGAAGGAAGACAAAGCTTTCCAGTGCCGATGCGGAACTGGTTTCCGAGGGGATGGACGCAATTGCAATGGTAATTGAACTTGTCCCTTTTTTGACCCGGCATGCACTCTTTATGGAAAATGATTTGAAAGGTTTACAAATGTGTACATAACCTTTACACTATATATATATACCGGAGCCATATCCCCCTAGTGGGGGGTGGCTAAAGTCATTCCTGACTCTTTTTGGGAGATTGATACAGCGGAGGGGATTCCCAGCCCCCTCGCTCAACCCAACTGATGTGTTGGGAGTCATTAGGTGACCAAACCCCCCCAATTAGAACCCCTAATGCCGAGCGCCGAGCAGGGAGGCAATTGGTACCAATGTTGTAAGTCTTAGGTATGACTCGGTCGAGGCTTGAACCACAACCTCCCAGTCTCGGGGCGGGCGCCCTTACTCCCAAGGCCACCGAAAAATGATTTGAAAGGGTTACAAATGAGTACATAACCTTTACAATGTATACCCAAATGAATACGCTGGCATAAAGATGGGAATTATTGATTGAACCAGTTTTTCTTCAATAAAAGTAGAAAAGTAACATTTTGAAAATACAGATGGATATTTGGGAGCATAAAAGCATTTTAGACTGCCTGTGGAGAATATCCTCCCAGGTTCTTACCAATGTGATATTAAGAATTACATGTTTTATCGTTATTGTCATGTCTTAAAATTAGAAGACGCAAACAAGGATGGTTTGTATTCCATTTCTGCAGTTCATTCACCTTGTGGTAGCTTTATTCCTGTTTGATTATAATGAGAAACACTTTGGTCAATGTGGCAGTTATAACTGTCATAAATCAGTCATATGAGTAAATATTTTAGGACTCCCCAAACAAAAGTTATGACTTTTTTTGTTCAATTCAGCCAAGTACAGCATTTTGAACTACAGATCATGACTCCTTATGCTACTGGGCAAATTAATCACGTGACAATGAATAGCTGTGAAAGGGACAATTTTTTTCTACTCTTTTTTTGTATAAAACAGATTGTTATTAGATTGGGATATTTGTTGTACCGCGAAGTTCATACTGATTTGTTTATCTTATTGTGTTATTTGATGGATATTGTTACATTCCTATTTTATTAATGTGTATTTTTACATCATTTTTTTAAATATAAAAAATTGGAGGTACAAATTAAGAAGGCGACATTTATTCTTTAAATGTCAGAGTATGAAAATAAATATAAACTTGTCCATACAGTTACGTCAGAATCAAATATTTTCACTCCTGACTATTCACCACATCAAACAAACTATGCACAAAGACAGACAGTTCAAGGTGCAGTCTTGTCGACATCTGTCCACTCATTGTGCATGGAAGGAATCATCACTCCCTGTTCTGCTCCTTGTCTGCCCCAACCTCCTTGTGTTTAATGATCTAATTAACAGGGACTTGCATTGCTTTAAGCTTGTTCATGGCCTGTCATTAGCTCAGTATTATCTCCATGTCTCCTGCTGACAGCTCTAAGAAAGCCCCAGGCTGCACCTCGGTTCCCATGGCCGGGCCTCAGTGTCTTTCCATGACCGCATAATAACAACGTTCTGTACAGTACTGAGAATGAGGCCTTGGGTCCAGGTGTTTGCACTCACATATGGACAGGCATGTTCTTCTGTTGACATTTTTCTGTCTCTATTTTGCTCTTTGATAAGATGTCGACGAGTGTGCAGAAGGCTTGTCCACATGTGGTGCTCATTCACAGTGCGTCAACCTACCTGGTAGTCATCGCTGTCAATGCCAGAAAGGCTACGAATTTGGCTTTGATGGGCGCACATGTGTGGGTAAGTTGTCGTAGAGAACTTGTTAGATATGTTGAAGACTAGGACACACAACACACTAGAGGTTAAATCAGGCCTAAAAAAACCCAGCCCGACACCACCCAGCCTGCGGGTATAAACGCTCGATCCAGCTCAAACCCAACCAATCAATTCGATCTAAGGGACCTGGCCCGAAGAAAATTCGAAGCTGCACTTCTGCGCTGAAGTGCGCGCTTCTGCTAAAGTATCCTCGGTGCCAAAGTGCACCACCGAGGTGCAGCTTCGAGGTTCGGTCCTTAAATCGAGTGTGCACTTAGGTGGAAAAAGTTGAGTAAATGTTTGAGTAAAAGTAATTGCATCGAGCAGCGTGCATGCTGTGCAATCATCCATGAAGTAAAAATAATATCAAATAAATTTACCGGCAAGAGAGAAGCTCCGGCCAGGCCGAAGATCTTACCTCTACAACACAGGCAAATAATTATACTTTACTACATCAATACTTTGGTGTGACTCTGGAATCTAATGACATTTAAAATTAGCACAATACATAGAGATATTTAATTGGGAATTCTTGTATTATTTTTATTTTAAATTACCTCTAAAAATTCAGCTATTCTTAGATACATTTTTTTGGGGTTAGGCTTAGGGTGTTTTATATGATCAAAATTACAAAGACCAGACAATCCGGTTCGTTGGGGGACAGCACTGTGATGATCACAAAATGATGCAATTAAATAAACCAAATCATGAGAAAGAAATAATGCACATATGAATTATTCAAATTCTCAGTTTCTGTGTCATCTGCATGAAAATATGTTGCAAAACAATAACGATGACAATGTAGCTGTGAAAGATTTGCATTCCTCTTTTCCTCCATTTTCATACATGTGTTTGCCAATAGTTTGTTATTGTTATTATTATTACTTATTTCAATTAATCAGAGCTTTGTATGCTGTACAGTATAACCAGAGAAATTAGACATGACATTTAAGCAATGTGACATATTTTTCAATTTGTTAGCATTCATTATAATTCCTCTACTTATGTCTTCAGACATTGATGAATGTAGGTCTTCTCCTTGCCATGTCAATGCACGATGCACCAACAGCCTTGGTTCCTTCCTCTGTCAGTGTCAAAATGGGTATCATGGTGATGGTTCCATCTGCTCCCAACAAGGTGAGTGATCTTGACATAAGTTTCTCTGCAATTATGGCATTTACATGTAGACTATGGCAATAAAAGACCCAGTGCCAAACAACTAATAAATTGAATTGCAAATATTTTTAACCAACATTCAATGTAATTCATTCGTGTTAAAATTGAACGTATATCACTTTAGTCAAAACATACCGTAGCATGTTGAAGAAAGTCTATTCATTTTACTAGATAGCCTTACGCAAGCAGTACCTTGACTTAAACAGTGTAGAGTCATTGCAAAAAAAAATCCGTTATAAAACATTTGTACTTCTCTTTAGGGCAGACAGATGATAATAAAAGTCAGTGTGAGCAGCACAGAGACAGTCTTCAGAGCGGGCAGTCACATGTTGGAGCTTTTATCCCCCAGTGTGACTCTGATGGACAATACAGGCCACTACAGGTGGGCACAGAGAGACAGAAAATAAAAGACTGCTAAATAAAAAGTTTGAAGAAGAAAAGTTTAAAAGGTTTATGACCTATTAACAGTGCCATGGGTCCAGTGGACATTGTTGGTGTGTGGACAATAAGGGACAAGAAAGAGCAGGAACAAGGACTGCTCCTGGTATGACACCAACAGACTGTGATAGATATGGTGAGGAATGCATTTCAGCACCTTGGGCATCCTCCATCCATAAAAAAGGAACCGCTTTGGAACATTATCTTAATGTATTTTATTTGCGTCCAGACAAACCAGAGGAACCAAAACAACCTAAAACCCAATGTGAACGTCATAGAGACAATGTACAGTCCACAAGCCCTGAGGGTCATCCTATAGTGGGAGCATTCATACCTCAGTGTGATGAAAACGGACAGTACACTTCTCAACAGGTAAGCACTTTTTTTAAAGTGTTTGTCATGTTTACCATGTTATGTTTTTTTATGTTATCAGTGCCATGGTTCTACTGGTCATTGCTGGTGTGTTGACAGCCAGGGAGAGGAGAGACATGGAACAAGAACTTCACCTGGAACACCTCACATTGATTGTGAAAGATTGGGTATGGATTTAAGTTTCTGACCAAACATGTTTCATTGTCTGGATGTTTTGTAGATGTTACTGTATGTGCATTGCAATCCTAAAATGAATTTAATCTCGTCAGACGACCGCCCTAAAACCCACTGTGAGCACCACAGAGACAGCGTGCAGACTACTAGTTCAGAAGGTTATCCACTTGTAGGAACTTTTGTGCCACAGTGTGATGCTAATGGACATTACAGAGCACAGCAGGTTAGAAGAGATCAAACAACTATTAAAATTCTATTTTAACGTGATTTCATCATATCACTTAATTGTAAAATTAATGTCACCCATATTTCACAGTGTCATGATTCTACTGGGCATTGTTGGTGTGTGGACAGCCAGGGACAAGAAAGACCCGGAACCAGGACTAGGCCTGGTGCGCCACCCACAGATTGTGCGAAACCAGGTGAAGGAACAAAAATATCAGAGAAGATAGAATAGAAGAGAATAGAATTTACTTTTATTGTCATTCTTTGTAACCATGCACACAGAACGAAATGTCGACACACCTGACACTTACAGTTAAAATGTAGCAAGCCGATGCAGCCGCAGCCAAACAGGGCGCCGCCATTTTAGACCCAACTGCTGTGTTGGGAGTCATTAGGTGACCAAACCCCCCAATTCCAACCCTTAATGCCGAGCGCCAAGCAGGGAGGCAATGAATACCAATGTTGTAAGTTTCTAGGTATGACTCGGCCGAAGCTTGAACCAGCGACCTCCCAGTCTCGGAGCGGGCGCCCTACCATCTAGGCTACCGAGCTGAAGATGAACTTCTTCCACAAGATTGACTTCTTCCTTTAATCAGAATCAGAACTACAAAAGCAAATGTGTTTAATGTCTCAAGGCTTTTCATGTCAAACAACCTCATTCAACACGAATCAACTAGTGGTGCTGTGTGCTATGGTATTCCTTCATTTATTGATTTTCAACCACTGATCAACCACTTATCCTTTTGATGGTCACTTGGTGCTATTAACAAACAGATGACTGTGTGTTTAATTTTTCGGGTTGTTTAGTTTTTATCTAGCTGTTACGTAAGTACAAAGCAAATTAAGCAGATGATTCATGATTTTTACAAGGATTTTAAGCAAACTTTTACAAAATATCCCCATTGTTTGTAAACAACATTTTAATGTGTCTTTCTCATACAGAAAAAACAGATCGGACAAAAACCCACTGTGAACATTACAGGGACAGTGTACAGACCAGCAGTCCTGATGGTTACCCTCTTGTTGGGGCATTTGTGCCTCTGTGTGATGCAAATGGACATTATACTCCGCAACAGGTAAATATTAGAGAGGCATGGGTTTTACTGTATATTCTTTGATTATGCTAAGACCAAAAGTTTTATGTTAGTGCCACGGGTCTACTGGACATTGCTGGTGTGTAGACAGCCAAGGACAAGAAAGACCTGGCACTAGAACCTCTCCTGGTGCCACACCCATCATCTGTGACAAACCAGGTGCCAATGCTATATAATTTTAAATTTCACAAAGACACATTTTTTCATTCATAACATATCAAACTTTGCATTCAATTTCCCAGGACAACCAAAAAGCCAGTGTGAGCAACACAGAGACAATGTACAGACTATCAGTCCAGAGGGTTATCCACGCATTGGAGCCTTTGTGCCTCAATGTGACTCCAATGGACATTATGTACCGCTACAGGTATCATCCTAATATTCTCAACTGTATATACGTTATGAGTATTTTTAATTCAAATGTAATTTTTAGTGTCACAGCTCTACTGGACATTGTTGGTGTGTAGACAGCCAGGGACAAGAAAGATCCGGTACGAGAACTCCTCCTGGCACAACACCCACCGACTGTGACAAAGCAGGTGCAAAAAACAAATATTCTCTAAGGTCCATTAATATGTACTTAAATGCTGATTTCCCAAATGTTTGATTGTAATATAAATACCAGAACGACTTAAAAGCCATTGTGAGCAGCACAGAGACAGTGTGCAGACTACCAGTCCAGAGGGTTATCCACTCCTGGGAGCATTTGTACCTGAGTGTGATGCTGACGGACAATACACTCCTCAACAGGTAAATTATAGAAGGTTTGAAGAATTAATTTGCACATCACCACAAAAAACAACACTACATAATGTGTATTTCAGTGTCACGGTTCTAGTGGACATTGTTGGTGTGTAGACAACAAGGGAGAAGAAAGGCCTGGTACTAGAACAGCTCCTGGTACAACACGTGTTGACTGTGAGAAACCAGGTGCTAAATCAAATGTTTCTGGTGTTAATGCTTTGTGATTATGATGTATGTTTTTGGATTAAGGAACAAATTTGTAATGTAATTTCTAGAGCGACCTAAAAGTCACTGTGAATTGCATAGAGACAGTATACAGACCACCAGTCCAGAGGGTTATCCATTAGTCGGGGCTTTTGCACCTCAATGTGATGCTAATGGACACTACAATCCTCAGCAGGTGCAATTCGAGACAAGGCATTTGCCATTATTATTGTTTGTTTGTCATCAATTGTACTAAAATGAAATTTATATTCTAGTGTCACGGCTCTAGTGGACATTGTTGGTGTGTGGATAGCCAAGGAAATGAAAGATCTGGAACAAGAACTCCTCCTGGTGAAACACGCTTTGATTGTGATAAACCAGGTGCTAAAGTTCAGCCTTCCTTTGTCTTTACAGTCTGATAACCCGTTCATGTTTTCATTTAGTTTAACTCGCTGTCATTTGTAGAACGGCCTAAAAGCCACTGCGAGCAACACAAAGACAGTATTCAAACAACCAGTCCTGAGGGTTATCCTATATTGGGAGTATTTGTACCTCAGTGTGATGCTAATGGTCAATACACTCCACAGCAGGTACAATTCTAGGTAGTTTGTGGCATTGTATCCCCTGTGTATATTTAACCTGACTAAAACAAATCATGTAATTAAGTGTCACAGTTCTAGTGGACATTGTTGGTGTGTGGATAGCCAGGGACAAGAAAGATCTGGTACAAGAACTTCTCCTGGCACAACACCCATTGACTGTAACATACAAGGTGCCAAAGTTTAACATTTCATTGTCTCTTTAACCTTAAGTCTTGTTCAATTCAATTTTATTACAACTTTACAATATATTTTGTAGGACGTCCAAAGACCAACTGTGAGCAGCACCGAGACAGTATCCAGTCCACCAGTCCTGAGGGTTATCCCCTATTGGGAGCTTTTGTACCTCAGTGTGATAATAATGGTCAATACACTCCACAACAGGTACAATTCTAGGTAGTTTGTGGCATTGTATCCCCTGTATACATTTAATCTGACTAAAACAAATTATGTAATTTAGTGCCACAGTTCCAGTGGACATTGTTGGTGCGTAGATCGTCAGGGCCAAGAAAGATCTGGTACAAGAACTCCCCCTGGCACAACACCCATCGACTGCAACAAACCAGGTGCAAAATATTAACCTTTTTGTTTCCCTATCCTTAAGAATTGTATCCATTCAACTTTAATACAACTTTACAATATATTTTGTAGAACGTCCAATGACCCACTGTGAGGAGCACAGAGACAGTATTCAGACCACTAGTCCAGAGGACTATCCTATATTGGGAGCCTTTGTTCCTCAGTGTGATGCTAATGGACAGTACACACCTCAGCAGGTACAATTCTCAAATAGTTCAGTTCATTGGGTACTCTAAAATTAATCTGACTAAAATGAATTGTGCATTCTAGTGCCATGGTTCTAGTGGACATTGTTGGTGTGTGGATAACCAAGGACAAGAAAAATCTGGTACGAGAACTCCTCCTGGTGTAACGCCGATCGACTGCGACAAACCAGGTGCCAATGTTTAACTGCACTTTCTTTACACTATGTGATGTCAATCTTGAATTTGCTCTTTTAAATACAACCTTGCAACATAATTTGTAGAACGCCCTAAAACCCACTGTGAGCTGCATCGAGACAGGACTCAGACCACTAGTCCAGAGGGTTATCCCATATTGGGAGCCTTTGGACCTCAGTGTGATGCTAATGGACATTACACTGCTCAGCAGGTACGATTCTGAAATCCAGTTTAGTTCCTTGTTTTGTAAACACATCTGACTAAAATCATGTATGCATTCTAGTGTCATGGTTCTAGTGGACATTGTTGGTGTGTGGATAACCAAGGACAAGAAAGACCTGGTACAAGAACTCCTCCTGGTGTAACACCAATCAACTGCAACACATCAGGTGGCTAAGTTTAACTTTGCAATCCTTTACATTATTCAGAAACAATCTTAAAAGTTAATTTTAAGTATAACCTTGCAATATAATTTATAGGACGTCCAAAGAGCCATTGTGAGCAGCACAGAGACAGGATTCAGACCACTAGTTCAGAAGGTTATCCAGTTGTGGGAGTCTTTGTACCTCAATGTGACGTTAACGGACATTACACTGCTCAGCAGGTACCCATCTGGATGGTTTTACTTATTGTGTGTTTTGTACTGTAGAATCAATTTGACTAACTTGCATATTACATTCTAGTGTCATGGTTCCAGTGGACATTGTTGGTGTGTGGATAATCAAGGACAAGAAAGAGCTGGAACGAGAACTCCCCCTGGTGTAACACCCATTGACTGCGACAAACCAGGTGCCAGTTTAACCTTCCATTGTCTTCGAAAACTGGTGACACATGAACGTTTTTTTACAATGTAATTGATAGATCGTCCTAAAAGCCACTGTGAGCAGCACAGAGACAGTATTCAGGCAACCAGTCCAGAGGGTTATCCATTAGTTGGAGCATTTGTACCTCAATGTGATGCCAATGGACACTATACTCCACAACAGGTACTTTTCAAGACTGATTTATGCATTATTTATTTTTGCACATCATCAATAGGAACAAAATAAATTGTGTATTCTAGTGTCATGGTTCTAGTGGACATTGTTGGTGTGTGGACAGCCAAGGGAAAGAAAGACTTGGTACTAGAACTACTCCAGGTGTAACACCCTTCAATTGTGACAAACCAGGTGCTGAAACAAAATTATACCTAAATCTCTTAGAATATCCTGACAAACCATGTTTTACTTTTAAATTATTTTTTAGAACATCCCAAAACTCACTGTGAGCAGCTTAGAGACAGCGTGCAGGCCACCAGTCCAGAGGGTTATCCCATATTGGGATCCTTTGTACCTCAATGTGATGCCAATGGACAGTACACACCTCAACAGGTAAATGCAAAAGGAGTTTTCTTTAGCCATGTGATGTAAATTTGCAATTATTTCACCTGCATTTCACAAGCCAGCAACCCATTTATAGCTTGTATGTGTCCCTGGTAGAGAAAAACATTTCTCTAATCTTAAACTTTGTACATCGGCATGATCTTTCTATAATATTTCACTTTTTGCCCATAGTGACCAACTGTGTTGTTCTGCGGTGTGTTTTAGTTATTACCCTGCAAAGGAGGAAACCCAAAAAATAGCGATTGCATATTTGTTTAATTACGAAGCCAATTTTTTTACATAAGCTTTGGAATTTACGATACTTAGTATGCATTGAATAAATGTTCACTGGATTAAAATATCGTTTTCCAGTGTCATGGTTCCAGTGGACACTGTTGGTGTGTGGACAGCCAAGGACAAGAACGTCCTGGGACCAGAACATCTCCTGGTGCAACACCTGTTGAATGTGAAAAGCAAGGTCTTAATCACTTTTTAAATGTTTAGGAAAATTAAGCGCTGTATCAAGTAAGATTGCCTTTCAATGTTTTGCATGACTGGCATTTGCTAGAACATCCTAAAAGCCACTGTGAGCACCACAGAGACCGTGCACAGACCAGTCCAGAAGGTTATCCCATATTGGGAGCCTTTGTACCTCAATGTGACGATAGCGGACGATACACTCCTCAACAGGTAAGCACTATTTAAATAATATGTATAATGTTTTTATGAAAGATGAGTGATGAAGCAGATGTTGTAAAAAGAAAGAAAAAATAAAATGTTATATCCATATATATATACATATATATATATGGATGGCATGACTTGAAATGGCTAACAGTACATGGTATTGTTACTGTATGAGTGAAAGCGCTCAAGAGTCAAGTTCTGTGGTAGTATTTGGTCTGTAAAAAATGGCATTACCGTTTCAGTGTCATGGCTCGACTGGACATTGCTGGTGTGTGGACAGCCAAGGACAGGAAATATCTGGAACCAGGACCCCACCTGGCGCAACACCCATCAAATGTGCAAGACTGGGTAAAGCTATTTTGAGACTGTCACTCATTATATGCAGGTAGGAATCTTAATAGCACCCATTCTTTTCGTTTCCTCAACCAAACATTTCAGATGAACGCCCCAAAACTCATTGTGAACACCACCAAGCAAGTGTCAAGACCACTAGTCAAGAAGGTTATCCAATAGTGGGAGTCTTTATACCTCAGTGTGACGCTAATGGCCAGTACACACCACAACAGGTGCATTTAATAGATCTTTTTAAAGCTACAAATCAAGCTAGCTATTATATCCTTCTTAGAATTTTTTAAATCTTTTCTATACAGAATATTTTTCCTATTTCATTACTACTTTTATCATATCAAACCATTATCATTATCATTCAGTGCCATGGTTCCATCGGTCAATGTTGGTGTGTGGACAGCAACGGTCAAGAAAGAGCAGGAACAAGAACTCAAGCTGGTGTTTCCTCTGTAGACTGTGACACTCCAGGTAAACTGAGCCCATCCTCTGTTTATAAATTGCATGCCTTTTTAGGTGCGCTACTCTTTTCCCCAACCCTCATTTACAAGCGCATGTGTAAACACACTTTAGCTAAAAGCAGTACTTGCTGTTAACAACAATCATGACTACCCAAACATATTCATTATTTGTATTGTGGAAAGACTGATGTAGTGTGTCCTTGGGAATCCAATCCAAAACAAAACGTGCCCTTTTCAGATTGAAGAATAGAATAGAATTTACTTTTATTGTCATTCTTTGTAACCATGCACACAGAATGGAATGTCGATACACCTGACCCGTACAGATAAACTGTAGCGAGCCGATGCAGCTGCAGCCAAGCATTGTGCAGCCATTTTAGTCATTAGGTGACCAAACCCCCCAATTCCAACCCTTAATGCCGAGCGCCAAGCAGGGAGGCATTGGGTACAGATGTTATAAGTCTTAGGTATGACTCGGCCGAGGCTTGAACCAGCGACCTCCCAGTCTCGGAGCGGGCGCCCTACCATCTAGGCTACCGAGCTGTGAGGCCTCACATGTGAACAGTTGTTGTCACCTTACTCTCAATCATTGGCTCATGTTTTTTTAAATGTCATATTTACAAACCGGCATCATCATCTTCCTTCACTCTATCTTGAAACATCTGCAGTATTTCACAAAAAACAGCTGCCCCTTCCAATGCTATCTAATAATAGGAGCTATTTGAGGGCTTTCACGAGGTAAACATAACAGCTATAAAGTGTGTATACCGCGAGTTATGTGTGTGTGTGTGTGTGTGTGTGTGTGTGTGTGTGTGTGTGTGTGTGTGTGTGTGTGTGTGTGTGTGTGTGTGTGTGTGTGTGTGTGTGTGTGTGTGTGTGGCTGCAACAGAGGAACACCCAACATGATATATCACAAATTTTGCATATACTGAAGATGGGTCAACTGTAAACTCAAGCAAACAAATCCATGACAATATTTAAAAAGGGGGACTGGAATCTTCTGGTCTGTTGAAGATGACTCATCCTAAATCCAAAAATCTTACCCCCAATAAGCAGGTTAGCGTCTTACATGGCTGCAATACAAGGCCGCTATTGGGAAAGCACACTGTAAAGCGCTTTGGGAAGTCATTGACTTGAAAAGCGCTATATAAATGCAGATCATTTCATTTCTTAGTTTTAAATTTACATGTAGGGTCTCTGGTGATTGGGTACACTAGTGTGTCTGCACACCAAACAATTTGTGACCTGCATGGTTGCGGAATGATTTGCTAGTGGTCACCATTCTCATGCAATAAGAAAGAAATATGATAAATAATATCAATATTTGCCTTGTGACTGGCTGGCAACCAGTTCAAGGTGTCCCCTGCCCACTGCCTGAACATGGCTGGGATTGGCTCCAGCACCCCCACGACCCTACTGAGAACAAGTGGTGAAGATAATGGATGGATGAATGGAACATCAATTTCTGAATAAAAGTCTTATCATCACCACCCATAAAATGTATTGCTCAAGAAGACTTTTGGTTTCAAGAATAAACATTTTCCATAAGTTGCCTCCAACTTTTGACGATCACCATGACCTGGAAGATTTAGAATCTCAGCAGACACCCTGGGACTAAGCCCAAAGAATGTTTATAAAACCAAGCAGGAATGTTTAGTTTTTCGATGTGTCTCTTGCAGTTCAAGTGGCCCCGACTGAGCGTCCTGAGAGTGTGTGTGAGCGATGGAGGACCAGTTTAATGGAACATTATGGTGGGAAACCAGAGCCACAACAGTACTTGCCCCAGTGTGATCTTGATGGACAGTTCAGGTAGTTTGTCATCTGTTGTTGGCAAAAATATTTAAATATACGCAAATCAATATATTGAAAATATTTTTAATGCCTACTCACTTTATCATTCAACTATTTCTTGCCTATTATCTTGAATCTTTCTCTGTCATCTTCAGTCCAGTCCAGTGCTATGGAGATACCACCTATTGCTGGTGTGTTGACCAAGATGGGCGAGAAGTTCCTGGCACCCGGTCGAATGATGTTGTCAAGCCAGCATGTGAGTGTTGAATCATCCCTGCAGAATCTTCCGACAAAACTTACCAATTTATATGCTAATTTCCAACTCCTATTTTGTCGCAGGCCTTCCCTCAGTGGCCCCGCCAATCGTGCGCCCCTACCCCCGTCCGGATATTACCCCTCCCCCGAACACTGATACCACACTGCTGTATGCACAAGGACAGAAAATAGGAGCACTTCCTTTCAATGGGACTAACCTTGATGCAAGCCAGTCTAGGACAGTGCTGACGCTACATGTAATTGCATGGATGGACACTGCAGTGAATGACCTTCCTAACAAATTGGATCTACCTAATGCTTATGTGCATGTTTGTGTGTGCAGGGGTCGATAGTTGTTGGTCTGTCTTATGACTGCAAACAGAACCAGGTCTATTGGACAGATTTGTCAGCGCGGACCATTAATAGAGCTTCAATGGTGCCAGGAGCTGAGCCAGAGATACTCATTAACTCGAGTGGGTGATGATATACATTGTTAAATGGTGTAGATGGGTTTTTTTTTTTTGTTTCTCCGGCTGGAGGTATAAAGATGATATGTTGTACTAGATCTGGTCAGTCCGGAGGGTTTGGCAGTGGATGTCAATCGAAGGCTGATGTTCTGGGTGGACTCCAACCCTGACCTGATCGAAAGAGCAAATTTGGATGGTAGTGATCGAAGGACGCTTTTTGACACCGATTTGGTCAACCCCCGGGCCATCATTGTTGTGTCATCTTCTGGGTAAGGTCCATCTTACTTTGCATTTTGAAATAATGTAACCTTGATTTTTTAAAAATATCCATCCATGCCAAAATCTAATGGTCCCTTCCCGAGGCATTTCTTATTGTTGATTTCGCTTATGTTGTTTAAAACATATCAGCTCCAAGGGGTGTGGAAACCAAAGAACATCAACACGATTGGCCAATAGCGAGAATGATGTAAACAGCGCATAATAGTCAGTATAACCAATAGCCAAAAAAAAACAAACAACCCTGGCATCCTCAGCAAACTTCCTTGCAGGTGTCCTTTAGCAAAAAAAACAAATTATTTACTTATCATTCCACAGAAACAAACACATTTTGATTGTCTCAAAAACAGAATAAAAAATATTAAATGATTTACTTATCAATGTGTTTTCATTATTTTAAACTCATGCCAAATAGGGTTAAATGAACCATGGATCAATATTAAGGATGGCTAATTAAATTGTAATTTTTTTGACCATTTTGCATCGTAAGTTCTAAATCAGATTATTAAACTTGTGAAAATAAATATGTTATCTCACATTGGAATGTAAGGAATGAACTGTGGACTGTACTTTCCAAGCATTTAAAATGAAGGGTTTACCATTCAGGTTTTTGGGCTCCTGAGTACTCGCATACATATTTTCATCTGATACCTTGAGTTTACATTTCAATTAGAATAGTGACAAGTGGGAGAAAATACATGTAGCAGACAGTATTTGTTTTAATACAACAAGAATTAATAACAATTTAAGGCAGGGGTTGGCAAACCAAAATATTGAAAGAGCCACATTGGACCAACAAATAAAGAGCAATTTATTCTGCAGCCGCAAAAAAATAAAGCCCACTATAAGCCTAATAATAGAGGGATTCAACACATGCTAGATTTATCTATATTAGGTATATTAGCCAACTATCAAAATTTGGATGCAGCACATCTTGTGGAGAACGTTGTACCATGTGACTACTCTGTTGTAGGATAGCACCTCAAATGTAACCTTATTACAATATTAATGAATTACATTATGTTTCATTGCTTTGATAAAATTAGAGAAATTAAATAAACAAACCCAATATTTGATTTCATTTTTATTTTGAGTTTTCGAAAAAACAAAAAAGAACTTGCATAACATGCCTGTCTGGGCAACGAAAAGAGTGCAATAGAACGCAGCATGAGTTTACACCAATGAATTAGCAGCATTTTAAAGGGAACGTGAATGAAATCAAATGGATACAGTTTAAGTTTGTTTAAGGTTACTTCTTTGTTGAAATTAGGGGTGTAGTGAGAGCCTAAGTTACATTGTGACACTGCCCCTTTAAGGGGCAGAGCTTGGGCCCGCACAGCTCAGCTCTTACACATGGAATGGTAGAGTTTTTGATTGCAGCCATGTTCAGGTCCGAGAGCCACAACTTCATATCACAATATATGACTTTGCTGCATTCCAGCCGACAAACCTCGATCCCGTGTTTTTACTAAACATTTTTGAAGGAGGGCCAGGGAGCCACTAGGCATCGCTAAGGAGCTGTATGTGGCTCCAAAGCCGCAGGATGCTTACACCCTGATGAAATCAAGAAAAAAGATACGAATACACATTTTTCAATGCAAATGGTAAGATATGTAAGATATCTGTAAGATATACTGTCCCTGAGCCTGTTAGTCCTCGTTTACAGGGACCTCTGTTGCACCTAAGAGGGCTACAGGTCAAAGAGGTGGTGGCTGGGGTGAGAGGAGTCCTTTATAATGTCTGTTCGGTATTGCAAGGCTGCAATTTTAAATACGAGTAGTGACGGTATTCAGGCCCCGTCGAGACCCCACTAGTGATGCAACCCAGAGGCCATCTACTGTGAAACTATGTGCCAACAAGGACTGTGCCTCATTTATTAGTACTGACATCTTGTTGAGTCTGGTTTGTTCCTCACTGGAGACATGGTGGGGTTTATATGAGTCCATCACCAGCTGATAAAATTTCAATCTTTTTTTTTTTTTTTTTTAAGCAACCCATGTTTACTTAGTGTAAGACCAGCAGATTTTACTGCTCCCTTAGTCGCAGGCTCCAAGACTCATGAAACTGAGTGAAAGTACAAGCCCATCATCAGTCAGCTTTTCAGGAAAAACATGTGCTTTTCATCATTGCAACTAATTACGGATCATCAACAGAAACGTGTGTCCGGATTACAAAAAAAGCAATGCGTATATCTGAGTTTAATCCATCATTAAACATAAGAGATTTAGTAAAATCGTGAAACTTTCAAATGTCTGTAACTGCTCAGTTTTTGACCTCTAGCCAAATCTGATTGTCCGTGTGTGTGTGTTACTTGTCCAAAAGCCAAGCGCCACATGAGTACACTCACGTTCTAGCTGGTGCTTTTCGATTCCAGAGTTTTGCTTACACTCACATAAACACTTATGCACAGACACACATAGTCTTCACCACACACAAAAGTAGCAAAACAATGACAAACACGCACACGCAAACATCTGCTCAGACATACTTTGTTTTTCAACTTGATTACCTGCAGCAAACATTGCGTCGATGTGAGTGTTTGTAATTTGATAACACATGTGGTGTGTGTTGCTTACTTGACTCCCAATAGACTTACCACATGTATGCCTTCATTTACGATGAAAAGCAGCCCTCTCGAATACCAACACAAACACACACACACACACATACATACACACACATACAAACACTGTCCCAAGCTGTGAACATCTGAGCATTGTTGATTAGCTGACTGAAGTTGTTGTATTCCCGAGTGTAGGCGTGGTTCCCATGAATGTATGATATGTATAGTGTAAAAAGTCCAGAATTTAACATGTATTGGAAAATGCAACAGATTCCCTTTTGATTAACAGCCATAGTTGTGGCATTACAAACTTTTGCCAACTCAGTTGACCACAAACAGTATAAAAATCTTTGTCAAAGAACAATATTAGAATACTAACAAGTGTATATTATTTCTACTCAGTTGCTCTGTGCCATATACAGTAATCCCTCATTTATCGTGTGGGTTGCGTTCCTGAAAGAACTCGTGATGGGCAAAATCCATGAAATAAAAACCTTTTTTCCTCCAATTACACAATTAAACACCGTATTACACACTCAAATCAATAACAAACCTCGTTTTACAGACTCAAGCCTTTGTTTGACAAATGAAAGCACTATATAAACAGTTTCCCATTATCACTTGTTTTACACATAACTACAGCGTATAATATTAATAGGTGGAGGGGCTGTTAAGCCAATCAGAATATAGAACACGATGCATGACACAAATCTGAAAAAAACTTAAAAGTAAACCGCTTTATAGCGAGGGATTACTAAATTAGTATAGACATCTAACCTCAATTCTTTCAAAATAGGCTGGCAGTGAGTTAAAAATAGTTATGGTTAGGGTTTTTCATTGACATTTCAAATTAAAATTGTATTTATATTTTATTCAAGAAACTGAAACAATCTTTTTCAACTCTTGAGTTATGCATGAGATGTAAGCATTATCCTTTTAATTTTGATTTATTGTTATTTTCTTAGAATTACTACTCAAGGTCATACGGAAGGAATGTCAGATTTGGTTAATTATAGTTCATGTCAACTGATTAAAAATGTGCTGAATACCAAAAGACTAAACTAAAACTAACCTGTGTTAAAAAAATATCCCCAAAAAGAAAAGTTAAATCTATTACCCATGAAAGCGGCTGGTTAGCGCCTCTACTGCACAGTTTCATGGTAACGGGATCAAATCCAGCTACCAGCCTTCCTGTGCAGGGTTTGCATGTTCTCCCTGTGTTTACGTGGGCTTCCTCCGGGCACTCCGGTTTCCTCCCCTGGCCGGTTATTTGTCCCTAATTGTGTCACGGACCAGGGCAGGAAACAGAATTTAGAACCCACTCGCGTAACGTACTCACAATTTATTGGGGAGAGGAGGAATGCACACAGACTCGATCCGGGGATCGATGGTCGCAGAAGTGGATAGAAATCCAAACAAGAGAAAAGTGGTCAAAAACAAACGGATCAGGCCAAAAATAAAACGGGATCAAACACAGGCAGATTCACGGAACTAGGCATTCAACACAGAGTTTAACAGAAGTCTTGTAGAAGTCTCACAGAAGTATCACAGGCGTTTCACAAACGCTCAGACCCCCTAACGGCTTAAAGGAGCGCATTTAAGTACTGCCAAGGATTAATCAGTCAATGCGTCTCAGCCGGTGTTCATGGGAGGGGCCAATTGGGCGCTGTGGCAACCGCGACAGACTCCGGCGCCAGTCGGCTGGGATCAACTGGGCGCCATAGCAACCGTGACAAATTGTGAATGAGTGATAGCTGGGATGGGTTCCAGAACCCCGCGACCCTACTGAGGACAAGCGCTGACGATAATAAATGGATGGGCATTGTGTAATCTTGAGTTCCTCCATGTTCATTAAAGGAAAACAATATGGAATTAGAATAATAAGCAAAAGAATTATGCACTTATCCTGTCCTTTCCGGCTGCCTGGTTGGTGGTGAAATGAGGGAGAATGACGTTTCAAGTTGGGTCAGTGGACTAGCACTTTGACCTGAAGCATGTCATCATCTGCATCGACCAGCCGGCTGAGATGGGAAGCTCTGTGGTTGCTGTCAAGGACTTTTCCGACATATTACTTGTGTTTTTTTGTTTTTAACTGATGTTCACTAGGTTTTGTGCATTGTTAGCCAATGCAACATCTATTGCAGCCTGATCATCCTGTAAGGTGGATTACCACCTGTGTGGCCCCTTCTCAAGATTTCTTATTTTCCTGATGCTGAGGTTTTTAGTTCTTCCTTGCTCGCTTGTTGGTTTCAGCTAAAGGGATGGCATAATTGTGGCCTGCGCAGTTCTTTGAGACATTTTTTGATTAAGGGCTATATAAACACTATTTTACCTCGTAAAATGTTCTTGCACCATCAGGATGGCACTATTTTATTTTGTTGTGCATTTGTCATTACAATGACAATTAATTCTTCTTTTATCCGATTTTTTTGCAGTTCTCTGTACTGGACCGACTGGAATCGAGAAGCTCCCAAGATTGAAAGCGCTTCAGTGGATGGTCAAAACCGGCGAGTGGTGGTTTCCGAAGGCATCGGGTTGCCCAACGCTTTGTCGTACGATTATTCTTCGGGGCACATTTGCTGGGCTGACGCAGGTAAACAAAAAATCCATCAGATTCAATTGAATGTTCTGATCATTTTTTTTAAACTGAAGCTGGAAGACAGTTTACTCGATGACCTTAACTCTCACTTTTTCAAAGAAATCTGCTCCTTACAATTGTTCTTCTGTGTCAGGTACCAAGCGGTTGGAGTGCATGTCTCCAGATGGTTCAGGGCGCAGAGTCATAAACCCCAGCCTGAACTACCCGTTTAGTATGGTTTACCACAGAAACCACTTCTACTTCACCGACTGGAGGAGGTGAGCGCCTTCATTTATTGTTCCGTCACTTCAGCTGAAAAAAACAAGTGCTGCCTTTTACACTTCAACTTGTCATTACAGGGATGGTGTAATCACAGTCAACAAAAACAGCGGGAAGCTCACTGATGAATACTTGCCAGACCAGAGGTCTCACCTGTATGGCATCGCCATAGCAACACCCCACTGTTTATAAGGTAAGGTTTTGCCTCCACAGTTTTATGAATTATCTTACCGCGTTGCGAAAAAAGGGAAGCACTCGTTCTGGTGACTTAATAATGAGATTTTAGATCATGCTCAGCCAATATTTCTAGCTTTGTCTTGCAAGTAAAAACTTGAAATTACTTAAGTGCTTCCAAATTCTACAAATCTTCGGTGCTTTACTATGCTACATTATAGCAAATTACAAAATACTTTTTTCTGTAAGAACAATAAATATCAAAAAGAAAAGTCAAGCAATGCTCATTTTTTGTATAGGGATATTTGATTGTTCCTTGGCTATTTGTAGTGCATGAGTGCCATCTGCTGGACGTTTTCAGTAACAGCAGGTTACATGTTTTTTTTTTATTATTTTTTTATAAATCATAACATTGTCTAAGAACTACTTGTGACTAAAAGCGCCATTCGCTTTTAATAGCTACTAGGAAATTGGAAAATCCTATATTCGTCATGAAATATTATTTTCAATCTATGACAGTTCTGGTGTTGCCTCAAGCTGTTTACTATTTTTGCATAAGTTTACTGTCAAATTAAACATAGAATCACACTTTGGGGGAACTCAATTAATGCAAACACACAACACAAATATATGTGCTTGTACTTTTGAACGCATAAACACGACAATATTTGAGTCTTTACAAGAAAAGTCCAGATATTTTTTTAAAGAAAAAAATTGAGCTCGGTTTTGGTGCTTTATTCAGCTTTAACGCTGCTATAACTGCAGTTAAAACACCCCTTACATTAAGTTAAAGCAGCTTTAAAGGGATAGTGGTTACTTTTAGCATTTCCTAGTGGTAGAAAAAACGTCATTCATTAAAAAAAAAAAGAAACATTCAATTTATGAGCAAAAGTAACTGAAGTATCAATTAAATGTGCATTTTTAAATACTCTTTGGTTGAGAAATTTGCATTTGTTTTAGATAACATGAGCCTCACCTAAAGTCAAGTCTTGACTTAAGGTAGGGTTTTGCCTCCACAGTTTAATGACTTATCTTACCGCGTTGGGAAAAAAATGGAAGCACTCGTTCTGGTGACTCAATAATGAGATTTGACTTGACTTGACATGAGCCTCACCTAAAGGGAGCTGGCATAATTTTCGGCCATTTCGCCACTACATGTACCCAAAAATCTTGCAATAAGCTCAGATTTAAAAAAGAAAAGAAAAATGGTTCAGTTTATCACTTTAAATCTCTGTAGTTTGGTGACAACTTCGCAATACAGCGAGATCTAGAGGTAAAATTAAAAACCTTGCATACGTTTTAAACTTGAGTTGAACTTATGATTTAACTCCAGAGTTAAAGCTTCAGAGCTGCTGTTAAAAAAAACCTTTAAAAAGTTACGTTTTTAAATTCAAATTAATAACTCAACACTATTTAATTTAAGGGAAAAGTAAAAGAAACTGTAAAATAACATATGCCGAAATCTGGTTCTCGAGGGTCGCAACTCTGCATGTTTTAGTTTTCCCTCAGCAGACGCAGCTGAATGAAATAAGAAGTTCAGCGCTCAATTAAGTAGACCTTTAGGTGGGTTATTTTTGGTTTGAACAAATTTATTGACACTAAAAACAGAAAACAATCATGACAATCTCAACAGCAATTAAGCACATTCACAATATTATATTCCAATATTACGTTTTTAACAGCAAACACAAAGTGAGGTTTGAACAAACCTTCTCGAAAATCAAACATATTCACAATTTCATTATATAACATCTTTGTTAGTGTCAATAGATCCGTCCAGGCCAAAGTCGATTGTCCTCGGTCTGAACAAATCCACCGACACCAACAGCAGCAAAACACAGCCATCAAGCATATTCACAATTTTTTTTATATTTGACAATATGACGTGACGATATGACGTTTTAACATTTTTTCCTGACATTTCCAACATCAATTAAACAATTTCAGAGTTATTTTCTTTTAACAGTAGTTAACCAGCGTGTAAAAGGCAATACTATTGTGCAAGGGCATAGCTCTGCCATCCCACCCTCCCAAGCAGCATTCTTCCAGTCCTCTGTGTGGGTCCTTTCCCTTCTGCGTGGGTCCTCTCCCTTCTGGGTTCCACAACCCAGGCCGTTGCTGCCGGGACTCCCACAGCGTAGCTCCGGCTCCCCCCTCCGGGTGGGTACAGACGAGTCTTCTTTATGGCTGCGTCCTAGGCCCGCCGCTCGCAGATTGTATGGTATCTGCAGCCATTTGGAGCACAGCCACGGGGGGGATCTGCCTGCACCTCCATACCAGCAGGTTTCTGGAGGTCCAGATGGCGTCCTTGATGGCGGCGAGAGTGAGCCAGTCCCTGGCAAAGTCGTTCCGATGTCTCCTCGACCGACTCACCCCGTAAAGCACGTACTGTGCATCAGGGACCTCTCCTGCTGGCAAGTCCGGGAACTTTCCTAGTTGTTCGGCCATTGTCCACAAGACCTTGGCAGCGCTGCACTCACAAAAAAGGTGCCTCACCGACTCCTGGGCGCCACAGCCAGGTCGAGGGCACGTCGAAGTCGCTGACATTCCTCGGTGGTGCATTACAGCTCTGACTGGGAGAACTTCATGAGCCACCATCCATGACAAGTCTCGTAGTCTGTTTGGGAGGGCAGGATGATTGACGTTGCTCCAAACCGTTGTGGAATCGCCAAACGCAAGCCCCCGCACAGGGCTTACTGTAGCTCGCTCTTGCACAATAGCAATAAGTTCTGCTAGTGGTTGATGGTGGACGCATCAGGTTAGCACTGCTCGTTCTATGCGTTTATACTGTCATTGGCGTCGGTTATAAGAGTATTGTTAATTATTAATTTTACAATTCTAACCATTTTAACATAGTTAGAAGTAAAGCAGCCGAGTCCTGCCATGGCCGGGCATTATACCGGCGGGCGGAGACGTAACTGCGTGAGATTCTTGCTCAAAGATGTTGTGGCAGTTTCGGAGGGAATGTCAAGGACGGATTTTATTAACAAGTTTGTTGAGAAGATTCTGAAGTTTAAAAAGGAGGAGGTATATGCTGTCATAAAAATGACTTCTGGCAAAGGCTTTGATGTGAGTTTTGAAACGGCAGCTCTTTATCAAGAGTTTTGGAATCGCTTTGAGGGAGTGAGGTCCCAGTTTTCAGGATTTACAGTGGAGAAGCTGACTGATAATACTAACAAAATTGTCGTTGTTAGAATGTTTAGTGAAATGATTAGTGCTGATGACGTCTGTTATTGGTTGAGTAGATACTGCTCAGTAAAAGGCCAGGCTATGAAAGTGAGGTGTGAGAAAGGCTATTGGAATGGTGCCTGGAGGGTACCAGTCCAACTACGGCAAGATCCTCAGGGCTTTCAGGGACTGAAACAAATTCCGTCGACTATATTCCTGGGGGAAAACCGTGGCTTTATCCACTATCAAGGGCAACCAAAACTCTGTCGCAAATGTGGTGAGCATGGGCATCTGGCTGAGGTATGTGATCGAATTTTTTGTGGAAAGTGCAGAACAATTGGACATTCCTTTGAGGAATGTAGCAATAGCAGAAAATGCAATCTCTGTGGAGAAACGAATCACCTCTTTAGAAACTGCCCGAATTCGTTTGCTAACAAATTGAAAGCTAGGAAGGCAGTTAACAAAGACAACAAAGACAATGAAATGATGTCAGACAACATAGATAATGAAGTGAATAAATGTCACAAAGACAATGAGGTGAATAAAGATAACAAAGACAATGAAATTATGTCAGACAACATAGATAATGAAATGAATAATTGTCACAAAGACAATGAAGTGAATAAAGATAACAAAGACAATGAAATTAATAAAGTCATGGAAATACAAAATGAAAATGAACAAGAAATTAATGAAGTTATAGAAATACCCAATGAAGATGAACAGGAAATGAATAAAGTTATGGAAATACCCAATGAAATTGATCAAGAAATGCACAAAGAAATTGGACAAGACAAACAAATTGAAAAAACAGATGTACCTACCAAAACCCCTGGAGCAGAGACCAGAGAATCAAAACTGAAACAGGAAGAACCTGGAAATTCTAATTCGATTTCTCATAAAATACCTGAATTTGGACATGACAAACGAATAGAAAAAGCAACTGCCACTCCGAAAACACATATTAATCAGGAAGGGCCTGGAAGAGAGTTCAAATTAGCAAATTTGTTTGCTACGCCATTGCCGGGATTTGGAGAAGACAAACAAATCGAAAAGGCGAATGACTCTCCAAAAACCCATACGGGCACTGGAAAGAGGAGTAAAAGTAAGACAAAATTGGGAGTGGTGAAAAAACCAGAAACAAAGATAAGAGATTTAGAAGAAAGCCGATTGCCGGTGAATAAGCCCACAAGGGAACTGTATGAAGTTGAGACGGAGGAAGTCGGGGAGGGAAAAAACCTGACCCTTAGTGGGCAAGGAAGTAAGAGACCCCTTGATAGGTCCTCTGGCTCACCCCCTAACCCAGAAAAAAGGGGAAGACCTGGAACCACAGACAGAGAGTCAGAGGGTCCCAGAGTTTTCCCCGGTGAGTCTCAAAATGAGGTACTACTCTTAAGTGATGTGTCTGACACAGGTGACACCCTCAATGATCTCGATGATCACCAAAGAATGGACTCAGATCCCCCAGTTTTGTCTAACTAGTTTAAATACTTTTACAACAATTATGAACATTACATTCTCTACTATCAATGTAAGAAGTGTGAGATCAAAGGTTAAGGCTCACAGTGTTTTATCGTTCTTAAAAACTATCAGAACGGATGTGTTTTTACTACAGGAATGCTGCATCCCCTTTCTAAAAAATTATAAACAGTGGGAAGAGATTTGGCCATATCCGTCATTATGGAGTGGCTCGAATGAAAACCGTAACGATGGGGTAGCCATTTTAATAAACAACCCTCAACTCATCATAAAGGGGAGTACTGTGATGAGAGACGGACGCGCAATCTTAGCAAGACTTTCTTATATAGGGAATGATTTTAACCTCATTAACATATACGGCCATGCCGACAGACAACTCAGGTACGAACTTTTAGAGGACATCCAGTCGTATATGCTAGGCCATCAACCACTAATCGTGGGAGGAGATTTTAATTGCATCTTAAGTAGGAAGGATAGAAAGAGGAATGATGAGGAGTTTAAAGTAGATAAAACATCAACTTTATTTCAAGACATGTGCCGGACATTTAAACTGGTGGACTGTTTCAAATCCATACATCCAGGAGAGGAGGGCTTCACCTGGTTCAGTAGTGACAATGCCAGAGCCTCTCGAATAGACTACATATTTACGAGGGGTTTAGCACAGAGTGATGCAAGATTAATTCCAGTTTTTTTTTCGGATCACTTGCTACTGTCCTGCTCTTTCTCATTTCCTTCAGGTATGACTGTTGGGAAGGGTTTGTGGAAGTTAAACTGCTCCCTGCTGGAGGATGAGGCTCTAGCCGCACAATACAGGGAGCTGTACAAAGACTGGCAGACCCTTCAAGACTCGTATGATTCACGAGCACAATGGTGGGAAATGACAAAGAAACGAACACAGACCTTTTTTAAAACTGCAGGGAAAAACAAGAAACTCAAAGAGATGAAACGCATGTCGGGACTACAAAGAAGACTCCAACGCTATTTCATCCTAACAGAAAAGGGGATGGACTTTAATGATGAAATCAAAGAGACCAAACAAGAACTAAACGCTTTGGCGGAAATAAAGAGCAAAGGCATCATAATAAGAAGCAGAGAAAGAGAAATAGAAGAAGGGGAAAAATGTACACGCTACTTTTTAAAAAAAATTATGGGCAAAAATGAGGGGATTTTTAAACTTCAAAACGAAAACGGGCAAATAACAAAGGAAAGTAGTGAAATAACCAGATTGGTCGAAGACTACTACAAAAAATTATTTGAAAAGAAAGAAACATATGAGAATGAAATGGGGCATGTATTAGATCATATTTCAAGATCAGTGCGTCAAGACCCCTTTTTAACATCGGACTTTACCCAAGACCAACTGAATGATTGCATAAAGACTATGAAAAAAGGCAAATCACCCGGGGAGGACGGACTCAACCTCGAATTTTACCGGACTTTTTGGGATATTTTAGCACCAGATCTGTTAACTGTTTTTAACGAATTTTCCAGTCGAGACCATATGCCGGACAGTTTCAGAATCGGGATAGTTACTCTATTGCACAAAAAAGGAGACAAAATTGACTTAAAAAACTGGCGACCCATAACGCTTTTAAACGTGGACTGTAAAATTATCAGCAAGCTTCTAGCAACACGAATGTCTGTTGTCTTGGGAGACTTGGTTGATCCAGACCAAACCTGTGCCATTGTGGGAAGGAAGATCAGCGACAGTCTCATGCTGATCCGTGACACCATTTGTTATGCAAGAGACAGAAACATGCGACTAGCGGTCCTAAACCTAGACTTTGAAAAAGCCTTTGATCGAGTCTCGCACCAATACCTCTTCAGGGTATTGAAAAAATGTGGTTTCCCCCAAAAATACATCAATTGGGTAGGACTGCTATACCGAGACATATACAGCAAATTCATGATTAACGGGAATTTATCGGAAGCAATCGATATCAACTGCGGTGTACGTCAAGGTTGCCCTATGTCTCCCCTTCTCTATGTTCTTTGCATTGAACCTTTGGCACAAATGTTAAGAAAAGATAGATTTGTCGAAGGCATCAATATCCCAGGAAGTGGGGGACAAATTACCAAGTGTGTTTTGTACATGGATGATTTTAATATTTTGTGTACTGACCGCGCATCTGTTGAAAGAGCCCTTGACTTGACTGACCTGTTTGGGAGGGCGTCTGGCTCAAGGCTAAATAGAGAAAAATCGCAAGTGAAGTTTTATGGAATGTGGAAAGAGACAGAAAAGGCAGGACTCCCGCTGACGGTATTAAAGACAGACCAGAAAATCCTAGGGGTAAAATTCAATGCGGATGGAGGAGGCGAGACCAACTGGGATGACGTGACAAGGAAAGTTAAGCAAAAACTTGTTTTTTGGTCACTAAGAAAACTGACAATAGAGGGGAAGGTCCTAATCATCAAAGCGATCATCCTCCCAATGCTTTTGTCAATCAGTTTAATTTTTATGCCTAAAAGAAACGTGCTGTTACAAATGGACCGAGCCATCTTTCGCTTTGTCTGGGGCTCAAAGTGGGAAAGGATAAAAAGAGATACAATGAAAAAGAAAAAGGAAAAAGGGGGGAAAGGAGTGCCTGACCTCCAGCTTTTCCTGGGAAGCAAATATGTCTCTCTCCACTTCCAAAACGCTGTGGGCCCACCCAACAACCCGAAAAGTCAAGCAATGACCCGTTTTTGGATGGGCTCATATTTGCGGAAGCTAAAGCTTGTACCAAACAATCGTTTGATTCCAGTTTCGTTTAACTTGCCACCAACACATCTCTTTATTCGGGCTTTTTTGAAGAAGTTTGATTTGGAAACACAAGAATGTCACACTTTACAAAACAGTAGTAAATTTAAGAGAAAACAAACCACATCTTTAAACAACTTGAATTAACTGTTGTATAACTATTGTATCATTTTCCTTCTGTCACCCTTTTATGCTGCATGACATCATTACTAGAATCCAAGTCATGAAACGCGCCTAAGCGGAGGGTGCTTTTTGTCAATGACACAAACGATTTGACGTCATCCGATGCACTCATGTCCCCTAAAAGGCTTTGTAAAACACCTTTTAAGTACAAAGCATTACTTTAGCCGATCGCCAAGGTAGTAACTTGCCTCCATCCGCTCCATAACCCCGACGCCCGTAGACACTCTCAAGCACACACAATGTCACGTCCACTTGACACTAACTAAAGCTGTAATAACAGCCGCTCGCTTCAAAGCTGTGGTTGCGCGGTGTAATTGTTAGGCAGTCGACAGCTTTGAGACTTAAAAGACGTTATTGCTCAACCCACACTCTTACCGAAGCGGTTGGGTGTCGCCAGTTCAGGATGTTGTTTTTTTTAAAGACCCCTGTTAAAAACACCTTTGTGTCAATAAGATTTGTTCTCAGGGGAACGCAAGATTCAAATAACCACATCACTTGTCACAAATCTAAGATACAGGGTTGGTACACTATGGTTTTGATGCACTTTTTATGGCCAAATTCAAGCACTTTTTCCAATTTCGCCAGTACAGACGTTGCCCTACTGACGAACGAAATATACTATATTTTTATAAGTACGTTGAGCTGTGTTGTTTTGTACTAAAAAATAAACATTTCATAAAATAATATGCTCTATAAAGATAAATAAAGTTGAGTTTAACTTACTTTTGGAAGATGCGCTTCAAGAGGTTCTCCTCCGTGGTAGTAAGTGGCCGAAAAAAAGCGTTCCGACCATTTTCTCAACCACATCACGCTTTCTTATTCCACTTTCGTTTCAAAAGAAACGGTTCGCCTCTTCTTTTCACTTTACACCAACCATATTGAATGGATGCATGAGATATTAAATAATGAAAATGTCGATTCGGGTCAGGCTTCTCTCGCTTTTTTTTAAATATCAAACCATCATTCTTTGTTTCTTCTTCTTCGGCCCCCTCTTGCGCAGCCCACGCACTGGCGGCGGCACCACCGCACGCAGAGAAACGGGCTCACTGCAGAGGGGTGGAGTTGGCCGAAGTCACCTCTCCCCTTCCCAAGTCCTCACATATTGAATTGGAATTTTCGGGTTTGCTTTGGGCATGAACTGAGCTACTGTAATTCAGAGGTAGGACTATAAGCCCAACCCCCTAGTTAGGTGTAAAATCTTTGTCCTTGCCCGTAATGTCGGTCATTACATTAAGGTCACGCTGTGCTGCTTTCTCGCCAACTTTTTAAAAAAATACATGTTTATAAAAATGTATGCTAAAACCTTGTGTTGATACTAAACTAAAAACACACCAACTTCTTTCAATGTCAATTCAAGGAACTCCTTCCTGTCTCTATTATCCACCGGCCATTGTTCTGCTTCGTCTTTCTGCCTCTCTCTCACTACAAGCTCTGTGCTACACTTTTAAGGACATACTGCTGCTGTGGTTTAAGTCCCAAATTTCAACCTGTCTAAATGACAGATGGCCTTAAAATGTTCCTGTCAACTGTTAAAAAGTCCGTCAATGATGGAAAATTGTCAGTTAATGTAAACTGCAGACACAGAAATATAAAAGGTGTAAATGTTGATAGTCTCATTGACATAGATTTTGTTACAATTTGTTATCATAAATCACCTCTCCTCCTCCCGAGTCCTCACAAATAAAATCTCGGTTTTGCTTCAAGCTCGGCCCCGCAAATTAAGTATATTGGTCGGGCTTGGGCTGGCTCAGGCTTTAATACCTGCGGACCTGGACTTTTTAGACCTGATCTTACCTCAGAGTCAGACTACAGAGAAACATGGCAACAATTTCAAGCATTAACAATTACTTGAAACCTTGAAAACCCATTAAAATATAAGCATTTTTAACAATTTTGACCACTGTATGAACCCTGAAGATAAATATAGAGGAGGAAACATTTGGGTAGTTTGGATCACTCCGAAAACATGATCGATATCAAGTATGGGAAAATTGCAAAGCTTTCTTTCACCCTCTTAAATGAAGTTTGATGTGTGCACAGGAAATTATTAACAGCAGAACGACAGTCACACGGTCCTTTGGTGCTAAAGTTTTGGGGCCATTTTCATGCCGAAGGCGAGACAACGAAACCTCCTGGCGACCCTCGGATGAAAAATATGCTCCGAGGGGCAGCGGATTCCTGTGGATCAATCACCTCCCTCCCCCGAAATTCACCTTATTAACGCACATCAAATATTTTGTACATTTTGTATCCTTTTTCTACTGGATTTTTATATGCAAGTGTGTTTGGTATCCACTGATACCTAAAAGTAATATTCCCTATTAATTTGTTGAGTGTTTAAAAAAAGAGCTGTAAAACCTTTGAGCCAAATTGGATTATAATAAAGCTCCATGTTACACCACAGCAGCTGTTCAGTTCAAATTGACTTCTTATTGAGACAGGAAACGAGGAACCAACCATCCAAACTGAAAAATTTAATCATAATCGTTAAGGATTCCTCATCGGTCGGAACGCAGCAGCTCTAAGAACGCCACAGTTTGACCTGCACCACTAATTCTTCCCCTGCATCTTGAGGTTTTAAAATGTGATATTTATAACATTAAAAAGTGTTTCGGTACTGGGCTCATTTATTGTTGGAAGTTCTTTTGAAGCACACAATTTGTGAAAAAGTATAAATTGGGTCAAACTGTAGTTTTCCAATCCAAAGAAAAATCTTAACCAATCGTAAACAAAGTCTGTAAAAAGGAAGATAGCAATAAAATAAAGGGCCACGCAAAAGAAAAACCGCGTCAACTGCAGGGTTTGAAATCGTATCGACAGTCCGACTGGAACGTCCTCGTGGCCCTCATCTGCCGACCTTGCCCAGCCTGTGGTCCGTTTTGGGGTCCGCTATGACGGCTTGCACTGCCACGATGGCCTCGTTGATCTTGGTCTGAAGCTCCCTCAGCTCCTCGATGTGCAGAAGGCGGAGGATTTGAGCTGCTTCATTCAGTGTGGCATCTGGTGAGGGGTTCCAAAAATCAAATCTGAACTATGTTCATCGATCAATTTTGGTGCAAAATCACGATACTCACCACCAGTATCAAAACCCAAGATGTGCTTGTCTAAGGAAACTGGGACACCCTGAACACAATCGACATTTACTTTTTTTAGTAAGTAGACAATTTCTTACTTGAATGTTGAATGAACAAAAACAGTTCCAATTACGATTCGGAGATGTCAGTAAAAATAATTTTCCAAATTTTACTAATGTGAATGTGAAATGAAATCAAAAAAGTCCCAAAAAGTTTGAATTTGTGATCATTTTGGGGTGGGTTTGCGCAAGATATCTTCACAAGCTCCACAGTGTAGCATGCACTGGATGAGTTCTCACACATATTAAGGATATTTGTCAACGCTTTGGAGTAACTCCAAAGAGGTCCTCAATTTTCACTTGTTATTAGGAAGGTCCTGACATTGATTGAGAGGTGGCAGTGGGATTCCAACTGACCCATCTAAAGACTATCTAAAAGCCTTCAGCCATTCTGCCACGTGTTTCAATCAGCACAGAGGACATTCTCAGTTGGTAAGGGACAGGTTTGGTTTCAAAGAATTCCAGCCTATGTAAAGAAAGCTCGCTCTGATTGTCAAAAATAACATACTATTGAATGTAAATGAGTAAAAAATACACAAAATGCTTTTTATCCTTTGTTGAGGATCAAATAGCTCTTGTTTTTTCAAGCAAACCTACAAAACCAACTTGTTTCCAATGCACTTACCTCTCTGTTATTGTTTGCTTTAGCGATGGCCTCTGGGGAAAGCCTTTCTTGGATAAGGATACGAACGGCCTTTCAAAATAGACAGATATAAAAGGAGGTAACCTTTCATGAAACGATTTCTGGGTTATTTTTAGGGAGTCCACGGGACTTATCTAGGATTGACCTTGAGCATCACCAAATAATCGTCATGCCGCTGTATCTTGAGGATGTTGGCCAGGGCGAGCACACCTGCTTTAAAATCTGGTGATTCGCCTGAAAAACACCACAAACGCCTCAGTTCACGCATGGGATTTTTTGGAGAAGGAGCAACAAAGAAACATTCCTACAGTCCAGATTAGTGAGAGGGTCCGACGTCGCCTGGCTATCACTGGAGGCCAACGTTGGACAGTTTCTGTACTTATCCACTAGATGGAGATAAGAACAATTCTGAATCAATGATAGATCCCGCTTTCTTTACCAAGAAATGTCTTTCTCCTATGGAACCACCAATAGGCCAACGTCTCTATGGCCAAAAACATTTGAAAGCCTACCGTTATCTCCATAGTCATATCGCACCGCGAGACCCAGCAGCCAGTCCACAGACTCCGCTCGCTCAGACACTTGGAAGGGACAGTTGACATCCTGCAAGTACTGCATGCAAAATAATTCCATAAAAATTCAACCTCAAAGGCCCCCCCCCTTTGTGCTCAAGTTGGTCCAACTCACCTTTTGGTATGCTTTGGGCCAATCCGAACTGGGGATATTTCGCAGCTCGCCTCGGTCTTCAATCTTGTAGTGTCGAATCTTCTGGTCCTCAAGCCATACTACGATATTCCTGAACTGGGTCTCGTCTAAAGGACAAAAAGAACGTTTTTAAGTGACGTGTTCTGTTAAAAACCTCAAACCAACTTGGATTCAAGTGTACTGGGTCAAGCCTTAGTTTAACAGCATGAGTAATCAAGGCCTGGCTGATTCACTTCACTGATTTGTTTTAATAAATTGCTATACAGTAATCCCTTGTGACCCCAAAATAATCTTTGATACGTGAAATCCATTTATGAGTACCCTTCCATATTTCACAATTATTATACAATCAAATACTCTCAATACATTGATATGAAAGAACAATAACTTTACACAGGCCCAAGCATTTGTTGCACAGATAAAAGTATACTGTCGCAGTTAACATACGTTTTTTTATCTTTTACCAATACGTACTCTCTTGTCTGTTTAGCCAATGTGAATGCAGAACACAAAACATGGTGAAAGTCCGTGAAGACGCAACCTCGGTACAAAAATGAACCGCGATATAGCGAGGGATTACTGTACTCCTGTGCCCTGTTTCCCCAATTCCTTGCCCACAAGTTCCAAACTCAGGTCCTCCACAAGGCATTGGTCTTTAATACACACCAATTTATGTCTGACAATATTTTCACCGCCTAGGCCCCAGTCCACATAATACTTTTCTAAAATAAAGATAAAATAACAATGACAATGGCAACATTAGTAACAAATAGGGCTTGACCAATACCGATTATTAGTATTAAGCGGAGGCTGATAAACGATATTTGGAGCCAATATTCATTTACTGTAAATGCTTAAAAATTGGCGTAAGAAATTTTAAATAATGCAAAAAGTAAACAAAGAACATTTGTTATAATTTCAAATAAAACTTAATAGCTCACTGAAACATTTTACAGTAAATAAATTTGAATTTTGACACGACTAACATGAATAATCTTTCACTTAAACCAAAAACTAACAGTGTAAGAAATAAAATTAGGCTTTACCAGCCACTCGTACAAAGGTACATAAAATCGCCAAAAAATTGCTTCATTTTTACAAAGAATACATACATAAAAATGTGAATGCAATCAACATGACTTAAATGAACTGAAAACAAAAAATGCATGGAAATTTCAACAGAGCTGGCGAATTGAAAAGTGTGGGCACTCCTATTTTAGTGCCAGATTGACTAACTCATGTTAACAGCTAATCACTCAGCCTTCCACTTTAGCGTGCTTTTGTATGCGCACTCTTAATCGAAAACACACACGCTTCATTGACCAACTCGTGTTAAAATATCGGTCTCCACCTGAACCCGCTTTCCTAAAACACGTAACCTACACTTTCTTGGTCACATACAAGCTTTCTACCAAGGCACGGAACTTTCTAAAATCTCAATAATATCAGCTGCTTGATTCCGGTCTACAGAGTGTGGAGTCTGGAAAGCTTTTGTTCCAGTGGCGGAGGGGAAAGAGAAAGTTGGAGGGGATAAAAAAGCCGATACCGATATCCGTCAAATTCCCAAATATCGGTGCCAATAATGGCCCGGCCGATAATCGCTCGACCTCTAATTACAAAAAGCGTGAATCCACCATGTAATCGTGAGCAATATTTAGGTGTCATGGTCACATTGCACAAACGTCACCTGACATGGACAACTTTGTGCCGACTTACTGCAACACACTATGCTCATTAGCGTAACGTTTAACGCGAAATGTCACATTAAGAAAAAGAATACTAGATGCCATACAAACCACTCCTTGCAAACACTGTGTTGTGGTTTTGTAGTCAGCTTCAACACAACATAGGGAATCCGTGCATCCTTGAACTGCAATTATCGATCTTTCTCCATTTACTAAAAGTTCACTAGTTTGTTTACCATCTTGTGAAATAGTGGGCTGCAATTGACTATCCTCCACGCTGATCAGCTACAGTGCATCCGGAAAGTATTCACAGCGCTTCACTTTTTCCACATTTTGTTATGTTACAGCCTCATTCCAAATTGTATTAATTTAATCTCTTATCTCAAAATTCTACACAAAATACTCCATTAGGACAATGTGAAAAAGTTTGTTTTTTTTAACTTTTTTGGAATTGATCAAAAATAGAAAACTAAGAAATCACATTTACATAAGTATTCACAGCCTTTGCTTAATACTTTGTTGATCCACCTTTGGCAGCAAATACAGCCTCAAGTCTTTTTGAATATGATCCCACAAGTTTAGCACACCTAACTTTAGTCAGTTTTGCCCATTCTTCTTTGCAATAAGTCTCAAACTCAATCAGGTTGGATCGGAGACGTTTGTGCACAGCCATTTTCAGATCTCTCCAGAGATGTTCGATCGGATTCAAGTCTGGACTCTGGCTGGGGCACTCCAAAACATTCACGGAGTGGTTCTGAAGCCAATCTTTTGAGATCTTGGCTTTGTGCTTTGGGTCGTTGTCCTGCTGAAAAACAAAACAAACCTTCGCCCCAGCCTGAGGTCAAGAGCGCTCTGGAGCAGGTTTTCATCCAGGATATCTCTATATATTGCTGCATTCATTTTTCCTTCCATCCTGACTAGTCTGCCAGTTCCTGCTGCTGAAAAACATCCCCACAGCATGATGCTGCCACCACCATGCTTCACTGTAGGGATGGTATTGGCCTGGTGATGAGCGGTGCCAGGTTTCCTTTCAAACATGGCGCCTGGCATTCACACCAAAGAGTTCAATCTTTGTCTCATCAGACCAGCGAATTTTGTTTCTCATGGTCTGAGAGTCATTCAGGTGCTTTTTGGCAAATTCCAGACAGGCTTCCATGTTCCTTTTACTAAGGATTGGCTTTCGTCTGGCCACTCTACCATACAGGCCTGATTGGTGGATTGCTGCAGAGATGGTTGTCCTTCTGGAAGGCTCTTCTCTCTCCACAGAGGAACGCTGGAGCTCTGACCGAGTGACCGTCGGGTTCTTGGTCACCTTCCTGACTAAGGCCCTTCTTCCCCGATTGCTCAGTTTAGAAGGCCGGCCAGCTCTAGGAAGAGTCCTGGTGGTTCCAAATGTCTTCCATTTACTAATAATGGAGGCCACTGTGCTCATTGGCACCTTCAAAGCAGCAGACATTTTTCTGTATCCTTACCCAGATTTGTGCCTCAAGACAATCCAGTCTCGCAGGACTACAGACAGTTCTTTTGACTTCATGCTTGGTGTTTGTGCTCTGACATGCACACTCAACTGTGGGACCTTATATAGACAGGTGTGTGCCTTTCCAAATCATGTCCAATCAACTTAATTTACTGCAGGTGGACTCCAATTAAGCTGTAGAAAGATCTCAAGGATGATCAGTGGAAAAAAGGTGCACCTGAGCTCAATTTTTAGCTTCATGGCAAAGGCTGTGAATACTTATGTAAATGTGATTTCTTAGTTTTCTATTTTCAATAAATTCAAAAAAAGTAAAAAAAAAATAAAAAAAATAAAAAAAAACTTTTTTCACATTGTCATAATGGAGTATTTTGTGTAGAATTTTGAGATAAGAGATTAAATTAATACAATTTGGAATGAGGCTGTAACATAACAAAATGTGGAAAAAGTGAAGCGCTGTGAATACTTTCCGGATGCACTGTATAAGTAACACCTAAGCGCAGAAATTTGTTTTGATTCATCTTCATGGGGAGATATCCTCACTTCCAATGTGACCGTTGCACTGCCAGACAGGCAAACTGCCACCTGTGCAATCTGCACCAACTTTGAATCAAACGTCGGGTTTGGTGTGACCGTAGCAGTGCCACTAAAACAGAGGTTGGGAAGGTACGGCTAGCAAGCTAGGTGTGGCTCTTATCGTGAATACATCTGGCTAGGTGGAAAAATTCACTATTTTAATTTAATTTAGTCCAGAAGTGCAACACTGCGTTTCCACCACTAGCAACAGGAGCACTGTAGCGCTTTTCTACTTTTAAAGCTGGAATGATGAAATGTCCTTTGGATTTTTTTCTGTGTCTTTTAGCCAACGAGATGTATAAGAATACACATGTGAGCGTGCCGTCTGTCTTCTTCAACTTCCTATATAGTATAGTTTGATGACAAATGACGAACAAAAATGTTGAAGATATGCATCTAAAAAAGAGAATTCTCAAAGAATTGTGACCGTTTCAAAGCTGAAAATAAAGGACTCCATATCCTTCTCAGTTGCAGTAGTCTTTTTACGAAAGAACTCTGCACAGGCCGTATTTTAAAAACCATTATCTATGACTGAAAAAAATAAACCTCAAATATGTTAAGTAACTGTGGGTGGGAAACAAAGTGGGATATTTGTGTATATGAAGCACAGGACCTGGCATTATCATGATTTCATATATTTTATGAAATCATCAAACATCACACAGTCAAATAAAAAGCACTTTTGCTTGGAGATCAGTTTTGGTGGTTTTGTTGAATTTTGTCTTACAACATAAGGTATGGCTATATATATATATATATATATATACTGTATATATATTTGGCTTCAAATCGGTTCCCAACCCCATGCACTGAAAGAACAATAAACACAAATGATGGTACTTATTTTTTTTCAGGATAGTTGCTAATGACCCAATGTCCGGTATTGTCCTGTGGTTGTGTACTACTAATACATTAAGTCTTGCATTTTGAGAGATTTAACCCGTGACTGCATAAGTGGGATAAAAAATGACCCCATGGGTGGTTATTCTTCAAAAAAAAAACTTGCCATATTCCTTGTATTGCCCATAAAACGCGTTTATGACATGATGCCTATAGTATTTTCATTTTTCCTCCGACTAATTACCAACCTCACTCATGGAGGAATGTATTTACTAGTAGGTCATGCATCCAAGGGTTAGGGAAAGTACCTTCAAAAATAACCAAACGACCACAGAAAATACATCTTACTTACTTTGCATGCTTATCAGAAAAATCGCAATTACTTTTTTCTCAATCGTGCAGCCCTACTGCCACGTATAATAGGCAACACTAAATTTACAGTGGGGAATTGACTAAGATAGAAGTCGGAATAATGGTTTTTGTTGTTGGTAAATAAAATGATGTTATTTACACGAAATATATTTGTTTTTATACTAAATAAGGGGCGGGGAACAACTTTGACACAAAGCCGAAATTTTTAACTGTAAGAGTCAAAGAGCCACACCACGCACTGACCTGCCATGACAGACAGACACACACACACAAACACACAGAATTATAAACATATTATTTCCCATAACACACTCCTCTCCTTAAAATACAACAAGTATTGTTCTTGTGTTGATATCAAGGAAAGTGTCCACCCTCAATACACACAAAAAAACTAAACATGAAACAAGGCAAAGAGCCACAGTATATAGAAAATATGATGAGGCAAAGAGCACTCTTATTGGCCAGGGTATTGGGTAGGGTTACTTTAACTGGATTACTTTCAATTACTTTTGGATTACTTCAATACCAGCGGTTTGATGCTACTGTGCGCATGCTTCTGCAGCCTCGGATTTCATGTGGTAGTGAAAGGAAGTCCGTCTCTTTTTAGAGAACCGGCTTTTTTGGCTCAACTCATTAAAGAGAGCCGGCTCTCAAACGGCTCACCTGCTTTGATGCATTATATTACGAATCATTATGTTGTATAAAGAAGTTAAGGTATGCCAACTGAGGATAAGCGGTGCGGATAATAGATGGATGACAGGTATGAAGGAAGGACTGAGGCCACTATAACGTAATCCACATTATGACACCCCTCTTACACCTTCACTGCACAATGCATTGGCAGAACGACTCCGTTTTTCTAAATGACTACTGCTTGATTTGTATGCAAAGTGGGGCACCTTATCCTCAACAGTGTTGCTAGTTTTACTTGATAAGAAAGAAAACGAAATCCACTGCGAGATGAGTTTATGGTAGGAGGTCTCTACAATGTAGGACACCAGTACCTGTTTCTGATAAGGAAAACTAGTGCCCTTTTTGACATTTGCACGCTACCTTTAGTACAAATTAAGTGCATCATATCAAAATGTCAACTGGCATGTCACTGGTAATACACTAACAATCGCGCAGCTGTTGAAGTTTGCAGAATCACTAGTTAACTCGTGCGATTAATATAATTTCCCTTACCTGCACAGTCGAATCCATCTGGGCTGTGATAGTCTAAGGCGGTCAATTTTCTCTTAAACATGATCAAGTCTTGCGTGAGATATTTTTACAGTGACAGTGGTCACGTTTGAAGGCTAATGCCAGTAGCTGTCAGTTGACGAAGGCACGCATGCGCTAAGTCGCCTGTTCCCTTGCAGCTTCCGTCCTTTTTCTTCTTCAGTGGTGGTTATTAGTGTTGAACACAAACGCCTCTTCGAGTATTACCGCCGGCAGTCGAACGTGGTGGCGGACAAACAATTTATCGTATGGGTCTCAAAAGCGGTGTACGCGGAGCTAAGGTCTGGCTGGGCTTAGCTGGCCCATGGCATTAAGCGAGCTAAGCGGCTACTAAGGGTCCTGCAACCACTAGGAGGCGCCTAAGAGTCGTTAGCTTTTTTGGGGCCAACATTTTCACTTTGTGTGTCCACTCAAAAAAACCTCTACAGAAATACAACAAAAATACTACACAATGACTACAAAAAACTAAATATCAAATATAGTTCTTAAAAACAGGGAGCTCTTATACCAGTTTGCTTCCATTCGAAAATAAAAAATAGTATACAATTACTACAAAATTACTACTACAGTAATACTATATTACAAAATACTACTACAGAATTATTTACTCCAGAAATACTACAAAGAGACAACTACATAAAGAGAAATGACAAAAATACTGCTTTGGAAATACATCAATTATACTTCAACTGAAATACTGATGTGTGTGTGTGTGTATATATATCTCATCAGCTGCACCACTTATCCTCAGTAGGGTCGCGGGGGTGCTGGAGCCCATCCCAGCAATCATCGGGCAGTGGGCAGGGGACACCCTGAACTGGTTGCCAGCCAATCGCAGGGCACACAGGGACAGACAACTCGCTCGCTCATTCACACCTAGGGACAATTTGGATCGGCCAATCCAGCTGAAATGCATGTCTTTGGAATGTGGGAGGAAACCGGAGTGCCCGGAGGAAACCCACGCAAGCACGGGGAGAACATACAAACTCCGCACAGGAAGTCCGGTAGCTGGATTTGAACCCACACAGGAGGTTCCCAAGACCTTAGAACTGTGTCGCACACGCTGCCCGTGTGTGTGTGTATATATATATATATATATATATATATATATATATATATATATATATATATATATATATATATATATATGAAGTATCATATAAAAAACTATTATAAAGATATTTCTACAAAAATATTACGACAAGAGGTTTACAACAGAAATACTGCTAATTAAACCTTAGCGATACTACAAAAAATCTATGGAAAAATCAAAAAATAATACAAAAATAAAACTTCAATAACACTGTACTACAAAAATACTACAGAAATATTATATATACACAGCTATAATTCCTATATGGAAATACTACATAATACAACAGAGATAGTACAAAAATACCCCAGAATAATGAATGAATGAATGAATGAAAACTTTATTTCGAACATAAAAATAAAAACAGGACAAAAACAATGAGTCAACAACGAAATAATGTCACACAACATGTTCGAAAAGGGGTAGTCAGAAGCAGATGCTTATTTTTCCTACCCCTTTATCTTCCCTATTAAATACATTTTATAGATAGCTCCTCTTGTGTCCAATACAACAAAATCTCATGGATATACTTATTACATAGGTCAGATATCAATAATTATAATAGTTACAATAATCACATATTTTATACACTAACACACACATACTTCTCCTGGTGGTTCTCACCTTTGGGATTTTGAATTCACCACAGCCCCTCAAGTTATAATTTCCCTCTTTCCGAGTGAATAATCTTTGTATGTTTTCTGGCACTATGTTTTTGTTGACCTTAAATAACAGTTGTGAAGTGAAAAATTTTATTAAATCATCCAATTTCAATAAATTGGACTGCATGAATAAAATATTGGTATGATCCCGATATCCTACCCTGTGTATGGTTCTTATTCCACGTTTTTGAAGGATAAAAAGGGGCTGTAGTGAACTTTTGTAATTATTGCCCCAGACTTCTGCACCATATGTTAAATATGGCAGAACGAGAGAACAATATAATAAATACAATGCATTATAATGTAAAAGAACTTTGGTTTTATTAATTATTGAAATGCTTTTAGATACCTTTGTTTGTATGTGTCTGATGTGTGTTTTCCAACTTAATTGATTGTCTATTATGACCCCTAAAAACTTAATTTCTGATACAATGTCTATTGTGACACCATCCATTTTTACTTCTAAATCTTGATTTGCCTTACGATTACCAAAGAATATTACTTTGGTTTTATTTAAATTTAAAGATAATTTATTTATATCCATCCATATTTTTAGGTTAATTAGTTCACGATTAATACAGGTTACCAAATCCATATAGTTATCATTTGAATAGAAAATGTTAGTGTCGTCTGCAAATACTACTATTTTCAATAGTTTTGAAACATTAAAAATATCGTTAATATATAAATTAAATAGCTTTGGTCCCAGGATAGAACCCTGTGGTACTCCACAACAGATGTCCAAATATTCAGATGAAAACTCTCCCATTTTTACATATTGCTTCCTCCCCGTCAAATAACTTTGAATCCATTTCAAAGCCACTCCCCTGATGTCATATCTTTCCAGTTTTTTTAATAGTATATTATGATTAATGGTATCAAATGCTTTTTTTAAGTCAATAAATACCCCGACTGCGTATCTCTTCTTTTCTATACTGTGGGTGATTTCTTCTACTGCATCAATAATTGCCATTGTTGCTGATCTGTTTGCTCTAAAACCATATTGACTTTCATTAATCAATTTATGTTTATCTACAAATTGTTCTAGTCTATTATTGTAAAGTCTCTCTAATATTTTAGAGAACTGAGGAAGCAGAGATACCGGTCTATAGTTTGTAAAAATGTGCTTGTTCCCATTTTTGTATATTGGTATAACTTTTGCTATTTTCATTTGATTTGGAAATGTGCCTGTTAGAAATGATAGATTACAGATGTAGGTCAATGGTTTCACAATGCTGTTTATAATTTGCTTAATTAGTACCATATCGATGTCAAAACAATCCATAGACGTTTTGTTTTTACAGTTGTTAACCACGTCTAAGATTTCTGATTCCGTAACCCCGGATAAAAACATGGTCTTGGAGTTCATTTTTATCAGTGACTCAAATTGTTTACCACTGCACTCTGGGATATTTGCAGCGAGCTCTGGTCCAACATTTACAAAATAACTATTGAAATTCTCTACAACTTGATTTAAATTATAATTTTCACTGTTCTTATCAATAAAATAGTTTGGATATGCATTGCTTACATTCTTTCCTTTTATTATACTATTTAATATATCCCAAATACCTTTGATATTACTTTTGTTATGATGTAATAAATTGGTATAGTATAATTTCTTGCTTGCTCTTAATATTCCTGTCAATTTGTTTTTATACGTTTTATACCGGGTTTCGGCTTCCTTAGTTCTTAGTTTAATAAATTTTCTATATAAGTAGTTTTTTTTCTTACAAGCATTATGTAAACCCTTAGTTCTCCATGGATGGTTTACAGATTTATTCTTAATATTAATTTGTCTCATTGGGCAATTTTTGTTGTACTTGTTGGTGAATATTTCCAAAAATATGTCAAACGCACCATCCACATCATCTGTACCATATATAGCATTCCAGTTTTGTTTAACTAAGTCATCATACAGTGATATAATAGTCGCTTCAGTTCTAACTCGTTTGTAAACATAATCCTTAATTGATTCTTGTCTAGTAACCTTTTCATCATACACTGTAAATACTGGTAGGTGATCAGAAATATCACAAACCAGTAACCCGCTGACGTTTGTAAATTCCATATTATTTGTAAATATATTGTCAATGAGTGTTGCACTGTGTGAAGTGAATCTACTAGGCCTTAATATAGTTGGGTACAAACTCATACTGTACATCATATTAATATAGTCATCAATGTTTTTATGTTTGTTTGGATTCATTAGATCGATGTTGAAATCTCCACAAATGAATAGTGTTTTGGCGCTTATTGTTGAATATGTTTTTTCAGCCCAGTTTGTGAAAGTTTCCAGATTTGAGCCCGGTGTTCTATACACACAACTGACTATAATATTTTTCCTTTTTTCATTTATAATTTCTATTGTAATACATTCAAGTAAATCGTCAATGACAAATGACATGTTTTGTAATATTTTCGATTTTAATCTTTTGTGCACATATATAGCTACTCCACCTCCTATTTTGTTAGTTCTATTTACATAGTTCAGATTATAGTTGTTTAATTCAAAATTTACACCCCTTCCCTCACTGAACCACGTTTCAGAAACTGCAATAACACTAAACGGGTTCTCAAATTGTTGTAAGTATTCAGTGATGTCATCAAAATTTGTGTACATACTTCTACTGTTAAAGTCTATTATTGAGAATTTGTCTTCAGATTTAACAAAGGTATTGTATTCATTTCCAGTATAATATTTGCAATTGTCTGAGCTAGCTGATATGAATTTGTGGTCAGGATCGACGTCATCTAATCTTGAATTATTGGAGTCAGTGTGATTAACAATGCTCAGTTCCGGTAAATCATGGCCTAATATTTTATGATGGATTTTTTTATTGTGATCTGTAATAAAGGTGTCCATATTGTCAGTCCAGGATGCCATTGTTACACTTCAGGCAAATCTATCCAGCTCCTGCATTTCTCGAACCCATAATATTTTTGCTTGTTCCGGAGTGCCGTTTAACTTTATGTATACTCTGCAGTTTGAAGTCCATGTTCCTTGTATTTTGTTCGTTTTCCTCAAAAATCGAGCCTGTCTTGCTATGTCAGAGTTTTTTTTGCTTAAGTGTTCATTTAAATAAACATTAGTCCCTTTTAGTTTTTTTCCTTGCTTAAGGATTTCATGTTTCCGTTTTCTGTTGACAAACCTTACGATGGTCGCCTTGGGTCGGTTGTCACCTCTTGTTAATTGGTGGCATGCTTCTATGTCCTCAGCATTGATGGATATGCCTTTTTTACTCATAAAAGCAATGACCTGTTGCTCAGCAGAATCCTCATCAGCATCTGTTGCAATATTTGTATTTGCCACAGCCTTGGCATAATACTACAGTAATACTACAAAAAATACTATAATCCTAAAACTACTGTAATAATACAAAATTCCGACGAAAATACTACAGATGTTCAACAAAAAAAAAAATCTAATTTTGAGATACAACAAAAGTACACAGAAATATTAAAAAAATACTACTATGGGAATACTACATAAAAATACTTCAGAAATACTGCAAAAATAAAACTACAGTAACACTACAAAAAAACTACAGACTTCAGAAATACCTAAAAAATACTAAAAAGAAACCTTACTTATCATTTTGCTCTAATTGTGGTCATTTCAAAACTAATTTAATGGAACTAATCTATTTTAAAAGAAGTACAACATGTCACGTGTGGCCCCTGACTCCAAATAGTGGCCCACCTCTGGAGTAGAACATGGGACGAGTTCTAGTAGGGAATAAAAATAATCAAGTAATAGGGGTGCCGAAAACTAATTTTGCTTAGGGCCCCATGAAGGCTTGGGCCAGTCATGGGTCACTGCAAGGAAGCATAGATATTGAAGAGTGGCATGTTTTTTCCTTGTTTGCAAAGACGAAAAAAAACAAAACAAAAAAAAAACAAAAAACAGTCAATTTCCACTCTGCTCCAGTATTGTTACGCCAAGAAATCAATAAATGCATCTAGCTTTGATTTGAACAGTTGAACGAAAAACGGTTAGTGTTGGCATTTTTAAAGTACCGGTAATTCTAAAAAAAACGTAAAAATACAAAAAGACATAGTTCAAAGGTGCTTCAGCAATTCTCACTTGCGGTTCTAGTGGATAAAACGTTTCGTTAGTATAATTGTAACTATAGCAGGGCAACATTATTACACTATTTTCACTATATCATCAAAATGAGTATGCAATATGAGTTGTTTAACTTATTGTTAATGGTCACAGGAGGAAATAAATCATTTCAGGGGATGTCTTACGGGTTATTTAGTATTACTATACTTAGAAAATGCCTCTACATATAAAAGTTTCAGGTTACAAAGTACCTGAACAGGAAAATATTGCCTCTGGTCATGAAGGTGTTTCAGGATACAAAGTCAAAATTACAGTACGCGCTGCCAGAGTTCTCCTTGGCAAACCGGTGAGTATGCTTGAATCATGGCATGCTCTTCGTGTTCCCTTCCCGCTCTGTAAACAGTCTATTGTATGGTACCGCTAAGAAAAGCTGTCATTCACAATGGACCCCACGAAAAACATGCAGAAAAGTAGACAAGGAGAAAAGAAGAAGACACTTTTTCTGGACCTCAAAACAAGGCAAGAGATAATAGGAAGGCATGAAAACACACCCTGCCATGCAGTAGGAAGGAGTTAATAGACGACAAGGAGAAGGGCGTAGCCATCATCCCATTAGCCCAAATTAAAGACATTTTTGCCAAATTCCATGAAATAAAATATACTTGAATTTATATAGCGCTTTTCAAGTCAATGACTTCCCAAAGCGCTTTACAATGTGCTCCACATTTCCCAATAGCGGCCTTGCAGCCATGTAAGGCGCTAACCTGCCTATTGGAGGTACTAGGGGTTCAGTTTCTTACCCAAGGACACTTCGACATGTAACACGGAGGAGCCGGGATTCGAACTGCGATCTCTTGATCCCAAGACGAGCGCTCTACCTCCTGAGCTACTGCCGCCCCTAGTCTCAAAGATGTGAAAAGGAATCACCCAAAAAGTGTTGACAGGTTCAGCTTTAGCTGATGACGTCTGCTGCGCATTTCCTACAGATTGGCAAAAGCAGACGACATTGGGTCAGTTTTTCAAGAAACGCCATGCAAAAAAAAAAAAAAAACCCTGCTGAGGACCAGGAAACAAAGAGGCCAGTGAAAAGGTAAATTTATATTTTTATGATTTCCTTTATCCTGTTTTTTTTTACATTATGTGCATCATTTTATTTTTATTATGCTGTAATCGACCAAGTGAAAACATATGTTGGCCGGGAGAGGGATGGGCTCCACCAGGCTGTACTTGCCCAAGACACACCACAGGATATGGTGCCTCTACGACCCTAGTGGTAAAGGGATCCAACCAACAAAGGAATCTAATTTTGATATGTATTGGTTTAATTTTCTGATGCACATTTATGATTTATTTAAAAAAAAACTCTTCCAAGGCTTGGAACAATTTAGTGCATTTACATTCAAAAGGCGTCTCTACTTACAAGTGTTCTACTCCCAGAATTTTGTGAGAATCTGTAACTGTATTTTAAGCAAAAATCCTTAAACACTACTTCTGGTGGATCTCTGGACAGCAACAGTTTCTCCTGCGCATGAGTTAGTTGCAATTCACAAGATGGCAGTAACGCTTCAAAAATGCACAAACATAATTTAAAAGGTGGGGAAATGGGATTTATTGAACATATAGTACAAGATGAGAAAACATATTTCCAGGTGTAAAAAAAAAAAAAACATCCCAAACTGAAATAAAAACAATTTGAAATTGGTAATAACAGGGCGGGTATTCAGACATAAAACATTCGCTTAAAATGGCCTCATGCGTGGTCCAAGGGGTTGGACTCTGTTGGGAGGCGTGATGGCGATGTCCAGAAAATCTCCAATCTGGAAACGCTGAGACTGCAGTGTCATGGAGTCGTCGGCACTTTTCATGCCGGAAACTGTGTTGCCGATCTCTTTGAAGCTAAAAAAAAAGATGGGTGGAGGGGGAAAGGACGATTTCAGCACATCTGTAAGCTGTGTCAATTGGAACAAACATCCCAAGTGGTGCAGTGTCACTAACCGATACATTTTCCCTCTGAGGTCAGGGAATACGATGGCAAAACTGAAATGGGTTCCTTTTTTCTTGGCCTCTGGATAAACTTCCTTCACCAGGCTGGTCAGCTCACGCAGAGTAGCGTCCATCCTGGAACAAATATGTAAAGTGTGCATATAAGCTGGATACAAGATCAATGAGTGGCATTAGAAACATTGTATTAGCAAGGGTTCAGAAACCTTTCTCATAGCTAAATTCAAGCACTTTTTAAGTACCTTAAAGCCATTTGTTTCCAGGGATCAGAATGGAGATTTTCATTTTCAGCTGAAATAGCCAGCGTCCAGGAATAAACCAGGGCGGAGCCCCCCCCCCCAAAACCTGGGTTTTAGGCAATTTACTTGTCCAAAACCATGCTTATATTTATCATTTAAGTAACATGTTTAGAAGATTAAAATAATTTGCCCACATAACTGATTTTTTTGTAAATACTGCAAGATAAGTTCAAATGCAGTTCAGTCCCTGCAGCTTGTGCGACAATGCGGCCAATTTTTCTAACGGCCGCCAGGGTGCGCCAGAGCAATAAAGGAAAGAGTGAGACAGTCAGATTTTGAATTTGTTTGCTACGCAAGAGAAAAAGTGAAAAAGTCGGAATGCCTTTGGGGTTCAAAAACAGCGGAAATCCGCGGATCCGCGGAAAATTCTGATCCCTGTGTTTCAATTATAAGAAATCCAAAGTGGATTATGTATTTTGCAGATCTACAAATATATCTGCAACGTACATATGTGATTTTTTTTTTTAATCCTGCGTGTACATCTATCAATAAATATGGTTTTTAGTTGTAGAATAAATTGCAAATATATTTGTGGTTCGGTACATTATGTGTGTAAATATGTTTTAAAACATCTCTCCCCATAAATGGGTTGAGTAATATGTAGCTTACAAATTCAGTTACAGGAAGCCCTTCCCATTACAATGTACCACTGGAAAGCGCAACCATGTAATAAAGGTCCATGATTTATGGGTTATTCTTGCACTAATACACATTTCAAAATGCCCTGCTTAGGTGTAGCATGTACCAATTCTCTTGGAAGTGACCCACACGGGGCGATGACACTTCATAAGACAATGCCATACAAACTAATGCCACCTCCCATCGTCATACGGGAAAAATATGCATAGGCAAAGCGAAGCAACCAAATAGCAGCATCTGCGCGATTTTTCGGGCAGACTCGTGAAACATGGCAAACATTTCAACTGTTTAAAAGCACTTCAACCAAATTGTAAACAAATTTAAAGTATTTTCAAGGATTTCAAGCTCCAGTGCGAACCCTGATTAGCGAATCATTGATATATTGTGCGTCACGACTTTATGTGAAATGATCGCAAAATTTGAATGGTCTCTGTCCTTTGCAGACAATTTATATTCCAATTATATCTAAACAGAGAATTTTGTGGAAAGAGCAGATTTCTTTCAATATTTTGGGGGAGGATTTTCACCTACGCCCCCAATACGATTGTTTTTTTTTTGTTTAGCACATTGCAATATTCATGTATAAGCACAAAACGTACAAGTCATGGACTAAAATCTTCAACACATTAGCATATTCAAAAAGGAAATGCTTCATTTTCTGAATGTCATCAAGAAATATTTGGTTTCAATGGCACATTAAACACAAAACTAAAGGCCAGGAGCCAAAAGGGACTGTTAAAGTGATGCACGGCACATATAATCTGTGTTTCCCATACCATGGGAATATTCTGGTAGCCCACCAGGGTTTAATTGGTCCCACCAGTTTCATAAACTTGTATTATTAAAAAAACAAGCTATTTTTAAATATAGCGTATTTATTGGTGTATAAAGCACTCGAGTATAACAACTGGGAAGAAGGGCCTTGGTGTCTCTCTCAACCTGGTGCCCCATTCTGGCTCATGAGATCAGCTCGTCCTGCCGTCTCAGCAGGCAAATTGTACATGCCGCCGTCTGGAGAAGGCGCGTGACATCATCCATATAACTCCTTTGTGGGGGTAACGTTTTTGCCAGATGGTCATTTGTGTCCTCCAACCATTTGGCTTGCGCCAATGAGGATTATCTCAAAGGCTGCCACAAACAAGACTGGTGAAATTGTGAACCCCGTTGCAATTCCTATTTCCAGTTGCTACCACCCGGTGGTGAACTCCTGAAGGACAAAACACATCTGCAGATCGCTGAAGTAGGATGCTACCAGGGTCTGTATGCAAGGCGGAATGTAGAAAATCTCCAGGGTATAGTTGATCAGCTGGTGGGGTACTGACCATCAAGGCAGATGACATGCAGGTCAGTTTACTCCCGCTTGGCCTTCTGGATCTGGTCACGGATCATTGTGGTGTGCTCCACGCACCCTGGAAAACCTGGAAATTCCTACTTTTAGACAATTTATGTTAATGTAGCGGTTCTCTAGCAGGTAGGTGATCATTATACTGGCTAGAGCTGAGAAGATCTTCCATTCTACGTTGAACGGGGCGATGTTTCGAAATTGGCTGATGTCTCTGGAGTTTTCTTCCTTCGGAATGAAGACCACTACAGCCCTTTGCTATTCTGATGGGATGAGCTGCTTTTTTCCAAGCAATTGTGGAGCTAGCACCTTCGGGCAGTTCTTATATAGCTTGTAAGGAACTCTTTTGGGGCCCGGTGCTGACGAGGGCATTGGCCTTTTCACAAATTTCCTGACCCTGCTAAGCTTGGGGGGCCTGGTGTTGAACTCGGCTTTTGCCGGGCAGGGCACTTATCCTGGGGTTCCTAGAGGGATATCTCTTACCCTGTTGCTGAACTGCCTTTTCACTTGCAGTTAAAGTTGCTCCCTGAAGTTCTTCTCCAAGAGTTGCCTGGATCCTTAAAAAAGCATTTCCGCTCATGGATGCTTTCTGCTCTGCGCAGCCTGGAGAACCTTTGCCTAACCTCCACCCAAAGGACTTTGAGACCTTCCTTCTCTTCAGACATCACCTTCCTCCAGCTTTTACGGAGTTGTTGGCTTCTTTGCACAAGCTGGGATATCTCCTACTCCCTCCTTCCCCTTTTCTTGGTGGACGTCCTCTGCTTGGGGATAACTTCTCCAAACCATGTATGCAGGTATGGTATATGATGCCCCCAAACAGGTTTTGCTTGGCTTCAACGCCTCCATGGAATATTTCTGGCAGCACGTTTACTAGATCTGCATCAAAAGTCCACCCTGACTCTGCTTCATTTGATCTTACTGCTTCCTGTTGTTTTCAAGTGTTCAGCTTTAGGTTCTGTTACGTGTAGGACTTTGCGGAAAGGATGTTGCTAGTTATGTTTGGGGTGGGCTTTCTTCCTCTTTGCAATCTGAGCTTTTAGCAACATTGGGTCCAATACTTGCAAGTATTAACTTTACACAGATAATTCAATTAGCTTCATGCTTTATTCAAGAAAAAATATAGTTATTATCCGTATATCCCACTAATCGTTTCAGTAGTCGGTTACTGGTCGACTTTTAAAATAGTCGTTAATGGCAGCCCTAGTATAATTCTAAACACCCACAAACATGCATATTTAAACTTGATTGACATTTTAAAATCTCTATTTAAGACAGTAAAACGCTGCATTTTAATCTGTTGTAATAGCCACTAAAGTCTCACCATGTGTATATTTGTAGCTCACTTGAGGGAACATTGCCACGGGCGAATTCATCTTGTCTGTGGTGTCGGCCATTATTGGTGGTGAATACCCGCAAAAGAAGAGGACAAGTCTGTAAGGGAAATTTTCAGAAAACACGGTCAGCATCAGCTTAGTTTTTGCATGATGGAATACTTAATAATGTATTGCAGTCTGTCAAATTTTGGTTGAATTGAATTTAGCTTCACGTGTTTAAGAATTCTAGATTCGAAGAGTCACAGTAGACTAACTATTTACGTCAAGATAATTTACTTTGGTAGAGGCGATTGTCCGAATAAGGAGTTCAATGCCAAATTTCAATAGATTGTTAGAACTAAACGTAATATTATTAGGTGACGCGTGATTAAGGAGAAGTGGAACTTTTATTTTTTTGAATTCTAATAAAACTCCCCGATTGTGTGGAAGTTTTTGGAAAAAAAATATTCATAGCAGGATAGATTAGCTTTGTGCTTCCAGCTAACATGAGACGCACACGGTGCACACACGGAATACCTTTTCTCTGTCGATTGGCTTCTCGGTTTCCTTCTTGATTTCTTCTTGTGTAACACGCGATTCAAGAGCCATTGTTTGATTTGTTAATATATATTAATTCACGAAGTTTATCACAATTTTCGAGCGACTTGTAGGGATAGATTCGTCGCACTTGTCGGCGAGGAACAAAAACCGGAACAAAACCAGCATACGTATCCTGTTTGGCGTTTTTGCGCCTTCTGCTGTTTGGAGGTCGTCACTGCTATTAGGCGATTAAAGATGACGTCATGTCTATGTCCAGCACTTATTTTAACGCCTTAAAGCGCCGCCTTGTTGTAGCAATAATCTTCTCATTGAGGGGCACTTAACAATATCTCATCTCATCTCGTCTCATTAGCTACACCGCTTATCCTCAGTAGGGTCGCAGGGGTGCTGGAGCCTATCCCAGCAATCATCGGGCAGTGGGCAGGGGACACCCTGAACTGGTTGCCAGCCAATCGCAGGGCACACAGGGACAGACAACTCACTCGCTCATTCACACCTAGGGACAATTTGGACCGGCCAATTCACCTGAATGAATCATGATATCAGTTACGTGCGCAAATTTGTGTCTGGAGAGGCAAAGTTAGATTTCCAAATAAATGAACCTGCATAGTATTATCATTTGATCAGGACAAGTCAAGTCAAGTCACATTTATTTATATAGCCCTTAATCACAAAAATGTCTCAAAGGACTGTACAGGATTACAATTACAAAATTGCACAATTACCTGATCTTAAACCAGCAAGAAAGCATACATACCTGTCAACCTCCACAACTCCATGCCCGTACAAACTGTCGTATTTTCCCCTCACAAAATACAAAATAATCTTACACCATATCTTTTTTTTTCTCGGAATGATGCATGATGGGAAATCCCCAGGCAGCAGACGCATGCACACAGTAGCATCAAACGGCTCGCTTCGTTTGCAACGAAAAAAACGATACCGAGATAGAGGCTACCGTGGCAAACTTGTTAGACTTGCTTGATTTGCTGTTTCGTGATAGTCTGTGTTTACCGGATGGTACCCATAATTGACAAATTTGCGTTTTTCCGGACAGATTTTCTTGTACGTCTTAAAATGCATAACAAACATACTTTGTACAGCAAAAACGTACAGGTTGACAGGTATGGCAATATATAAACTGTAATTTAGAAATAACAAATATTTTAATTAGAAATATTCCAATTTGCATTGATAACAACGTAGTAAAGATTATTTGCAACAAGATTAAACATACATATATAAGACTTAAAACAGAAATAAGAAAAATGGAACGTCAGGATAAATAGGTAAACATATTTACTGTAGAAGGTGGTGCTTGGAGATTGCTATATGTATATGAATGAATTAGAATTTACTTTTATTGTCATTCTTTGTAACCATGCACACAGAATGGAATGTCGATACACCTGACCCGTAAAGATAAACTGTAGCGAGCCGATGCAGCCGCAGCCAAACAGGGCACAGCCATTTTAGTCATTAGGTGAGCAAACCCCCCAATGCCAACCCTTAATGCCGAGCGCCAAGCAGGGAGGCAATGAGTACCAATGTTGTAAGTTTTAGGTATGACTCGGCCGAGGCTTGAACCAGCAACCTCCCAGTCTTGGAGCGGGCGCCCTACCATCTAGGCTACCAAGCTGGTTATATGCAGTATTATTTACTGAGAAAATGGTAAAATAAAAATAGTGAAATGGAAATGAGTCTAATGACAATTAGGGGCAAATAAATTCCCCAAAATACAATATGAACACCCATTTTCCATACAATAATACTAATAACTTAGAAATGAAGTCTATGCACTGCTCCTATTAAATGAAAGCATAAATAGATAGGAAATCATCAATTACTAAAAAAAAGTGCATGCAATAACAAAATTACAGTCTGGCTTGACTTTCTGCTATTTTGCTAATACTATTACAAATTCTAAGTGTCCTTGGGTAAGACACTGAACCCCTAAGACCCCCAATAAGCAGGTTAGCGCCTTACATGGCTGCACGGCCGCTATTGGGAAATGTGAAGCACATTGTAAAGCGCTTTGGGAAGTCATTGACTTGAAAAGCGCTATAGAAATGCAGATCATTTCATTTTTTCATTTCATTTTTGGGCGGTCAAGTATGCATCGTAACAGAATCCTTGGTCTCATTATCACCCTCTGCCATGAGGAAAGAGAATTGCACCCCTCACTCTGCATATGGTGTCGCTTAGCACAAGTAATACGTTACCTACTAACTGTATTAACAATACTCATGAAATAATGTGCAAATTCAGCGATTTTCGAAGAAGAAGATCCAAATATTGTGACGATAGATGAGAAAAAACTCAAACAGTGAATAAATACACTAATTTAATATTTTTTTATTCTTTTATTACTAAGATGGAGGGTGAGGCACTTCCTCACCTGCCTCCCATCATTGCAAAATATGTAATATAATAAACACACGAGGAATGTCAGTTTGAAGAAACATGATAATTGACAAGAGTAGTGCTATTTAAAGTAATGGGTTTGTAATACAAGATTTGAAACCATGTTTTAAAATCTAAACACAAAAGTAGAAAAAAGGGCATCATGTTGATGCCCAATGAGAGTTTAGCACAGAAGTGTTGTTTCTTTTGGAAAACTTTCAGGTTAGCCCAGAGAAAAAAAAACATGTTTTGGTGTTGTGAGAGTAAACACAGCTTATTTGTTCAAGTTTAGGACCAGCTCCTCTTGGAATATTGCATATGTCACTGCATCTTTAGTCATAATTGTATGAGTTATTCAGTACTCACTGTATGATTATTTCAACCATTTTATTAATTTCAGGTGTAATTGGGATTTTCGAATATCAAAGGTCTTGTCCTTGTCATGGCACCTGCCCTTTCCTAAAACTTGGTTCTTCTCACAGTCGGCCGTCTCTCGTATTTAAACACTGTTTGCCATTTTGAGAACGCCCTCATGTCATGCATGCAAAGCTTCATTCACAGGACCAGAATATATTCAGTTTAATTCATTTTTTGTTACATTGTAATGTAAACCTCAACTGAAATTCTCTGCTCCAGTCTTGCGGAACCTGGATGTTGATTTGAGTATGCGGAGGAGAAAAATCTCTCCTCTTACACGTTTCTCATTTATTTTGCATTCAATGCAGTAGTTTGTGAATGGAAGTAGAATTCTAGGGCATGGGCGGAGGTGATGGTTCCTGAGCAATTCTGAGTACTGTAATCATTGTCGTGTGCTCAACGGTATGATGTGATCACTGAAGAAAAAATAGATTGATCAAAATCCCGAAGGGTTGTAACAGGTTCCCACTGAACATCTGACACATAGGACCAGCGTGATTGGCTATTTCACCCGAGACTTATGTTTGGTTGTGATTTGGTCCCCACCAATGTCAAGCTCCTGGTAGAAATACATTAAGGGAATCTAACAGTATAAATATTGCAGAAACAAAAAGTTTTGTACCTGGTAAAAGTTCTTGACTGCCATAAAAAAGTAATAAATCGACTATGGTAAAAATGAGTGCTCCACACAGTGGAGCACTGAATGTGCACTTTGGAAGAATATTTTGTAATGGAGAGAATATTTTGCCTAAGAACATGGAAGATCCAATTCAAGGACAATAGGGATTGAATTGATGTCTTTGTTGTCGTTTATATAATTGTTGTGTAACATTGTATGTAACGAGATTAGATATGGCACTTGGGGGTAAATATGTGATGAAGACTAAACGAAAAGTAAAATAATATACTGTCAGGATAAATGGGCAAAAGTAATTACAAGTTAGTGTTTAGAGACAGGCCTAAGTTATAATAATGCTTAAATGAAATAATAGTGCATCATAACAATAGTGCAATAAGAAAAAAGTGTAATAACACAAAAAAATTCCCAAATAAATCGCAAGATATGTATTTTCTTTCATAGTATATTTTTATACTTTGCGCACTTATTAAGGGTTGTCACGGCCCCCGGGAAGAAACTGTCTCTGAGCCTGTTCGTCCTTGTTTTGAGGGACCTGTAGCGTCTACAAGATAGAAATATGTCAAAGAGGTGGTGGCTGGGAGAGAAGAGTATTTTATAATGTTGATGGCTCTGGTGCAGTAACACAGGCCAGCAATGTCCTCCAGACTGGGAAGAGAGCAGCCAATGAGCTTTTGGGCTGAATTGATTACTCTCTGTATTGTATGTTTTTCCTGTTCCCTGCCGTGCTTCCAGCATTTTACACAGTGAGAAATGTATGTACTATAGAAAAGCAAAGAACACCACATCCGAACAATGAAGATTGGACTTTGAAAATGACTTGGCCATGGTTGACACTGCAAAGGCACTGCCTATGTTTTACGTTTGAGTTTCCAAAGATCAGACAATGCAAAGTACTTCAGGAACTGCTAGCGCTTTTTAATGTGAAAACTTGGCAGCATTAGTTTGATCAGCAAAATATGAAATATAAAAAGCAAGAATTTGGTGACTTTTGATGGAGCATGCTATAGTTTTAAGAAGCCTTTGTTGAAAAACCTGGGTGCAGAAATGTTTGCACTCACCCCGCCCTCGCACACGCCACCACAAATGCCACCCACTCTTAGTCACACACAACTCTAAACCTCTATAACCCCCTCCCCAATGCCCCCACCACCCCGTGCACCCCCTACACGGGGGCACACTATGTGACAGAGGCGGATGGCCTTGGCCACGCTGGACGAAGCCACTGCGCTCGGCCTTGGTGGGACTTCCCGTTCCACTCGCCACATCTTCATGCTGGACTTGCTTCGTTGTTTGGTTCCTTTCACTTAAACTCTGCCTTGCTCTCTCAACCCATCTCTCGCTCTCTCTTTGGACCCCCCTACCCCACTCCCCCGCCCCTTCCCCCATTGCTCATCACGAGTGGTGGCCTCCCACCCACCTGTGGGAGAAGAACAACTGGAGAAGACTCGCTTGGACAGATGTGCTCGGAGGAGAGTGGGAAGAAGGTGGGTGCAAAGTGATGCCCTTGCTGAAAATGGGAGGGGTTGCTGAGGGAAGGGAGTTATAGCGGATGCTACCTGGCATCTCTCATGGTGACACATTTCTGATGATGGTAATGAAAATATGGATTTGGATAACTGTGCACAAGATCTTAGGACTAAAGTTGAAGAATGGAAACTGAAAATTAGATCAAATTAGTGTTTTAACTTAAAAAAAAAAACTTAACTTTGGCAGCACTAATATATATAAAAGTGGGAGCAATGTATTTATTTAAAAAGTCGTGCCCTGACAAAACAAGTCAACTGAAGCAAATTCTGGTTCAATAAACTACTGATCCATTTGTTCATGTTATAAAATGATAGCAAGCAACTCATTGCATCACATCCTCGATCTGAGCCATGCTGTCTGGATTTGAATTGGAATCATACACAATTGCAAAGTTTAAAGTAAAAATTATCCTACCTAGTATACACACCTAATGATCAGTAGTGTCCAGACTACTTCATGGGGCCATTTGTGGCCCATCAACCATTTTTTAATGGGTGTGCAGCAAAAAGAGTTGTTTGTGCATTGCATATCTTTTTATTTCTAGATATCCAAATTAAATATTTGCAATTATGAAAGTGATTAGTTTCCACAAAATACGTTGATTTGAGGGTAGATGGTCAAATTACAGTTACATAAATACATAAACAAATCGCCCGTCTGCTTTTACTTTTTCCCTGTATGTGTTTCTTCAGGGAAAAAAAAGTACTGGAAAACTGGTATAGATCATATTACTAACATCGTGCAAAGCGTAAGGCCGAACTGGTCATTGTTAGGGTTGTTTCTATTTTTCAAATTAAAATGACACGATTTATGGGAACAAGCTATTTTGGCACTTTTTCTTCATACCTGAATTTTTAGACCAACCATGTGTATACATTTTCTTTAATAATCTTAATTATTGACAAATTTTGACTTGCAATGTTTTGATTCATTCTATCATTAGCATTTGTTAAGTAACAAGTCAATACATATGCCTAGCCAGCCCCACCAAATTTTTTTATACACAAATGTTCTCTTTTTTTTGCCTATTGTTCTGTATGCACAGGGTTGGATAATTATCCGTTTACATCCATATTTACACGCATCACAGTTGCAATGAGTCAAAAAACAGTGTTAAAATGGGAGAAATGGGTAATCTTAAAAACGTTTTTCGGGGGTGGGCTGCTTGTTTGTTTTTTTCTTTGTGTGGTGCAATCAGTTGGCCAAGAGTTAACCATTTGACCGTTTGAGCACAAAGACCTCAGCGCCGTCAATAGCGCTCAACAGCGCTGGGACAATGTCCATCTGGCAGCTTCTCTATTATGCGTCAGGGCCGCTGGCATTTGGTCTCGTGAACCCATCATGTACATGCTCGTATACAATCGCTCTCACTGCTATGGCTGAACTTGAAATAACAGCAATCCCTACTCACATTTGCATCGTTTCATATTTGAAATTGTATTGCTAAAATAAAAGTTGCACCCGATTTGTATTTTTAAATGAAGTAAAATATTTATTTTGATGTTCAATTTAGATACTCTAATCCCGGGGTGTCAAAATTACAGACTTGGGGCCACTGAGGTCCCGTCTGACATTTTTCAGCGGGTGTTGGGATACAGTCAAATTGTATTCGATTTCAGAGAGTGGTTTCTATATACAGTACACCTTATTTTTTACCTATTCAATGCCAGCCAAGTGGAATTTCCACATCTTGCTGGTAATGGCAGTAAATGACTTGAAGGGACGATGTGTACTATTACGATGCAGTTGGATTAAGGCAAAATCAAGAACACAAACTATGGAGACTCGAAGTGAGCAAACCGCACTATTTTCCCTTTCTTATTGTGCCAAGGCTTTTGCAAGGTTTTAGGTTTTTAGCTAGATGGCTGACAATTTAGTCAGCCTCCTTTAATTGTGGCTCACATTTTGTCAAATAAATGCGTATTTCTCATCCTACAAGTATTTTAAAAAAATCGTGTTTGTCCGATAGTTCAAGTATTCTAGCTTATTATTTTAATCAATATTGTTTTTTGTTTTTTTTTAAGTATGAAGTTTTTCATGTTCACTTCCTGTTTACTGATTCTCTAACCACCTAGGTCTTTGGGGCACCACTTCCTGTGGTGTGTCTTGGAAAGGTACAGCCTAGGGGTGCCCATCCCTCTCATGTTTTTGGGTAGGGTTTTACTACAGGAAACAGATGGTACTGGTTTTCATGGTTACCAGCTGCAGAAGAATGCTCCTGATTTGACTAAGATACAACACCTTCATTGTTTGGGCGCTGTTGGTTTTCGGTGTAGAGCGTCTTCCCTGTAGAGATTTTAAAAACATGCCATAAATAAGAAAACGGGAAAGTTTATTTGCTTGGGTGGTTATATTTTCATACAGTATATTTAATTTCATAGTCCTTTCCTTAATAGTTTTCAATGGACTGTAAATTAAAAGTTTCTCTTTCTCACATTGGCTGAACATGTTTTTTGAAAAGCTACTATCTTGGCGAATGTTTACCATGACGAGGCAATAAATAATAAACACTTTCCCTTTAAATATCATACAATTTCCATTATTTTTCAGACAATTGTGAAATTATGTAAATTATGAGATAGTTTACTTGGAAAGCTTTGTTTATAAGAATTGAAAACAAAAAAAAGTATTTAGTTTGCCTGGTACATGATTTTCCTGATATTATTATTACCTCTTATAAGCATCATTTTTGCATCACATCTCCAAAGTTATCTAAATCCCAGGAGTCAAACGAACTTAATCGGAAACACGATCTGCCTTTTTTTCTTACTTCAAGAATATTGTATTCCTACAAAAAATGCAATGGTCAACCTCAGACATTTTTGTGGACTGGACATACTGTAGGAGAGTCGGCTACTGTAATTGCGTGCTGGTGTGTTTGTGAATATCAGTTGATCCTGGGCGAACATTTGCCCTCCTCAGCATTCCTGGGATGTGATGAGTCCAGCATTCAACAGGGACAACCTGTTATCCACTCATTCACTTCCCACAGATGGCCGGCCATTGTCCGGCGGCCAGCTAGCCCTGCACCACACGCACATGCACGTGTACACACGCGCACAAATTCTTGCAAACGGTGAGATGAACCAGTCTGGCGCAAAGGGGTTAATTTGATGTGCTTTTTCTGCAAATGATGGTAAATGTAAAAACTAAATTTCCACATTTTTAAATATAGTTGGGATTTATTTTGTATGCAAATAAACTGAATGATTATTTTTTATATCATCTACAGATTTCCTTTTTCTTCTGCTATCTAGTCGATGGATTTATCACTGGCAAGCCAAGGATATTTTAGTAAGTTTTGGCTATTTTAATGACAATACTCTAACCAAAACCAGTGTCAACATCCCTGGCCTGGTTGATCTTACATAGGGGGCATTCGATTTGGGGCAAATTACCTGCCATTTTTGTGTTATGACAAAATACCTCAAATAGAGGATATGTGATATAGGTAAGATTTCAAACTACATTCAAAAAGAAGCATCCCCTAGTACAGACCTGGGCACTCCGGTCCTGGAGGGCCGCATGTTCTGCATGATTTTTGAGGTTTCTCTGATCCAATACAGGTGATTCCAATCACCAGTATCGTTAACGAGCACTTACTAGCTTGCTAACGAGGTTATAATTTGTATCACCTGAGTTAAAAAAGAGCAAACTTCAAAATCTGGCAGGACGTGCGGCCCTCCAGGACCGGAGTGCCCAGGTCTGCCCTAGTATTTAAAAATAATCATTAAATAATATCGAAAGGGACACTGTGTAATATTTGACCACTGAATGTCACTGTATTGTGTAGAAAAGGGGTCTCCAACATTTTTCAAGCTGATAACTACTTTTTCTTAATGATTGGCGCAAAAGTAACCGAGTTAATTTTTGGAAGTAGGGTTAAACAGGCTCAGTCAGCAAATAAAAAAAACGTTTTTAGAAAATCTCAATAACCCAGCACTGATGAGCTATTTTCAGAACAGGTTTGCAGGTTACCTCAGTTGTCCCTAAGGGGCGCTGTAGTGCCTGCGGGCACCACGTTGGGAACCCCTGGTGTAGTGCGACCGTAAACAAGTGCTAAAAAGTACAAGGAAGAGTACATTTTTCTTTTCAATTTTTTTCCCAAGCCTTTCACAAAGTTTTGGGTTTTGAGGAGTAGCAGCAAGATACCGTACAATATAGTCAGTTCCCTCTTGGTGAGGCTCATGTTATGTAAAATAAATACACATTTCTTGATCTATGAATATTTTAAAAAACTACATTTTTTCATGTATATTTCCTTAAATTATTCATATCAAAATTGTTCTTTTTCCTGAATAATGAAATTTTGTTTGACTCTGGGAGATGGTACATAATACACAATGTCCCTTTAAGTATGGTACGTAAGACAAATTGTATATGAGAAAGACTACTTCTTTTTAAACATAAGGTAATCACCCTTTTATTTGATAAATTCACAATTACCGCGGGAACGCCCCTCTGCAGAAAATAAAATCGCAAAATAATTGCTCATTTTGCCAGATAACTTTCCCTGTTGTAGTTTTTCTTCATGAATTAATGGTAATTAGTAATTTGAATACATATTAATGATAATAGTAAGCAGTCTGTTTTAAAATGGCTTAAACGTTTTAAGTAGTTTACTCAAAAATAAACCAATACAGTTAAACAAGGAAACTAATACTTGAAAGGAGCAAATTTGTCTACTAGTGGGGGATACAATTTTTAGTTAATGCATACTGTATATCTTGATTTTCTCATTCAGTGTACAGAAGACTTGTCATACTAATAAATGTAATTTATATTTTTGTTATAAAATTCACAACCATTAAATGAAGCTTCTGATTTTTGTGAAAATTTACACTGTTGAGTGTCTTTTGCTAGGCTTAATGTGAAGGCATTCCAAAAACTACCAACAAAATCAATAAACATCTGCTTTTCTTATGCTCTGTGCCGGCCAAATTGGGTACTGCTGCTCCTGACCACTGGCCACTCCAAGCTGCCAAATACAATCTTCTATCGACCTGGCAACGCTAGGCTATTATGCTTATTATCTTTAAAGTGTAGTTAAAGTAATGATAACTATCTACTGTATTTAGTTTTATTAGTTACAGTCTCTCATGTTAAGTATATTTAGTCTTTTTCACTTAAAAAAAACAAGGTAAAATGCAATAAAGTGAGAAATAATACTTACAAGGAGCAAAATATTGTGCGAGTGGAACATGAAGTTATTTTTGGAGAACAAACCATGTGTAGTTATTTATTTGTTTGTTTGTTTGATTGTTTGTTTGTTTGTTTGTTTGCAGTGAACACGCAAAAGTTGTATTCACAATACCCTCATTTCTGCCCAGGTTTAAAAAGCGATTGAAGAATGGGTGACTGGAGCTTTCTAGGGCGACTGCTGGAGAATGCTCAGGAACATTCCACTGTGATAGGAAAGGTAACCCACTGTCATTGCTCAAGATTGTCCTAACATTCAATTGTACTCTCATCCCTTGTAAGTCACACTTAGAGGTAAGGTTGGGCCTAGAGAAATTAAGGCTGACTCAGGCTTCGCGCCTATGAAAGCCAAACCCAGCCCAAGCCCAACCAATTTACTTGATTTGCAAGACTTAGCCTGAAGCAAACCCGAAATTATATTATATTTCTGAGGAGGCAGGAGAAGATGTTTTTCATGATATCAAATTAAGGTCTGTTTTTTTTGTGACGAAATCTACTTCAAACAAGACTGGATAAACATTTTCATCTTTGCAAAGGTTACATTACCTGAGAGTTTTCCATCATTGATGAATTTTTTTTGAAGAGTTGAAAAGAAAATCTTAATGTTGCCCGTCATTTTTCCGAGTTGAAAATTGGGACTTTAACCACAGCAGCAGTATGTTCTTAAAGCCCAAATGTGCCGGAAGAACATGGCGCCAATTTACATGGCGGTTATAAAGTAATACAAATTTCTTGACCCATGATTTAAAAAAAAATAGAAATTAACATCGGTTTGAAAGTATTCAAATCAATGCTATTTTTTTTAATAGATGGAAGTTTTTTCGTACCACTAGGACGCACTAAATGTTACATTCTGTCCCTTTAAAACAGCAATAGAAAAAAAGTTTCCAACATAGTGCATGAAAAGATTGAATGACCAGCAACATCAAAATATGTTCCCTTTAATGCTAATTTAGCTGCATTTCTAATGGAAACTAAAACAGTTCACTCAGTAGCTTTTGGAACAGTCTCACATGCACGCATAGTAAATGAAGAGATGTATACATTTCAAATCAGCTCAAATATTGTTCTCGATTGTTCTCAGCTCAGGGATGCTGCTGAATTTCCCTTCGGGGATGAACAAAGTATCTATCTATCTATCTATCTATCTATCTATCTATCTATCTATCTATCTATCTATCTATCTATCTATCTATCTATCTATCTATCTATCTATCTATCTATCTATCTATCTATCTATCTATCTATCTATCTATCTATCTATCTATCTATCTATCTATCTATCTATCTATCTATCTATCTATCTATCTATCTATCTATCTATCTATCTATCTAATTTACTTTCAGCTGAAAAACCTTACTCACTGAACCCAAACAATCAACATTATGCATGATGGGGGCAAAATATTTTCTATATAGCATTCATATCCACAAATATATCATTCCATCCATCTATTACTTGCACCGCTTATCCTCAGTAGGGTCGCGGGGGGTGCTGGAGCCCATCCCAGCTATCTTCGGGCAGTGGACAGGGGACACCCTGAACTGGCCAGTCGCAGGGCACACAGGGGCAGACAATTCGCTCGTTCATTCACACTTAGGGACAATTTGGACGGGCTAATTAACCTGACATGCATGTTTTTGGAATGAGGAAACCGGAGTGCCCGGAGGAAGCCCACGCAAGCACGGGGAGAACATGCAAACTCCACTCAGGAAGGTTCGATCTCATGACCTCAGAACTGTGCCCCACATGCGCTAACCACTGCGCTGCCATGCTGCCCACAAATATATATTCAATAAAAAGAGATATTCCAAACTATTCTTCGTATTAGCTTAATAATAGGATACTTAATACTCTCTGACTAAACTTTACCCCTTTTTTTTCTGCGGGTGTCCACTCGCCTTTGCAGGGCGTTACAGGCATCTACTGTTAAGGAGTGTAATTGTCCCTCAGTTATTTCTTTTCTTAGCATTATTAAGGCCAAGTTAGAGGCCAGCTACCCACCTAAGTCAGGTCTGCGCCCAAATTTGGGGTCCCGAAGAAGAGTCTATTGCGGCACTGTAAGAGAGAGGGAGGCAGAGAGACAAAAAAGAAAAATGTCAGGTGGATTACAATTAAAAAAGGCAGCAAGAGAGAAGCCCGGTCTTATGAAATACTATTCGAAACGTCTTACCAATGCCAAGTTGAGAGTACTTGCAATTTTTGACGTAGCTTTTGAACCTGGCGTTTGTTTTTGTGGCAGCTTTATAGCATGGTTTTTGTTGGCCGTGCAGTGTATGTATGCATGCCAACCCTCGTTTTCTATCATCAGTAAAAGTTCGGCTTGCAATAATTCTGAGTTTTAGTGTTGCTAGTTTAACTTGATTATAAAGAAAACAAAATTGCTGCTGTCAGTCAGCCGACAGTAGGACGTTTCGTGAGGGTAGGACGTTTCAGCAGGACATCGACCCGACCCGGACGTAATGATTGATATCTTGAATTTTGGCTTGAGCTCACGCTTAAGATCCTACCTCTAAGCCAGACCCGAGGCTTCCTATCTTAAAACCTCATGTCCCCCCCTAAGGTTTGGCTGACGGTCCTCTTCATCTTCCGGATACTGGTGCTGGGCGCAGCAGCCGAAGAAGTTTGGGGCGACGAGCAGTCCGACTTCACTTGCAACACGCAGCAACCGGGTTGCGAGAACGTTTGCTACGACGAGGCGTTCCCTATCTCCCACATGCGCTTCTGGGTGCTGCAGATCATCTTCGTGTCCACGCCGACCCTGATCTACCTGGGACACGTGTTGCACATTGTGCGTATGGAGGAGAAGAGAAGGGAACGGGAGGACGAGAACAGAAAGTTGGGCCGGCACCCGGAGGACCATGACCCCCTCTACCACAACAGGGACGGTGGGGTCACCTGGAAGAAGGAGAAGCCGCCGATCCGGGACGAGCACGGAAAGATCCGGATTCGCGGTGCCCTATTGAGGACCTACATCTTCAATATTATTTTCAAGACCCTGTTTGAGGTGGGCTTTATCCTGGGACAGTACTTCCTCTATGGCTTTCACTTGAGGCCGCTATATAAATGCCACCGCTGGCCTTGTCCCAACACAGTGGACTGCTTCATCTCCAGGTTGGTACCTCTTAACTATAAGGACCTTTGTCTCGTGTACAATTTCCCGTCTGAATTTTCTTCACTACCTGCTAATAATGGCTACAGACATTTTGGGTGACAGTGAATGAGTTATGATTACATTTGTCTGTCAGTCACTCATCAGATTTTTGATTATTGTTTAGCTAACATCGCAACATCATAGTCACCTAGTTATTAATAACAGTAAAGATTTGACGACAATTTGTTTAAGTATCCGGTGGTTGCACACTTGTTATGATCTGCCATATCTGATAGTTTTGTTCATATTTTATCTAAGATTCTATTTATCGATCTAGCTATCCTGGTCATATCCATATCCATGACCAACAGCAAGACAAACACACAAAAACAAAGAAAAGAAAAAAGTAGCAAAAAACACAAAAAACTTGACCATGGCCAACCCAAAGGTCCAAACACCGAAACAAGTTTAGCACCTCGGCACCCAAGTTGGTCATGCTTTCGTCCCTCCAGATGAACCGGGACACAAGAAAGCGGCCATGTCACTTGGGTCAGGGTGACAACAACACACTCTTTTGTTCAACAGCAGGGCCTGACAGATTTCACTGATTTCATCATACAGGTGCCCTGCCCATCCCTTAGAATGCGTCCAAACATCCCACTGTCCTTTCACAGCACCTCTCCACTCATTCCTATGACCAACAGGAGCGCTAGCTTTTTGCATTTCGACCTCTTTCCTCCAGTGCACTCATAACACCATCCATCCACGTCAATCCCTGCGTTCCTCTTGGTCTCCTTCCATTTACTTCTGCTCTGTAGATCCTCTTCAACATTCCATCCTCTCCATGTGTCCAAACCAACCGAGAACTCTCTCATTCATAGGTTTGCTCAGTTCCACTACTACTCCAGTTCAGTCTCTCACAATTTCACTTCTCAATCTATCCAATCTTGTCACTCCTAACATACCCCTCAAACACTTTATCTCAAAAACATTTAATTTCCTTCTCAAATCTGCGTTCAGGCTCCAAGTCTTTGCACCACACAACACAGTCGGCACAATCACACTCTCATACAGTCCCCTCTTAACACCCATACTCATACTCTTGTTGCTCATCACTCTCCTCAGAGCACCCAAAACCTTGCTTCTTTGATTCACTCCGCTCAATACCTTGCACTCCATTCCACCAACTGCAGCCACATCACAACCCAAGTACCTAAAGCTTTCAACTTCTTCCAGCACCTGTCCATTCAACCTTATGTCCAACGCCATGCCCATTCCATCATGTGAACACTTCATCCCCAACATTCACACGTAACTTACGCCTTAAAAAGATTACTATACTTTAAGATGAATATATTTTAAAATCTGTTTCATTGTCAGACCTGCCATCCACAATATGAGCTCATTTATATCATTTAGGTAGTATTTTTCTTGTTTTACTGTATTTTTTTAAAAACATTTTTTTCTTCTAGTTGTTATCAAATCAACCAATACTATGCCGTAATTTCCTTTTTACTAAAATAAAATAATACCTAAAGTGAGCAAAATGATGTTGATGAATTTTTCTCATTTGAAGATTAGTCTAGTTATTTGCATTATGTGCCATGATTGATATCTTTAAAGGGACATGGTGTATTATTTAGCACCTCCTAGTGGTAAAAGAAACCTCGATCATTAAATAAAAAATATTTTATAAAAGACACTCTCATATAAACATGCATTTCTTTTAATGGTCAAGAAATTTGTATTTATTTTACATAACACGTGGCTCAACTAGAGAGAACTGGCATGATTGTCTGTCATTTTGCCGCTATGGGTATCCCCAAAGACCAAAAACCTTGTGAAATGCGGTTTAATCACTTTAAGTCTCCATAGTTTGTATTCTTCCCTGTACTTTGTAGCACTCGTTTTTAGGTTACACTACACAATACAGTGACATCTAATGGTCAAATATTACACAGTGTTGGTAGGGGTTTGCTCCCCTACATGAAACAGGATACCAGTAGAAGCCTCCTGACCTGACTCAGATACAGTACCTTCCGTATCTGGTCACGTTTCTTGTTGGTGTAAAGTGTTCTCCCACTCTTCAGAAATGATACCAGATCCTAAATCACTGGGGGAAAAGTATTTTGTTCTAAAATTCTGAGTATCACATCGCATCATGCGCATTGCATTACTTATAGCGTTCATATTTTTGTTAAAAAAAAACTTTGAGGCACTGATTTCATGTTTTTTGCTTTTATGACCTATTAAAAGCTTTTTGTCTGGTAAATGACTTTGCATGTCATAAATCATGGTATATATGTTCAGGTTATTTATGTATTTGAATGAGTGAATAAACAATTTACCACTCTTTAATGTCAAAATGTTGGCATGTACACAACTGCCATGTTGGTTTAACAGATTCAGTTACTGTGCCTTGATCACCGCTCTTCACTCTGTGTTGACACAGACCGACTGAAAAAACGATATTCATCATCTTCATGCTGGCGGTGGCTTGCGTTTCCTTGGTCCTCAACCTTCTGGAGATCTATCATCTGGGCTGGAAGAAAGTCAAGCAGAGCGTCGCCAACGAGTTTGTGGCTGACAACGAGTCTCTGCTGCTGAACGCCGTGCAAGCCGGCGACACCAAGACGATCCCTGAGGAGGTCAGTTTGCCGACGCTTGACTGTTTGCCCGCCTATGCCAGCGTGAGCGTGCCCGGGGGCAGCGTGGCCGGGGGCAGCACGGCAGAGGGTGGGACCAACACCCCGGCTGATGTCATCTCTCTGAGTCCTGAGGCGGCTACCGGTTCCATCAAGATGGACCGCGCCTTGTTTCACCCAGATGACCTTTTGCTCCAGTCGCTGCCTGCTTCCTATTACGGCGGCGTACACAGACAGCTGACGGAAGAGCGGCAGAACTGGAGCAACATGGCTATGGAGCTGCAGGGCGCTGATGGGAAAAACTCCCCCAGTTCTAACCCCCCTCCCTCGCCCCGAATGTCCTCCTCGTCCTCCCATCCGGAGGACGGCGCGATACCCTCTGCGCCGGAGTCGCAAAACTCCACCTTTCCCACGCTCCCTTGCCACGCTCGCCTTTATCTTCTGTCGCTGGAGGAGGCGCTGGCGAGCCAAGCCAAAGCGATACCAGGGGACGACTTCACCGTGGTTACCAAGGCAGAGATGCATCAACCCCCCGACATGCAAAAGCCCAGACGGGTGAGCGAGTGCAGTAGTGCTAGGGCCAGGCCCGACGATTTGGCTGTGTAACCAAAGTGACTTGGACTGCAATAATCTGGATACAGATCAACAAAGGTGCTCATCAGTTATCAGCAGCAATAACTCAAGCACAAGTTTAGGTTTGACTAGTTGTAAATTTTATGCTCGCATTGAAACCGACCCCATAAAGCTGCTTTAAAATAGCCACATAATAGGAGAAATGAAGAAAACGTGTACACAAACCTTTGAAAGCAGGTCACCCTTTATACTTCTTGGCTTGTGCAATCATAAGAGCTTGCAAAGTAACACAGCCGAGTATGCTGTGCTGTGCATTGAAAAATCAATTTCACAAATAAGACCAAAATTCAGTTTGCCCCATTGATTTCTTTGTTCCTGTATAAGCCACACCCCCTCCCCATGTGCAGCCTATCATATGCTACTGGTGACACATAACCAAATATGCGCTCATAAACTGAACCCTTCATTTCAGTACTTTATTTTACAGTTGTGAATACAGCTTAGATATGATTATATATGGTAGGGAGAATATCAGAATGTCAGTACGGAGAAATTCAGCGACCTCGTACTCTGTGCTTGAGACAGTGCCACCGTGACTGTATTCAGTTGTATTTTGTCGGTACATAGAAACACTCCCACCCATTTCGAGGATTAAAGTCAGCATTATGATCCTGGCAGATTGAGTGTTGAATGTTACTTTTTGTTAAGGACGAATCGTCAAAGAGAAGAAGACATGATAATTCACGATCTGCTTTTAGAAAGTAAGAGTAACGCAAGTAATTTTAACGCCAATTGAGTTACAAAATATATCAATAACGCGTTACAGTACTCGTTACTGAGAAACGTAGTTGCGTTCCAGGCATGTAGCGGGGGGTCACTCGATCCTTGAAAATAACCACTGAGAAGAATCTGCAATTTTGTTGAGACCTGCACTGATAGTTAAAATATTCTCCATTGGCCCTGTGGAAGTCAGTTGCATAATAGTTGTGCACTATTCCTGAATGATAATCCAAAAATGAAAATGTAAAAAGCAAGCTAATTGGCTTTTGTAACTGAGGAATCAAAGTTACAAAATAAAAGGGGAGCCTTTTAACATAAATTTGCTGATATTCAAATATTGATATCTGTTACATTACCAAAAACAAAAAAAGCTCCTCTAGAAACTGCTGCAGCTTAAACAAAGTAGCCTCCAGCTAACGGTTGTCAAGGGTTATTTACTTAATTACACCGGAAATTAAATTTACTCAACTATATTTTACCAACTGGTTGCATGAACTACAATTATCTGCAGCCAGATAGATATTTTAAGTCCTTAATAACGTGTTTGGATCTACACATTTTAAATAGACTGCCTACTTGAAATATCTATATGGATACATGCGATATACATGTGAATAGTTTATCAACTATATGTGCAACCACGAGTTTAAACACATCATTTTGACTAATTTGGGGTTGGTCGTTTGAGTTCAGAAGAAAAATACTCTGCTTCCCATCCTTTTACCGGGACGTTAGAGGCAAGGGTTGCTGATATCCAAGTTGCCCAGGCTTAGCTGAGAACCAATCACGGTGCACATATACTTTCTGAAGTAGAGTCATGATTGCTCATTGGATGAAACCTTAACAATATTAACGTCATCATCCCTAAACAGCAGTATCGAAGGGGGAAAACTCAATATTTGTAGTTAGTGTTTGAAATGCAGTTTATTTTCCCGTGGTACTTGACCTGGAACCTTCCCGTCATGCAAACTTACCATACACACATTCATAGAGAAGTTAAAATGTATCATTACTTTAACTTGACGTGATGATGATGACGATGGGACTACTTTGTAACCTAGTGTGCTTACAGGCAGCAGTATGGCAATGTCTATACATTTGTCTTTTGTGTCTTTGGTGGGAGAGACACAGACAGGTTTGCACTTTTGTTTCTTTTTATAGATCACAATGGAGCTGGACGGCCCGACTTGGGTGTTTCAGATTTGTGTGTACGTGTTCTTTACTATTGTTTCAGTGTTGACACCAACACATCTCTGCTGTTACTTCAGGGTCAAATATAAATATCTATACAGTATAAATAAGGAGTAAAGACTAGTTACACAGCAATTTTATATATATATATATATATATATATATATATATATATATATAAAATATTATTTCATATTATCAGTCTTTCTTTTCAAATGTTCTTGGTTCATTTGCAGATTTTTCACTATTTCACTCTAGGGGGATGTTGTTACCAAACAGAAACCTTTCTAAAGGTTAAGAAAAAGAAGACAACAAGTATATATTTAACATTAACGAATTTGACCGAGCCTTGCCGAACCCAAATGGACTATTTCAGTTGGAGTACTTGTTGTACATCTTCTTTCTGATGCTTGTGTTTGCAGTGTGTTACAGAACTGACCCTAACTGTTCTGTATAGGACGAGTTTCATTTTGTAGCATAGATTTAGATTATCATTGTGACTTTAAGGTTTTCCTGGGATTGGGGGGTGGCCGGGCCAGGGATATTTTTATTTGATTTCATTTCATTTTTTTACCAGATATCCAATGTGATTTTTTTTTAAATCTCCTGTCCCTCTCGCAAATTCCTGCCTGTCTCACACAGTTTCATTTGCAACACTGTATAAGGACACGAGCTATCTCGTTGGCTAAATAGCAAGCTAGCTAACTCTCTTTAAGTATATGACCAGTGTGGAGTGTGATGTGACGCTGTGTCCTCTCCAGCAGTGATTAAAACCAGAAGATTTTGTTGTTCCAGCACTTTGAAAAACTTCAATTCAACCCCTAAAAAAGACATCATGTTTTGTCTCTAAACCGGGCTCATTTTACTAAATGTTAGCGAGCTGTTTTTCTAACCTTTAATAAAGGATTGCACATTGACTTTTAGCCCGCTATATTTAGGGTATGACGCTAATACAAACACAAAGAATTGTCTTAATAGAATTTAGAAATGAAATTAGCAACGATGGAAAAATTCATCTAAAGTGACTGTTCTTATTTTGTTATTATGTCTATGGATCGAAAGACTTAGCTTGAACACATGTGCCTGTGACACTTCTATGGCAAAAAAAACCCCAAAACTGTTAGATGGGAAAACCCCGCTTTTAATCCACACTGTGTGTGCTTTTGTGTTTGTGTGAGTGAGTGAGAGAATGTCTTTCTATATAATTTTTTTCTGTTGAAAAGCATGTTGATGTAAATGTCCATTTACCTCATATGTTGGGAAAAAAGTGCTACTCAATAAACTTATTTTGTACCAGTGGCCGCCTGCTTCATTTGTTAGTGGTTTACATTACACATGGATAAAACGGTTGTGGGTGTGTGAGTGCAGAGCCATGCTGAGTCCAGCACTTCCTTTATTGTGAGTGAAAGTCACAGGGATTTTAATTGAACAAAAAGTGTAGAGGGAGTGAAAGGGACTTGAATGCTTGCTAATGCCAGCATCACCTCTGGACTCTTATAGGCTGCACCTAAACTGAATGTTGAGCTCAATTTTTATGTTTGACCGACATACCAGTGTTAAGATTCTTCATATTTAATTTGTTTCACACAATATTTGGGACTCTCAGACATTTCTAGGTACCGGTAAATTGTAATCCGAAGTAGTCTTTCAACAGTTATTTTCAGAAATATGAAAAAGTGCCTTGAATGTCCTCTTCACAGTGTGTTTTCTAAGGCTTTTGACCAATCACTTTTCTTCAATGCAATATTGTATTTGTTCAGAATAAGATCCAGAAAGGAGGTTTAATTACTGGCAGATGTTAGCATTAGCTGGTAACAAGCACATATTGACCAAAGTTCTGAGCCTCGTGGCCCTAATTCCCCAAAAAGGTTTTGCCTGCCCCCAGTATTCCACACAGTGACATTTGTAGTCATAACACCTTATATTTTGGTATCAAGTAAAGCACATTGGGATACACCTGCTAGACTTTTGATTTGAAGCAAGACGTGGAGTTCCACTACATTAAGAACAGATCAGCATGATTTCAAGTGCTTCTTCTTTCATGCCTTTCTCGTGATTGCTCTCGAGATTACCAAACTTTAACACGTTTTAATTATGAGTGACAAATTTACTGTACACAAACTCTAACATAAAAAAAGTAAAACCCTAACAATTTTAATATATTAATTTGGCCTCGGTATAGAAACTGTATAACGGCAAGTTTCAACATCATAGTTTGATGAATAAGCCATTTTGAATTTTCGAGTAAAAAGATTCCACTTAATATACGTATATATTATTTCAAAACTTGCACCTAATGTTATATTTCCAATTGACACTGGACAGGTAATCAGTTCAAAGTCATAAAACTGTATGATTTAGAAAAGGCTTGTACATTCAGTTTTATTTCATCAATGATGGTACCATTACTTACACATTTCAAATGTAATAATTGTTTCATTTAAATTAGGTGGGGGAAAAAAAACATTCAAGCAAATGAGATTAACCAGTCAATAAACCTACCCTTTTTGAATCATTAGAAGTACCAATGAGAACTGGTCATAAAGAAACAATCAATAATCAGTAACACTTTATTCACATTTCCTGCTAGTAAAAATACAGTTCAAATGATCTAATCAAGACATCCCATCATCTCATTAGTAATCTGCTCAGCAAAAGGGGCCATTCTAGACACAGACAAGGTAAAAGCAGATTCGTACTTATAGTACGTTGGACCTTTGAACAAATAAACACCGTCCTTTCCACATAAACCAGCATCAATGCCAGAAATGGGCAAGGGGAAATCCCTTGTCACGACTCTCGGTGTGGCCGACAAGTCGATGTCAGAAATCTTACCCCCTGAAAATAATAAATTAAACGTTATTTGATTAGCATACATGCGTTCGATTTAACAGATTTACCTTGGATTATGTGAACAGTGTTTTGACCGTCACACAGAAAAGCTGCATCCACGTGGCCCTCGATGCCCAACTCTTCCTTAATGGATTTCGGGTAGCCTTCGATGAGTGTGTTATGTGCATCCGTTTTATAGATATAGACTTGATCGCCCTGCATGGGAAGAATTTCAATTTCGTCACTGTAAAACTAGCAAATACACTTTTTGTAATAGTGGTGTCAAGTGTGTGTGGTCATCTATGGTGTTCAGCCAATTAGTTTCCCATTAAAAATATCTTTAGGTCGACCCACCTAAGTTCTGGTGATGAATTAAAACCTTACACATTGCATACCCATATTTGTACTTTAGGAAGCAGGTTAAGAATGATTTAGTTTGCAATTTTATTTAAATACGAACATTATATAGTTTTTTATCCGGAATAAATGGTAAAAGACAGCAGGTATTAACAGTATTATCTACTATTGAGTAGAAACAGCTTTAAAAAAATAAAATAAATTAAAAAGATTACGCACAGATACCATAACTGGTATCGGTAATTGCCTACTACAACCAGTTGCAATTCTGATGATCAATGCATTTAAAAATTTAAACTAACCATATACAAAGCTATTTGGAAAGAAAAAGACTTTGGCATATTTGGAGATTTACAGTAAAAAGGCCTTTGTGCATTTTGTTATTTTCTGTTTATTATCTAAATGGAACATTTTTGGAATCCTCTGCTCAAATTATACAAAGAAAAATGGTTTTGGTCCAAATGTTTTAAAATTAGTTTAGCGAAGGCTGAAGCAAGGCAGCCGTTAAAAGTAGAATGTGTTTGACCTGTAATCCTTGTGTTCAATCCAGCGCATACCCTGCAACCTTGCAAACAGTGCAATGACCTCTAAAATACAGAGTCCAACAGACTATTGAACATCTGGGAGAAGATTCTTTTGGTCAGTGTCAACAGTTTAGGCCTACCTTCATCATGTAGAGTTTGTCTGCATACGAGAACACTGCATCCACCCCGTTGATTAGCTCCTTCCATGTTCTGGTGATGAAAAATGCATGAAGACCATCACGGCGGCTGTCCAGGCGCATATAGAGTGGTCCTTAAAAGGAGATTTTTTTAAATAAAGTTTCAACTTCACATCTATTGTCAAGTGAAAGCAACGTTACCGGCAAAAAAATATTTTCTTCCTTCATCGTCCGTTGTGAAGGCGTCGATCTTGACGTCACTACACTTGGGAATTTCAAAATCCCCTCCGTGGCCTGCAAACACCCGCACACAGAATTAGAACAGAAAATTTTATCACAACACCTTTAATAAACTCACCAAAATTGGGACATTTCATAAAGTAATCACGCGCGTCTTTTGGGTATTGGCCGCTCACTTCTCCAGTGACTGGGTGAAACCTGGTGAAGTTGTGATCATGGAAGCAATAGTAGTGCTCCAGCCAGCGCAAAGCGGATGTGCATATGGGCAGGTGGGACCATGTCTTGGTTTTGACGAGCTTAGTGTCGATATCATAGACATGAACATCATGGCCTGCCAAAGCAAGGAGGGCATTTCAATTTTCCACTCACGTCAGGTTAAGGGTTGAAGCTGACGTAGGTATTATGCAACAGCATTAACATCTTTTACTCTCCAGTTAAAACATCCTACCCTTGAAAAACAGAACTGAGTTGGCCACACACTCTCCCTTTGGACATTCTGCAGCTGCATCAAGATGAGAAGGGATCCCAGGAAAGTCTTCCTGAATTGATTTTGGATACCCACTTTCCAGAGTTTGATTATAGTAGCTAAACACCTTGTCATCCTAAAAATGAAAAACAAATCACACGCAAAAAAAGTTGGCGGATCATTTGCCACTCGAATATTTCATAATTATGAAAAAAAAAAAAAAAAAAAAGAATATTCCCCTGCTCACCATTTTTTTTGTCTAACTAGGCTTTTTGCAATGTTCTGCTTTGAAATGAATTAATAAGAAATGAGGAAGAAGCCTGCTAAGAAAAATCAACTACATTTTTAAGAACTCAGCTGTGCCCGCTCATTTGGCGCCAACCGCTGCGGGTTCTGATTCCCTCCCAGTCACTATTTGAACACAGTCCTTTGTCCCCTGTTGTCAGTCCGTCAGCGAACCTCAGTGTATACTAGGCAAGCCTTTTTTGACCCTGACTCCCACCTGTCCCATTTTTGCTCAGGTTCGTCTCCGGCTACGACCTGTTTTGGTCCTGACCACGTCTGCTCTCCAGTCCCGGCTTACGACCTCTTTTGTCCCCAACTAAGTCTACTCTCCCGTTCTGGCTTACGACTCGTTTTCGACCCCGCCTTGCTCTCCCAGTCCCGACTACCGACCAGTTTTTCCATCCCTGACACCGCCATCGCTCGCTACGGAAGATCCACTTCAGTGTTCGGATCACAATCCGAGTACGAGAGAGACTTGCTTCCCGCGTCCAGTGAACACTGGATCGTGGGTGCAGCCCTTCCTCTTTCCTTCAATAAAACTTGTGGTAAATGCGACGCAATTGGGTCCTGACAAGAAAAACAATTTAAGACTGATGTTTTACATTTCCCAGACAGTATTTTTTTAATCATTGTACTAAAAAAATAACTCCCTAATTATATAGCATCAGAATTAAAAAATAATAATATTGAAGATTGCTCTAGTATAGTAGTATTTTTTAATAAAACTGGCAAGAAATACTTCAGTCAATTGTGTCATATTTTACTTTTAGTTTAAAATAACTAATCTTCATTTTTCTAGACAGCCAAAATTTTGTTCATACCAAGAAGAAAAATATGTGGTCGTGGTCGTCCTTGTTGTCTGGGTTGTGCATGCGAAAGGCGGCGTCAACGTGACCGATTTGATGATCGTCGTCCAGTTCCTTGAATAACCCATTGGAGAGCTGAGCTGGACCGTGGAAACCTTTCCACAGGTGTGCACCTGCAAAAAAAAATAAAAATGAGAAAAGCAGTTTTATGAAGAGAAAATAATGGTGTTCAGATCAACTTAAATTCACTGTACCTTTAAAGAAGATGGTATTTCCCTTTTCATCTGGAGTAATAGCATCAAACTCGAGCCCATCACATCTGTCTGGCAAAGATGCATCCTTCACCTCATCTTTAACAAAGCAAAAATATTGAAATGCTGCATGAGGTCCTCAAGAAACCTAAGGGGTGAAGTTACATTGCGTGTGCCCTCAGAGAGCGCAACCATTTTTTTTACTGTACTTAAATGGCACACAAAAGTTGAGCCATTTAAATTGGCCAAGATGGAGGTCAGAGTACAAAGTCTTTTCAATTCGAGGCAGAGGTTGATGAGATTGATGCTTTGGAATTTGAGATTTTACAGAATGTTCTAGAAGATTACCTTAAAAGGGTAAAATAAAGGGACATAAATCTGTACATGACAGTGGATGAAGTGGGCATTAAACAAAATAAACCGATTTTATTGTTGTAAAGGTTCAGCAATTTTCGGAATACTAAAAATTGTACTGTATCTTACATAACATGAGCCTCACCTAGGGGGGCGGACATTGCCATCCATTTTGTGGCTAGGAATACCCAAAATGAAAAAGCCTTGCTAAAAGCAGGAGAAAAAAAGCCTGTATTTTATAGTCTTCCTTGTGCTCTTTAGCACCGATTTTCAGTTGCATTACACAAAACAGACATCTAACGTTCAAATAATGTCTCTTGAAATATTTTAAATTCATTGAGGTTTAAAAATTATTTACATTTGCAAAATTATTTTTTTCTGATTTAGGAATTTGATTACAATGTGGAAAGTAGTTCAGCAAATGGTCAATTTTTGAAATTAAGTTGATATGAATTGGTTTTTGTAGCTGCAAATTTGAGGGGGCAAGGACATCATGGAACACAGATAATGGTTTTCCAGATCTCCTGAATAATCATGGTAAACATTTTTGTTGTGTTTCAGCCAGTTAAAAAAAATGCAGAAAAACTACTTCTACTAAATTCAAATTATACTACTAATTTTAGGTGTCGAATATCTACTGACAGTTTGAGGAAATTCACGGTTTCTAAGTCATTTTGCAGCTAAACGACTCCAAAGAACAAACTTAAATGGGTAGAGAGCAAAACTCCATTAACCACAAATCCATATTATTTCCTGTTTTGTGGAGAGAAAACACGTATAATCTAATATGCAAATGAAAGGATTGATTGCACCTGCCAGCTTTAACTATTATGTAGTGATCAGGAAAATGAAACGGGATTGTAAAGAAAATCGGGACAAAAAACAAATACAGAAATTTTAAATGCAAAAAAGAAAACAGAACACCTCACCTTCCTTCGGAACATCAGCACAGATCCTGTCAAAAAGGTAAACAAAAAACTTTTGAATTCCAATAGGTTCAAATCAAGTTCCAGCACAATGACTTAGAAAACTTGCATAACTATTAGTTTTGTACAAATAAATCGACAAACTTTAAAAGACAAAAGGTTGAACTCTCCAGGTTTAGTAAAGCATTGATATTAAAAGGTGACATGAATTTGCTTCTTTTAAAACTAACACTTACCTATTGAAATTTTACATGAATTGCCAATGGGATAATTATGCTCAACTCTATTAAAGCATTAAATTATAATTGGGTAAAAGCGGGGAGAAAAAAAGACTTACTGCGCCACTCCGAGCACAAGGCCCAACAATGTGATGAGCAGCTTCATGGTGACCAATCCTCATGTGGCAGCGACCGTTTTTTCTTTTATACCTGGTGTTGTGTGTCTTTGTGTGACCGGGTTTGTTTGCCTATGCGAGTCGTTAGCATATCGGTTTCATCATACGGCTTTTGGGTCAGGGACAATCATTTACAGAGCAATGACTGCTAGCTTTTTTTTTTTGGTCAGGGTTTCTATTTGTATTTTCGATTAATGTTGTTTTTATTTTATTTTTTTCCTTTATGTTTGCAGGTTGTTTTAGGTCTTTCTCGTTAAAATTTGTGTCCACCAGTATACCGCTTATCTCGTCCAGCTAATTGAGAGTTGTCTTGGTGGCGGCTTGTTGTCTTGTTAAATATGGAGGAATCCTGTACCCTGCTTTTATTGAATCCTGGGGAGATTTTAGGTTTAGAGCTTTTGGCGGAGGGCTAGTGCCGAGAACCCAGAGTGTCTGCCTGGTTACAAATGTTCTTTTCATTTATCTTGAAGTGATATAACATACTCTCACCGTAATACACCAAAGCCTCCACAGACTCTGCCGCTATGGCACAAGTGACAATAGCCGTGCAAAAGAGAAGTGGGGAGGGAGGCGAGAGCAGTATTTGGAATCAAATGGACTGAACAATTTCAAGGCAGTGGGGTACTTCTGACGCTGTGATCTTCTTGTTTTTGCTTTACTTTATTTCCATTGTTTTTAATCAGATTTAAACTAATCCTGTCCTTTTGTTAAAGGTGGTGTCTGTAATGTAAAAATATTCTACTTGCTGACTGATTCTTTTCGCTGAAATCATAATTGCAGCCTCTGTCAAGCACCATTTGTTGTGGGTGCAAGTATGTGAAATTCTTACTTTTTATCTTTTATGAAGTTTGGGTGTGCATTTGGACAGTATTAGACTCTTACTTTCACCATTCTCATACTAGAATAAAGGAAAACTACAAGCATGTGCGTGAAATCATTCTCCTCTTTCGAATCCCAACCACCTGCTTTCCCCCAGCGTAATGCACCCTGTGGCTGGAACACCAAGGGTAAAAGTAAGATAAAAACAGATAGGCACGGTGGAAAAAAATATATGCTGGGTCTTTGGGCATAGTTAACACATACTTCAAATATTTGATTTGGAACTTTTTGAGGACACCTAAAACTACGCACCCCATCTTTAAAGGGACCGTGTGTAAAATTTTGTGCCTCCTAAAAACTTTCATCCATTAAAAAAAAAAACAACAACAACATTGATTTGAATACTGAGCAAAAATAGATTAACTATTGTACCAATGTTAAGAAGGCCCAGAGTGACAGCCTGGTGAAAGAAGCTGTCCTTGAGCCCTTTGGCTCTATCTCTGAGACTCTGCAGGTTTTTCCAATACGGCAGCCGGTTGACAAGCCTTTGAGATGGGACGGTGGGGTCACCTGCAATCCTGGAGTTGTTGATGTCGAGGCGGGGCATGAGGGGGACACCAATGACCTTTTTTGGTTTGACGCTGTAAACTTTTGTTCTGAAACAGTCGTTGTAGTCGAAGTATTTTATTTGTATACTGTTAAAGGTTTTGATATACTCCTGTTTACACTAGTACCACTTTGACTTTATTTTCAAATTATTTTGCAATGGCTGTATAGTTGTCATGTTGACTTTGTTATGTTCATATTTTCCTTTTATATTTTCCTGCTTTATTTCGGTTTGACTCGTTTGACATTAGTTCTGAAACTGTTGGATTAGAAATATTTGTATTTATTTTTTATACGGTCTCCATTGTAATTAATCCATAAATAACGGAAATCTTTGTGCTTTTTTTATCAAAATTATAAACTAATTCAAGGGGAGAAAAGTTCAGTAATTTAATGATCATGACATTTCTGAGCAAAAAAAATCAATCTCATATTAATATTAGTCAATACTGCCATGTATTTAATTGGATCAGATCGATACTAAAATTCCCAGTATCGCCCACTCTTTACTTTTAGTACAGTATTTAGGTCAACCCAGATGATGTGGTCAAAGTTTCACTTTTGTGGGTGTGCTGTTGAAGAATAGGTGTCATTAGATAAGAACAGGGAAATCAAAACAGATTCACACACACATTTTGATTGAACGGTTTGTTAATTATTACTAATATTTTTAACCCGTAACACTGGACATAAATTGTATTTTGAGATGTTTTACTGTGTGGTTTGTTTTGTTTACACTAATTAGTTAAAAAATGGCAAGGCCATAGACATCCATTCATAGAGAAAGTGGTGTCATTGGATGTTAAAACAAAGAAATATTGTAGCAAACATTCCTGAACTTTAATTTAAGTAATTAACATAATATTGTACTTAATAAAACTGTCATAATACAAATAAAGTACATGTAGAGTTTTTTTGCCAAAGATATATGTATGCAAGTATTGTTATATATCTACATTTCCTCATGCTGATCAAAGTTTACCTTTTCAAATATTGCTAAATGGGTAAATAGCATTTTACCTATTCTGCTATCATGAGGCTTTTGGAGGCATTCTTGAAATGACAGTGTGGAATACGTTTATTTCCACTATAGCTGCTGCACGTGTTAAAAAGCATCAATAATAACCTCATAAGAATGCAATATTATTCAGGATCATAGCCACATTTTACTCACGAAAAGTCCTCTTGATTTGTCTACAAAATCCATCTTCCTTTCTGTCCTCCAGAAATTCCCTGTCGTACAGATTATCCCTGTGATTCAGTTCCATTAAAAAGTTATTTTTTTTATTGCTATTGAAGCCAATGCTGAAAGTTAAGCCTATCGTAAGCCTGTCGTATTTCTTGCATCAGAATTATTAGATCTAGGGCTGAAAATGTCCGTTCAACAGAAGCAGTGGACACAGGCATATTTTTCACTTTTTTGTTCTGATACTTCCGTTACCGCCTCTTTGCCAATCATAGTTTGTGAAACTACTGACATTTCCCCAAGGCGCTGCCTCACCAACTCTGAACCTGATTAGCTAAACCAACAGCGTTATTGTCACTTATTTTATTTCATAGGATTCAGACATTTTTAGGCCAGCAGAGAAGGGTTGCAGGCCCTGACTGAACCTCACTTGTGTAACATTTTATCACGAGAGATTTTTGCATTGTAAATTGGAGCAGGTATTTACTTTGGAACAATTTAAGCCCAAAATTATATAATTTTATATTCCTATTTCACAATTGTATTTTTTTTTTTTTTTTTGGATGACAAAACGGGAAAGTGAGCAAAAGGACATGCGAGCCACTGTGAATCCTATTGACTGATAGAGAAGATGGAGAAAAACAGTGAGCATGAGAAAGAGAGAGAGAGAAAGCGAGAGAGAAAAAGAAGACAGAAATAAAATAAAATGGCGAGAGAGACTTAGGGTAAAAGAAAAAAGAGGGCAAGTTAGAGTTGGAGAGAGAGAGAGAGAGAGAGAGAAAAAAACAAAGATAGAGGGCAATAAAGAGAGAAAAACAAAGACAGTAAGAGAAGGAGAACAAATAAGGTAAGAGAGAGAGAGAGAGAGAGAGGTTCTAGTACAGTTCCTTTGCGAGCGGTACCTGGCTTGGGTGACATCAAGTGGACGTATTTAACACTACAGCTCTGCGGATCTCAATCAGTTCTTTGCTTGCTTTGAAGCTGGAAGGCCACAAACAGTCACATCACACCCACTTACAACCAGCAGTAACACACTGACATTTTCAGGAGCATGAAGTAAGCATGTGCTGAAAACTGTTGATTCCAGAAAGGCAGCTGGCCCAGATGGAGTACCAGGCAGGGTACTCAGGGACTGTGCCGATCCGCTGGCTGGGGTCTTCACCACCATCTTCAACCAGTCCCTGTCACAGGCTACCGTCCCACCCTGCTTCAAAACCTCCACCATCATTCCCATCCCCAAGACGTCAGCAGTGAAAAGCCTCAACGACTATAGGCCTGTCGCTCTTACCCCTGTGGTTATGAAGTGCTTCTAGAGTTTGGTGTCCCAGCACATCAAGGACTCCCTGCTACCCACACTGGACCCCCACCAGTTTGCCTACAGGGCAAACCGCTCCACTGACGATGCCATAAACACAGCACTTCACGCCGCGCTGAGACACCTGGACCACCGGGGGAGCTACATCAGAATGCTCTTTCTGGACTTCAGCTCAGCCTTCAACACCATTATCCCGGAGATCCTGGTGGAGAAACTCTCATACCTAGGACTCTTTTCCTCCATCTGCCACTGGATAATGGACTTCATTTCAAACCGCCCACAGTCCGTGAAACTCTGCAACCATGTCCCTCCCACCCTAACACTGAGCACTGGCTCCCCCCAAGGTTGTGTACTGAGCCCCCTGCTGTTCACCCTCTACACCTCCGACTGCTCGCCGGACCACCTCACAAACACAATTGTTAAGTATGCCGACAATACCACCTTGATCGGCTTCATCTCTAAAGGGGACGAGGCGGCGTACAGGGATGAGGTGGAGTCACTGACAACGTGGAGTTTGAAAAACCACCTCATACTGAACAACACAAAAACAAAAGAACTCATACCGGACTTCAGGAGGAAAGGCAGGAAACCAACACCACTCATCATAAAATGAGACCATGTAGAGAGTCCACTCTTTCAAATTCCTGGGTGTGCACTGCTCCGATGACCTTTCCTGGTCTGCAAACACCAGAGCGCTAGTAGGGAAGGCCCAGCAGCGACTCCATTTCCCGAGAGTGCTCAGGTAAAATCATATGAAACAGCAGCTGCTGGTGTCCTTTTACAAGGCCACAGTGGAGAGCATTCTAACATACTGCATTACGGTGTGGCATGCTGGGTGCACGGCAGCAGACAGGAAAACGCTTCTGAGGGTCATCAACACAGCCCAGAGAATCGTCGGAGGACATTGCCTGCTCTCGCTACCTCAGCAGAGCAGAAAACATCATCAAGGACTTTTCTCACACCGGTCACCGCCTCTTTGACCTGCTGCCTTCCGGCAAGCGCTACAGGTCCCACAAAACAAAAACAAACTATGAGACAGTTTCTTCCCCAGAGCCATTACCACCCTTAACACACGCCACACAAAAAAATGAAACTCTTGTAAACACACTACCTCATACAGATGTAAAATTGTAGTCATGCCTATGCTCACTTTGCACAATGTCGACTATTTTTGCACTTAACGCATATTGCACTAATACGATCCCAAAACTGTATGTAACATCCTACATGCCCACATTTCTTGTGTAAATATTGTGTAAATTATAACCTTCTTTTTTGTTCCTTTATCTTCTTTGTTTTCTTTTATCCTCACTGTTAAATGTGATACTGGAGTGTCGCGCCCAATTTCGTTGTCACAATATGTTCAACCCATTTTGTGACAATGACAATGAAGATATATTCTATTCTATTTATGTCTTCCCCTTCTCGAAGTGTTGTCTTGTGGGCCAGATTAAAATCTTTTGACAGGAATGTTTCAGGCCGCATGCTGCCTGTTTGACACCTGTGGTTTATACAATCGGAGCCAAACATGTTAAGACACTGAAGTGCCAAAATTGAAAAAAATATATATTGTTTTAAGATTAGTTTATTTACAAGAGCGTGGTTGATGGTGGACGCATCAGGTTAGCACTGCTCATTCTATGCGTTTATACTGTCATTGGCGTCGGTTTTAAGAGTATTGTTAATTATTAATTTTACAATTCTAACCGTTTTAACATAGTTAGAAGTAAAGCAGCCGAGTCCTGCCATGGCCGGGCATTATACCGGCGGGCGGAGACGTAACTGCGTGAGATTCTTGCTCAAAGATGTTGTGGCAATTTCGGAGGGAATGTCAAGGACGGATTTTATTAACAAGTTTGTTGAAAAGATTCTGAAGTTTAAAAAGGAGGAGGTACATGCTGTCATAAAAATGACTTCTGGCAAAGGCTTTGATGTGAGTTTTGAAACGGCAGCTCTTTATCAAGAGTTTTGGAATCGCTTTGAGGGAGTGAGGTCCCAGTTTTCAGGATTTACAGTGGAGAAGCTGACTGATAATGCTAACAAGATTGTCGTTGTTAGAATGTTTAGTGAAATAATCAGTGCTGATGACGTCTGTTATTGGTTGAGTAGATACTGCTCAGTAAGAGGCCAGGCTATGAAGGTGAGGTGTGAGAAAGGCTATTGGACTGGTGCCTGGAGAGTACCAGTCCAACTACGGCAAGATCCTCAGGGCTTTCAGGGACTGAAACAAATCCCGTCGACTATATTCCTGGGGGAAAACCGTGGCTTTATCCACTATCAAGGGCAACCGAAACTCTGTCGCAAATGTGGTGAGCATGGGCATCTGGCTGAGGTATGTGATCGAATTTTTTGTGGAAAGTGCAGAACAATTGGACATTCCTTTGAGGAATGTATCAATAGCAGAAAATGCAATCTCTGTGGAGAAACGAATCACCTCTTTAGAAACTGCCCGAATTCGTTTGCTAACAAATTGAAAGCTAGGAAGGCAGTTAACAAAGACAACAAAGACAATGAAATGATGTCAGACAACATAGATAATGAAATGAATAAATGTCACAAAGACAATGAAATGAATAAAGATAACAAAGACAATGAAATTAATAAAGTCATGGAAATACAAAATGAAAATGAACAAGAAATTAATGAAGTTATAGAAATACCCAATGAAGATGAACAGGAAATGAATAAAGTTATGGAAATACCCAATGAAATTGATCAAGAAATGCACAAAGAAATTGGACAAGACAAACAAATTGAAAAAACAGATGTACCTACCAAAACCCCTGGAGCAGAGACCAGAGAATCAAAATTGAAACAGGAAGAACCTGGAAATTCTAATTCGATTTCTCATAAAATACCTGAATTTGGACATGACAAACGAATAGAAAAAGCAACTGCCACTCCGAAAACACATATTAATCAGGAAGGGCCTGGAAGAGAGTTCAAATTAGCAAATTTGTTTGCTACGCCATTGCCGGGATTTGGAGAAGACAAACAAATCGAAAAGGCGAATGACTCTCCAAAAACCCATACGGGCACTGGAAAGAGGAGTAAAAGTAAGACAAAATTGGGAGTGGTGAAAAAACCAGAAACAAAGATAAGAGATTTAGAAGAAAGCCGATTGCCGGTGAATAAGCCCACAAGGGAACTGTATGAAGTTGAGACGGAGGAAGTCGGGGAGGGAAAAAATCTGACCCTTTGTGGGCAGGGAAGTAAGAGACCCCTTGATAGGTCCTCTGGCTCACCCCCTAACCCAGAAAAAAGGGGAAGACCTGGAACCACAGACAGAGAGTCAGAGGGTCCCAGAGTTTTCCCCAGTGAGTCTCAAAATGAGGTACTACTCTTAAGTGATGTGTCTGACACAGGTGACACTCTCGATGATCTCGATGATCACCAAAGAATGGACTCAGATCCCCCGGTTTTGTCTAACTAGTTTAAATACTTTAACAACAATTATGAACATTACATTCTCTACTATCAATGTGAGAAGTGTGAGATCAAAGGTTAAGGCTCACAGTGTTTTATCGTTCTTAAAAACTATCAGAACAGATGTGTTTTTACTACAGGAATGCTGCATCCCCTTTCTAAAAAATTATGAACAGTGGGAAGAGATTTGGCCATATCCGTCATTATGGAGTGGCTCGAATGAAAACCGTAACGATGGGGTAGCCATTTTAATAAACAACCCTCAACTCATCATAAAGGGGAGTACTGTGATGAGAGACGGACGCGCAATCTTAGCAAGACTTTCTTATATAGGGAATGATTTTAACCTCATTAACATATACGGCCATGCCGACAGACAACTCAGGTACGAACTTTTAGAGGACATCCAGTCGCATATGCTAGGCCATCAACCACTAATCGTGGGAGGAGATTTTAATTGCATCCTAAGTAGGAAGGATAGAAAGAGGAACGATGAGGAGTTTAAAGTAGATAAAACATCAACTTTATTACAAGACATGTGCCGGACATTTAAACTGGTGGACTGTTTCAAATCCATACATCCAGGAGAGGAGGGCTTCACCTGGTTCAGTAGTGACAATGCCAGAGCCTCTCGAATAGACTACATATTTACGAGGGGTTTAGCACAGAGTGATGCAAGATTAATTCCAGTTTTTTTTTCGGATCACTTGCTACTGTCCTGCTCTTTCTCATTTCCTTCAGGTATGACTGTCGGGAAGGGTTTGTGGAAGTTAAACTGCTCCCTGCTGGAGGATGAGGCTCTAGCCGCACAATACAGGGAGCTGTACAAAGACTGGCAGACCCTTCAAGACTCGTATGATTCACGAGCACAATGGTGGGAAATGACAAAGAAACGAACACAGACCTTTTTAAAAAATGCAGGGAAAAAAAGGAAACTTAAAGAGATGAAACGCATGTCGGGACTACAAAGAAGACTCCAACGCTATTTCATCCTAACAGAAAAGGGGATGGACTTTAATGATGAAATCAAAGAGACCAAACAAGAACTAAACGCTTTGGCGGAAATAAAGAGCAAAGGCATCATAATAAGAAGCAGAGAAGGAGAAATAGAAGAAGGGGAAAAATGTACACGCTACTTTTTAAAAAAAAATATGGGCAAAAATGAGGGGATTTTTAAACTTCAAAACGAAAACGGGCAAATAACAAAGGAAAGTAGTGAAATAACCAGATTGGTCGAAGACTACTACAAAAAATTATTTGAAAAGAAAGAAACATATGAGAATGAAATGGGGCATGTATTAGATCATATTTCAAGATCAGTGCGTCAAGACCCCTTTTTAACATCGGACTTTACCCAAGACCAACTGAATGATTGCATAAAGACTATGAAAAAAGGCAAATCACCCGGGGAGGACGGACTCAACCTCGAATTTTACCGGACTTTTTGGGATATTTTAGCACCAGATCTGTTAACTGTTTTTAACGAATTTTCCAGTCGAGACCATATGCCAGACAGTTTCAGAATAGGGATAGTTACTCTATTGCACAAAAAAGGAGACAAAATTGACTTAAAAAACTGGCGACCCATAACGCTTTTAAACGTGGACTGTAAAATTTTCAGCAAGCTTCTAGCAACACGAATGTCTGTTGTCTTGGGAGACTTGGTTGATCCAGACCAAACCTGTGCCATTGTGGGAAGGAAGATCAGCGACAGTCTCATGCTGATCCGTGACACCATTTGTTATGCGAGAGACAGAAACATGCGACTAGCGGTCCTAAACCTAGACTTTGAAAAAGCCTTTGATCGAGTCTCGCACCAATACCTCTTCAGGGTATTGCAAAAATGTGTTTTTCCCCAAAAATACATCAAGTGGGTAGGACTGCTATACCGAGACATCTACAGCAAATTCATGATTAACGGGAATTTATCGGAAGCAATCGAGATCAACTGCGGTGTACGTCAAGGTTGCCCTATGTCTCCCCTTCTCTATGTTCTTTGCATTGAACCTTTGGCACAAATGTTAAGAAAAGATAGATTTGTCGAAGGCATCAATATCCCAGGAAGTGGGGGACAAATTACCAAGTGTGTTTTGTACATGGATGATTTTAATATTTTGTGTACTGACCGCGCATCTGTTGAAAGAGCCCTTGACTTGACTGACCTGTTTGGGAGGGCGTCTGGGTCAAGGCTAAATAGAGAAAAATCACAAGTGAAGTTTTATGGAATGTGGAAAGAGACAGAAAAGGCAGGACTCCCGCTGACGATGTTAAAGACAGACCAGAAAATCCTAGGGATAAAATTCAATGCGGATGGAGGAGGCGAGACCAACTGGGATGACGTGACAAGGAAAGTTAAGCAAAAACTTGTTTTTGGGTCACTAAGAAAACTGACAATAGAGGGGAAGGTCCTAATCATCAAAGCGATCATCCTCCCAATGCTTTTGTCAATCAGTTTAATTTTTATGCCTAAAAGAAACGTGCTGTTACAACTGGACCGGGCCATCTTTCGCTTTGTCTGGGGCTCAAAGTGGGAAAGGATAAAAAGAGATACAATGAAAAAGAAAAAGGAAAAAGGGGGGAAGGGAGTGCCTGACCTCCAGCTTTTCCTGGGAAGCAAATATGTCTCTCTCCACTTCCAAAACGCTGTGGGCCCACCCAACAACCCGAAAAGTCAAGCAATGACCCGGTTTTGGATGGGCTCATATTTGCGGAAGCTAAAGCTTGTACCAGACAATCGTTTGATTCCAGTTTCGTTTAACTTGCCACCAACACATCTCTTTATTCGGGATTTTTTGAAGAAGTTTGATTTGGAAACACAAGAATGTCACACTTTACAAAACCACAGGGCCCTTATTGCTATTGTGCAAGAGCGAGCTACAGTAAGCCCTGTGCGGGGGCTTGCGTTTGGCGAATCCACAACGGTTTGGAGCAACGTCAATCATCCTGCCCTCCCAAACAGACTACGAGACTTGTCATGGATGGTGGCTCATGAAGTTCTCCCAGTCAGAGCTGTAATGCACCACCGAGGAATGTCAGCGACTTCGACGTGCCCTCGACCTGGCTGTGGCGCCCAAGAGTCGGTGAGGCACCTTTTTTGTGAGTGCAGCGCTGCCCAGGTCTTGTGGACAATGGCCGAACAACTAGGAAAGTTCCCGGACTTGCCAGCAGGAGAGGTCCCTGATGCACAGTACGTGCTTTACGGGGTGAGTCGGTCGAGGAGGCCTCGGAACGACTTTGCCAGGGACTGGCTCACTCTCGCCGCCATCAAGGACGCCATCTGGACCTCCAGAAACCTGCTGGTATGGAGGTGCAGGCAGATCCACCCCGTGGCTGTGCTCCAAATGGCTGCAGATACCATACAATCTGCGAGCGGCAGGCCTAGGACGCAGCCATAAAGAAGACTCGTCTGCACCCACCCGGAGGGGGGAGCCGGAGCTACACTGTGGGAGTCCCGGCAGCAACGGCCTGGGTTGTGGAACCCAGAAGGGAGAGGACCCACGCAGAAGGGAGATGACCCACACAGAGGACTGGAAGAATGCTGCTTGGGAGGGTGGGATGGCTGAGCTATGCCCTTGCACAATAGTATTGCCTTTTACACGCTGGTTAACTACTGTTAAAAGAAAATAACTCTGAAATTGTTTAATTGATGTTGAAAATGTCAGGAAAAAATGTTAAAACGTCATATCGTCACGTCATATTGTCAGATATAAAAAAATTGTGAATATGCTTGATGGCTGTGTTTTGCTGCTGTTGGTGTCAGTGGATTTGTTCAGACCGAGGACAATCGACTTTGGCCTGGACGGATATATTGACACTAACAAAGATGTTGTATAATGAAATTGTGAATATGTTTGATTTTCGAGAAGGTTTGTTCAAACCTCACTGTGTTTGCTGTTAAAAACGTAATATTGGAATATAATATTGTGAATGTGCTTAATTGCTGTTGAGATTGTCATGATTGTTTTCTGTTTTTAGTGTCAATAAATTTGTTCAAACCAAAAAAAGTTGAATCAAGCCAACAGGACTGTTGAATGTAGTCCACCTTCAATATTTGGTGGTGCCAATAATGCAGCTCACACAGGCCTTGTGAAGATTACAATGACCTCTAAATTAGAGTCCATGCAACTATTAAACATTACAGAAAAGATTATTTGGTTCACACTCAGCAGTTTTAAAGACTTAACCTCATTATGCAGGATTTATAGATCCTATAGAGAGTGCTAAACCATGCCCACTATAGTTACGGTATCCATGTATCACACGTGGATCAAATAGAGCAGCTGAAACAACAGCAAGCAACTTTTTAGTCGCTATTCCTAAAAGCATAGCCGTATTATATCTTCCTGATTGTTTTAACTTAAATCAAAAGAAAATAGAAAATGTTCTCAATTATCATATACAGAATTATATTCATGAAACAACGTGTCCAAAGACACTAATAACCTTGTAATGTTGGCGATCCATGAGGAAGTAAAAAGCCCTGTACCAACTTCACATAGAAATAAATTAAGAATTGTGAGAGATGTTGATATACAAATCACTGACCCAGCACATCTTATTCACAAAATGAGTGGTGCCACCTCCACCAGTTCCAAGTCTCCGGCGAGGAACATAAGAAAACTACTATAAAATTCGGACTAAAGAGCGCACCTGATTATAAGTCGCACCCACCACTTTTTAAGTGATTTGCCACTTTTGTACTTACACAAGCCGCACCTCTGTACAAGCTGCGTGCGCTCGCATTAAAACTTGTGACACAATCACAATTTTAACCCAGACCAGGCTGTAAGTTCCACAATGGGTTTTTTTTGGTTTGAACAAATTTATTGACACTAATAACAGCAAAAAAGCAATGTGAGGTTTTAACAACCCTTCTCGACAATCTTAACAGCAATCAAGCATATTCACAATTTCGTTATGTCTGTCAATATGACGTCTTAACATTTTTATTTTGACATTTTTAATAGTAGACAATCTTAGAACCACAATTAGTATCATGCATGGAAAATGATACCCGTAATTAACGTATGATGCAGACTTGTAAAGTCCGGGTCCCGTTGGGGGGGGGGTTTTAAGGGTTATTGATCTATCTTCGTTATTCATTATCCATTATCCGTTATCGGTCAGTTCATAATACGCTACAAAGCCTAGGAGCCGGGACACTTACTCTCAGCCAAAGGGCCAAGCTAAGGTCCTAGCCCTAAAGCCTTGCTGCGATCATTGCGAATGCACCGTTCCCGGAGGTACTGCAATACCGGGCCGATGCGTGGAGTGGACAGAGCAAGCTCATATTCCATCTCAAGTATAATATTCAATCCATCCACAAGTAATCCAAGGAAACAAAATGTACATTTCCAAAGTTAAGGGTGGGAAAAATATATATCCACTATTGTCCGCTGTGACAACAGACAGATCTAACGGTAATTTAGCTTTACCCCACTTCCCATTAGCCCGCGTTTGCTCCGCCCCTTTGTTTTGATTCGCTTGTAGAACACATAATAGAATAAATCTCTAAAATAAATACATTACAAAAATATACAGTTGCAAATACATATTATACATGGTTACACATATTTACGAAGAAAGACGGTACACTGAGAGAGTTTTCAAAGCTTTAATAATAATAATATAACTTCCATCCCAAACCGTTCCTTTGAAAGGTACCAACATGCTAGTAGGATCACGCTTGCCATGCATCAAATGTGTCTGGCAAAAGAAAGCATCCCGTAATTGTGAAATTCACGGTAGATCGTCCTCAATCTCCTCCTCATAACCATCGACATCAAGGTCGTCTTCCTCATTATCGGAATGTACCTTTCCTTTAAAGACAATATATGCATAAACTTAGAGGTTGCAGTCTTTCTTGGCGCACATATTCAACTGGTCTTAATCTTACCTTTTATAATCCAACGCCGCTGATGGCCGTTAGAAAAATTACATAAATTGGCCGCTCCACTGAATAAGCCGCAGGGTTGAACATTTGGGAAAAAAGTAGCGGCTTATAGTCCGGAATTTACGGTACTTCACGAGTCTCACAAACTCCGGTGTATCACGGACTGCGCATCCATTTTATCCCATAATTTGAAAATAATTTGATAAACTCAAAGAAAGTGCGAGTAAGGCGGCCGCAATAACTGACAAACTTCTCTCTCTGACAACTAACCAAACCCAACCCAACTTTGTTTCGGTTCCCATCGATCCTATGCACGTTGAGTTGGTGAAGCCAACATGCCAAGGATTATGTGTGATACAAAAAGGGGCAGGGCTGTAGCCTGCCTTGCGTTCTGATTGGCTGAAAATTGCACTGTAGGATCTATTTGTCTACGTTTGTCACCTCTTTCTATGTTTCAGCTGTGATGCGGATAACGCCGTACAGTATGTCACAAAGATGAGTACAACCATCACATTTTTGAAGAGATATAAATATTGTCTAATAGAACATCACTGAAGAAACATCACTTTAACCCAATGTAAAGAAGTATGTAATTGGATTACTGGAAAGATATCCTCTGGTCTGATGAGACAAAGATTCATTTATTTGGCTCGGATAGTGTGATGCTTGTGTGGCGGCAACCAGGTGAGGAGTACAAACATATCCTACCTAAATTCTTGCATGGTGTTGGAAATGTCATGGTTTGGGGCTGCACGAGTGCCACTGGAATTGGGTAGTTGCATTTCATCAAGGTAAACACAAATTCAAGGATGTACTGTGAAATACTGGAGGAAGGTATGATCCCCTCTTTACAGAAACTGGGTCACAGGGCAATATTCCAGCCTGACAATGACTCCAAATAAACTTCTAAGATGACCAAAGTTTTGTAAAGAGGCCAATGGTAAAGGGGATGGACTGGCCAAACATGTCTCCAGCTCTAATCCTCATCGAAGATCTTTGGAGCATCCTCAAGCGGAAGGTTGAGAAGCACAAAATCTTGAATATCATTCAGTTCAGTCATGCTGTCATGGAGGAGTGGAAGAGCATTTCAGTGGTAATTTGTGAGGTTATCATGAAATACATGAACAGGAGAATTAAAGTGGTTCTGCAAAATATTTAACTTCAGGAACTTTTACTTAAGGTGTGCTCACTTTTGTTCCCAATTTAGTTGTTAATGGCTATATTTTGAGTTTTTTGATGGGAAAAAATACATTTACACTGCTGTATTTACACAGACTACCTTTCATAGGATTAATCATTTAGGTCGCCTTTTTCGGGAATTATTTACTTTTCCATTCATGTTGAGTTTGGTTTTATTTATGTTGTTTTGTGTCAGGCTTGTTGGTTGTGTGTCCACCTCTTCTTGTCAGCCGCCTTCATTGTTTTTGCCTCTTGGCTCCCACAGCAACTTGAGTGTTGTTTAGTAATGTTTCTTCAGTGTTGTTCAATAAAACATTATGATGATATCTCTGCAGAAATGTGAGGGGTGTGCTCACTTTTGTGACATCCTGAGTTCTGAAAGCACCAGACTCGTGGCATTCGCGAACCAAACGTCTCTATGAGCAGGCTCCTGGAAATCAACGAAGGGAACCGGTTCACCACCAATTAACAGCTGGTTCCATCCAAGACGCCTTTCTTCTCTTACGGTTAGTCAACATGCATTTTGGGGGATCCTGTGATGTTGAAATTAAATTTGTTCAGCATAAAAGCGTTGAAATTGTTTTGTATTTTATATTTTTTTGTTTTTCAGTTTTAACGTGTTTATATGAAATGTAAAGTTTCTTCTTTATTCTTTTTGTCTTTCCATTTTTCATTAATTATTGTATTTATCTCATCTCATCTCATTAGCTGCACCGCTTATCCTCAGTAGGGTCGCGGGGTTGCTGGAGCACATCCCAGCAATCATCGGACAGTGGGCAGGGGACACCCTGAACTGGTTGCCTGCCAATCGCAGGGCATGTTGTATTTACCCTTTTTGTTTATTTTTGTTCCTCATTTCTTTCACTCCTTATTTCCCCCCATTTTTAAGTCCTTCCATGCGTAATGTTACATAATAATTGGCAATCTAGGGAATGAAGCGACAAAAACACCCTGAGGAGCTGTTTGGGGCCCAAAATAGCCGGCTCCTTTTAGTAAACTGAGCCCCAAAAAAATGGTTCTCTGTAAATATTCGGAATTCCTATCTCTACAAGTAAACGCATGTTTCGTATTTGCTTTGAAATTTTCAAATTCTTTGACATACAACAACTTATTTTCAAAGTAACAGAAGTAGTTACTTTCCCTGATAATTTGTTACTTTTACTACAAAGTTACTAACTTGGTTACTTTTTGGAAAAAGTAGTGAGCAACTATAACAGATTCATTTTTTTAAGGTAACATGCCCAACACTGTGTTTCAGTGATCAAAATGTCTGAAGATTGTCATAGAGGGTGTACAAGCGGATGTAGTGGGCCTCCATAGCAAATGAAGCATTTTAACACACAGGTTTTATTCTTTAAAGGAAATTATTGTCAGGTGAAATAAACCTTACCTGCAAAATATTTGCCTTTATAGTCCAAGGTGATGGCATCTAATTTGACACCTGGGAATTACAGGACCACCTCTGTGATCACCAAACCAAAACATGGATTTGAAAAATCGTAACATAAAGCACTTTAGCATACTGTGATTATTCATGTGACAAATCAACTCACTTTCTTTGACAGCATAAGCAAAGGTCCCAACAAAAAAACGAAAACAAAAAGAAGAGGAATTATTTTTGAATTTAGCCAATAGTCCCTAAAATCAAGTTCAAGCACAATGAGTAGGAACCTAGCATGACTCAACCTAGTCAAATATGTTTAATCGATCCGCTCGGCAAAAGTTCTGAACTCCGTAGGTCAGGTGAAAGACCAACTTATGCCACACCAGCATAAGATGTAATTCTTAATTAAAAATATATATATGTTAGACAGGCTTTAATCTATCATAACAGTAAAGAAGTAGGTAGACATAAGTTACATTTAGGTGAAGAAAAATAACTTGCTGTGCCACACTGAGCAGTGTTTGGTATGATACTATAAAAAGTAATAAGTTACTCACTACTTCTTCCCAAAAATAACTGAGTTAGTAACTAAATTACTTAGTAGTAAAAGTAACTAATTACCAGGGAAAGTAACTACTTTCGTTACTTTAAAAAGAAGTTGTTGTTTGCCAAAGAATTTGAAAATTTCAGAGCAAATACAAAACACCAAGTTTACTGGTAGAAATGGGAATTCCAACTACTTTTTTAAAGAACCAGCTTTTTTGGCTCGGCTCACTCAAAAGAATCGTCTCTTTCCCATCCTAAAAGGCTCTTCAGGGTGTTTTTGTTGCTTTACATCCCCACATTACCAGTTACTGTGTAACATTATGCACAGAATGAAATAATAAGGGGGAGAAATAAGGAAAAAGACAAAAATGAAAAAAAAAAATACAATAACGAAAGGGAAAGGAAGGATCAAAGAAGAAAAAAGAACAAACTTTACATTTTTATGTATACACACTAACACTGAAAACCACAGGAAATATAATTTAACCATCAAAAATCTACAAAAAAAGAGATGAAATTCAAAATAAGGTTAACCTTTTTATGCTTAACAATTTTAAAGTCAACAACACAGAATCCCCAAAACAGCATCTTGACCAATCACAAGAAAGAAGGCGTCTCTGAGGGAACCAGCTGTTGATGAGTATTCATTAGTTTCCAAGGCTGGCTCATGGAGAAATTTCATTAGCCAACAACATGAGTCTGGTGCTGTCAAAACTCAAACTCATTCGCCTTTTCTTTCGGCGCATTGGAAATCCTATATTCATTATCACTATCTAACTATATGGTGGTCGCTATTTTGAATGCTGACGGGATACAAAAAGAGGTGACATAGATAATTCACAGGAGAGCGGAAAACCAGCGTCAGGTTGCCGTTGTGCAGCAAAAGTGACACACAGCTTTTGACCGTTGTAACAGAGGAAAAAAAATCATTTGTTGGCTCAACCAGACACTGAAAAAATAATTAATAATGGCGTTATTCCCAACACTGGTCATAAGCAGCTTAGTGGTGAGCAATCATCATGTGGCAGTCTTTTATTCATGGAGTTGAGTGTCTTTTGAGTGTAGTTAACATAATAGTTTCATTATGTGTTGCTTCTCAGGAGTAATCATTTAGGTCGCCCTTTTTGGGAATTATTTCCTTTTCCATTCATGTTGAGTTTGGTTTTATTTATGTTGTCCTGTTTTTTGTGTCAAGCTTGTTGGTTGTGTCCACCTCTTCTTGTCAGCCGCCTTCATTGTTTTTACCTCTTGGCTCCCACAGCAACTTGAGTGTTGTTTAGCTTTTCCCTGTTGTGTTGTAAGTTTTGGAGATATTTAATGTGTTAGTGTTAACTGTCAGTTTTCATAATCCCAGTTACCTTACATACTTTTTTGGGGTCGTACTTTTAATAGTGAGGTTATCTCACTTTTTACTTTTGTGGGTGTGTTGTTTTTAAACAATAAGAGTTAAAGAACAGGGTAAACAGAAATCAATTTACATCTGTGTCTGCAGTCCATTTACAACACCCAACTGCCTGGGAAGCTAAAACCCTGGAGCCTGCAGTTCCGACTTCTACCTCGAATGCTGTGGCCCCCTCGCAGTTAATGAGGTCCCAATCTCAACTGTGGAGAAATTTGGAAAGTGAAGTCACAGGTACATCAAAAAGTTGGTCGGCGTTCCACGATGGCCTACCTCCACAGGTCTCTATGGAGATGGCGTCGTCAAGGTTCCCCTCACCAGTCTCACAGAGGAGTTCAAGGATGCAAAGACAAGACCCCAGTTGACACTAAATGGATCTAGAGACTTGGCAGTGAGCAGCAATGCACCAATCGTGGCAACATGGCGTGAATGAAGACGGCCTGACGAGCATCTCCCCACCTTGGGGCAAGGCCACAGCAACCGAACTAAGGGGGATGGTGGTGGAGAAAGTACGCCACCAGGGGAAAGCTGCCTGATGGGCCAAGGCAGTCTATCTTGTCAAACAGGGTCTGTAGACGAGATGGGACTGTGTGGGGAGAATCAACATCAGCTGGAGGGACATATGGGTCATGGAAGCAAGCCAGTTGAGCTTTATCATCAGAGCTACATATGGTGTACTTCGAATACCAGTTAATCTTCACCAGTGGTTTGGGCAACACCCAGTGTGTACCCTTTGTCCCATTTCAGCCATCTTAAGGCACATTCTTACTGGGTGCAAAAATAGTCTCACCCAAAGGCTTACATGCGGTCGCACATCATGGTCCATTAGACCCTTGTACCTACCATGAGAGACAAGCAAGTACCCACCAACTCCCAACCACCACCACCACTAGTCAACCACCATCAGGCAACTACCTTTTTCCGTGAAGGGGCTAAGGTAACCAAAGCCAGCTCCATACTAACTGAGTGTCGCCAGCTACGCTTGGACTCGGACTGGATGATGCTGGCCGATCTTGGCGGCCAGACAGCTTTTCCTCCAGAAATCGCTGTACCCACACTCAGACCAGACTTGGCTGTGGTCACCTTCACGGAAAAAGCCTTTCATAATGAACCCCACAGTACCTTGGGGCACTCAGCGGATTCGACTTTGGAGAGAAAACACCTACGCTAGGCTGAGTTTGCAGCTGAAGCAAAACATTGTGGCTGGAACATACAGGTCCACCCAGTGTATGTGTGCTGCAGAGGCTTTGTTGCAAGATATTACCACCAAGCTATTGGTTGACCAGGGAATCTGAGGCCAAAGCCTGTAAAAAGCCATCAAAGCTGCATCAGGTGATAGAAGCTGCCAGTGGCTATTCATCAGGATTAAACACAGCTGGAATTAGCACGTCTGGGGGTATGCGGCCAGCTTGACTCAGCGTAAAGAAAGCCCTTGCTTTGCGTAGTTTCATGAGAAGTATGCTGCCCAACAAGGCAACTCTCATGAAGGATTAGGACTGACGCAAGATCAGGACTGTTCACCCTGGGCTGGCCACTCCTGGTGAGGGTGTTTAGTGTTGTGGCCAAACCACCTAGTGACACCACTGATGATGGATCCAAATTACAACTTAGCCATCTACCATTCCACCAGTAACCACCAATAGGACACTCTCAAGTATCTGCCAGCACAAGGAATCTGTATCCATCCTGTGTTCTGTAAATTTTGCGTGTGGGAATATCATCAATAATTTTCAATAAGAGCCTAATATTTCATCATGCATATCAACATTATTGGTGAAGTTTAATCATTGATTTAGATTTTCAAAAACAAACGAGCGGTTATTTATGATTTAACGATCACTTTTGTTATTATATACGGTCAATATTATAATTCAAATAGAAAATTACATTTAAGGAAGAGATTCAAATGTTTCCTCCTATTATTAATAGCGTCTACAAATTCATTCATCAAAGTTATGAAAACCTTTCCTATGAAACTTTTTAAGTTTCTAAAGCCTTCAGGAGGTCATTTGTAGCGGTAGATCTTGATGCAGTGATTCATGCTGTCCGAAATAACAAACTGGCCATCAGGTAGCAGAGCTAGACCTCTTGGACTGTTGAGATTATCAGTCACTATTGGCCAGCCGGAACCATTGGATGGGTAGAAGAGAACCTGATATGTCTGCTTCCCCCAGTCTACTACCAGCACATTCCCATTGCTGTCAATGCAAAGGCCCCAGGGGCAGGTTAGGACAGGCCCAAGGCCAGAACATACTCCCAAGACTCTTATTGTACTCCACCCAGGTTCCAAAATACGTATGCATGGCACATGGCCAGTTTCGTTGCCTCTTTCTGACAGCGCCACAAGCCCAGTTGTGAGACAGGCAGCCAGCAGGTATGGCCGATGGTAGCCAGTGACAACAGTACGCCAGAGCCTAGCCCCGGTTTTGGGGTCCAGATTTAGGGAAGTAACAGTGCCGCGTTTGATGTCGGCGATCAAAAAATCATCTTGACGAGTCACAGTCACCCCTCGGGGAGCATCCAGTCCTTCATTGATGGAACCGTTGGTCGAGCCGCCAAACGTCTGCAAGAGGCGTCCGTGACGATTGAAGACTAAAACGGCCCTTTGGGCGGCGCATGTCAGAGCGATGAGGCCTTTGGAGTTGACGGCTACGTCAAAGTAATTGCTAATGCGGGACCTGTCCAATCCAGAAGGGGACACTTGCTGTACGATGTTCTTTTGGAGGTCAGTCACCTGAACCCGAGCATTTCCACAGTCAACCACAAAGAGCAGTCCTTTTTCTGTTACATGGATACCGCTTGGCAGGTTGAAATCAGTTCGGCCCGATCCTTGTTTTCCAAACTTCCTTACCAGATAAGCAGAGTCAAGTGCAGCAGAACCATCATTTTCCTCCAAACTCCTTAGAAGCTCTCTATCCTTGGTTTCTTGGTCTGGCATTGACAAAGACCGATTCACTTGATCAAACATCTTTCCATCGGTAGTCTGAGGTCGGGAATGCGATTTTAGCTCATTAGCCGTGCAATTGTCAGGTTCTGACTCTGATCCATGTCCCTGACTTTGGTCAAAAGTTGCCTCAGGCGCCAGACGCAATTTATTGACTTTCCTCATGGTTCTAAAGTGACCTTTGTCACCATGGGGAACAGAGTTTAGTGTACAGGTGATCTTGTCAGAAGAAAGAGAATGGTGAAACTCCCGCTTAAAGGATTCATTAAGGGATCTTTTCTCAGGACACGTGTAACTTAAATCCTCACTGGCTATTGGAGATGGAGGGCTTTCACAGTCCTTTGATGATTCATTTGATATGGATAGGGATTTTTGAGAAAAATGGTGAGACGGGAAGTTACTTTCCAGAAGGGGGAAAATATCATCACATGAGACACGGACAAAGGCTTTTTCATTTTTCTTTCCCTTTCCAGTGGAATACGTATTGGTTTGTTGACATTTGCCATCAGATTCCTCACTTTCAGATTCTTCATGACTAGATTTTAAAAGGTCTTGTTCATGTACGCCCAAGCTCACCAAGCTTACATCATCTTCTTGGGAAGATTCTGTTAGACCACGATTTCTTGGTGTAAAAGCCCTGACTGAATCAAGTTCCCTATTTGCAACACTACTGATGAGATTTTGTGGCTGAACAATTTGTCGTTTCCCACTCTTCTTTGTGCTCCCTTCTGGACTTTGTCTTTGCCCTGTTTTGACTGTTGACGTTTCTTTGGTGATTTTGACTGGGGTGATATTTGAAAGTGTTGAATCTCCTGAGTGCAACACACACTTCTGTCCTTGGGCACCACAAACACCAATAGAATAAGTTATGCTCTGTTCATAGACATTAACCCTGCCCATCCGAACATTTTTTGACTTGTTTGGTAGGAAGCGGACCCTTTTAATTGTAAGAGAAATTTCCCACGGCCGTGTGAATTCTGACACCCCTCTTTGTAGTTGATTTTTGTCGGCAACCCCAGCAGTACTGCCCCATCTTTTGACCTGCTCCTTCAGCTGCCACATTTTTCGGATCTGCTGATCGACAAGTGTTTGCGCCACCCTTGATGCTGCTGCGTTTTCCCTTTTCAACTGGCTGAAAAAACGCTGCACTTCTCTGTGATCCTGTTCAACCTCCTCAAGAAGACGACGCTCTTCTCTCTGAGCCTCAATCGAGGCGTTATCCAGTTCCCGGTTCACCTCTTCCACCTCAGCTTGCTGGCGCTCCTTGAGGCTTTGTAATTCTCTCTCGCTCTGCAACAAATTGGAGAGCGCTTGTGTTGCCCACGGAGGCGATGAAGTCAGGGAATATGAGGGAAAGATTGACTCCTTTGGACTCCATAGAGGAACTTCTGTTGCTAGTCTTTGTTGAGGAATGCTTTGTGTTAAGAGTGCCGAAAACCCAAGGAGAGGTCTTCTCTCTTGAGAGTGAAGCAACATTGCGGCTTGCAGTTGAAAAAAAAAACACTAGTCAGTTAGTGTTTTCCACCTACAAAGAATCAAAAAGACAATAATGGATCAAAATCCTGAAAACATTTAAAAGATCATGACAAAAAGCTTCGGCAAGTTAATCAAAGAGGGTCAGAATGTAGGTTTGTTTTTGGTTCAAGGCACACTAAGGAATGACTAATTAGGACCTATGCAACTGTTGTTTCCGCTGAAACAGCGTTACATTTTGACATAATTTTCAACAGCATAATATCAGTTTCTCAAGTGACTATAAGTTGTTCTTGCATGACCATTGTCCTCATTCCTTGACACAAAATATACTATTCAGACCTAAAATTGTTCTTGTTTTGGCTAATAAGTGTTCCAAATAGATCTACCAACACAACTTGCTATTTTCCACATACTGAATGTAATTTACCTTTAATATTAAAATGATGTTATTAAGTTTATCAATGTTTTAATCGGGCAGCACGGCGGCGCAGTGGTTAGCGCGTGTGCGGCACAGTTCTGAGGAGGTAGAGCGCTCGTCTTGGGATCAAGAGATCGCAGTTTGAATCCCGGCTCCTCCGTGTTACATGTTGAAGTGTTCTTGGGTAAGACACTGAACCCCTAATGCCCCCAATAAGCAGGTTAGCGCCTTACATGGCTGCACGACCGCTATTGTGTGAAGCACATTGTAAAGGGCTTTTGGAAGTCTTGACTTGAAAAGCGCAATATAAATGCAAAACATTTTCATTGTCTTGGGAACCTCATGTGTGGGTTCAAATCCAGCTACCGGACTTACTGTGCGGAGTTTGTATGTTCTCCCCGTGCTTGCGTGGGTTTCCTCCGGGCACTCCAGTTTCCTCCCACATTCCAAAGACATGCATTTCAGGTGGATTGGCCGGTCCAAATTGTCCCTTGGTGTGAATGAGCGAGCGAGTTGTCTGTCCCTGTGTGCCCTGCGAATGGCTGGCAACCAGTTCAGGGTGTCCCCTGGCCACTGCCCGATGATTGCTGGGATGGCCTCCAGAACCCCTGCGACCCTACTGAGGATAAGCGTTGCAGCTAATGAGATGAGATGTTTTAATCATCCCGTTTACCACGGATCAAAATTAATTAAAAATTGTAGGTAAGTGTGCTAGATAAGTTGGAACTTTACCATTTTCTATTTAAAAAAATTGAAATAGTTACTTAAGGACAACATTTTAGCATTTGAGCATCAACATATTTTACAAAACTGTTGGAAAGAGTAAATTACACGCAAAAAAAGTGCATTCTTGATTAATACTGAGACTTTTCTAAAAGACTGTCGGTCATTATGTACTTAACTGTTTACATCATTTTAAAGAAAACAGTTATTTGAAAAATACAATACATTTTGGATAAAGTGCAGAGGGAACTAGAGCTCGAGCACCACCTAGAGTCTATATTTGCATTCCACTGAAGGGCTCAATGCCTGAGCTTTGAGGACAGAGGTCAGCAATATCCTTTTGTAGCAAATATAGTAATATAATAATAGTAAAAATCCAAAATCCACGGTGTAGTCGCTAGACCATTAGGAAATTTAGATGACATAGGAAAGGGCATTAGGTTTAACCTCATCGTACAAAATTTTACTCATAGTGCCACGTTGTACAATATCATGTTGGCTGAATGCTTTCCCATCATGCTCCATTATATCGTTGTTCAACGTGGCACCATAAATAAAAAGTGTGATGATGAGATCAGGGCAGCACGGCGGAGCAGTGGTTAGCGCGTGTGCGGCACAGTTCTGAGGTCGTGGGAACCTCCTGCGTGGGTTTAAATCCAGCTACCCGCCTTACTGTGCGGAGTTTGTATGTTCTCCCCGTTCTTGCCTGGGTTTCCTCTGGGCACTCCGGTTTCCTCCCACATTCCAAAGACAGGCATTTCAGGTGAATTGGCCCGTCCAAATTGTCCCTAGGTGTTAATGAGCGAGTGAGTGAGTTGTCTGTCCATATGTGCCCTGCGATTGGCTGCCAACCAGTTCAGGGTGTCCCCTGCCCACTGCCCGGAGACAGCTGGGATGGGCTCCAGCACCCCCGCGACCCTAATAAGGCTAAGCGGTACAGCTAATGAGATGAGATGAGATGAGATGATGAAATCAAATGAAAAACTTTTTTGTATGTTATCTATCTCACTAAATTCTGATCCAATTCCGGTTGCATCCAATGCTTAGCAAATGAGGTCAGCGAAATGATCCCCTTTAAACCTCGGTACAACCCAAACTCTGAGGTTTTTTTTTTGAGTGAAAAAATGGTATGCACAAATAAATAGGCTATTAGCAGAAAATGCAGTAATTTATTTTTCTTTCAGTGTGGCCCTGTACCAACTGATCCACTGCCCGGAACCGGTCTGCAGCCCGGTGGTTGCTGACCACTGCATGATGTCATACAATTTAGCCCGTTAAAAGTATTATTTTAGTGTTTTGATTTGGGAAGGGGAGTTTTCGGTAGACATATGTCTAATGTTTAAATCTAAGCTTAAAACACACTTCTATTCTATTGCATATTAATAACCTGTATTTTATGTTGATAATGTGTATTATTTGTTATTGCAACATCCATTGCAGCCTGGTCATCCTGGAAGGGGGATGAACTCATGTGCAGTCCCTTCCCAAGGTTTCTTCAGTTTCCTCATGTTGAGGTTATTGAGTTTTCCTTGCCCTCATGTAGGTTTTAGATCAGAGGATGGTCTAATAATGGTCTGTGGTTTACAATAATCAGTGGTCTGTGCAGCCCTTTGAGACTCTTTGTGATTAAGGGCTACACAAATAAACATGACCTGACTCAAATTCTGTTTAAATTCAACAGAGACAAAAAAGCAACAAAAAAACGAGAACATAGGAAGCCAGGTTGACACTTTTTTTTTTCCCCATTCTCAGCTTGCGTTTAATGGGTAAGATACTCCGTAGTTTTCAGCCCTACACACATCTGAAATTGACCTGTTTCTCTGAAGGTTGTGTCTTGGAGGGTTGATTTGTCTTTTTCTACATATTGTGGTTAAAATGTCCCATCCTAAAAACAGGCGAGTCCGCAAAGAGCTTCAGTTCCTGAAAATACACAGGACTCATTGTTCTTCTCTCGGCATTGAACTTGAGTTTTGTTTTTCAGCTCCCAGAATACAAGGAATGGAAGGTACCGCCAGTAATGGGGTCAAGTGGGTCACCTTGATGTGTGAAATGGACGGCCGGCCAATGTAACAAAACTGTTCTTAGTATGACTGCGTACATGTAAGCACCTTCTCAACCCCTCAACCTTATTGAAAGAACAAAAAGATGGTTTTGGCCAAGGATGAATGGCTAAGGTGTCAGGTTGCCTGTGGAAGCACCTAACCTCTAAAGTATCAAAAATTGAAAAGCGGGTAAACAGATTAGAGAGGTTGGATTTTGGTTATTTTTGAGAGTTTAGAGTGGGTGACAGACAGCCAACATAGCAAATTTCCTTTACTTCCCAGAAAGAACCATACAGGCCCGTATTATCTTCAATCTTGTGACCCATTTAAGAGTGATCTCACATTACACAGCATGAAAGTTGAATTAGCTATGTTGGTGGACGAGTTAACCAAAGGATTTTTTCCGAGGCCCGAGACAAAACAACGAATAACGACAACAACCACAGTCTAATCGGGTGGGTAAACTTGCGTGCTGAAAGGTCACATTTGAATTTTTAAACAGACAGATGGGCCCTATCATTTATCAATGGGTTGGTAAAGAAAGGTTCAAACCAGACTTACAGCAAATGTGCAAACTAATTTACCTTATTTAAAATCCTACTATTTGTTTTAATTTAATGACAAAAATAAAGAACTTTTTAAAAAAATTACACGAATACATTTCATTTCATTATTTGCATTAGCTCAACAACCAAAATATTGAGAAGTGAGGCTGTCATTTTGTTTCCAAAATGAAAAAGCATATCATAAGTTACTCAGAGTTTCTACAAATATTATCATAACCAACGTTACTAATTGAATAAAGGTAGAGTATTGTGAATTAAAATTTTAAGAAATAGAGATGAAAAGAATACAAGTAGCTCCCCCGGCTTATTAATGGAGACATTTACCAAAGGGATTAGCTAACTCAGAAAGGAAGAGATAATAGATTACGCTCAACATCCATTTCGGGAACGAGGAGAGAACCTACCTGCTTTCAAGGTATTCTCTTCTACTGTATTCTGGCTTCCTCTCTCACAAGCCTCTTTTGCACACACTCCTATTCAACACACATGCAGAGGTACACAAAACTCAACCCCGCCCACATCTCCAATTCTAGATTCATTTGAAATATTTGGTGCTCCATTCTGCATCACTAAATGTGAATTAACTCAAAATTGAATGGATAAATATGCAAGTATATCTATTAACTGTGCATACAACTGAAAGGGTTCTATCTGCACTCTTCACTTTTACCTTATTTCAATTCATTGATTTTATTATGTTTTATGTGTGGTTTTAATGCATTTTAAAAACCACACTTCAAATTTTCAATGTCTTTTATTGTGTGTTTTTAACCTGACTGCCATTTCTGTAAAGCACTTTGAATTGCCTTGTGTATGAATTGTGCTATACAAATAAACTTGCCTTGCCTTAAATCTGTATCTATAGACCGCATCAGCAATATTCCTGCAGATCCTTGAAAAGTCTTAAAAAGCAATAAATTAATTATCCTGAAAATAAGGCCTTTATTGGCATTAAAATGTCTTAAATCCAATTTTCAAGATTTGAACACATAAGATTTATATTCGTTTGAACTGAAAAGATTTAGTAAAGAAGTCTTCTTTTTTCATAATTCATGATTAAAGAATGCTAATCAATGTAGAAAAGTCTATGGAATTAGTTGTTATCTTCCAGTTTTGACTGTAAACATTCTTGTTGTTTTCCACGTATAAAACTTTGGAGAGAGCTATGTTTTTCATAGGGAAATATTTCAGACAGACCAAGTGTGATTGCCTGTAATTCATGTGGTGATTTTTGTTTTGTTTCAATTGTGTTTTTCCTTTATTGACTTGGTCTTGAATTATATTTCAAATAGCATAAAGAAGTCTTGAAATGAACTTGTTTTCAGCTGTAGGAACACTGTATTAGTAATTTAAAAAGAAAAGGTTTTGTAAATCAATACATAACTATCTGAAAATCTCATCTTTTTGGGTGATTCTAGTCTTGGTTGACAATAATTTAGGTACCAGCGTCTTTCATTTTATTATTTTACTTTAGATCCGATTAGAGAATGTTTGTTTTTCAATTCAGGTATTTATTTCGGAAAACAGGTAAAAATATGTTTGATTTAATCCCTAATTGAACATTCAACTGTACACATGGAATCATTTATGATTTTGTGTAGCGCCAATGAGTGGAAACAGCAGTTTGTTACATGATACTAGAAAGCACAATGTCACTGAATAATTTAAAGGTGGTGTGCGTTGTTTGAGGTGTCCTTAAAAAGTTGAAAATAGAATATTTTCTCTAATAAATATTTATCAACAATGCTCAACTGTGTTTAAAGACCCTTTGGAATTGTTTTCCCTACAGCCCCTATCTGTTTTTATCTTCCTTTTTATCAAAGCTGTTCAGGCCGTGGAACACATAAGGTAGGAGGGGTGGAGGTTTGGGAGGTATTTAAGTGTAACTTTATGCTCCTCACTGCAGTTTTTTTTTGGTTAGTTTAGCATGCAAATGGTGAAAAGAAGAAAATGCTTGTTTTCAGTACAGTCCAAATGCCAAATCAATCACCCAAAAATATGAAAAAGGAAGAGTTTAATGCACACACTTCCACGCGCAATATGAGGAACTTGACAGAGGCTGCAATCTTGACACAAGTCAGACGTTGTTCCAAATTCCATGCAGCACCTTTAAGATTATTTGTTGTCTGAGCATTCACTTTTTTGTAATATTTTGTGCATAGGTACGGTTAGATTGTTAGAATAGGTCACTGAGTACGTTGTTACAATTAGATGAGTTTTCCAGATATAGTAGGTTTATTGTTTGGTCATTACAGCATTACTTTGATGATAGCATTGTTTATGTTGGTTGTTGTAAATGGTCTGCATTTATATAGCGCTTTTCAAGTCAATGAAGACCTCCCAAAACGCTTTACAATATGCTTCACACTTACCCATTCACACACACACTCACACACCAATAGGGAGTCAGCCATGCAAGGCGCCTACCTGCTAATTGGGGGCATTAGTGATTCAGTGTCTTGCACATCATGTTTGTCTACATATTTTAGTGAAGTATTTACTAACTGTATCCTTTCTTATCAGTACTCTCCCAGCAATGGTCTTCTGCCCTTATCTTATCATACAACCTTTGACGTCTTAGGAATGTGCAGTACTAAATCTTGTAGAGGGAGTTATCCTTTCTTTTACCTTGTAATGTGAGATCCCGGAGGTGCCTGTTAGTTTCATGCTCCATTTTGCAAATCCACACCCCTTCCCTATAAGACAGGGGGAGAAACATTCTTGCATGCCTTTTGAAGGGAGCATACTCCTAGCCAATATCTGGGTGCGCTTCCCATCTACTGGTCCTTCAAACTTTTGCTTTTGTCAAATGATGAACATGTCTAAGCGACCCGAAACTTTTGTTAGTGTATATTTTCGTTATAATATGAAGAAAACGTTTTATATTAAGTGTGTATTAAACATTTTAAATGAATACACATCTGTACTTTGAATATCTGCACTATTACGTTGATCAGATCACCGAACAAAATCTAAGACCCTTTTGTGTCATTTATTTGAAGTAAATAGTCTTTTTTGTCTTTTTTTGGGGGGGTGGGGGTGGGGGTTAATAGTTTTATTTCATTATGACATGTTTCCATTTCACCGCTAGATGTCAGCGAACATTCAATTTTGGCGGTGAAATAAACATGCTACCAGGAATTGGCCCTATTGTATAATATTGATTGAAACTGAAATATGGCAAGAAAACAAACTAAGATTAATGGAGCAACACATCAAAAATACAAACTACAGTATCTAGGCCCAGAATCGCTCTGTTTTAAGAGTTCATCTTTATTTCTGGAGTCACAGCAATATGTCACAGAAATCAGGACAACCACAGCAGTCTAAAATGCCAATTAAACGCTCACGCTTGATTCCTTTAGCAAGTAGAGTTATCTCCATTTCCCTTGCCAAGTTTTCAGCCAATATTTCTTTCTGATTGGTGGAAAGAAGCTGCGTGTTCACAGTTGCTTTCAACAAATGGACCCAGAAATGCATCTATCTGCACTCCGGTGGACGTCATTTGCGCTTTCATTTGTCTTGTGTTAAAATGGGTCCCATACATCCTTTTTTTTCTTAACAATACTTTCCCCTCCATTCCAAAGTGCAAAAGGTCTCATTTGAATTTGGGAGAGAAAACAAATGTAGTAATCTAAGGAAAATTATAATTTTTCCAATTTAAAAAGATGATTGTTTATTTTTATTTTATTTTTGTATATCATGTATTATTTCGACTATGCCCTCTCTTCATTGTATTGTTCCTATTATGTACATTTTACTTTCTCACATTATCAGTGTTTGCAACTACACACTGCAAAGGTTAATTTAAGAATGGAAAAAACAATCTATCAAAATAAGAAAAAAAGATCAGCAATCTTTCACATTTTTAAAAAATATTATCCTATTTTAAGTATGTAACATTTCTTCTGTGTTTTTATGTAACTTTACAACTTCTTTCCTAATTTGCTATGTTTTTTTCCTCAATACTATCTCTATTCGTTTCAAATAAAATCGTGTAATGCTGCCAGCTAATTTTTCTAAATTTACGTTCTTTTCCTTTTTTCTTTTTTTAATTTCCCCCGATACATTGAAAATAATCCTGTTTAAAAAAAAATGAAAATAAAACAGTAAACCAATTCCTTCAAATTAGCATAATCATCTGTCAAGAACGAAAAAAACGTTATTTATTTTTCATATTGTTTGTTCCAGTGAATGTATTTAAATCACATTGTTGATGAAAGATACCATGAAGCTTTTTTTCGCATATTTACTTCTTAAAAACAACCCGTGATTGGAAACCTTTATTTCATACTTGATCACCGGGATACAGATTAATCCTCACTGAAATTGCCATATAGTGGGGTTAAGAAACCTATAGTAATGTATAACTAATGCATTTGAAACCCCTGGTACTCCAGACAAAAACATTAAAATAAATGAATAATATAGAGTAAGTGCTACTTGTGTGTATTATAAGTGCATATGATTAAATAACATTATAAATAAATACATGTGATGTAAAAATACAAACGTATTTCCCTTTGGTGTGACAGGACTTGGGCTGGTTGAGCGAAGTAGCGGGTGGGTGCAGAAAGGAGTCTGGAACGGCAATATTATATTAAATTAACAATGAAACAGATTTGAAACCTTCCACTTATGAGGATTATCTTGACCTTGGAAGATTTCCCTGCTTCAATTTTCTCCAGATTTTTAAGGAAAGTCCCGTCGATTGGTTATGGTCACGTAATTTACCGAGGGTAGCGATTCATGTGCCCTGCTCTTTATTTGATAAATGCAAGCTTTGTTTCAATAATTAACAGGTTTTTGCTTTTCCATTTGGCATCAACACAAAGAAAACACAATTATGAACTGAATGAAGAAAGAGAAATGCATTGTGGGAGGTAATTTTGCCAATAAGGTATCTGTATTTGTGACACATACCTATAGTAGAGCAGCAATCTCAGAGACATAAATCGTCATATACACGAGCACATTAAAGTTAACATTTTTTAAGTTTTGAGGCATGCAAAATGTTTTTCTTAATGTCACAATGTTAAATATAAAACCAGCTGGAGAGCCATTAACCACTGCACTCGTGCGTGTCGCCATCTTGAATCATAGTGTGGGGAAAATGCTGTAAAGAGTGGCTGAAAAAACATCTTATTCCACACCGCAAAGTGAAAACGCGGTAAGGCGGGGATACACTATCCTGGCCATCTACTGTATTGTGCAACAAAATAAAATTTGTCAACATTATGGGTTTTTTGAGAAACTTGGAATTACAAGAGAATTTGCATGTACGTAATGTATATATGGCAAGTTGTTTTACATATGGGTACATATTAAACCACAAAGTTATGACGCAAAGGTAGAGAAGAAGAGGGACTGTTCAGCCAATCGGAATGCAGAACACGACGCAAATCACTGAAGTAACGAAACTGAAAGGTGAGCTGCATTATAGCCAGGGATCATTGTCGTTAAAGATGTTTGAGTTTCCACCTCATTTATACATCCATCCATCCATCTGCACCGTTTACATTCACTAGGGTCTCGGAGGTGCTGGAGCCCTTCCCAGCTATCTTCGGGCAGTGGGCAGGGGACACCCCTGGTTGTCATTCAGTCCCAGGGCACACACAGACAACTCACTCGCTCATTCACATCTAGGGACAATTTGGACTGGTCAATTAACCTGACTTGCGTGTTTTTTGGAATGTGGGAGGAAACCTCAGTGCTCGGGGAGAACACGCAAACTCCACATGGGGAGGTAGCTGGACTTGAACCCTGAACCTCCGCACGGCGGGGCTGCACGCTAACCACCCATCCGCCGTGCTGCCCTCATTTATACATGTATACTTAATAACATGTTTTTAACTGTTTTAAGATTCACCAGGGAATCCCAAAACAGTGAAACAGTCGTGCAAGTGTGTATTAAAGGGTCACTAATTTGCTCATGTGGCAGAACGAAACACTCCTGTTTAGTGTCTCCAAATTTCCCAGATTTTTGAAAGACCATAAGTGAAATTTGAAGAGTCAGGCAGCATAAAGAATGAAACACATACAGAAAACCCGATTGTTTTAGGAGTTTAGAAAATAATACATTATCTGGAGAAGATTCATTTTGAGCATACTGAATACCAAATCGGTTTTTGTTATGATCTTTAGAAATAGATTTATGGGACAATACTTGTCTTTTTATGTTTGAGACTAGAAAAAAGCCTAAGCTGATGTTGTTTCAGTTCTTTATTGAACAAATATCAGAAAATGAAATACAGTACGACCGTAACCCATTTCTTCGAGCTTGTTTCTTCATGACCCGGTATAAGTTCATGTTTCATTATTTCTTCTACCACTGCCCAGGGTCTACAGTATTTATTTTACCCACATCATTTTGCCAAACATGACTAGCCAAAGCTTGGAATACACTCGTCACATAATTAAGTTTATATCCTGTTAACCCACCTGAAAAATTCTGTATATCTCGACATTTATGTCTCAACTGTCAAATGAGTGTGTCCATCATACTCAAATCGGGTCGGCAAACTAGGGCCTGCAGACCACATACAGGCATCTCAATCCGGCCCGCTGAACCAAAAGCTATAAACCCCTTTTTGATGTCAAGTTGCTCTGCTTGTCCTAAATTGGGATATTGTTTTTTCCTTTTGAAAGTTTAAGGCAGGTGTGGGCAAAGACCAAGCCACATACGACCGTAACCCTTTTTAATCTAACCCAGGGGTAAAGGTTTTATAAATATAACAAAAAATAGAAGTACTGAAAAAAATTGCAGTTTTGGGTCCGTGCTTGTCTCCAGTGTCCCTTTTTTGCCCTCTCCTCCATAAAATCAATTTTCCATAAAACATTGTGTACATTTTTTTAAATGAAAACACAACGTTTTACAAAACATAAGAATAGCCTACAGGCACACAGACCGGAGATGAAGTCATGAATCACTTTAAGGTGTTGTTATGCTATAAATGGTCAAACTGATCCCGAGCTTTTAAAATGTTGCTTTTACATGAAAGCCTTTTGGAAGTCAAACAGGTTGTCATCATGTGGTGCTCGCATTGGTTACAGAAGCCTAAATCTATCTTCTCCCCGTGCCGGACTCTGGCCAGGTGGGGGTCCTGCAGGCGGGCGGGCAGGCCGGCCGCTTCCGTGACTGATTGTTTCTATCTTCGGCCCTGTCAGCAGAGATAGAGAAATATCTCCGCCTGAGGTGGGGCCCGGCTCGCCTGTTATTATTTTGATTATTGACATAAGTGATAAACCTTTGATGCTCGCTTCACGTCCAACATGGATGCAATGAAATCAGCTGCTTAGCTGGCCCGCTGCATGGCAGAGTAATGGCTCCAATAACTGCTTCAACAAAATAATAATGCAATTGTGCCAGGGAGAATTACAGCCTGCTACTGTATATGTGCTTCCGTATAGATCAGTTTGATACATGACAGGAAGGCTAATGCAATATTATTACCATTCGGCAAGCGAGGAGACCTGTTGCTAACAAACAATTAAAAACCGAAAAAAAAGAAAAGGCCATCACAGATGGCGTTAAAAATGTGGTCAAGGAAGTCTGGCCCACTTTACATAAAGAAGGTAATATGAGGTGATGAATATGCTAATGGGACTCATTCTAGGGGGACTGTCTCTCTTTTCAGAAGGGAAGATCTGCTTCTGCTATAGATTCGATTAATTCCTCTTCATGCCACTCCTCATTTCGTCTTTCCACTCCCACCTCGCCCCCCCCACAGTTACCCCACTCGTGCTGTCGGGCCGATGATATTAGACGAACAATCGCAGAAACAAAATGAGCTGGAACAACCAAGATGGGAACAGATGGCATGTAATTGCCTAGCGGAGGAAGCCAGGGAGTCAATTTTTACCCGTCCCGAAGGAGTTGCACTTGTGGTGGTGGTGGGGGGGCAATGCAGAGGGGGGCTTGGTGCAGGTGCATTTGTTTTGATCAGATATGGCCTGAGGAAGCATGTGAAAAAGATTCATCACAGGCACATTAGGCCGAGAGATTTAACAAGGCGATCTGGTTGAGGCTTCAATCAGAAGTTTTGACTGGGCCAAGGCATCGCACGTGAATATCACACTTGAGCGTTGTGCAAACTGTCAGACGGTCCGCCATCGGCCAACTCAATTTAACACTCATTTGAGGAGGGGGTGCAATAGATTAGATGTGACAACTTTGCATCCAGACCAAAACCATAAAAACGAAAGAAATGCAAAAAGCTTTTGAATAGATTCCGACCTAGGATGTGTTGCAACCGGTTTGTTTTATGTTCGAAAGTAAAAACATTGGTGGTCTATATTTATACCAAAGCCAAATGTTCTGTGAATACACACTCAGTGGAATTAATTTCTAATGCTAACACATTGCTATATTTTGAGCCAGCGGCTAGCTCATAAGTTAACAAACTTTAAAAATTGTTATACGTCGTCTTTTTCTCCTTCCGCATATTTGTTTGATTCGTATAGCCCTTAATCACAAAGAGTCTCAAAGGGCTGCACAGACCACAGACTATTGCAAAGCACACAGTATTATTACACCATCCCCTGATCTAAAACCTACATGAGGGCAAGGAAAAACTCAAAAACCTCAGCATGAGGAAATTGAAGAAACCTCGAGAAAGGACCGCACATGAGGTAACCCCCCGTCAAGGATGACCTGGCTGCAATGGATGTTGCATTAAATAACAATAAAAAAGTTAAATAAAATATAAAATAATTAAAGAGGTAATTTTCAAAATGAAAGCTGAAGTGAGAAGGTCCTTTAAAGGTCTCATGACCGGAAATTCTGGGAACAAACGAGCAACAAAACAATGACTGTTCACTTTTGCGAGAACTGAAATGGTTTACGATTACTTGTATACAAAAAGGGTGGTCCATCGATATATTATAAATCTATTACAAAGTTAAAGGGGTCTCACAGTGGAATAGAACACTATCCACTGAAGATCATGCTCAACATCAACCTTTCAGGTCAAGTCAAGTTATGGTTATTTGCATTGCCCTTAATCATAAAATATCTCAATGGGCTGCAAAGACCACCATTACCACATTCCCTGATCTAAAACCTGTAGGTGGGTAAGGAAAAACTTGAAAACCTCAACATGAGGAAAATGAAGAAACCTTGAGAAGGGATTGCACGTGAGGTAATCCCTCTTCCTGTCACGGACGAAGACAGGAAACAGGAATGGAGATCCCAATCGCGTAACGTACTCAAGGTTTAATAGGGAGAGGAGAAAGGCGCGCACACTCGATCCGGGGATCGATGGTCACGGAAGTGGATTGAAATCCGAACAAAAGAGTTGTCAAAATCAAACAGATCAGGCCAAAAATAAAACAGGCAAATTCCCAGAACTAGGCATTTCACACAGAGTTTAACAGGAGTCTTTCAGATGCTCTGATAACTAACGGCTCAAAGGACCGCGTTTAAGTACTCCCAGTGAGCAATCTGTCAACGGGTTTCAGAAGGTGTCCATGGGCATGGCCAATTGGGCGCCGTTGCAACTGTGACAGAACCTGCCACACGGCTGGGACCAATTGGGCGCCATGGCAACCGTGACACTTCCAGGAACACCAGGCTGCAATGGATGTTGCAATAACAAACAATACACAGATATTGTCAACATGAAATATAGTTAATAACTGTATCTTCAGTTGACAGCTTTGTTCCCCAAAACCTTGACCAGTTCTAGATCAGGGGCCAGGAACATTTTGACCTAAATAGCCATAAAAGCAAAAATATTGTAATTTGTTTTGGGAGATAGCCACACCATATATTTTAAGACATAATTCAACAAAATTGCAATCCCTCTTCTCCAGACAAATCTTGCTACTAAAGGTATCCCAAAAACAAAAAACCTTGCGAAAGAAAAAATGAAAAGAAAAATTGTGCGGTTTGGTCACTCTCAGTCTCTGCAGTTTGTAATCTTCCTTGTGTTTTGTAGCACTCCTTTTCGGTTGCACTACAAAATACAGCAACATTTAATGGTATAATCTAACACCATGTCCCTTTTAAAACTGTCTTTTTTCAGATTTTCCTGTAATTTTCTTTAAAATGATAGTCAATGATGGAGAATGTTGTGCAGATGAAACAATTGTTAAAGTCACCTCATGATTTCTTTTTGATTATTGGGGGGTTTTATACATGGGAGGTAGGAATTTTATCAACCTTTTGATATTGCAATTATTGGTGTTCCACAGTTTAACTGTTGGCATGCAATAATGGCCTTAATTACTTACATACCTAGTATGCGATATAGGCCGTACTGATGTACTGTACGGCCATCATCACATACAATATCATTTTGAAATGCAGTTATTTTAGAATTAATTGTTAATTAGTGATTGCTTCGACAAACTCATTTTGTGGTATCAATACTAATTAATTGGTGATTTCAAAAATAAGACTAATTAAGAACAGATTGTGGCAACAGAGGATGTGTTACTGGCGCTTAAACTGCTTCTCTGGATGGTGAAGATTGCAAAAGTGCATCACAATACATTGATACCATGTGCCAATAAGTCACAAAAATCAAGTGTATGGACTTTACATCTGTCTGAACTATTAGTCAAGTCAAGTTTACCATGTTTATTTGTATTGTACAGTCCATCAGCCATGGTCTGAGTCTCTGTTTACGATGAGCTGGGGGAACCGGAAGTGACGCGGGTAACCCGGAAGTCGTATTGTTTACGAATACTTTTGAACTTAAAGCACAAACAAACACAAAATATTTATGTAGAACACTTTCAAAATAAACTTTCATCTGTTTTTAACCTTTTGTTACCTAAGTGTGAAGCACATTGTGAAGCGCTTTGGGAAGTCTTCATTGACTCAAAAAGCGCTATATAAATGCAGACCATTTACCATTTTAAAAACGTATTTATTTATACATTTTTGCATGTGGTTAACACCATACTCAATTCATCAGCACCAGAGAAGTCATGTTTTCCTTTAAATTCTTCTTTTATTTTTTAAAAAGCAACATGTGTGCATCGCTTGCTGAATACGCTGCTGACGTCCGTGACCGCTTCTGGATGTCTTACGGACGCGGCCACTCCATCCTTGGACATGAATCGGTCACACACTGTTCGAGGAAATATTTTTTTCCCGGGGACTTCAAGCCTTCAGACCACATCTGTTCAATTACCAGCATGGAAAGTGCATTACCATTGGCTTTGTTGTCGGAGATGCTTGATTTTCCTGCTTAAAAAAAAAAAAGAAAGAAAAAAAGATGAGGATGAATTTGTAATGCGGCGATCCCCGTCACTTCTTTTTACAATCTCAAAGTTGCGCCGGCCACCCAATATCAAACTAATAAATTACAGCCACCGCTTCCCACATAACCGCTTGATAAATAAAAAAAGGGATTTGTGGTACTCTGCAGATGTGACCCAGGGTTACCTAGCAACAGGTCATGCCCAGACACGATGCGCAAGGTGAAGATACACCTCTCTAAGGGGAAGGGAGGCAAGTCAGGGAGGGTGAGAACGCCTCTCATTCTTGCTCTCTGTGACCCTTGACAGATAGAAAACGCACTCAGAGGAAACGGCGTCTGATTGACAGCTATAGTTGAGGAACCTCGGAATCCCTGTTTGCAGGGGACATGTCCAGCTTTCCATTGTGGTCATAAATCTTCAAGAGAGTTGCCAATTTTGTTTGTATATCATACATGTAAATCTTACTACATGCTAGGGGTGGGCGACACTGGCCATTTTAGTGTTGAAGGGTAGTATCACTGTAGACCGATTGGATACCGATACTTTTTGCTCGGAAATGTCATGATCATTAATCGATTGAACCCGTTCCCCCTTGAGTTGGTTTATATTTAATATACTAACAACACAAAGATATTAGACACTAAAATGTTCTTTATTAAATTAAATAACCTTAACGCTAACTTTCACTTTTAGGTTTTAGTCAGCCTCCCTCCGCAGGAGGGCGCAAACCAGGTTTTGGAACTGGGCACAGGTGTGTCGAATCAAAACACACGTCCCCAACTATTTTGACTCTTCAGAATGACATTTCACACAGCACCCATTCAGGTTATTTCCAATCCACTGTTCTTGCTACATCTGATTTGCTTTTTGTTTCCTGTTTCTGGGTTGGACATTTTGTTTTTAGTTTTGTTACTTCTTCCTTGCATTTTCACTGCAATGCCAGAGTTGTTGTTTTTTGTTTTGGGTTTCTTGTTTAGACATTTTGTTAGCAATTTAGTGCCCACCTGTTAGTTTGTTACTTCGTTTTTTGCATTTCCCATTTCCGGACTCGATCTTTGTTTGCGTTTCGTACTTTGTTAGATTTTGTTTGGACATGTCATTTGTTTTGTGCCTCCTTGTTTGTTTGTCACTTTGTTCCTAGTTTTGTTAATAAATATCATCCTTATTTTGAGCATCCACGCCTCGGGCCCTGCTTCCCTCCACATGGGTCCATCACCAACATTTAACAGTATAAACTTAAATATAAACATGTATTTAACAACCATTTCAGAGCAAAAGTCAAGAGAGCCAAATGAAAATAAATCAGCAATATGACAAAAATATTTATATAACAAGTTCCACTCTAAGTGCTGTAATTCATTTGATGTAATATAAGAAAATAAAATCTATGTACAGCATCAATGTACAAACTTATAACCCACTAACAACATTAATATAGTGATAGTTAAAATTGGAAGACAGTATTGATCCCAAGACAATAGTACTGATCTGATCCAAGTACTCACTATCAATAATATCAATATTTGGAGCGACCCGCCTACTCTTACTACACTGGAAACCTGTTTTTGTCATTACATAATCAAATACGGAGACTCAGTATTATTCTAGTTTATTTTCAATTGTCAATTCACTTGGCTTTTTTATGGTTTCTCGTGAATCCATTGATTTTAGTTCCTGTCGAAGATTGGATTTTTATGATCCAATCACATGAATGTTGCCACATCAATCAAATCAGCCTAGAGACTTCAAATCGTAAGTACTTGCTAATGTAGCCCAAATGATAAAAAACAATGGGATTGTTTCTGTGTCCAACCGCATTTTCAATTTGTCTTCACAGAACCAGAGACCAGGCCTTCTAAGATCATTTTTTCACCCTCTGAGGGGTTGACTAGAGCAAAAGTTGTAAGAGCTTGTTTAAACAAACGAAATATATACCGGTACTTCATAGTGGGCAGTGACATCCAGTCAAGGGAAGGCAGGTGAAGCATGAAATATAAAATCAATGATACATTAAATGGTTAACAGCTGCAACCAATGACAGAAGGGCTAATGAGGAAGAACAGGAAAGGCCGGCTTATGTCAAGATGGAGTTTGGGCTGGTTAAGTAAGAAAAATCATTTGAACATGGATCTGTCACTTGCACTATCCAAACTTACTTGTGCATTAATTCTATGATCAGTTATTTGGCCACATTCAGGGCAACAGTTGAGGTGAGTTTTATCATCTGGGGGAAATATTCCCACCAAAATTTAAAGTTGGTTTAACTGACTGCTACTCTTCTCTAGCGATTAAATGAACACAGAACAGCGTGAATGATATGAGGCAGGTATGATGGAGGGCAGGAAAATGCGAGGTGGAGATAAAAAAGCAAGGAAAAAAAACATGTTAAAAGAAGGACTGTTATCATTCATTTTACTCATCTAGCACTTTTAGCCTGTCATCTGTGTGTCCTTGGTTGTGTGTTGGGCTACGTTTTGGAAGAATTTAGCACTTAAATGCCTTCACCGGGGAGCTCCTCACACTCAAATAAGCTCGTAGTGATGGGAATTACGTGTCTTTTTTTGAGAAGTGGCTGTTTCGGCTAGGTTTACTAAAAAAAGCTGACTCTTTAAGACCCCAAAAGCCTCTTCAGATTGATTTTGGTGCGTTTATCCATATGTTAAAAATAATAATTTAACATTCTGCACAAATTTTTTTGTGGGGGACAACTAACGCTAAAAAGAAAAAAGACAGCAATGTAAAAGGAAACAACAGAAGAAAAACATTAAATAAAAGCTCAAAGAATGAAATAAGAATAATTAAAAACAAAGGAAGAAAAAATAAGTAAAAGTCTAAAAGATTCAGAAGGATACAAGAAAAATGAGAAAAGTAAAGGAAAATGGGGAAAAATGCTAGAAAAAAAAGCTTGGGAAAAAAAGAAATGAAAAAGAAGAAAAAAAGCAAGTCTTCTGACAATAAGACTTCCTCACAGATGCCTACGATGTCATTTGGGTGGCATGTAAGTTTTTGTTTATCCTTTCCTTTACTGAAGTTGCATGTGAGAGGAGCTTCTCTGCTTTAAAATGTGTGAAAAGTACTGCAAATAGGTAAATAGGTTTTCATCTATATCAACATCTTTATATAATTTTTGGTTGAATTAAAATGGTAGTGTTTTTTGTTAACTCTTCAACATATACCTGCATTTCTTCCCAATAAAATGCATCACAAGAGCTTCCTGCTGTTCCATTCATTCAAATTTCCTCCTCCACAGCTAAGTGGGCCAGCTTTGGGTAGAAAACCTCCAGGCTGAAAATGGTAATAATTATGAAGAAGACTGTTTCAAATACAGTCCAAATGCCAACCCAAACCCTCCAAAATGGTGAAAACAAAAGAGTTTATTCGAGCGCATATAAGAGAGACACATACTGTATGTGCACGCGCCATACAAGCAGCTTGACAGAGGCTCCAATGATGATTTCAGCCAGGAGTCATCTAATAGAATGTTTTGAAGCTATGGACACCAACTTAAAGCTCAGACAATAAAACTCTTTCTCTATCCCCAGTTTATATTTTGCTAAATATGTTTTGCAATCTCATTAACAATAGGAGACTACTTTACAAAAACCTTCATGAAACCAAATTTTGACCTGTTTGAAAGATCCTCCGCTGAGCCCTTTCCTTTTGACTAAGTCCCCAAGGTTAGAAAAGGCATATCAGCTCAAAAATATCTAAAAATCAAAGATGATTGGCCAGAAATTTCAATGATGTAAGCAGTGCATAATAGTTAAAATAACGAACAACCCAGGCATCCTGTGTTATCTCTTTTGCAGGTGTTCAATAGTCAAAACCGAACTACGAACTATTTATTGTTGTAACTGAGCAGCATAAACTTATCATGTATCACTTCATCAAACCTTGTTACCAATGACTATTTTCTTATTAATCAGAAACAGCAGTGCTCAAATGCACAAATGCACTTTTGTGATGTTAAATGGAAAATGGCCCAAAAACACACAAACACGTTCTATTGCTGAAAAAAAAATATTCAATGAAGAGCCATGAAACGGAGTATCGTGTAGATTTGTTGTTCCGTTCTGAGGGTCTTTAATGTTTATTTCCAGTTTGAAAATGCCCACATTCATGTTTGCCCCAATCGGCTTTGAGAGAAACTGAACCCAAGCCTAAGTGACAAGCCTGTAAAGATTGCACATCTGCAGCAGTGTGCAAAATGTTGGCCAGGTCGGCACGGCATGAAAATGAGAGATGCTGCTTTTGGAAGTAACCCCCTCCCCACACCCCACAACTCCACCCTCCTCCACCACCACCACCACCACCTTCATTTTCGTCCTCCTCTGTTGCTCGTGTGACAAACCCTCAAGGGGGAGTCTGCAGCTGTGTTGGGTTAGCACACGGTCGAGTGAGGGGCCACATACACTCAAACACACGCACAGGCACATTGACAGAGCGCAATACTTTCTACTCAATGGAACATTTCGCTGTTTAAGGCATCGTCGTTACCATTGTGAAACTAAACACACTACTTTCGTCAACTGTGGCCCCTCCGCCTACTAGTCCAAGTGGCATTTTGCTCCTTGAGGCACGCTTACACAGTACGAGACCCGTGAATCATCACGTTGTCGTCTCGGAACAGGCTTGAGGGATCAAGGAAGAAAATGTGATGAAAGTCAAGCCTGATTTAGCTCCACGAAATAAACTCACAAGTTTAAAATGTCGTTTCTTATAATAAACTTAATAAGGACTTTCACCTGGAAGGTTGAAGTCATTTCTGTAAAGAAAAACTATCCAAACTACTGTACTTTATAAATTCTGGTGTGTGTGTTTGCGCGTGTGTGTGTGTGTGTGTGTGTGTGTGTGTGTGTGTGTGTGCTTTTGTATGTGACTTATAGGCTCCTAGATGTCTGAACTAATTTTCCTGAAAATTTGAACAGTTGTACTATCAGCCTCCATGAATGTCTTTAGCTAGGTTTCATGTCAAGGCACCCCCAATAAACACCAACAAAATGAATACACATCTGCTATCATGTGTCTTATTTTGTGTGGTGTCTGTCGCTCTCAGGGGGCCATATTGGATACTGAAGCTGTCGACTAACGACCCCTCAAAGCAGGATATTTATCCATCCATTATCTCCACCGCTTATCAAGCTGTCTTCCAGCAGTGGGCAGTGGACACCTCTTAACTGGTTGCCAGCCAATCGCAGGGCACACAGAGACAGACAATTCACTCATTCATTCACACGTAGGGACAATTTGGATAGGCCAATTAACCTGACATGCATGTTTTTTTCGGGAATGTGGGAGGAAACCGGACTGCCCGGAGGAACCCCACATAAGCATGGGGAGAACATTCAAACTCTGCGCAGGAAGGCTGGTTCCTGGATTTGAACCCATGACCTCAGAACTGTGTCGCCCCACTAAACATCATGCCAGTTAGAATTTAAATTTCCCAGATAATCACAAGGACCTGTGATATATTTTCAGAACCTGTCCGCAAGCTACTTAGGGGGTGTTAGGAGAGCCCTGGTGTAGTGCAACCAAAAACGAGTCAAGTCAAGTCAAGTCAAATTTATTTATACAGCCCTTAATCACAAGAATGTCTCAAAGGACTGCACAGTATTACAATCACACCATTACCTGATCTTAAACAGACATGCGGGCAAGGAAAGACTCAAAACCTCAGCGTGAGGGAAAAAGAAACCTTGAGAAGGGGCCTCACAAGTCGTAATCCCCCTTCCAGGATGACTAGGGTGGAATAGAAAAAACGAGTACTACAAACACAAGGAACGATACAAACTACAGAGACTCAAAGTATCCAAACTGCACCAGTAGCAGCAAGATGATGCCCAATCATGTCAACTCCCTCTAGGTAAGCCTCATGTTGTGTAAAATAAGTACACAGACCTATTTAAAAATCCACGTTTGTATGATAATTCATGTATTTTGCTTCGTATTCAAAAACATTGAGTTTTGTTTATGAGGTGTTCCTAAGCACATCCTGTGCATTTCAAATTGGTTTGAAAATAAATGGCAACTGATATTGGTAAAGACCTATCTCTAAATCCCCAAATAACATAGTTTTAGAAAAATATTTGAAATGAATGGCATTAAAAAAATCTCAACTTTCCAATTTCCTCCAGGGGGCCGCTGATGTGCGTTTCTGACATAGTATATGTTTATCGCCTCATAGTGTGAAGCACCAGAAACGGAGACAACCCAGTTGCGTTCGTTTCTTAGTTTTATTGAGAAGGAGGCGAATGCTGGCACCCACGATCCAGTGATCGTCGGTTGCGGGGAGCAGATTGCTCGGAACGCGCAGGTGGCACTTCTGTGGCAAGCGATAGCGGTGTCGAAGGCGGGAAAACAGGTCGGGTTGCCGGGGCGGAGGACCAGAGATTTGGTCAAACAGAAACAGGTCGAAGCCGGGAAACGTACGAGAGCCAAAAACAGGAGGGAGTCAGGGTCGGAAGGCTTGCCTTAGCGGGAGCTGAAGGTTCCCAGACGGTCTGACACCGGCAACCGGGGACCCGGGTTTTAAACAGTGGCTGGGAACCAATCAGCGCCCAGGGCTGTTGGCACCAAGGAACGGGCACAGGGGCCTCGCATCAGTAATCATGACACATAGTGGTAAAAGAAAAAACTTCATTTATTAAAAAAAAAAAAGCGCATCGGCGGCACAGATCGAATCCTCCTGAGTGGAGTTTGCTTGTTCTCCCCGTGTTTGCGTGGGTTTCCTCCAGGCTCTCCTGTTTCTCCCACATTCCAAAAACGCGTATGTCAGGTTAATTGGCTGGTCCAAATTGTCCCTAGGTGTGAATGAGCGAGCGAATTGTCTGTCTCTGTGCCATGCGACTGGCTGGCAACCAGTTCAGGGTGTCCCCTGCCCAGATACCTGGGATGGGCTCCAGCACCCCTGCGACTTTACTGGGGATAAGCGGTCCAGATAATGGATGGATGGATGATCTGAATCATGGTTCATAGTTCGCGGTTCACAGATCCCTTAACCGGATCGGTCGTTGGGGCACGAATAAGGAGACAACTCTGGACAGCCTTCTCCACTGTTGACAGACCCTGGCCTGTTCTTGGTTTGTGGCAAAGTTGGCGCCAGTCCATTCCTCAATGTTGTCGGCCCAGTTCTTTTTCGGTCTTTCTCTCTTTCTGCCCCCATGGACTGTGCCCCGGTGTATTACCTTGGTCATTCCTGATGATCATAGTGACGTGACCACTGAAGTTTCTGTCTGCGCACAGAATGCACAACAAAGTATTACATTGAAACAACAACTGTTAATGTATACACTGTTTTTACAGTAGGAATTTTGGAAATGATCTTAAGATGTGTGTTTTTCTGATTATGAAAGAAACATGAAGGAAAATTGCTCTTGGCCATTGGTGTCACGCGACTGGTCGTGTAATTGCTTGTGGCACGGTGTTGTGGGTGTGAGTGAAACGCTATCCATGACAGATGCTAACAGCTTTGATTGAAAATACATAGTGTGCAATCTGCCCCCCCACATCCAGAGATCTAATTGCAATTGGTCGCTGTCCTGATCACACCTGCTCTCATTTACCCATCGTTTCGCCAATTTTGCTTTCAAACGTCAACGCCATACTGCTGATCTTGTCGCCGATGTTTTTGTTGTCAACATGGAGTGAGCAAAAGTACATCCTTGAAGGCCAAATTACATAGCAAAAAAGAGGAAGACCACTAGGCACCCAATTTGCACCTTTCTCCACCCTGCTAAGCCCATCCAACACAACGTCATGCTGTCACTCTCCAGGTTGCGCGTTCGTGTGAGACCTGAGATTATAGAAAGCTGTTATGTCCTAATATTTCATTTCAGGGACATTCTATTTTCTTCAATCTAACTTAAAGTAGAAAAAACAGTATAAATGGTCTCTCAATATTTGTAGATTACAGTGTGACAGTGTTCTGTACGGCGAGTTCAGGTAGCTGTCTCTCAGGATGACAAATTCATTGTCAACCCTCCCTAAATGGAAAATGAAGGTTTGACGTGTAGAGACGTCAATGGCACCTCGCATGTATAAATAAACATTCAATTCAATTTTATTAATGACGTGCGCTGAGGACAATGTCTGGTGAGTCACAAGCAGATTCACAACTAATGAACCAACATTTGATCGCTGGAGCAAGAAAGCAATATACTGTATAAACAGAATAAAAAAAAATATTGTCTTGGGCTTCGTTTCTAAGTTAATTTATGTGCTGATCCTTTTGAATATAAGCACGAATAGAAAGTTAAAAAAATGCCCATGCAACTAGAAAAACATGTTGGTTTGACTTGCTGCTTACTAATACAGTGTTTTAAATAATTCGATATTCTGTGGGATGTAAATATCACAGAAAGCACTTCATGAAGCCAAATGAAATAGAAAAGTATTAATGTTGAAGATTATAAGATTTATTCTTTCAAATCTGAACGAGAAATTCAAAAGCATGTGGATTATGTGAACAATTTCACAAATGCTCAATATGCGCACCGCCTGAGACACGGCATGAGTCAAGTCTGTAATTCTGCTCCTGCCAAACACGCTAAAGCATATCTTGGGTAACATCTCCAGCAGATTAGTATTTTTTTCTTTTTGTATACTAATGATCTGCTTCTGGTTTAGTAAAGGTAAAACATGTATTTATTTCTATAATATATAAATATAATTTTTTTTGTCGCACCCTGTAATATCAATAATTCTTTGTTTGGGGATGAGGTGTGCGCCAAATCAGAACTATTGGTCTCACCATCGCCCTCAACCATGAGGCAATGGTATTGCGCGTTTCGCTCTGCATCTGCAAATGCTCAGCACAGTGATATGTTGCATACTAATTGTCTTAATAACATTTATAACATCATTTGAAAAAAAATGAAACTAAAAAAATGTAAACTAAATGAGAAACATTCATCAAATATAACCCATTCATATGTTATTTCGTCTATTTCCATGTTGACCGGTGAGACACTGCCTCACCTACATCATTTGACTGCACGTCACTGAATTTAAACCTGGTGTTTCACTTCGGGAATTGTTGGCATACTTCAAGGACCGTGCAAACAAAGCACAAAGAAACACAATGTCAGTCCCAAGAAAAAATAATTAAGACTCCATCTGTCCTTTTAAAAAGTTTCTTCTCCCTCAAAATGTCCTCAATGAGCTTGGAATGATAGAGAGTGTAAGATTCAGGATTCAAGCTCCCTTTTTTCTAGAGCTTTGTTCTGGTGTCTTTTGAGATTCAAGGTTTCTGTGTGTTTGTTGTGTTAATGTAGACATCGAGTTGTGATGCTTTTCTTTTGCCAAAGACTCAGAGAGAAAAACATTTTTATTCTTTGAGACGTAGGCTTCGATGTGACAAAAAATATGACAAAAACAACAAAACAATGTGTGTGAAAAAGGTAGACTGCTGTATAGAGTTAAAATGGTAAAAGCTAGCTTTAAACACTAATTAATTAGCTAATTATCTGGGTTTTCTCTTTCACTGCCAGCTATCTGTTGTTTTTTGTAAATATATGTATATATTTTTCCTTTTTTTTATTTCAATCTAAATTATATCTACCCTTATTTTTTTTTTTAGGGGGCTGTTTTTACTCTGCCGCTATGTCCTGGTTTAAAGTTATGATTGCAGCCTCAGTCAGCTCGTTCCCAAGTACGTTTTTTTCTTAGACCCGCTCAAATAAACCCTTTTTTTTATCTTTTTAGGAGTTTGAATTGGTGTTTGGACTGTATTTGAAACAGGTATTTTCTTACTTTTACCATTTAAATTCTACACTAACAAAAAACTGTGGGGACAGGCATGAATTCCCTCTCCACCCCTATTTCAGCCCTCCCGTTTCCTGCTTCCTAATATGTTGTGTCTCGGAACTTGTGTTAACAGTAAAATACGGAAAAGTACGGAAAATACAAATTTTTAAAAATGTAAAGGCTCTTTGACCTCAATTGGACATTGTTAACACATACAAAACAGAGGAAATATTTTACTTTCAACTTCTTAAGGACACCACACACACAACGCATATCACCTTTATTCTAATTATGATTCTAAAACTGATCATTTATTTAATCAATATCTATTGAAAATGTAAATTTATTACAATTTAGGAAAATGGAATGCTTTTATATAGCGTTTTTTTTTTCCGTCACTGACCTCCCGAAGCGCTTTATAATGTGCTTCACACTTACCCATTCAAACACACTCACACACCATACAAGGCCTACCTTCTTATTGGGGGCATTAAGGGTTCAATGTTTTAGCCCAAGGACACTCTGACATTTAACTCGCAGGAGCCGGGAACCAGACCTGTGACCAATCACATGTTTGAAAATATGAAAATATGGAAACCGTTAAGGATTTGTTGAGTTAAAACAAATAGCTACAGATTGGTCACAATTATTGTATTTTTTAAACACCAACATTGTATTTTTTTGTCTTTTGTTTGTTTTAGGTCTATGAATCCATTGGTATGTTTTGTTTTAACAATTTTATAAGTTTACTGTGAAAGTAAGGGTTTTAAGCTAAACATTTACAGTTAAATAGTATTTTCTTTTGAAAATTCTCAGCTGGTGGGTCAGGACCCAAAAGTTGGTCACAGAACTGTTTTCAGTGGGTCGCAGGCCTCAGGCAAAGTAATGCTAGAAAGAATCCTTGGGTTAATTACCCTCCTTAACAGTAGATGGCAATAATACTCTATTTGATCTCTTCTGCCTATTCAATGGCGCGTTTGCGAGGGAGCAAATCTCATTTTATTGTGATTTTGTGGGTTTGTTCATTTTTTTCTGCCCCTAATATTTGTTCCCAAGAAATATAGCGATGAGGGGAGGGAAAAGTGGAAAACCATGAAAAAAACGATCGACTCATGTCAAGTCATAATTTTTTGTATAGCCCTTAATCATGAGAGTCAAAGAAAGACGTAATTGCGAAATACAAAAATTGTTCTTTTGAGTGTCTGTCATTAAAGTGCTGGTGGAAGGTACAGTAAATTGTTTAAAAATGTGGTATTTTTAGGTTTTTACCATTACATTAACCTTAATTAAATACATAATTAAGTAATTATCAATGTCTGGAACACACTTTATTATTTAGAATTTCTTTTAGTATCTGGCTATTTTAAAACAGTTTTAGGGGGTCGCTTATATGAGATGTAGGCTTACATGCAAATATATACAGTAATAGGATTGCAAATTTTCTGAAGAAAAAAACAAGTCGTGATTTTTTTCAGACCAGTATGGTTTAAAGTACTTAATCTTATTGACATGCTTTAACCTTAAGAACCCAGCGTCCTCTTTCTCTGGAGCTCAACGAGGCTCCACACGGTGGGTGGCATATCGTGCTGCTTGCAAACTTTCTCTCGCCTTTATTGACGAGTGCCGTCAAAACTTGCCCCTGATTAAAACCTAAACTGTGACAATTCTGGTTGGCCTAACACTCCATCACTCAAATAACAAAGGGGAGGGGAAAAAACATCACATGTATTTGAAATTAAAATAGGATTTCAAAATGAAGTGAACCTGTATTGCATATATTTTGCTTACTTTTGCCTTCAACTCTCCCAAAAAGCACTCTCTTCTGAGCGTAACGGAATTAGTGAGCCCCAACTAAATAGCAGTTTAAAGAGGCAGAAAATGTGACTGGCAGGCTTTGAAATGATACACTTAGTGTACATGAGTTCCGTTTAAACATCTTGACAGGATTAGAGCGGAGTTAAACTGCTTTGCAGGCGCAGTTAATTGAAGCGGATGAGCTTTTTAATAAAACGTGCGCTGTTAGCAGCTGACAAATGGCTCGGCCGACACACGAGGGAAATTGCATTTAATGGCATCAGGTATGCGCTTTGCTAAAGCTTATTGCATTACACTTCTGGCTGCACACACATACACGTGCACAAGCATGCACACAACTTGCTATTGTGTGGGTGTGTAGATGTGGGCATACTGGTTCACTTAACACGTGTTCACATGAGTTGCATTCATCTTCACAACTCAAGGTGTTTTCCCTTAGGGGTCTAATTCGATGGTCAGGGGAATGACTTGTGAAGAACCTTTGGTCCCTTTTCCCCAAAAATTATTTGCTGGCAAAAAAGTTATTTTTAGTATTCTATCTATTCTATCTACCCTGGTCATATCCCTGGAGAGGGGTGACCGACAGCAAGACAAACACATACAAAAACAAAGAAAATTAAAAAAAGGAAAAAGTAGCAAAAAACACACACAAATTTTTGTACCATGGCCAACCCAAATGCCCAAACACCCAAACAAATTAAGCACCTCGGCACCCAAGTTGGTCATGCTTTTGTCCCTCCAGATGAAACAGGACACGAGAAAGGGGCCATGTCACTTGGGTCAGGGCCCGACAGCTTTTCACTGGTTTACCCCTGCCGCATCATACAGGTGCTCTGCCCATCCCTTAGAATACGTCTAAACATCCCACTATCCTTTTACAACACCTCTCCGCTTATTCCTATCACCAACAAGAGATCTAGCTTCCACTACATTTATATCTCTTTCCTGCAGTGTATTCATAACACCATCCATCCACGTCAATCGCGGCCTTCCTCTTGGTGTCCTTCCATTTACTTCTGCTCTGTAGATCCTCTTCAACATTCGCTCCTCAACCATCCTCTCCATGTGTCCAAACCAACTGAGTACTCTCTTTTCCCATTTTTAGTATGCAAAGAGGAAAGTTGCAACTCCACTACTCTAATTAATAGAAATGTCATTGCTTTTAATGAATAATATTTTTCTTTTTTTAAGAAAAACTGTCAATAATTTAGCAACAACTGGGGGTAAAAAAAAAGAGGCCGCATGGCAGGTGAGTGGTTAGCGCGTTTGCGGCACAGTTCTCAGGTCCTGGGTTCAAATCCAGCCTTCCTGTGCGGAGTTTGCATGTTCTCCAAGTGGGTTTCCTCCGGGCACTCTAGTTTTCTCCCACATTCCAAAGACATGCATGTCAGGTTAATTGACCGGTTCAAATTGTCCCTAGGTGTGAATGAGCTAGTGAATTGTCTGTCTCTGTGTGCCCTGCGACTGTCTGGCAACCAGTTCCGGGTCTCCCCCTGCACACTGCCCGAAGATAGTTGGGATGGGCTCCAGCACCACCGAGACCCCGCTGAGGATAAGCAGTGCAGATAATGGATAGATGGATGGATAGAGGTAAAAAACACAATTCATAAAGAAAATACAATTATCCAAATAATAAGAAAACATACATAACCTGTCATATAACTATGGATTTTATTACACACTCTTAAGTAAATACATTTGTAATTATCAGATTCATTCATGTATGAAGTGCACACCTAGTTTTTGATTAAAAGTCGGGATGAAATTTGTTTTTACCCGTTCTCAGCTCAAACTTTACAGTTGGCAGGGTTGGGTAGGGTTAATTTAACTTGATTACTTTCAATTACTTTTGGATTACTCCAATAACAAATATGCTAATAAAAGACAAAAGAAACTAAATAGGAATGAAATTACTAAATTTTGTGCAGGCTTGGGGAGTAACAGAATACATAGAACTGCAAAAATGATGTTGGCAAGGTGTTTGGATTTCTTTTCATTTTGTTTCTGTCGCATTTTACGTTAGTTTTGCCGGAGATCAAAGAGATCAAAGCCAGGAGAGAAAGCTTACCACGTGTTGTGAGTCATAATTTTATTCATATATAGTTTATTTTGTCTTTTATTAGCATATTTGGTATTGTAGTAATCCAAAAGTAATTGAAAGTAATCACGTTAAAGTAACCCTACCCGACCCTGACAGTTGGATGCATTGGGAGTTAAACTCGGGTTGCTGTGATGAGCACACTGGATCACTAGTGATGTACATCAGTAGTCCGCAACCACTGGTCCGTGGACCGCGACTGGGTCATGGGTTGTTAGGCACTGGGCTGCACAGAGAGCCAAAAATGTTACCCTTGTTTTTTGGCTTATACCGTATTTTTTTGTGTATACAAACTTTTTTTTTAGATCTAAAAAAATCCAACGCTTGGGGGGTTTTATGGCGGTACCATATTTTAGCATTGGTTGATCAGTCGACAAATACCACCAGCCACATTTGCTCTACGTTGGATTGCGCTACTGAGGACATAGGAAAAACAGTGAATTTGATGTCATCATCACACAATTTTAAAGTCAAGTCAAGTCACATTTAGTTACAGTATGTAGCCCTTAATCACAACATGATTACAATGTCCCCTGATCTGAAACCGGCAAGCAAAAACTCCAAAATCTCAGCACACAGGGGCCACACAAGATGTGATCAAAGCTGCAATAGATGTTGCATTGGGTAACAATACACAAAACGTGGTCAACATCAATAAACGATAAAATAAAATTATTTAAGAAGTCCATGACAGCGACAACGTTGCTTCCTCTCTCAGCTGGTTGCTCGATGCAGATCAAGTCAGATGCCTTTTTAGCCCTAGAACGGTTAAGAAAATGAGTTTGTATATTGTCTCCATGCCTCAGTGGGTATTTTCCTAGTTTCCTTCCACGTACCAAAACCATACATGGGTGGCGTTGGCAGGTCAAAATAGTCCCTAGATAGTAAAGCATTTGCGAGTTTTTGTATGTCTATGTGTGACCTGTGGCAACCAATACAGGGTGTCCCGAGCCCACCACCCGAAGTCAGCAGGGATGGGCTCTTGCAACCCCCGTGACCAAAGAGAGCAGCTGGGAAATTGATGAAAGAATGAATATAATAAAACGTGACAAAAAGATGTAGAATGATTGAGCAATCATGTGCACCTTCAAGATAATAAAGGCGAGGCAAGGTGTTAGCATGAGCATGAGTCCGTTTAAGATGTGAATTTAGGGTTCTGTTACTTACAGATTTGCCTCCTCTTAGTTTTATTTGTGTGTGCTCATAAGGTTGGGATTAGTAACGTATTCCAAATAGACTACATCTACAGGGGAAAAAATTAATTTTGGAACGAGAAAGCCTACTCCAGAATATGATTTTGATTGTAAGTGCAAGCAAGCACTTATGTTGATAAGAGTCTAGCTTTGATGCAACCTGACTTGCATAGAGAGTACTTTCCACACAATGACTTTTTCTCATAAAGCAGTTCAATGTACTTCAGACCATTTGTCCTTGGGCGACATTTGTCTTCATGGATGTAAAAATTTGAATTTTGATATGGGTTATTCTTATTTTTTTAAACCCAGTAGAAGTGTGCCACTAATGCTAAGTTCATATTTATGAGCTCAATACAAGTCAGGATTCAATGTACACAGCAATGTAACACAACGGTAATGCACTGTGTTTTCTATTAATATGTGTCTGCCACAACAAAATTCTCAAGTGCGGCAAGTACCTTAGGTAAACAACATACAATGAGGTATGAACTGTGTTAAACTTTTTTACAATTGGGTGGGAAAATCTTGATACCGTGGCGCAGTCTTTAATTTCCCTTAGACATCATCCCACAGTGTATAGTTTTCAAAAAGCTAAAGACTTTCTGCTTTGGATTCTAGTTGGGCTGTGTGGAAAAAATAAGAATAAATAATAGAATTTGATATCCGATATCCTTTTCTTTTTCCAAAATTAATTCATAAAACCATAAACTGTCGATTTAAATGAGTGTTCTTTAAGCAGTCATATATAAAAAAATACTAATTTTAAAGGCATATATGTCTGCATCTATTGGTTTTTAAATGAATTCTATTAGATGACTTGCTCTTTAATTCGGCTAAGCGATATATTAAAATGAATGAGCTAAATGCGACAGACTACCGGGGAAAGTAATAAATGTTATACAAGTTCTGGTTCCTATTTATTCAAGCAAAAGTGCATTGCTCTTGACTCGAAACCCGCTCAATTTAGCAGATATAACAGAATAGGGAGTTACCAGTTATATAAATAAAAAATTATACCGCACTTTGAGTTCCAATTTCTTTATCTGAAAAGTGCTACATAAAATGTTTTGTTTAGATTTTTGATGTCTGGGACATACGTCAAGCAATGTCAAAATAATGAAAGAGTAATATTTGCCACAACAGCTATGGACGCATGACATAATTAGGGGGAGGAAAATCAGTAGTGTTGAGAACTGGAAACAGGTAAATGACGTATTGGATAGTTTTTATTGCTAGGACCTGTAAGCCACAAATGTTGCCCCAGAACCCAGTATCAATATTGTTTTTTGGGGGAAGTCCTGCTCCTCCTGTGGCCTTAGAGGTAAGATCAGACCTAAAAAATTCAGCCCGACCCGACCCGAGGCACGGGTATATAACAGTCAACTGATGATTTGATAAACAAGCCCAAAATAAACCCGAAGCTTTAATTCACCGGCAAAGCAAACACAAAGCTTTACCTGCTGACCGTGTGTACCTTAGCGCCGAACTGTGCGTTTCGCCTGAACTGTGCAGCCTGGGATTTACTTGGGGCCAAGTCCCTCAAATCAAGTGTGCACTGCAAGTGCAGCGCCTAAATGAACAGTTTGGGGCCAAAGTGAGCATCTTGGCGACCTGCAGCGAATGAAAGTAAAACTGAACGAAATGGCAGCGAAAAGATAATACTGCAAATTAAAAGCTGCAAACAGTGAAAGATTTGTCCAAAAATCAGAAAGAAAGTTTGTAAAGTTTGAAAGCTATTGGCAAGAAGTGGAAATGACATCTGGCGTGAGGAAGGTGGAAGGAGGAAGAAGTAAGTGCATGCTGGGTAGATCCTCGACAAAAGTAAAAAAAAAAAAAATCGGGCCGGTTTCGGCTCGAGTTCGGGCCCAGGCCCAAGATCTTCTATGTGGCATAGAGCTTATTTGTATTCACAATTTTTAAATTGCATTCAGGAAATAGTTTTTTATTTTTCTTGATTTGGATCAATCAACAGAGGCTGTGTTCTGAAAAACTGATCCTTCAAGCGCCTGGGTCGTTGGGGCACCACTTACAGTGCAACCTAGTGGCGCCCATCCCTCTCCAGGCCAGTTTTTGGGTAGGGGTCTCCTCTCTCCAGGCCAGAATTTAGGGTATGTGTTTGCTACATGAAACATAGTACTATTTTCTATGGTTACACATAGCAGGAGAAGCCTCTTGATCTGACTCAGATACAGCACCTTCATCATATGGCCATTGTTTTTCAGTGAAAAGCATCATCCTGCTCTAAGTGATGAGCAGGGCATTTGCATTGACAGGCAGCGGCGTTTGACAATCCTGATATTAGATCGTAAATCACTGTGGAAAAAAGATTGTGCGACGGAATTTTGAGTATCACATCATACAATATCCACATAGTATAAAAAAACCCTGCAAAATCATTTTGGTTTTGCATTTTTTTCTCTTTCTAAAAGGTCACACTCTTGAAAACAATGTTGTGTCTTGTTGCTACAAAGGCAAGAAACTGTCACAAAGAAGTGTATGAATTATTTGAAGTGATATGTCGGGAGACTACAGCCTTAGGAGTTGTCACTTTGATATCTCACCAAGTGCACATACATGCTCAACACACTGAGGCACGCACACACACACACACACACACACACACACACACACACACACACACACACACACACACACACACACACACACACACACACACACACACACACACACACACACACACACACACACACACACACACCAAGGCGGCCATCAGCTTGAGCTTGTAACTTATTCCTCATTTAAAGGGAACAATTAGAGTCTTTCATTTTCCTCCCAATATCAATCACTGGGTTCATGAATAGGGAAAATTGGACCCTCCCGATTCCATACGGTTGCATCTGCCCTTCTAGCTCTTTTGCAATGCCTCATGGGTACGAGGCGTGCTCATCACCTCCACTCAGTGTGAGCCCGCTCAGTCAATAACAGGCAAGAAAACAGAGGAGGCGCGGGCCTTGTTTTCAGACTCCATCAGATTCTGTGGATGCGTGTCACTCTTCATTAGAGAGGCGGGGTAGCAGGGGACGCCCTAAAGGTGAGGACGGCCACCAAGGGGGAAGGGAGGCGAGGCGAGGCAGCTGTGGAACAATGACAGAATGCGTGTCCATGTCCCCCTCGGGCAAAACACCAGCCACCCTCCACCCTGCACTGATCTCTCGCCTCTAGACCCAGTGATGGAGTAAGGCAGAAATAGACCTGCGGTTCCACGCATTGGACTTCCTGTCTTGGCCTGATGCTGATGTAACATCGGATCAGTCTCATGTCATATTCATAACACTGTGATTGGTTCAGCTCGGGCGTGCAGGGCGTCTACCTCGCAGCGGATCGGCTTTGATAATGTCACATATAAATCTTTCATCGCCTCCGTTCAATCAAGCACTTTGATTTGCTTATTATTAATTTAAAGAAATGGTGCCCATCTTGCTGTACATATTAGGGAAGGATACTGTTAAAAGAAATTCTATCCTTGGGAGGAGAAAGGGGTTCTCATGATTTTTAATATTTTTTTTGTAATAAAAAGTAAACTGTTCTGTCATTAACAAACAGAATGCAGTGGCTCTGAACTGATCTTACCTGAGGACCGACCGCCCCGACCTTATTACAAGCCTCAACCCAAAACAAAAAAAAATCGCTTTAAAATGTATTAATGGAAATGCTTACATCATTGATGGCCATCTTGCTGCTACAGGTGAATTCAAAAAACTCTCTTTTTTTCTCTTTCTTCTTCTTTTTCTTACCCCCCATTTTTTCACTTCCTTTTTTTCTTTTCTTTCTTCCGTTACACTTGAATTGCTTTAATCCAGCTAAGTGATATATTAAAATCAAATTGATTATATGCGACAGACTTCTAAGGAAAGTATAAACATGTTTTACGAGTTTTTATTCCTTTTTCACCCGAGCAAAATTCCTGTGCTCTTGACTGGATACTCGCTCAATTTAGCAGATACAACCAAAGAGGGACTTATAGGTACAGATGCTCCCCTACTTACGAACATTCGACTTACGAATTCCGACAGATACAATCTTTTTTTTCTGGATGTTGAAAAATATCCGGACATTGCTGTAAGTTGACATTTTGTATTGTGTGTACCCTTTTCCAAGTAGAGGACATTACTGTAGAACTTATTTTCACCGTGTGACGCTGTGAGAGGTCACCAAGCATCCACCATGAAGAAATCCGGCTTCTACCTCCTAGTTCGTGTGTAAACATTCTATACAGTCCTGTATCTCCAGCGCGATAAGAAATTTGACATTTTTATTATTTAATATCTCGTGCATCCATTCAATATGGTTGGTGTGAAGTGCAAAGAAGAGGCGAGATGTTTCTTTTGAAATGAAAGTGGAAAGAGAAAGCTTGATGCGGTTGAGAAAATAGTTAGATCGCTTTTTTTCTGCCACTTTCTACCATGGAGGAGGAAGTATCTTGAAGCTCATCTTCCAAAAGTAAGTTAAACCTAACTTTATTTATCTTTATAGAGCATTTTATTTTATGAAATGTTTATTTTTTTAGTACAAAGCAATACAGGTTACTTATACAAGCCTTAAACATACCTATACAAACCTTAAACATATAAAGTATAGCACTGAAGCAACTTCGAACAAATTTAACTTATGAATAAATAAGAAAGCGTCTGTATGCATATGTTTTATACATCACTTTGAGTTGCAGTCCAGTGTCTAAAAAGTGCTATCTTCAATGCAAAATAAGAAAATTTAAGAGTGAAAATTGCCACGACTATATTGTAATGGGGGCAGCACGGCGGCGCAGTGGTTAGCGCGTGTGCAGGCACAGTTCTAAGGTCTTGGGAACCTCTTGTGTGGGTTCAAATCCAGCTACCGGACTTCCTGTGTGGAGTTTGTATGTTCTCCCCGTGCTTGCGTGGGTTTCCTCCAAGCACTCCGGTTTCCTCCCACATTCCAAAGACATGCATTTCAGGTGGATTGGCCGGTCCAAATTGTCTAGGTGTGAATGAGCGAGCGAGTTTTCTGTCCCTGTGTGCCCTGCGATTGGCTGGCAACCAGTTCAGGGTGTCCCCTGCCCACTGCCCGATGATTGCTGGGATGGGCTCCAGCACCCCCGCGACCCTACTGAGGATAAGTTGTGCAGCTAATGAGATGAGATGAGATGAGATATTGTAATGGAAGCAGGACATAATAGGGGTGGTATTTTTCAGTAGTCTTGCCAACTGGATCCTAGTACTGTATATGCAGTACAGGATTGATTTGGCTGGGACTAGTAAGTCAGAAATGTTGTCCCGTAACCAAGGTACAGAGGAAAATGAATAATTCAGACTTAGGGGACTCAATGTGAATAGAATGTAACCTTAACCTTTTTTTAAAAAGGTCTTTGGTACTCATAGCAGCAAGATGGCAGACAAACATATCAGCTCCTTCTAGGTGAGACTTATGTTATGTAAGGTACCAAGTTGTCGACCTACGAGCATTTTAAAAAGTGTAAGTTTATATGAGAGTTCATGTATCTTCTTTTTAATGAATAAAGTTTTTTTTAACCACTAGGGGGCGCTGAATAATACATAATGTCCTCAGTAAGCCATTCAAGAATAAAAAATTGAAATTTACCTCAGAATCTCTGTAGCTATTTTACATGTTGCTTGCTAAATACCCCCGGAGATATAATTAAAATAAAATGATATTTTTTTTAAAAAAATCAACCTTTTTCTGGCAGATGATAACCTATTCACAAACAAAACGGGAAACGACACACTAATGTATGGGGCATTTGGGACTGAGAAAACTGTCCAATTAATTTATGATTAATCTCAAGATAGTTATTGAATTCATGGTGAAGGAAAAAAAAAACCATGTATAATCGTCATTATTTTTCCATGAATTAATTAAGCCATTTATTACAATATGATACGTTATGAGTAGCATTCACTGTACTAAATAATAAATTCAATATGGAACCCTAATTAGTGAATGCTTGGCTATATGGCAATACAATAATGCTAACAGCAAAATATTTATGTGTGCCTTCACATTACGTTATAAAACTGCTTGGAAAAAGATACGAATCAATGGAATGGAAATGGAGCAGTAATTGAGGAAAAATAAGGATGGATGATGATAAGGGACATTTGTAAGATGAACACACAAAACATGCTTGTCGAAGAAGGGAGGGAAATCAGAAAGACAAAACAATTTTGTTTTGTTGTACAGAAAGCAAATTTTGTAATTGTATTAGCCCGCATATTTGGATGTCTCATGCACACCTTATTAAACGGGTCAAACATCATCAGCGATAGACACAGTGGGGCGTCTTAAATATAGCTGACAGCTGGCAGTGGGGGCCCTTCCTTTTGGGGTTCAGGTTATGCCCATGCATGAACCAGACCGACCCTCTCCCCCCACCACATGGACCCAAATGACGCATAAATCTAACCTCCCTTTTGTTCGGAGGGGAGCGCATTAAATAAGAATGTGAATAAAATTTGGGATTAATAGGTGGTAATGGAGCATTAAATCAATATAATTGTCAGAAACAGGCGTCAACATGTACAGTATAATAATAAGTGTGTGTGCGTCTTTGTGCACGCATACGTGCGTGCGTGTTTGTGTGCGGTTGTTTCTGCTAGTTGGGCCGCCATATGTTTAAAGAAATATTGCACTGTCAAAGGAAATCTTTAGATATGATTGATAGTTTGAAATTAAAATTTCAAAAAAACTCAGATATATGAGTTTAAGCCGTGAAGAGGTAAGATTTGCAGAAGGTGTTTCTGTTTCTGTTTGCAAAACATCATCTGTAAAGTTAGGACGACATAAAATATAAGTACAATGGGTACTGTTGAGGTCAAAGCGTTAGAGGCTGCTTCAACTCGAGGTAAAACTTTGAAAGCACTTTAACTCTTTTGGGTCTAATGTATGTCAAGTTGGTGGAGCACATGTCACCCATAAACTTACGGTTACAAAAAAAATAGATGGTTTTGAAACAGCTGCTTTTATACCTGAGTTGAAGCTTTAATGCTGCTACAAGTCTTATTCTTGTATTTAAAGGGAATTGGCCTAAAAGTGCACAGTTGATGATGTTTGTTAGTTTAGAGGTGAAACACATTCCTATAATTACGATTATTAAAAAAGAGCAGAGGAGGCTTTCAGTGAGTGTCTGCCTTTGAGCCAAGTGTGTTAAACACTTTAATATGTTCAACCAACTTGACTGTGTTTGATTCTCTTGTGTTGTCTCATGTCAACCAAGTCTGACTAGGGTGGCGGTTGTCACTTTCAACCGCTATTCTGCAGGTATAATAGTTAATTGTAAATGGTCTGCATTTAGGAGGTAAAGCGCTCGTTTTGGGATCAAGAGGTCGCAGGTTCGATTCCCGCCTCCTCCGTGTCATATGGCGAAGTGTCCTTGGGCAAGACACTGAATCCCTAATGCCCCTGATAAGCAGGTAGTTGCCTTGCATGGCTGCTATCGGTATGTGAGTATGTGTAAGTGTGAAGCCCATTGTGAAGCACTTTGCGAGGTCTTCATTGACTTGAAAAGTGCCTTATAAATGTAGAGCATTTACATTTTTCGAGTTTAAGCGCTTTACCCATTCACACACACACACTCACACACCGATAGCGGTGACAGCCATGCAAGGTTCCTACCTACTCAAAGGGGTTCAGTGTCTTGCCCAAGGACACTTCGACATTTAACTCAGAGGAGCCGGGAATTGAAACTGCAATCTAATGTTACATTAAATTGTTTTGAGAGAATTTGTTAGAAGCCATATTCAAAACAGTTCATATTAACTTACAAAAATTGAGTAATGATAATAAGATTTTTTCCACCGATGTAGATAGTTCACTGGATTATTATTGTTGCTTTACTTATTCATAACTGTTTAGTGTAATTATTTTCCTATTAAATATTGATTTTTTTTTTCTGAAATTATTTGCTTCAGGGAAAAAAAATGAAGAAGAAAAGAAAGAAAGAAAGAAAGTTCTTCTTGTGAAAAACACCTAATTCAGTGACCCCCAAGTGAAGTAAATTGAATACCTATGATTAAAAATGGTTAAGGTTAACTAACAAAGATTGAGTAATGATGAGAGGATGTTTGTACTTGCGTACATAGTTTTCTGGATTATTACTGTGGCTTTACTTATTAATTATTGTTTAATGTATTCATATTACCATTAATTGTTGATATATTATTTTTTTTTTTCGAAAATAATTTGTTGCAGGAAAATAAATTAAGAAGGAAGGAAGGAAGTAAAGAAGGAAGGAAGGAATGAAAGAAGAATTTAAGTTTTTCTTTTGAAAAACACCTAATTCAGTGGCCCCCAAGCAAGGTGAATTTAATACCTCCCATATAAAGATATAAAGCTGCTTTACCTCATGAGTTAATTATCTTTGGGTTTTAACTTCAAGCATCTAAAACGTTGGGCAGCACGTGCGGAGTTTGTATGTTCTCCCCGTGCTTGCGTTGGTTTCCTCCGGGCACTCCGGTTTCCTCCCACATTCTAAAGACATGCATTTCAGGTGGATTGGCCGGTCCAAATTGTCCCTAGGTGTGAAAGAGCGAGCGAGTTGTCTGTCCCTGTGTGCCCTGCGATTGGCTGGCAACCAGTTCAGGGTGTCCCCTGCCCACTGCCCGATGATTGCTGGGATGGGCTCCAGCACCCCCGCACCCCTACTGAGGATAAGCGGTGCAGCTAATGAGATGAGATGAGATGAGATTTAAAACGTCCCTGTCTCAGGCAGATGAAATAACTTCAGTATAATATCGCGTGATTGTTGGCTAAAGGATCGTGTGTTTGCGAGTAGCCTTTTGAAATTGCAAGTATTTTCTCAATAAGATATTTCGCAAGGCTCCACCCGCACACATCCCGCACTCACCGATGCAACCCCATCTGTATATTGATCTCCTTGATTGTGTCTGAATGAGATGCAAACAGGATAGGCAGATAATGGTGAAATATCTCTCGGCTGTATTGAGGTGCGCTATAAGAAGGCATAAATCAGATAATGCAGCAGCCCCCCAGATAATGAACAATATCAGAAGATGCATGGATGTTGTCATGCTCGGCGGTAATGCCGCATGAGTTGGTGTCACCTAATCTCATATTTGAGATGTGTGCAAGCAGACAAACATCTTTGTACCCAACACCTCTGCACTGTGTGAGCAGGACAGCTCAAGGCCGATTTGTGTGTGTCTGTGTGTATACACATGTACCTAAATCCACCTTCCCTGGCCCGGTCTGCCTCCATTCTCTGCATGTCACATCACCGTGTTGTCATAGCAACTATTCCTATCGATCGGGGGGCATCCGAGATCAGTGTCGGTACAAAGCAGACCGACTGCCCCATATTAATTGCTGTTCGTGATGATCTATTTTATTCTTTTTTTTCTGTGAGTTTACCGTTCAATAAGGGAAATCCTACTTAAAATCAAATCAAAATCTGCCTTACGGCGATACAAATGTAACCGCGGTGTACTTGTCCCACCAAAGATCCACATTCACGCTGGACTGGATGATGAGGTTTTTATTACAGTTACTGCAAATGAATGAGTCACAACATTAGCTTTTCTGCTGGCTTTGATCTCTTTGATCTCAGTAGCAGTTCCCTCTGAAAACTGCCCAACAAAGCATATCAAAGAGCTTTTTTTTCAATTTACATAAAATACATTTACATAGAATATCACAATACATTTGTACATCCATTTTAACAAGATACTTTTAACAAGAGATCGTATAGTAGATTTTTAACGTTTACAATGAATTCAACATATTTTTCTTTAGTCTGAATTTTAACCAACATCATCCTTTTTAATATATATGAGAAAATAAAAATAAGAACAATAATGAGTATAAAAACGGGTACAATTTACCTGCAAATGAATGAGTCACAACATTAGCTTTTCTGCTGGCTTTGATCTCTTTGATCTCTACAAGGGGAATTACATTTTAGTAAAACAGAAACAAAACGAAAATAAATCTAAACAGCTTGACAATATCAATCACATTACTGTGTCAGCTGGGGTTATAATGTTAAAATTAACTTTTTGTGGAGCACCAAAAGATGTGTCTTACCAGTAGCAGTTCCCTCTGAAAACTGCCAACAAACCCCGCCTCCCGGTTGCCAGTCAGTCGCAGGGCACATAAAGACAGACAACCATTCATACGCTCACTAATATTAACACTCCACTTATTGAAACATAAATATTTTGTTTGTTTGTACATGATTCAATTGTTTGTTTGTTTGTACATGATTCAAATTGAATCGTTTCTCCGGCGCCGTCACGAATGGCAGCCACTCCAGCAGCTCCCGTGTTATTTTTCGATTGTTCTCAGCTCAGGGATGCTGCTGGAAAAGTGAATTTCCCTTCGGGGATGAATAAAGTATCTATCTATCTATCTATCTATCTATCTTATGTCAGAAGCCAAAACCAAACCCCACCCCATACCAGCAGGTGGCACTGTTGGACTCATCCTTGCAGGACACTTAACAAAAACTATACACATATTTCAGCAGGAATTTCAATAAAATAAAAGTTATTATTACACCCGTTACACAAAGACAGGTGTCACTTAATTTTTTGCGCTTTAAACAAGAAAAACCGGAAATGCTGATTGTTGGTCCAGCTCATTGTTGTGATTTTTTTTTCAAACACTGCTCTGAACTTTGACAACTAATATCACCAACAGTGACTTGGTCAAAAATCTGGGTGTTATATTTGATCCTAATCTGTCGTTTCAGTGACATGTGAAAAATATTACTAGGATAGCTTTTTTCCACCTCCATGATATTGTTAAGATTCGCCAGATGCTGTCTGAATTATATGCTGAGATTATAATTATTGCGTTCATTACTTCTCGGCTTGATTAATGTAATGTTTTGCGTTCTGGTATCCCGATGTCTAGCATGGTTCACAATGCAGCAGCAAAACTTTTGACTAAGACAAGAACGTTTGACCATATCGGTCCGAAATAAGCTAACTTGCACCTGCTCCCAGTCCGCTTAAGATGAGACTTTAAAGTTCTCTTACAAACATACAAATGTTTGCATGGACTTGCCCCCTCTTATCTCTCTGATTTGGTTTCCGCCTATGTTCCAGCACAGAGCCTCCACTCGGAGAAGCGTTCTCATTCGGGCCCCACAGATGCTGTGCCTCCAGACATAAGATCTGCAACCTCAGTGGAAGTTTTTAAATCTAGACTGAAAACCCACTTCTATTCAATAGCTTATGACTTATGCCCACCTTTTCTTTTCCTGTCTTTTTCCAACTGCCTGACTGGTAGTGATACGTGGGAGAAGGCCGATTCGAGATGAGTCAGAGGACCAGCCTCTGGACCTGAAGTCAATGAACATATTATCCATTGTTTTCTTTTGTTGATGTTCACTATGTTTTGTGTACTGTTATCCAATATAAAATCTATTGGACCCTGTTCATCCTGGAGGCCCCTTCTCAAGGTTTCTTATTCTCCTCGTGCTGAGGTTTTCAGTGTTTCCTTGCCCTCATGTCGGATTAAGATCAGGGGATGGTGTAATCGTAACCTGCGCAGTTCTTTGAGACATCTTGTGATTAAGGGCTTTACAGATAAATGTAAATCACTTGACTTGACGTGACAAAGGATAAAGCATTGTGGGTTTTTTTGGAGAGGTTCAATCTGTGAAGCTGTAATGTATAATGAACAGCAAAAAAAGTGACTTAAAAAAAACTACACACCTTATCACAAATCATCACATTTCATATAAGATCAAACCTAACCCGCTTTTAACCTTTGCCTTTAATATGTAAAAGAATCACAAGCCTTGGAACTCAAATTGTAAATAAAGAAATAAAAAACATAAAATAACAAAGATGAACAACACTCAAGGTTGAGAAAAATCCTCACCCCTGTGGCGTGTGTGTGTCTGTTTGTTGATGTTTTGGTATCTTTGAACAGCATTCACTATGGAAATATTAAAATGTTTCCTTGCTGCCCTTATCACTAATGAATATGTCACAGAATTAGGAAATATATGAAATGTTTGCACGAGTTGTTTCTTATTTTCTTACAAAGAATGACAATACAAAGGAAATTATTATTATTATTATTATTATTATCAATTTCCCTTCAAATCTATGCTGTTGCACAATGACTGTGTCTGCATCGTAAAATGTAGCAGAGCTTTGAAATTTGACACCCAGCCACATCGAAAGAACGAACCAACTGGATGAACCACAAAAGCTAACAAGCTACTTGCTAAAGTTGTTCAGAGCTATAGACGGTAGGGCAGAGGGCTCCAACCTCTTTCAAACTCAGAACTACATTTTGTTACAAATTAGCGCAAAGGGCACCCACTTTGATAAACATTTCTAAAATAGCAATTTAACAAAGAGGCTTACAAAATAGCTAAAAGTGTAGCTTGATAGTTAGCTAGAAGAGTCAAAAGGTAAAAAAAGAAACTAAATGGGAGCTAGATAGATAGCTAAAAGAGTAAAAGCCAATGAAATAGCCAGATAAAAACCTTGATAGCGATCTGAAAAGGAGACAAACATTCAGCTTGAAAACTATCAAATAAGATAAAATGTTAGCTACATAGCATGCAAAAATAAAATCACATTTTAAAAAGCTAGCTTGCTAAATAGCTGAAAAGGTAACTTGGTTAGTAGCTAGATAAACTGTTAAAAAATGATTGTAAGCTCGATATGTACCTAAAAGAGTAAAAAGTAATCTAAATAGCCAGATAGAAAGCCAAACATTTAGATAAAAGGAGACCGACATTTGGATAGATAACTAGCAAAAAGTCTAAAAGCTAGATAGATAGCTAGCAAAAAGAGTAATTGTCAATCTAAACAGCCAGATAGAAAGCTAAAAGCAAAGGTAGATACTTTAGCTAAATAAATAAATAAAATTAATCACTAGCAAAAAGGTCAAATGTTAGCTAGATGGTAGACAAAAAAAATGTAAAAATCTAGTTGAACAGCTTGCAAAATAGCTAAAAAGAAAAAAAGTACTATAGCTAGCTAAAAAGTTAAAATGATAGCTCTTCGCTTTATAAAACTATTTTCAGAACATGTCCGCTGGCACCTCAACTGCCTTTGGGGGGGGGGCACCCTGGTGCCCACGGGCATCACATTGGAGACCCCTGGGCTAGGGTAAAGTGGCCGAGGTGAGCGGCTCATGTGAGAAGATAGTAGAAAAGCAAACCAAGTGATAAGCGTCAGGTTTTGAACTACAAGGATCCGTGACGGTCACTTGAAGGACCACTTGTAAGCGAGCAAAATCCAATGAGTGATAATGTGCATTTGCCTGCTGCAGCTATTTGGAGTTAGTCGAATCCATACCCTGTTGGCCGGAGTAAAGCTGCTAACGTGACTAGCTAGCGAGAGAAGCTAGTGCAAGCATGCTAGAGCAAGCCTGTAGGTAAACATATTATAAATACTTTAAATTAAATAAAGATAAAAAAAGAATATTAGGATAAATAGGAAAAAAAGGAAGTGATTGTAGACCGGGCAAGTTGTAAGTGCATCAACAAGCACAAAACCATTTGCAGAAAAATATTTACAAAAATAAGAGTAGAGAAGTAAAATATAAATTTACAAGGGAAGATGTTGATTCCTTTTTGGAAAGTTTTACGGGCTTGTCTAGGATGGTGATGGCTCTGGGGAAAAACTGCCATAGAGCCTGGCAGTCCTTATTTGAAGTGATCCCAGCATTTGTTAGAGAGCAGCAGGTCAAAGAGGTGGTGGACAAGGAGAAATAATAATTTTAGAACGTTGTTGGCTCTGTTGTTGTATTACTAACCAGCGATGTGCTGCTGACTGACTGGGCAAAGAGCAGCCAATTATTTTCTGGGCTGTGTTGATGACTGTTTAAGGTTTTCCCTTCCGCAGCTGCGCTCTCAGAAAGGACATTTGTTGCAGGAAATTATCAGCTAATGTCATGCTATGCAACACATGATATAAGGATGAGCATGCTATTGCAGAGAGGTTGTTGAAATAAAAAGCGCTTAAGGAACTCAACGCACACACACCATCGTCGTCCATGTACGTGACAATGCTTTGTTCAGCTGAAACAGACGAAAAGCCATATACTTATCTTTGATCGAGGTTTTGAAAAATATTTGACTTACTCATGTCATAACTGCTAGAGGTGCTTAAACAAATTAAGATCAAACTGCTGTAGAAAACTAGCCACCAAATGGAATACATCATCATCTTGTTGAGCGTAACAATAAAAAAAAAAACACGAATTTATTCAAACCGATTAGTATTTCTAAGATTATTATTTTCAATGTATGTTGAGATTATAGAAAATGTTTTGCAAATTATTGAAATGAATCATTCTATTGAACATACACTTATAGAGACATCTACTCAGCTATTAACTATTACACATTGGCCCTTTATTTTTATATTATCCATTATCTCTTTTGTTGGTTACTTTCCAATTGACAAGTTCTACATTCTCACTGTGCAAAAACAGAGTATATTCCTAAGGAATAGGTAATAAGTATATTTGTCCAAAACAACATTGTCTTGCAAAGTTACTCATGTTGCTTGGTTAGTTTAGTCATTACATAATACAGTAACATTATTTTAAAAATTCCCACCTCTCAGCAAGCTCATTTGCTGTTTGATGGTAGAATGACTGTCTGATCTGAAATTCCCGTCTAAATTGGACTTTCCTTTTAGAAGAAAGAAAATGTACCAAGGCTGCCCGAAGCAGCTCTAAGGGTGGGGAGCAATGGGCAGTGGTTGGGTTCAGATGAGGAGGGACCAGTCACATTTGCTTTATGTCAACAGCCATGGATAGCTGGTCAGGAGTCAAGGTTCAACACTGATATTTCACTGGGTCCCTATTCCCCCAAACACAGGGCCCATTATATTTTGTTCTTGTTTTTTTTTTTTGCGGCAGCACGTAAATGCCCGTCTTTATTTTGTCGTCTGTGCAATTGCGTTTGTGTGTACACTGTACTTTACGTGATGAGGGCAAACAAAGCGGAAGAAAAACAGACTTGAACAAGAAGAAGGGAGCGAGGAAGAGTGAGAGAAGGCTTATTAGCAAAGAACAGATGGCCCCCACTCTTTACTGTGGCCCCCTCATTTGAGCTCTGGGTTACCAGCGCCACCGAGTGGGACAGGCTGTTTAAGCGCTGTGCATTATTATTGAGTTATTGTATCAACAAAAAAAGCAAATATTTAACTCTCCTGGCATGATTCCATGCATTCATTTTATTTATGTATTTATTTATGTATACAGCGGTACATCTACTTTAAAATGTCTCCACATACAAAGTAACTGAACAGGAAAGTATTGCCTTATGTTACTAAAGCGTTTCAGGATAGAAAGTTAAAATTACAATACAGTACTCGCTGCCATTTGCCGGTCCGCAAGCGTGAATCCCAGCATGCTCTTCGTGTCCCCTTTTCCGCTCTGCTAACAGTCTATTGCATGGTAAAATAAATAAGAAATAAAGAAATGAAGAAATAAAAAAACAAATAAAGAAATAAAGAAATGAAGAAATAAAAAATAAAAAATAAAGAAAGAAATAGAGAAAGAAAGGAAGAAAGAAGAAAGAAGAAAGAAAAAATGAGTGAAAGAAAAAAAATGAAAGAATGAAAGAAAAAAAAAGAAAGAAAATTGCATTGAATGATACAATTATAATAATAATTATAATAATATCCTTTGTATTGTCATTCTTTGTAACAATGTACACAGAACGAAATGTCGATACACCTGACCCGTTGTAGCGAGTCGATGCAGCCGCAGCCAGAGGGCGCCGCCATTATACCAATTAGGTATGTATTGCTTGCAATCAATTTTAATGAGAGAAAAAAAATCTCGTGAAGAATATTTCTTCACAAGATTCTTGTCATTTCTATCAAAGGTTATGATCTTTAAAAATAAATCCAAACCAAATGCTCTTTTTTGCCACTAGATGATAGTGTTAAGTTTGTATAGCGTGATGAGTCGATTCTGGTGTAAAACTGCCTTCACTCAAACTGTTGCAATAAACCGGTTAACACATTCAATCCCAAGCATCAAAATATCAAAATCTTTTTCCCAATGTTTGTAAATGTGTTAAGAAAAGATCCCTTGTCATCCCAGTATTAAAGATGTAGGGTAGGTTACCAATGTAAGCTGAATGAAAAAGCACAACACTGATAAAAAAAATTTGGAGTCTACATTCTTTTACTGATCCGGCCCACGTAAAAACACAAAATCTGAATCTGGTCCTATAACCAAACTTAGCTTGACATCCCTGCTTTATACCGTTTTCTCCTAATGAGTTTATTTATACCTAAATATTTGTCCCAATCATATAGGGAACTGTGATATGTTCGTTTCAAAAAGAGCTATAGACGCATGCACGTATTTTGTCCCTACTTTCAAATAATTTATATCAAGTTAGCAGGTTTACAGACCCATGAGTTCCCTGTGTAACATTCATGAAATATCTCAGAACCGGAGAGGTTTTTTTTTTCCTTTGGAGCAGAAAAGTTGCGACCGCTGAACAGACGAGCGCGACGAGTAAGCCTTAACATGCACAAATGTGTTGATAATTGCATCAGGCCATCAGTCAATCGTGTCACGGTAATGCTCATAGGTGCACGTGCACGTAGACACACGTGCACGCATGACAGACAGTGAGTGGAAATGAAGGATTTGGACTTCTATCCCGTAACATTATGCAGCAGATGGCGTCCAGGCCGGGCCTCGGCCAGGCCTCTCCCAGGAGACGGAGAGCGAGGGAGAGAAGATGGGGGAGGTGTAGAAAAAAGGCGTAAGGGACAAAGGTTTTTTTTTTTTTACTTTTACATGCACGTGTTTGTTTTCCTGTTTTTGTTTTTTGACGCAGTGCCTCTTGATTGGCCCGTAGGACGGAGTCAGGGTTCGACCCCCTCCGCCGACTCCAGCTGATGCTCCACCTGAGCCCGTCCACCGAGGGCCCGACCCGTGCTGACCTGTGAAGTAGGGAAAGCAGAACAGAGGGAGAAGAAAGAAAGAGAAATGAGGCAGGTGAAGTATACGCTACGTGAGAGCACGAGACCCAATTATATTTATTTTGAAAAAAATAACGTGCCCAAAGTGCGAAACAAACTAGGGTAAAAATCGTGTAGCAGCTGACTTGATCGGTTTCGCTGATCAATACGCTTCCGAACGCACCTACAGAGCAGTTTGCTAGATCCCGCTGATCTGCGCCCCTGGCGGTTTTTATTTTGTCTTTTCTGCATTAATTGTGCCAATGCTGCGAGTGCGGGCCAGATGTCCCCTCGACCTGTGGGGATTATTACAAATCTGTTGGCCTCATTGTTTATGTGGACCCCTCGAAGCCCCAGCCCTTCTCGTTTCTCCTGCCCAAGTTCTCAGGACAAACAAGACCTAGACCAGATTGCTAATGTGCAAAATAACAAGCTTGGCTTGGGCAAACAGACCGATGACTTGTGGGAATTTTAGGGACTTTCCAGCCTCCTTTCCGGTGACCGTGGCCCGTGCCCAATGGCCACCGGGGACCCCTTGATGCCTCCCAGTTCGGCCAGAATGGTGCCATGATCTTTGGCAAAAGTATGGATGTAATAAACCCATCAGCCAGCTGGGGGCTGTGGATGCAGGAAAGATTTGCTTTTGGGTCACTGCCTTAAGGGCGCAATACAAAAAGTATCAAATTTTTGTTCATAAGAGATATTTCAAAGAACATAACGAAAGCTTTGAGTTTTGACTATATTACACACTGAGAAAACATTCCCTATCTACCCATCCTTACATTATCTGCACCGCTTATCCTAATTGGGGTCTGGGACATTCCCAATCACTACACTCAATTATATCCACATATCGATTGCGTCTGTATAATTCTGTCATTGGGGCTTTAGGTTTCTCAATACAAACATTTGAATTTTAAAGTATAACTACCAAGTTTGGTGGAAAAATGCAACTGCAGACAGAAAGCAGGAAATTTATACCTGCATCAAGGCTGAATACTATTGGACGCAGGCTTGCACGGGCACCAATCGTAAACAGTTGAATTGTTCATGAATGATCAAATAAATAGGTTATAAAAAGATATTTTGGGGAAGGATACTACATAAAGCAGTTATAAGGGGCTTCTTTTGGAAGAACTACCACTGCTTCTGCTATTAATACTATATATATATATATATATATATATATATATATATATATATATATATATATATATATATATATATATATATATATATATATATATATATATATATATATATATAAAAGTATTAATGTTATATTATATACCTTTGTTTTTCTTTCCCAATAATCGTAATTACCTAGAGCTTATGACTGCCTCTCAAAGGCTATTCTTGTAAGTATTCATTTTTATTCACTGGATGAAAATAAAAAATAAAAAGAACAAATACATTATTTTAAAACTTTGTCATCTCATTGGAATTGGACATAATGAGAATCTATGTATATCTATCAAAAAGAGGTTTCAATTCTGTGATGCTGTTACAAAAACCCATGAAAAGGAAAACAATTCATCAAGAGAAGAATTGAAAGACAATTTTTCCAACCAATGTGGTCAATTATTCTAAATACTGTACCGGTTTGTGAGTGTGTGTGTGAATGGGTAAGTCTGAAGAACATTGTAAAGCGCTTTGGGAGGTCTTCATTGACTTGAAAAGCGCTATATAAATTTAGCGATAATTTTGCATCTTAAGTGTAAAATACATCTAAAATGAGTCATATTTGTGATGTCATTCCTGTTGAGTCTCGTAGCCTACGTTTCCCTTTAAATGGCCGTGAACATCTTCATAAGACTAAAAGCTTGCGCACGCAACTCTAATTCCTGAGTCATGTTAACTGTCAGCATCATCCTGAACCCAAATTAAGGATGATGTGATTACGTGTATGTGTATGCAGGGGATGTTTGTGTGTTTGTTGGGGGGGGTCGGTCCACAGTAGGGAAAGAGAAAGTGAGCACCTTTGTGTGTCCATATGACTGAGAGCGCTCCCTGCTGGGTGCACAGATGGTGCCAAAGACAGCCACATTCTCACATGGGACCAAGAGATTTCTGGGTCCCACACCTCCTGTTCTTGCCCTCTCACACGCATTGATACTCACGTACACAAAGGTCAGTGTATATTTCAGTGGTCTTTATTAGTACAGCAAAACTTGCCTTTACACACAATATTTTCATTTGTATTAATGTATGTGTTACACTACTGTTTAGAAGTTTGGGGTCACTTAGTAATGTGCTTTTTTTTAAGGAAAAGCACCGTTTTTTTTCAATGAAGATAAAATGAAACAAAATGGTACACAATGGTGCAGCTAGGGTTTTAACAAAGACAAGAAAGTTTGATCACTTGCCACGATTTTAGCTTACCTGTATTGGCTCCCTCTTAGCTTAATATGTGATTTTAAGGTTCTGTTAGTAGTAAACAAAATAATGCATGGACTTGCTCTCCATATCCGGTCCAGAGCCTTTGCTCTGAAAACGCTGGTCTACAAGTGATCCCAAGAACCAAGAAGACATCCGCTGGTTCGAGAGCGTTCTCCCTCCGGGCCCCGGTGCTGTGGAATGCTCTTCCCCCTGAGATTCGATCTGCAACCTCAGTGGAAATGTTTAAATCTAAGCTTAAAACACACTTCTACTCTATAGCATCTGATTAACCTATATTTTATGTTGATAATATGTGTATTATTTGCCCTCATGTAGGTTTTAGTTATAATAGTCTGTAGTTTGCAATAGTCTTGGATCTGTGCAGTCCTTTGAGACTCTTTGTGATTGAGGGCTATACAACCAGGAAAAGTATGTGTTTGTCTGTGTGTGGAGTCAAACTTTGGAATAATTTAGAAGATGTCCAACTAGTCATGTGTTCAAATTTATAAACAAAAATCATTACTGGCGAAATACAGGGATGAAGAAAATGGAATATGAGTGAGATTGGAAATACTGCATTTAAAACTATGGTTAACTTTGTTGTTATTGTTGCTATTATTATATCATAACTGTTATTATAAATATTATTTTTATTGTTGTTATTATCATTGGTGCCGCAGTGATGTTTGGTAACTAGTGGCATTATGACGTTGAGGGATGGGTATTACGAAGATTAGTGTATAAAATACGTGATTATTGTAATTATTATAATTATTGATATCCATGAGATTTTGTTTTATTAGACACAAGAGGGGAAGAAGATTTGTAAAATGTATTTAATAGGGAAGATAAAGGGATAGGGAAAAAAAACCTTTTGAACACGTTATGTAACATTATTTTGTTGTTGACTCATTGTTTTTGTCCTGTTCTTATTTTAATGTTCGAAATAAAGTTCATTCATTCCTTCATTCATACAAATGAACACTACTTAACTTGACTTAGAACTAATCAGAAATAGACCCTATACATTGTAATTGTTGCAAATTATTATTTTAGCAGCAAATGTTTTTTCAAACGCAAAATCTACACAGCTGTATGGAGGCCCATTTCCAGCAACCGACATTCCAGTGTTTTGATAGTACAGGGTTGGGCAAAGAATAGCCCAGAAGGCACATGCGGCCCGGCAACCTCACTAATCTGGCCTCCTGAACGAAAATGGTCAAAATATAGTGACAATATATGTAATATTAAAAAAAAGTATTACGTACAAAAAGAAAATGTAATTCGTTTTTAGGTGCCAATTTTGTCCTCATCGTCCCTTTATGTGTCAACTACAAAAATATTACAGGTAGATGCAATCAAAACATTACAAAATTAAAGCAAAACTGCAAAACAGTATATAGAGCACACATTTCCACTACAGTTTACAGTTCAGGTATCACACTAACAGACCCTGATTCGGCTGTATTTCGCTAGGAATCCTTTGTAGGGGAGTTCATTGAAAAATATAGGTTTACTGTTAAGACACTTTATGATAAAACCCACAAAATAAACGCCAGCCAAGCATGCAGAACAATTCTATTGGGTGAGTGGTAGTGGTGGGCGGAGCTATGCACACCGCACACTACTCTGCCCTGTGCCGTTGCACCAAAGGTAAATACTCCAGTATCCTCTTTTGCAGTATTTTTTGACTTTTTTTTTTACAAAATAACACTGCTTGCACCTTGCTTTGAAACCATTATTCATGAAAAAAATTAAGCTCAGAATGAGCCTCAACGCTCTCAACCCTTGGATGCATGAGTGGGGTCAAAATGACCAAGGGTTATTATTCTTTAAAATCTTTAAAGATAGACGTGATATTGTCATATCCCAAGTTTACCTCATAAAACAGGTTTATGACATGATGCCATTAGTATTCAAAAGAAAATGAAAAGATCCACAGAATAAATATTCAAAATGAATATAGCTAAAAACCCAATATCAATAGATAAACAAGTATGCACATTAAAAGTAAAAGTGCGGACATGGTACGATAAAAACTTAACAGAAGCATAATTAAATCAGTCAATGTTCAAGTGCAATTGTGTCCAACAGTCTTTCTAGTACCAATGGACAACGACACTCCCTTAGAGAGCTCTCAGAGGAGCTTGTGACTCCGCACATGAAAAGTGGACTAGAAAGGAACCCAAAACTACCAACCTACGTAACGGATGCAATGGCTAGGTGTGGAGTGACAAAAACAAAATCGCAAAGCCAACAATCGCTGTTGGAAATGCTGTATCAGTGTGTGCAATGATCACAGCCACAAACAAATAGTTTGTGACAGCTGCATACAATGAAGGAGAATAATGTTTTTGTGTGTGTACAGATGTGTGGATTGTGTTATGGTCCCTGGAACTGTTGAATGTTCTCTTTTCGTCCTACATTATAGTCCAGACCTGGGCACTCCGGTCCTGGAGGGCCGTATGTTCTGCATGATTTTTGAGGTTTCTCTGATCCAATACAGGTGATTCCAATCACCAGTATCGTTAACGAGCACTTGCTAGCTTGCTAACGAGGTTATAATTTGTATCACCTGAGTTAAAGAAGAGCAAACTTCAAAATCTGGCAGGACGTATGGCCCTCCAGGACCGGAGTGCCCAGGTCTGTTATAGTCAGACATAATGAAACACATACATACCCAATTGATTGTTATCTGGTGGAACGTAAATAAATGGGGACAAATTAACATGAATACAATTAAATGACTATTTTATTGAACAAAATATATAGTATTTAACCAAAATGAAACAAATGTCTCAGGTTATTGCAAAAATGTATTGATTTCAATTGGGGTCTTTTTGACCCCACTCTTGGAAGAGTGTACAGGGAGTGCAGAATTATTAGGCAAGTTGTATTTTTGAGGATTAATTTTATTATTGAACAACAACCATGTTCTTAATGAACCCAAAAGTCTCATTAATATCAAAGCTGAATATTTTGGAAGTTGGAGTGGGGCTTTTTTAGTTTTAGCTATTTTAGGAGGATATCTGTGTGTGCAGGTGACTATTACTGTGCATAATTATTAGGCAACTTAACAAAAAACAAATGTATACCCATTTCAATTATTTATTTTCATCAGGGAAACCAATATAACAGCTCAACATTCACAAATATACATTTCTGACATTCAAAAACAAAACAAAAACAAATCAGTGACCAATATAGCCACCTTTCTTTGCAAGGACACTCAAAAGCCTGCCATCCATGGATTCTGTCAGTGCTTTGATCTGTTCACGATCAACATTGCGTGCAGCAGCAACCACAGCCTCCCAGACACTGTTCAGAGAGGTGTACTGTTTTCCCTCCTTGTAAATCTCACATTTGATGAGGGACCACAGGTTCTCTATGGGGTTCAGATCAGGTGAACAAGGAGGCCATGTCATTAGTTTTTCTTCTTTTAGACCCTTTCTTGCCAGCCACGCTGTGGAGTACTTGGATGCGTGTGATGGAGCGTTGTCCTGCATGAAAATCATGTTTTTCTTGAAGGATGCGGACTTCTTCCTGTACCACTGCCTGAAGAAGGTGTCTTCCAGAAACTGGTAGTAGGACTGGGAGTTGAGCTTGAGTCCATCCTCAACCCGAAAAGGCCCCACAAGCTCATCTTTGATGATACCAGCCCATACCAGTACCCCACCTCCACCTTGCTGGCGTCTGAGGCGGACTGGAGCTCTCTGCCCTTTACCGATCCAGCCACGGGCCCATCCATCTGGCCCATCAAGACTCTCTCTCATTTCATCAGTCCATAAAACCTTAGAAAAATCCGTCTTGAGATTTTTCTTGGCCCAGTCTTGACGTTTCAGCTTGTGTGTCTTGTTCAGTGGTGGTCGTTTTTCAGCCTTTCTTACCTTGGCCATGTCTCTGAGTATTGCACACCTTGTGCTTTTGGGCACTTCAGTGATGTTGCAGCTCTGAAATATGGCAAAACTGGTGGCAAGTGGCATCTTGGCAGCTGTACGCTTGACTTTTCTCAGTTCACGGGCAGTTATTTTGCGCCTTGGTTTTTCTACACGCTTCTTGCGACCCTGTTGACTATTTTGAATGTAACGCTTGATTGTTCGATGATCACGCTTCAGAAGCTTGGCAATTTTAAGAGTGCTGCATCCCTCTGCAAGATATCTCACTATTTTTGACTTTTCAGAGCCTGTCAAGTCCCTCTTCTGACCCATTTTGCCAAAGGAAAGGAAGTTGCCTAATAATTATGCACACCTGATATAGGGTGTTGATGTCATTAGACCACACCCCTTCTCATTACAGAGATGCACATCACCTGATATGCTTAATTGGTAGTAGGCTTTCGAGCCTATACAGCTTGGAGTAAGACAACATGCATAAAGAGGATGATGTGGTCAAAATACTCATTTGCCTAATAATTCTGCACTCCCTGTAGGTACTGGTAGGACATGCAGCCGAGGGTTAAGTAATTGCGTGGTATATTTGTTGGTTATGGGACACATGTTCTAGCATTATTCTGATTTTATAAATTTTATCAAATCATCTAAGGCAGGGGTGTCAAAATCATTTGAACAGAGGGCCGAAACTTAAACCACACCTGTGGTCGCGGGCCTAACTAGATAAACATTTATTGAATACACAAAAACTTGACCTTTTTTTTCCAACATAAACATGAATTCAAAACAGACAGGAGCATTATTCCAGAATAAACGTAAAAATTAAATAACTTATCATACTTTATTCTTCATTAAAAATATATCCTGTCAAAACGATACGAATTCCAAATATGAAAGAAAAACAAAATATAAAGTTTTTGCTTTTTATCAAAAATATGTGCTTTTATCATGAACATAAATTCAAAACAGAAAAGAATATTATTCCGGAATAAAGGTAAAAATTAAAATAACTTTACCTACTTTGTCTTCCATAAAGCATATATCTTATTGAAAGGCTCTGTTTCAGCATGAATTTTTCTTTTGCCTATTGTGATGGTTTAGCATACACGCTATCAGAAACGCACCCCTGCTCTTCTCTGTTTAGCCTTCTTTTGCAGCGATATTTAGATGCTCGTCCCCCGGGCGTCACTTTTTAATGTTGTTTGTTACTAGGTTAGTTCGTTAGTTGTTTTAACAGTGGCTCAAGTTAATCGATTGATGCGGGAACGTTTCCAGGAAGTATCGTGGTGGCAGCTGAGATTTATAGTTTGAATCAGCGTTTCATCTAGCCGGCCCATTATAGTAGATGTATACGAAATAATTTCGCAGGCCGGATTTATTTGTGCACTTGGCCGGATTTGGCCCGCGGGCCACGAGTTTGACACCTATGATCTAAGGTCACACAGTGAAATAAATGTGCTAAAATATTAGACTCTGTTTGTCTTAAAATATATGGTATGGCTCTCCCTACCCTCCCCAAAAAAATTCTAAATATTTTGCTATTATCGCCCTTTGGGTCAAAAAGGTTCCTGACCCCTGTTCTAACAGTTTGTCCATCCAAGCTTTGCCTGATGTTCATCATAAAAACAAGAATTGTACTTTGCAATGACTCCACTGTACACTGCATCTGACAGGTAGTAACAAATTTCCTGGAACAAAAGCCTCCAGTAAATTCAGTCCAAAGGGTCCCTATGGACAAGTGTGGTCTTGCTGTTATGTTTTTGGATTTTAGAAAAAAATGTAAGAGACTTTTAATTAGGTACCCATTTGATGTCTTTAGGTAAATGATTTACAATCAATATGTTTTAGCGTTTCCGCTATCCTCAATAATTTTACCTAAAATAATTCATTGTTACCTAATGTTGCCATTGACACAGGAATCTCTGGAATCGTGGGACACATCCAATGTTGAGAAAAGTGGAAGGAAAATAAATGGTCACCCTCTCTGTGTGTTGAGGTCATAAATTACTCACTTTGTTGTTGTTATCCATTTTGCCCCCTTCTGTCTGGCCCCTGATGTCATCTCTCTTCCTGCTATCTCACTCATTTTGCCATCCCCAGCGGCTCGCCATCCACCTGAGAGGATGCTGACAAAGTGACTAATCCTCCCCATTTCACAGCTCCGTCCGACTGCTCCCAGCTCCCTGTCTGTGTTCACATTGGGGAGTGATGGCTGACCAAGCGACGTCTAGAGTTCATGGATGGACGTACAAATGGACGGACAGATGGACAGATGGAAGGAGGGCTTGGGCTTCTCCTCCAGAAGTTCTGTAGCCTGTCAACATTTTTTTCTAAGATGTTCATTTGGAAAGATTAAAGATTTTACCTGATATTTAAGAAGTTTGCTACCAACTATTTTTCTAAGTCTTGATGCAGAAACAACGGAACCCAAATGAGTATCATCAACATAAATATGCAGATGAGACATGTAACACATTAAAAAATATATATATATTTTCTATGATACACGGATTTGTAATCTGTGTCTCGCCCTCATTTTTCTGCCCAATTGGAGCCAATAACTTAGCAAGCTTTGCCATGATAGTGTAATAAAATTCGCTTAGGAAAAAAAGTACAGTCTTAATTCGAAAAGCACCAATGCATGCATCACCCATTATCACAAGTTCTAATACCTTAGAAAAGGCTGGTATCAGCACTGATACCAACACCAGGTATCTGTACTCGCCCAAACCTTGCCATTTACCTTTACTGACTGAAATTTTGAAAGAGCCTTATGACGCTGGTTAGGTTGGGCTTATTTGTTTTCAACCCTTATGATTTTAGATCAATTTCCAGGGCCTGTTTTGAAACATATCTAATAATATTTCAAATCAATGTCAGATTTTATTTAAATGATTCACTATTTATTTTGTTCCTATTCTAATTGTTATTGTTGTTGTTTTATAAGCTGTACCACCATCAGTCCATTTGGGTTATTGCTTCATTATTATAAATGAAGTAATATTGGTACATCATCATTACATCGTGTTTATACATGAATACATTTTGAATACAACTCCTGCTTTTAGGGGTGTAGGGGTTTATCTTTCCCTCGTATATTTCTGACACGTATTGTCAGGATCTAAGCCAGGAGCCTGGTGCACGTAGGATGAGTCCGGGCAGAATTACAGCACGGATCAAGCACCAGTGTTTGAGTGTGTGTGTCTTTGAGTGTGCGTGTTTGGGAGGTGCGTCCATGGGCTCCAGCTGTCAAGAGGCCTCTGTCTCCTGGTCCTGACATGTCTCCGATACTCCCTGCTGTGAGACTCGCCAAGTCACACCAACACACATACTTAAGGCCGAGGGCGACCTGTCCGTCATCTCTTTACTCAATTCTCTCTCATGCATGCTGGATCCGCACTGATTTTGTCCTTCTGGCACTGCATGCAGTGTGACTTGTGTGTCCATCTGAGTGAGGTTGTGCGCGGTGGCTGCAGGCCACGACCAGTCATTGAGCCTGTTCCTATAATTGTAATCAACTCTTTAGGTGCAGTAATAGTTCGCAAACAAATTGCCGACCAGGTTCTTCTCTTACTTGCTTCACAGGAAGAGGAATGGATAGCTAGTGTGGTGGTCAGCAGGACTAAAAGGTAACTGAAAACACACAAATGAGCAAGTTTGACTTGAAGCTAAAATAATGCGAGCACTGAATGGGAAACTCAAAGGTGACAAAGAATTACCAGAATGGTCCAGTGCTATAAGGTCTTTATATATTGTTTATATTTCTATGTTTAAACACAAAGGGTGCAGAATTGCATCTAGACAGATACTCACCGTGTACTTAAAAGTTCTTTATCTAATGTGTAAAGAACTTCTACAATTTGTTCCATACAGAGAAAGTTTGGATTATATATATATATATATGTAATCATTATGTTTGTGATTAAATTTGTGATAATTGCCCTTTTTTGCAAAAAAATAATAATAATAATAAAACAAAAATGGGAATCAAAGTGAATGATGCAAGAAACATGAGGAAGTGAAGACATCTCTGAAATAGCAGTTTGTTTACTGGACAACCTTTGTTTATATTACCATAAATAAATATCAGCAAAGGCGGCACGGTGGCTGATTGGTTAGCGCATCCGCGGCACAGTTCTGAGGTCATGGGATGAAATCCAGCTACCAGCCCTCCTGTGCGGGGTTTGCATAATCTCCCCGTGCTTGCGTGGGTTTCCTCAGGGCACTCCAGTTTCCTCCCACATTCCCAAAACATGCGTGTCAGGTTAATTGGCTGGTACAAATTGTCCCAAGGTGTGAATGAATAAGTGAGTTGTCTGTCTCTGTGTGCCCTGCGACTGGCTGGCAACCAGTTCAGGGTGTCCCCTGCCCACTGCCCAAAGACAGCTGGGATGGGCTCCAGCACCCCTACGACCCTGCGGAGGATAAGCAGTGCAGATAATGGATGGATGGATGGAAATATTAGTAAAGTAATCTGAACATGCTGAAATGATGTATAACTGCATATGGCTTTTACTGTAGGTGACTGGGGCGTTTAAAGTTAAAAAAGGGTGCACAAAGTGCATTGAAACAAATAGTCTGAGTGAAAAGGGGTCATAAATGTGATGAATTTAGTTTGTTTTAATAACACTTAGTGTATTTTAGAGGGTGGTATCGTTGCACCATTTCATTGTGTTTGGATGAAATATTTTGGGGGAATTACAGAGGTGGCCATAGAACAAATACATTTTATGTCAACAAGGCATTGACAGTATAATTGTTTTTGCAAGCGATACCTCCATACCTGTCAACGTAAAAACAAAGTACGTTTTTCATGCATTTTAAGACGAGTACGACATACAAGGAAATCTGTACAGAAAAACGCAAATTTGTCAATGATGGGTACCATTCGGTAAACACCGACTATCACGAAACGGCAAATAAATCAAGTCAAAGGAGTTCGCCGCTGAAGCCTCTACCCAGGTATTGTTTTTTTTCGTTGCAAACGAAGCAAGCGGTTTGATGCTGCTGTGCGCATGCGTCTGCTGCCTGGGGATTTCCAATCATGCATCATTCCGGGAAAAAAGAAATATGGTGTACGATTATTTTGTATTTTGAACGGGAAAATACGACAGTTTGTACGGTCATGGAGCCGTGGAGGTTGACAGGTTTGGACCTCCCAAAAAAGATTTAGAGGGAAAAACGAGGAAAATTATACAAATTGTTTTTATTAAAACAAAAAATTATAATTTACATTGAAACACAATTTTATCTGTTGCCAAATATAAATAGAACTCCGAAATCATGATCAAGAAACCCGTCTAAATTCTGACAAAGTAGGCCTAACTTCAATTAAAATAGCTGATATCAAATAACAACAGAAAAATGATTTTGAGGATTTCATCTTATTGGGTCCTTCGGGAAAAGCAATGTCAGCCACAAATTACAAAAAAAACCCTCATATGCTATGCATATTAAACATTATACACCTGCGCACAAAACAAACCTTCCCCTTAATAGAAACAACACATTCGAATAAATTAAGCGCGTCCATCACGAGGTTATTGTATTCGTTTTCTGTCATTCACCAAAAAAAAAAACACAAACAACATGTGTCATGTTTTCCCTTTTTTATTATCACACACGCGCATCTTTGCACGCTCCTCCCATCACCCCATGGGATGCAGAAAAACCTCCGGGGGTGCCAAGCTGGGAGAGAGAGAGGGAGGGAGGGAAGAGAGAGAGAGAAAGAGAGAGAGAGAGAGAGAGAGAGAGAGAGAGAGAGAGAGAGAGAGAGAGAGAGAGAGAGAGAGAGAGAGAGAGAGAGAGAGAGAGAGAGAGAGAGAGAGAGAGAGAGAGAGAGAGAGAGAGGGAGTTTGGCGTTAGACAATGCATGCCTCTCCTCAAATATATTCCAGTCCCACCGTCCGTATAGTGAGGCATTATTAGACGGGGGTCGGTCGTGTGGATCTTGTCGCACACTTCACACTAGGAGAGCTAAAGGAAGCGTTAGTTTGCAAATCTCGTGACTTCTCGCCCTAAAGACTGTTCATCTCCATCCTCAGCATCATCTCCCTGCACACGGGTGGAGGAGTAGCCCACGCGACACGCTTTCTTTTGTCCCTCTACCCTTGCACGTCAGGGAGTGAATCTTCCAAAGACTTTCCTCCCCAAAAAGTGGCAGCCAATGTCACCCGATGTATAAATAATTCCTCTCCAAGAATTGCATTTAATGCACGTTAACTCCCATGCGTGCAAGTTGGAAAAGAAAAAGTTGGCATTGAAGTTGCATGAGCAACACCGAGCAGGAATGTGACTTCAGGTTGAACATCTTTTGAGGATACCTGCAAGAAAGACAGAAAAAAACTGACAACTGTATCAAGGTGAGTCTACTTGCTTGGAATATTGAATTTAATTGTCATAGATAACAACGCAGTGAAACGTTGTTTGCAAAAACTCGAAAATGATTCTTGGCGCCAGTAGCTTTTAAGTTTTCTCTTTTAGTAAAGTTTACTCAAATGTATTGAACTAACTGTTATCTGATCATGACGATTAAATACAACGTTAATAAGGTTTTTTGAAAACCCGATGAAAACCTTTCAAGTAAACTATAAGTGATTAATTAATTTGGCACTACTACATGGTAAAAACGTATTAAAGTCATCAAAGGGAAAAATAAGATAAAAGACTGACAGGATAAATGGGCAAACATGTTTACAACGTGGTGCTTAGAGACTGGCATAAATTGTTATGATAGTGCAATGAAAAATAATACATTTTACAGCAGCAACAACAAAAACAAATAAGTTGTAAGATATATATTTTCACAGTTTTTGCACTTGTTTAGGGTGATGATGGCCCTGGGAGGGAAACTGTCTCTGAACTTGTTTGTCCTTGTTTTAAGGGACCTGTAGCGCCTACGTTTTGGTTTCTAAATGACAGATACTCTATTTTCGTGTAAAGAATCGATCAGTTGGCTCATGCCTGACAGATGGCTCGGTCTATTATGTTAATTCGTTCATAAATATATTTGCATGATCAACTTTGATATTTAAAAATAAAAGCCTTTCTTTTAGTTATTATTATTTATTTATTTTTAAATGTGGATATTCGATGACTTTCTGATTTTGTTAAAGAGTTTAAATGTAGTAAAATAATGAATTTTAAAAAATGACAATACTAATAAATGAATGAAAATAAACGTTAACGACAGTTTAGAATTGAATTGATCTGTCTGTATTGCCATTGATGTCAACGTGTTAAAACATTATATGCAACGAAATTAGACATGTCACTCCATGGTAAACATGTAATAAAAACTTTAAAGAGAATAAATAAGATTAAAAAAGCTGTCAGGAGGCAGAAATGTATCCTAAGTAGTGCTTAGAGACTGGCCTATAAATTATAATACAAGTAATAGTGCAATTAAAGGATAATGTGCATTGTAACAGTAGTGCAACGAAAAGTGGTGCAATAATGTCACGTTGTAAAATATATATATATTTTAAAGTATTTTTGAAAACGCAGTTTGAACTTGATTAAACGTGTTGAAGGTACCTGATAATGATTATGATAATGTGAAAATTACGGAATATATTTTATTTCATGAAAATTTCGTTGCGACTCTACGAAAATTGTCCTACTTTTTCAGAAATAGTGCTAAACAATGTCGATGTATCCCCCTTTTCAGTGTAAGAACCTGAGCGCAAACGAATCCCGTTCAAGATGATGCTCAGTCCGGACCAGGCCGAAGCGGACCTCTCATGGACTCAATCCGACCCCGAGACGCTCTTGAGCGGCCTCAAGTCGGCAGGATGCTCGTCGGAGGAGACCGCGGAGGGCGACGAGCGGGCCAACAAGTGCCGGGCGGATCAGCCACTAAGCCGGGAAGAGAAGCGGCGACGGCGGCGGGCCACTGCCAAGTACCGCTCTGCCCACGCCACACGGGAGCGGATCCGGGTGGAGGCGTTCAATGTGGCCTTCGCCGAGCTTCGCAAATTGCTGCCCACTTTGCCACCGGACAAAAAGCTCTCTAAAATTGAGATACTCAGACTTGCTATTTGCTACATTTCTTATCTCAATCACGTCCTGGACGTTTAAAAAAAAAAAAAAAAGTCTATATTTGGCCTTTGATATTTCCTGAAACAGTGGTTTTGTTAATATTCCCCCTTTGTCTTTGTAGGGCCTAAGGCAGTGGTCGGCAACCTTTCTGTATCACGGACCGGTTTAATGTCTGAATACATTATCAGGGCACTAAACTTTTTTGTACTCATTACATAACAATAATAATACCAACCATAATAACATTTATAACAATACCAACATTAATAATAGAATGTAAATCCACTATCCAGTCACGTGGAACATCACATCAGAATCACATTCACATACCTCTCAACCTCCACGGCTCCATGCCTGTACAAACTGTCGTATTTTCCCTTACAAAATACAAAATAATCTTACACCATATATTTTTTTTTTCGGAATGATGCATAATGGAAAATCCCCAGGCGGCAGACGCATGCGCACAGTAGCATCAAACCGCTCGCTGTGTGAAAAACACAATACCGATATAGAGGGTACCGGGGCGAACTCGTTAGACTTGATTGATTTGCCGTTTCGTGATAGTCGGTGTATACCAGATGGTACCTATAATTGACAAATTTGCATTTTTCTGTACGGATTTTCTCATACGTCGTACTCGTCTTAAAATGCATAATACACCTACTTTGTACGGCAAAAACGTAGAAGTTGACAGGTATGCATTTATTCATTTTCTGAACTGCTTACGACATCCTTTTTTCAATCTGAGAGTTACTTTTTGTTACTTATTGGCGCAAAGGGATCCACCCCTCCCCCGTTTCATATGTATTTCTGAAACAACACCTTATCATGTTATTACTACGTTGTTACTATCTTATTACCAAGTAAATTATTGGAAGTAAGTTTAAATAGACTCAGTCGACCACAAAAAAGCTAATCATCATTTCACAATGACCCAGCGCGCACCCGTTTGAGAGCCCTGGTTTTCCAGAAAAAGGGTTGTAGGGCTCCTGGGCCCATTCCAACCATGTTTGTGGAATATGGGAGGAAACCGGGGTGTCCGAGGGCATGGGGAGAACATGCAAACCCCAAACAAGGAAATCGGTATAGCTGGAATTCAACTGTGAGGCTAATAGCTATAAACTCTGGCCACCATCGCAACGTCTAATACAAAATGGCACGTAAATATGCGTGGCAAAGATGCAAACTCACTAAATGAACAAACCCCGCGACAAGATTTTGGGTGTTATGTGGTTTCGGTGTAGTGTTATTTACTTAAGGATCCATGCATCCTCTAACTCCATCGCCAAAAGTTTTCCCATAGCGCTAAGTTTGTTTCATATGATATAGTTGACCATTCTCCACGCTGATTGGCTATGAACGCAAACGTTTTGTTTGATTCATCCTTCATTGTATCTTCGGCGGGTGAGAATTCTTGTTTCCAACGTGACAGTTGCACCGCCTGACAGGGACTGCACCCGCCCGTGCAAACCACACTGAGTTTAATCCAAACGTACCACCTCAAAACCCCCGTTCAAGTTCAATCTGAAACGTAGCAGTGTCAGTAAACAGCAACAGGTAAAAATTAATGTGACTTTTTTTTCTCTGTTTGCGGCCCGGTACCGACCCTTGACCTAGTAGTTGCCAACCACCCATATAGTTGACAAAGGAAAAGGCATTCAATTTATCTCATCAACAAACTATTTTTTACTCTGGGTCTCACGTTGTAGAACGTTGTTTTGGCCTAACTCTTTCCCATAAACTGTGAGTTAAAATACTGTGATAATGAGATAAACTCCAATGCCTTTTACAACGTTATCTACAATCCCAAAGGCCTAGTGGCTCGGATTCTGTGTTCTCACCGCTGCGAAACGGGTTCGATTCCTGTTGTATCCAATGCTTTGCAAATGAGTTTAGCTGTATTTGCTGACTGATAAATCATTGCTCAATTACGGTGATGTACTATGTAAAACTTTGATGATTTTTTGAGGTGAGAAGAATACAGTCGAAGCAAAATATTTTCCTTATTTGCAGCTCGTTACCCAACGAACCACAGCCCGGTACCTGTCCGCGGCCTTGTGGTTGCCGACAACTAGCCTAGGGCATTAAACAGGCCACCTTATGACGTCACCCATTAAAGACCTCATGAATTGAGTGGAAGTTTCCACAATTCCCGGTTATTTAAATCTCGATATTTCCACTACCTAGCATTGGTGGCGACCAAATGGAAACTATTGACGTCACCGCGAAGAATTCCTTCCCAGGGGAGAACGGAAACATGCTTATAAGTGCCACTTATGACGTCTATAAAACGGCGACCTTAATTTATTATTTTTGTACCTGTTGTAAGGATTATTTATTTTATTTTGTTGCTATTAATGTCGACACCTAATTATGTTTCTTATTGGTTTTGCCTCAGTACTGTCGAATTAGGCAAGTGGTCCTTTTAAAAATTGCACATTGTGTTTCCTAATTTATTTCGTGAGAGTTGTATCGGTTTTTATTATTGTTATTGTGCCATTTGACGTCTATTGTCATGTCAATAGCAACGGTAAGCACTTCGAGATGGAGCATACAAGGCTCAATAAAATATTTATTTCTTTATAGTGAGGTTATAGAAATGGACTGTTCCTAATTTTAATCCCTAGAAAGATTTTGACATCTTCAATCGTGGGATTTATATATGATTCAAGTCACTTATTTTGTTTCTGTTTTATTTTTGTTTCGCTGTGACCAAAAAGCAATTACAAGAACTATTCTGAATTTATTCTGCTTAATACTTTGATGTTAATGAGGTGGGAGGTATTCATTTAATCGTTTCTGCTTTGTATTTGGAAATTAACCACGTGCTTTTTCTAGTGAAGAGAAAAAAAAACATATCCTGTATCCAAAGATTTTTTTGTCTCTTCAGGGTTGTGTGTAGACTACTTGTTGCTTGTATGCACATCTTTTGTAGTAGAGCTATTGTGTGACTGCTGGTTTCTAAAAGACAAACTTTTCATATTTTCTGGTGTTATTTTCAATTTAAAACAGAGATATTTGAAAATAAATGCTCTTTGTATTTACATTATAAAATGGTGGTGTTGTAAATGTGCAAATGGGTTCGAATATCGATTTTAGACACTGTCACATTTTTTTGGAAGGCGGGGTGGGTTGTTTGTTGTCCTTAAAAAGATGAAAATAGACTATAATTTTTATCAAAGCCCCAGTGTGTAATATTCAGCCACTAGATGGCACTGTGTTGTCTGGTGCGAGCAAACGGCAGTGCCACAGAGCAAAGCGTGGCGGCTGGATACCGGACAAACATGGCGGCAACTTAAGTGGGAATTCCACTGTGTAAAAAAACAAATTTCTTGAACTTTGATTTATTTTTTATGAAAAATAATATTCGTATGATAGTTTTTTTTTGCGTAGTATTCAAATCAATGTTTTTTTCTCTTAGTTTTTTGTACCATAGGGAGGCCCTAAATATCACACACTGCCCCACTGAGTTCAAAGAGCCACTATAATTATTTTCCCACCGCGCCAATCCTGCTTTTATCTTACTTTAAGCGGGGTGTGAAACACATTAGGAAGCAGCAATTGGGGAACGAGCTGGGGAGGGGACTGCAGAGTGATTTCATGCTCTCCCCGGCGTGTTCTGTTAGTGTAGCATGAAAATGGCGAAAGTAAACAACGATTTAAATCAAATACAGTCCAAACAGGTCCTGAAAGCACCTTTAACATTAGCTCTTCACTACAGGGACATTTAAAAAAAAATGTTCGATTATATTTCACAGCATAAAAAAAGTTAATTTATACATGTTTGGCAGAAATAAAATGTGAAATGCAATTACAAAACATTTACAAGGTAAATCTTTACTCAACAAGTGTCCAGTATTGGGTTGAGAAATGATATTGGACATCTATTTCACCGATTCTTTCACAAGCCACTAGAGGGAGTCGATTTATAACTCATCGTTCTGTCTACCACATAATGAGATCTGCGTGAATGGAGAATGACCACATTTTAGCGTATGTTCGAATAGATGCGTGGAAAGGGACCAACGTGCACGTGGCGGATTACTGCATACAATCACACGTATGCTGTCAGTGGTCAGCAGCTAAAGGGAGTAGTGGTACCGGTACTTCTTGGTGTGTGCTCTTGGCTGAAAGGCTCGCTCCCTCCCCAGAGAGGGGGCAGGTGTTACTCCAGACGAGCCAAGACAACCAAATTACTGGCCGTCTGGCACCTCCCGTGGGAAAGCCGAAAGGGAGGGAAGGGATGAGAGACATGGAAATTTATGAGCCTGCTCCTCACCGAGATCTTTAATATGGCCAAATGGTTAGAGCAAAACTATACCAATATTTAAAAGTGTTTATGATAGATGCTATCTACCTGTGTCTCTACAATATCTGTCTGTCTGTCGCTCTCTCTCTCTCTTTCCATCTATCAATCAAAGCTGAAGGGCTGGGTGTCTATTCAAAGACTCACAAATAAATTATGACTAAAGGATATAAGATTTAAGGGTTTATTCCTTAAATATATTTTCATTCACCAAAATTTACTCTCTTGTAGTGTTTCCCTTAAAGGGACAGTGTGTGATATTTTGTGCCTCCTAGTGGACTAAAAATCTTTCACTCAGTAAAAAAATATTGATTTGAACATTAGGCATAAAAAACATGAACTATCGTAACGGAAACCAGTGGCACAGAGCACAGCGTAGCAGTATTAGACAACAGTGCCATCTAGTGGTCAAATAACACACACTGGGGCTTTAAACAGCACGTCTAAGACTTTTATTTTCAGTAAAATATCATCAGAATGGGTTTCTTCAATGTTCTCTGGTTGATTAATGGTTGTCAAATAATGTAGAGGTACAATGGGTGCTTTGCTAGTCACGCCTGTCTTTGGCGAAATCCAGTGGACAAATACAAAACTGCAAGTCATTGTTTGAAGAGATCCAGCTGATTTTTCCTTTGTGCTTCTCTCAGCATTGTCTCGAAAGCCACGTGAACAATGTGGCGGGCCAGTTAAGTTTGACACACTTGATCTTATTGACTAAGTATCAACATAGTGAAAACTTCAAATGAGTGGTTTAGTGCAGGGGTCTCCAACCGTTATGAAGCTGAGAGCTGCCTTTTGCTACTGATTGGCTTAAAGGGCTACCATTTTCAAATATATTGCTAATAAAACAACTTATTTTATCACAAGATGTTACTATTTTAATACCAAGTTGTAATAATTAGAAGTTAAGTTAACCACTATAAAATCCTTTCAGTTAGAAATCAAAGCTACTAGAAAATTGCAACAATCGATTACTGTTGAGCTATTTTTGGAACCTGTCCGAGTGCTACTCCGGTGTTCTTAGGAGCTACTTGGTACATTCATGAAGACCTTTTAGTGTAAATCTAACGATTACTATATTTTCACGGCCATAAGGCGCACATAAAAGTCTCAGATTTTCTTTAAATTGTCAGGCACACCCTAAGGTACAGTGTCCCCTATTTCCCCTGTAAAGCGGTGGACATACACCAGCTTGGTGGCCTTCGGGTTTGGAAGAAACTTCCAGCTGATTTAAGTGAAAGAATGGATTGTCCACGCTTGGGCTAACGTGTGTGCCGGGAATGATGTTCGAACGTTCGGGAAGTGACTCTAAAAGTGACTCTAAAAGTGAAGAAGGGAACCTTTCAATGGAGATTTAGCAAAGCTGTTCTGGTCAGAAACAGAGGACGAGGATTTTGATGGTGTTGTTTGATATGGATTCCTGGAGGAAAAATGTGAGCGTACAAACTCTGCTTTGCACCAGCTGCTTTTTTAAAATCTTGTTTAATCCTTTGGTTTTTACTTTCTAATCAATACTTAAATCAACTACAACAAATCTCAGTTGTATCTTTGAATACACTCACTTGTATCACGTCTGTGTTGTTGTAAACAGCCACGCCCTATAGTGCGGTGCGCCCCGTGTAGTCTTAAATACAGAAGTAGAACCAGTCACAGAGACTGTGCCTTTCAACACAGTGCGCCCAATGGTTGCAAAAATTCTGTATGTCGTCTATTTCTAATATTTACTGAAAACAATCAAATTGTTTGCATTGAGTCAAACACTTCTAAAACACAAATTTTGGCAATATTTATGAGGCGCCGGGCCGAAAATGCTTGCCTTTTTTGTTCAGTAATGAAACAAATCACCCAAATATGTTTTATTGATATCCGTGCAGCTTTTTCACATCTTTTTGGGCCAGCAACCAGCGCTGAAATTCTCTCAAGGAAATGTAAACAACATGATGTGGCAAAGAAGCTTGCTTAATGATCCCAAGAGCCAAGAAGCGATCCGTAGGTTCGAGAGGGTTCTCCATCCCCGGTGCTGTGGAATGCCCTGCCCCGAGATTTTATCTGCAACCTCAGTAGAACTGTTTAAATCTCGGCTTAAAAGACACTTATATTCTATAGCTTATGAATGACCTATATTTTATGTTGACAATATTTATGTATTGTTTGTTAATGCTATATTCTTTGTAATCTGGTCATCTTTTTTATTTGATTTTTTATTTTATATTATACTTGAATTATTTGATTTGATTTTTATTTATTTTTATTTGTTAATGCAACATACATTGCAGCCTGGACATCCTGGAAGGGGGATTACCCCATGTGAGGTCCCTTCTTAAGGTTTTTCATTTTCCTCATGCTGAGGTATTTGAGTTTTTCCTTGCCCTCGTGTAAGTTTTAGATTAGGTGATTGTGTAATAATAGTCTGTAGTTTGCAATAGTCTGTTGGAAGTGCAGCTATTTGAGACTCCTTGTGATTAAAGGGCTACACAAATAAACATGACTTGACTTGACATGACTTCAAGAAGTCAGCCAAAGAAAGCAAGGATTGTGAGTAAAACCAATACGTTTTTTTTAATCGACTGTCAAATGTCAATAATGACTATCTAATTAACCACATTGACTTTAAAACTGTTTTTGATTGGGCACAGTTTCTAAATTATCATAAATGTATTCATCAGTTAATTCCATCTCTACAAAACGCCATTTAATTCCCAGGCAAAGAACACATTGGTGGTGGGCTGTTGACCACACTGGGTGTGGGGGGACTTCATTGTTGGCTGTTGTCCCATCAGAATTCGTCCCCAGTTTATCCCCTCCAGCATTTTATTCAAATGACTAAAGTATATTTATAAATTACATTGTCAGCCCCCACATGTGTCGGTCAAGCCCCCGGGAGAGTTTAAAAAAAAAAAATAGGGTCTGTCCCATTAATGTGAGCAACAAAAAGTCAATTAATTAGTCTTTGATGAACCATTTCCTTAAAAAGGGAGTCAACCCCATAGAAAATCATGCAATAAAAAGCAATTCTTTTGTTGAGATTTTTAAAAGTATATAATATTCATACTGGTTTCCCCACTTGACTAGACTATCTCTCTACACTTTTCTTGGTTGCTTTGGTATATTTCTCAGACTGTGATTGTCCTTGACAATAGTGTTTGAAGTATTTTGACGTCAATGATTATTTTTATTTTTTTCAGTTGTTTCCTTTCCTTTGCAATGTTTGATTACATACTGATAAAAAGGGAATTCCTGCTTTTTTTACTCTGCTCAAGTTATGATGATATTAACTTTTCACATTTAACATTTTCACATGGCTCACGAGACACCAAACAAATAAAAAATCCCTTCCGTGTTTTCTGAAGCTGAGCAAAGATTGTGAAACTGGTTGATTAAAGCCTAGCTATAATTGTTCTCTGAGATGTCGGGTTTTGTTGACATACCCTGAGATGGATCAAAAAGTGTGGATTCAATCCGCCTTATCATATTTTTTTTTTGACTGCAGCAAAAAAGAAGCCACCCCCCTAATACACAGATTAGACATAATTTATTTGTTTGTCTAACACTTTATTTCATATTTATATTTCTACATATTCATGACAACATAATGAACAGATACCCACCCCTCATAGCCAAAATCTTGCTTGCTTGTCTCAGTTGGCCCATCAGAATCCAAGGAGGAGCTCAGAAGCATTAAAAAAAATCACTTTGATTCATTTGGCCAATTGTAACAATCAATTGCTTTTGAGTTATTTTAAACAAAATAAATACATGAACCATTTGGCTACCCACAGATTCTCATCAGAGTTCCTCTTGTGCTCTATCCGGTGTCACTGAAGAAATTTCAAAAAGAAACCCATAGAAATAATTCAAACCAAATGGTTAAATAAATGACAACTGAACCCTGTTTAAAATCTAATGACCTGACCTTATAAAAGGAGATCCAACCACAAGTGGCTCTAAGCACAGAGTGATTTGATTGGTTGCTTCAAAGTTTAACAATTTACCATATGCAAAAACTGTTCATTTTTGTGCATGGTTTTACTTTTGAAGAATAAGATTTAATGAATTAGTTTTATTATTGTAAATATTCCCAAAAGAAGAAAGGAAAACGCCAATTTTTTTCCGTCAGTCGTCGAGTCGACTAGTGCTCTGGAATGGATTTAGTTCCAATTCCTCAATTCCATGAGCTCCAACCAGACCCATTACCATCATTAAGTAAGAAGAAAAAGGAATCAAACAGATTGTGGTTTTGTATCCCAAACAAAAACAAGCTGCAAACTTGTGGCATGGCTGGACTTGTACTTAAATCCACTGAAAAGCTGCGTCCATCTGTACACTTCCATTACGGCGCCACAAGGCCATTTGTTTCTGCTCTTTTTTTATCTTCTCCCCCCTCATCTCTAAAGCTGTTTTAGCATCAGCTTTCTTCAATTTATTCCCAACCCTTTTACCCCCACCACTCACCCCCTTGCCCCCCACTCTCCAGTTCTCCTGCCCCCCAACCCCCAAACTGCTGAGGGCGCTGAACAGCCTGGCTGGCATAGCAGCTTCTGTTGCTGTGTGTGTGTGTGTGTGTGTGTGTGTGTGTGTGTGTGTGTGTGTGTGTGTGTCAAAAGAGAGGCGGGGAGAGAAAGAGAGAGAGAGAGAGAGAGAGAGAGAGAGAGAGAGAGATGAAGGAGAAAGTGAGTGATTGAGAGAGAGTAGCAGAGAGAGAGGCAGTGAGAGACAAGGTGACAGAGTCAGAAAAGGACAGAACACTGAGAGAAAAATACAGGAGAGTGAAAGAGAGAGAGAGAGAGAGCGAGAGAGAGAGAGCGAGAGAGAGAGAGAGAGAGAGATGGAGTGAGAGAAAGAGATGAAGAGAAGGTGATAGAGAAAGAAAGAAAGAAGGCAATAGAGAATGAAAGAGAGAAACAGAGAGGCAGAGTGAAAGAGAGTGGATGAGAGTAAGACAGAAACAGAGAGAAAGGGAAAGCAAGAGAAAGAGAGAAAGACAAATTGAAATAGAGAAAGAGAGACAACATTATATATATATATATATATATATATATATATATTTCATATATTAATATATGAGAGATAAAGAAGGCAATAGAGAAGGGAAGAGAGAAACAGAGTGAATGAGAGAAAGACAGAGAAATAGAGAGAGAAAGGGAAAGCAAGAGAAATAAAGAGAGACAAATTGAAATAGAGAAAGAGAGACAACAGGTTTTTTTATATATAAAATATATATATACAGAGATAATGAGAGATAGAGAGAGAAAGAGAGACAGAAAGAGACAGAAAGAGAGAATGAGAGATAGACAGTGAGAGACAAATAAAGAGAAACAGTGAGAGACAGCGAAAAAAAAGTGAGAGAGAGAGAGAGAGAGACAGAAAAAGAAAAAAAAAGAGATACACACAGAGAGAGGTAGACTTAGAGAAAGAAGTTGGTAGGGAGAGAGACTGACACATATAGAGAATGAGAGACACAGAGAAAGACAGAGAGAGAGAGAGAGAGAGAGAGAGAGAGAGAGAGAGAGAGAGAGAGAGAGAGAGAGAGGGAAGGGGAGAGGGAGAGAGAGACTAAGAAGGAGAAAAGGCAAAAGGCTAAAACGCACCGGTCACTTTTCACACAGACATTCACACAGAGCACAGCCGGCTTACGTAATTGTAGAGGATGAGGAGTGACCATATGTCATCATCATCCTCCCCTTCACGGCTCAGGCGTGCTCGGGTTCCGCCTGGCGCCAGCACGCACGTGGCGTTTGACTCACGCCCGTTTCATTCAGAGAAGTGGCACGCTTTGTGCAAATTGGACGGGGACAGTGGGACAACAAACAGCCATATGTTCACAACATTGGAGGCCTGTCATTTTTTTCCCCTCGCCGGCTTTTATCCGCTGCATCCCGAAGATGTGCGTTTGTGTTCAAAGCCAACACCTGATGTAGGTGCGCGTGTTGTAGGAGTCCCTCCACCGACCCGGCGTCCCCCCACCTCTCGTGCCCGTAACGCCATCCCTTTTCCTCCATGAAGAGGGCTTGAGCAGCGTCGGTGCAGAAAGTACAAAGCCTCGTCCATGTGTTAAAATGCAGCCCGCGGGATGGGCCGCATTATCCGGGCCTACTTCACCAGCCGGGTCTCGAGGCCCGATCTGGCTCGTGGCCCTTTGTCTCCAAACAGATGGGAATGGGCGAAAAGGAGTAATGGAGAATCAGACAGGCAGAAAGTGTGTGTTGGTAAAGTGGTGGTGGGGTTGGGTGGGTCGTAGTCAGGGACGGCAAGGAGGTTGAGAAAGGGGCAGTCTGTTCTCATTAAGTGCTGTATTGAAGACCCCTCCGTACACACGCATACACACACGAACACAATGCGTCCGATGGCTCCCTCCTCATTCAGACTCATGCCTGGACCATCTGTACCAGAGATTGTCATAGGATGTGTGCGCATACATTAGAGGCATCGCTACAACGCAGTCCAATCTGGACACTCATCAACTTGACATTTCCATTTGTTTAAGATATTTGAAAAACGATTGTGGTCTATGTGTTTGTCAGTTCTTGTAAGAGGGTGTTGACGTTTTTAGAAAGTTGGTTCTCGTTAAAATGATCTACCTGAATTGTATTATTCTGCCTCATAGTTTAACCATGGCCTGCATCTGTAAGGTGCATGCATATTGTATCTACTGGATAGAAGATGACCACCAATATGGAAGGTTTTTGATGAAATATGATTAAATCTGACATGTTTTCTTTAGCTGATGTTGGAACAATATCCGACAACCGATATTGGATCTGTTCAGGAGGCCTTTTCCTCTGATTATTGTAATGACATCTCTGTCAACACATGTATTTTAACATAATTCACTTTAAAAAATGCAAACTTGCCCCTGAAAAAGCACAGATTTGACTTTATCATCAACAATAGATTAACTCATATACTATACATGATCTAGTTTTACCTCCATGAACAAACAAAAACAGATGCTATATACATCCATCCATTATCTGCACCGCTTTTCCTAAGTGCTGGAGCCCATCCCAGCTATCTTCAGGCAGTGGGCAGGGGACACCCTGAACTGGTTGCCAGCCAGTTGCAGGGCACGCAGAGACAACTCACTCGCTCATTCACACCTAGGGAAAATTTGGACCGGCCAATTAACCTGGCACGCATGTTTTTGGAATGTGGGAGGAAATTAGAATGCCCGGAAAAAACTTACACAAGAACGGGGAGAACATGCAAACTCCACACAGGAAGGTTCGATCTCATGATATCAGAACTTTGCCGCACACGCGCTAACCACTGCACTGCCGTGCTGCCCATGCTATATACAATATGACTTTAAAGGTGGTGTGCGGGATTTGAAATTTTAAGGCTGCAACCGTGACTTTAAGGCAGGAAATGGCGGCACAGTAACACATTAATCGCGTCCATTTCTTAGGCGTGCCTGAATAAACTGTTTTTAATCTTTTTGGGGGTTTGTTTCGCTTCAAACAGGCCTGATAAAAAATGAAATACAAGCTGATATGCACAGGGGAAACTAAAGCATAAAGGCTCTTTGATTCACTTGGCCAATTGTAACACATAGTAAATAGAGGAAAAATTTAACTCTTCAAGGACACCTCAAACAAAGCACGCCACCTTTAAAAATAATAATTATTGTTAGATTTTTTTCTAGTTAAAGATGTTACATTTCCTTGGAATGTACCCAAAAAATAGTTTTAAACGCTAGAAATGTACCTGAAGTACTTGAATAAAGAGATAACCTTCACGATGAGATTCACCCTCAAAAAACGTTATTTTGATTGTTACTACATATTGTATCGCTGAGGCACCAATTGAAACATGTTCAATTTTGACACTTTTCAACTAAACATTAGCTAATATTGTGTTTCATCATTAAGATTACATTTGGAATTAAGCTGAGTTCAGTTCTTTTATCGATAGCTTTTTCTTCCTAACCATTTTTGTGTTTTGTCTTTCATCCATGTCATGCCACCTTTTACTGGAACTCAGGAACTTTTTGCCATGAAAAGCTCACAAAACCATCTGTCCTCATTTTTACATGTGATCATTTTCTCATCCCATTTACCCAAAAGCCCAAACTCATAAACTGTGTCTTTAGGGAGGGATCCATCCATCTTCTGGACACCAAATTTAATCCATCTGGGAGTTTTAGTGGGGGTTGAGAGCCATAGTCCATCTGCACATGTTTCCCACTTTGAATACGTAAAAAACATGACAGCGCGTGCTTCTGATCAATACACGCAAAGCGGGCCAAATTAATTGCGCTCATTTTCAGCAAATAAAAAAAGTAGGTAGGCCTAAGTTTTGCGGTAGACCTGCGTTGGGGACGCAGGACCTGGAAACAGGGGTGCTCAAAAAGAATAAGTCCAAAGTAACAACAAGGGTTCACAAAACAATGAAACCTCCAAACAAAACAAAACACGATAAAAAGAAAGACCAAAATCTGGAAGTCAAAAATGGAATAAAGTAGCACACTAACAAGTGGACACTAAACCTCTAACAAAATGACCAAACCAGGAACCTGATTGCAAATAAAAACAAACCTAGCGTGGCAGTGAAATGAAATGATCCGACTACACGCGCCGTCTAAAGTATCCTTATAAATGGTGGCGAAACTTAGGGACAGGTGTGATGATATTGGACACACCTGTGCCCTGTTCCAAACCCTCTTGACAGCTCCTGGTGGAGGTATGTGCACTACACCCTACAGCCTATTCTTTTTAAATTAACTTTTGGGTACTGTGAATAAAGAAAAGTGTTTTAAAATCGACATAAAAAAAAGGGGATTTCCATACACTATCAGGGTAGTCTACTTACAAAAAAAGCAGAAGGGGAAAACAACGAAAGAAAGAAAGAAAGAAAGAAAGAAAGCAAGAAAGAAAGAAAGAAAGAAAGCAAGAAAGAAAGAAAGAAAGAAAGAAAGAAAGAAAGAAAGAAAGAAAGAAAGAAAGAAAGAAAGAAAGAAAGAAAGAAAGAAAGAAAGAAAGAAAGAAAGAAAGAAAGAAAGAAAGAAAGAAAGAAAGAAAGAAAGAAAGAAAGACAGAAAGGAAGGCTCAAGTTACTTTGTTCTTTCTGTTGGAAGCATTGGACATTGGTCTGAATAAGAAGGAATGTATGGGAATAATTTGAATAATGTTATATGTAAGATTTTAATGTTGAAATAAAGTGAGTAAGGAAGAAATGAAGTACTGTGCAGTGGTTAGAACATTCACCTAACATGTGAAAAGTCCCTGCATGGTTCGAACTTAGGTGGAATTGTTTGATGGCCTGGAGAGGAATGGGCGCCACCAGGCTGTGCTCGCCCAAGACACACCACAGGAAATGTTGCCCTACGATCCAAGTAGATAAGGGATCCAACCATGATGTACAAACACATTATTGAACAGTACAAAGAGTAATGAAAATTCTTAAAAGTATTCTAAACTCCTGAAAAATACAGAAAGTTTCAAAAAGGTTAAAAACCTGAATGACAAATAAAAGTTTTGCACTGTTAGATATGTTCAATATCACAAGGATGAGAATGATAAATGATGAATTCTTAAAGGTAAGTGAATGGTAAGTAATGGTTTGAATTTTAAGAAAATGCAAACTTGGAAGAAATTAATGTTTGTAATATTTTAGAATTGAAACAGGGTGAATTGGGTGATACATGCGGAAAGAGACCTGGGAATAATTGGGAAACTGGGAAATGAAAATGAAAGTAAGCACACATCACAGGAATATGCTAAAATCAATACAATTTGAATGGAGATCAAAGTTGTCAGTGTGGAAAATAATTGAGGGAACCATTTATAATACATATTAAAAGGCAATTTCAATAGTATGAACTGCGAAGCCATGAAGGTCTTTGTCGAGCACAAACCCAGGAGGACTTCCTCAATACGCGGACTTCTTCACGCGAACATTTAAAAATCTTGTGATGACAAAACTCTACCACATGGCGGCGCACTATTCATTCATTCCTTTCTCGAAGACATTATCCTGGAGCCCATCCAAGCTGACATCAGGCAGTGAGCAGTGGATATCCTGCGTGCACTGATTCCCAGTCAATCACAGGGCACACATAGACATACAACCATTCGAGCCTAAGGACAATTTGAAATGAATCTTGCTTTTGCATGTTTTGGGGATGTTGGAGGAAACACATGCAGGCGTCTAGGGAGATCGGTAGCAGGAATTTAATCATGCACCTCTGAAATGTGAGTCGAACAGCTAACAAATCTTCAGATTTGTGCAGCATACGACTGATTGTTGTCGTATGGACAGATTCTCCCACCTCAGGTGTAGACCTCTGCAGTTCATCCAGAGTGATCATGGGCCTCTTGGCTGCATCTCTGATCAGTTTTCTCCTTGTATGAGCTTAATGTTTGGGGGGACGGCCCGATCTTGGTATATTTGCAGTGGTCTGATACTCCTTCCATTTCAATATAATTGCTTGCACAGTGCTCCTTGCAATGTTTAAAGCTTGGGAAATCTTTTTGTGTCCAAATCCAGCTTTAAACTTCTCCACAACAGTATGTCGGACCTGCCTGGGGTGTTCCTCGTTCTTCATGATGCTCTCTGCGCTTTAAACAGACCTCTGAGACTATCACAGTGCAGGTGCTTTTATACAGAGACTTGATTACACACAGGTGGATTCCATTCATCATCGTTAGTCATTTAGATCAACATTGAATCATTCAGAAATCCTCACTGAACTTCTGGACAGAGTTTGCTGCACTGAAAGTAAAGGGGCTGAATAATTTTCCACTCCCACTTTTTCGTTTTTTGTTTGTCAAAAAAAGTTTAAAATATCCAATAAAATGTGTTCAACTTCATGATTGTGTCCCACTTATTGTTGATGCTTCTCAAGAAATTACAGTTTTACATCTTTACGTTTGAATTCTAAAATGTGGCAACAGATCACAAAGTTCAAGGGGGCCTAATAGTTCCGCAAGCCACAGTATATATGACAACATGAGTGATCCCAATTTTTTCAGCAGTCTGAGAACATCACAAAGTCATTATATTTATCTATTAAAAATACAATAATGCTCCATGTACTAATGCCAGTTGAGTTAATACATTTTATTACTACGTGTTACAGTACTTGTAACAGAGAAATCTACGCATTCCTTTGTAATGCGTTAATCCCAAGATTGATTACGGGCAATATAATTTGTTCCACCACACGTGGTTCCTTGACATAAGGGATCCAAGATTCATAAAAGAGGCTGTATTTGGGTCTCAGAGGCTGGGTCTGCTAAGTCTAGGTCTGTAGGTAGTGTAAGGTATGTGTTGTAATGTTTACTTATATATATATGTATATCTATACTGGGCACCTAATTTAATAGGTATAACTAAATAAATTCAACTTATCTTGTTGTTTTTATGTTAATACTAGGTTGATTATTGGAAGTAGGGTTAGAGTCTGTCAACCACTAAGAAACCCGCGCTCCTAACCCTAGCCTAAATCTAGCTGTAACCTTAGGCCTAACCCTGTTTTAAACAGCAACCCTAGCTCTTAGCCTATTTTGGAACCCTACATACAGTTTACGACAATAATATAATACCTTAGTTTCTAACCCCAAACCTACACCTAATACTAGCTTTAACTCATACCTGTCAACGTGTACGATTTTGCCGCACAAATTACGTTTATTAGGCATTTTAAGATGTGTACGACGTACAAGAAAATCTGTACGAAAAAATGCAAATTTGTCAATTATGGGTACCATCCGGTAAACACGACTATCACGAAACGGCAAATCAATCATGTCTAACGAGTTCGCCGTTGTACCCTCTATCTCGGTATCGTGTTTTTCGTTGAAAAACAAAGCGAGCGGTTTGATGCTACTGTGCGCATGCGTCTGCCGCCTGGGTATCTCCCATCATTCCGAAAAAAAAAAAAAAAGGTGTAAGATTATTTTGTATTTTGTAAGTGAAAATACGACAGTTTGTATGGGCATGGAGCCGTGGAGATTGACAGGTATGTTAACGATAGCCCTAACCCTATTTAAGTACTCTAAATTCAGTTAAATATCCAAATAAGGAGCCTAAACCTTAGTTTCTAACCCTAACCCCAATTCTAGTTCAGTTCAAAAGCCTTATTTGAAGCACAAACCTTAGCTCCTAACCCTACCCCAAAACCGAAGAAACATGCCACCAATAATAAGCATTTTACAAGCACTTGAGGCAAAAAATTTCAAACCCAGCACTGGGGAGCTCTTTTAAGAACAGGTCTGCGGGCACCTCAGCTGTCCTTAGGGGGCCTCCTGGTGCCCACGGGCATCACGTTGGAGACCTTTGGTTTACAGTACACAAATAAAGTTTGCACACCCCACGAAGAAAAGTCTCATTGAGTTGTCGCCCCTCTATGATTCATTTGCTCCATCCCCCGCCTTCTAGTGGCCAAACGTTTCACTACAGTCAAACGGTGCTGCAATCCAGTGCCGCTGAACATTCCAAAGTAGCTGTGTAGACCCCCCCCCCCCAACCTCACTGTTAGCAAAGGCAGTTTCTGTGCTGTAGACGCACTTTTACTACGTCTCCATGCCAACAACAGGAATGTTTTTGTTTCCGACGACAGGTAAGCTTCCCTTAACGCGAGATAAAGGTATGCGACGAGCTTTTTAATTAGCAAGTTAGCTCCGGGGTGTGTAAATGGTCCGTACCGAGATCGTCCGATGTTTAGTCTTGTTTATTAGACGATGCATTCATATGTGTGTATTTGTGTTTATTGACTCGTGTGCTTTTATAAATGTCGAAAGTTGGTTGTTATGACAAAAAGACACGCCATTGTCATCTATCTACCTGTATGATTTTCACCAGACAGCCCGCACTAACCAATAAGAGGTCGAGTCTCGTGTACTTTTCAACATTGTCTTGCGTCTTTGACAAGACACGTTGTCTTAAAGAAGTTTGTGTATGGATCTCCAAGTTTTATTCGCTTGTAGTCATGCTTTGCGGTGAATTGAAGCTTATTTTTCTTGTTTCGGGACCCAGCTGGTAAAGTGTGAGCAGCGTAGGGATACACTATAGCAATGGGTAGGTTGAAATGGTAGCAGCGGAGTGATCTGCTTCACGGTTTCCCACCTTGGAGCCCAACTACTGTACAATTAATGCAACAATGCAGTGTGGATAATTCTAACAAGGATAGCCAGATATGTATGAAGCTAGTTAACAATGTCAAATTAATTTAATTAGTTGAACATAATGTTTTGATTCCGTTCGTGTCATGCATCCCCATGGAAACAGCAAGTTTGAAGTGCCTTGAATTTTGAGGTGGCATTTGACCTAAAACTTTGTTTAAAATCTTATTGAGCTAAGGCGTATTTTTCCATTAAAAATGATCTCCAGGCACATTGAAAATATATATAAAAAAAATATTCTCTGCACTTGTTTCTTTCTTTTTTAAGTTCCAAATTTCCAAGTTGCACACCTGTCAACCTCCACGGCTCCATGCCCTTACCAAATGTTGTATTTTCCCTTACAAAATACAAAATAATTTTACACCATATTTTTCTTTCAATCATGTTTATTTATGTAGTTTAACATGTTGTATTGTACATGTGTTTCGTTATATATATTGTTAATTAACATTTTGTTGTGAGATACTGAGTTGCTCCTGAATGAGGTTTATTATAAAAAAAGGTTCAAAAATTAAGTAGCTTGGACGTTCACCGTAGAAGGAAAAAATACATGCAAATATAATTAAGTAGAATAATCTCATCTCATCTCATTAGCTGCACCGCTTATCCTCAGTAGGGTCGCGGGGGTGCTGGAACCCATCCCAGCAATCACCAGGCAGTGGGCAGGGGACACCCTGAACTGGTTGCCAGCCAATCGCAGGGCACCCAGGGACAGACAACACGCTCATTCACACCTAGGGACAATTTGGACTGGCCAATCCAGCTGAAATGCATGTCTTTGGAATGTGGGAGGAAACCGGAGTGCCCGGAGGAAACCCACGCAAGCATAGGGAGAACATACAAACTCCACAAAGGAAGTCGGGTAGCTGGATTTGAACCCAAGACCTTAGAACTGTGCCGCACACACGCTAACCACTGCACCGCCGTGCTGCCCTAAGTAGAATAATACATTTTCTTATTCAAATTATGAATTCATTTTCTGCATTAAATTATTGTTGGTAATATACTGATTTAAGGGATAACCACAAACCTGTCTTTTTTCATTTTCTCCTTTTATACTCCTTTTTTTTTAACTTCTTTATACAACATAATATTTCGTAATAAAATGCATCAATGCAAGTGGGCCGTTTGAGAGCCGGCTCTCTTTAATGAGTTGAGCCGAAAAAGCCGGTTCGCTAAAAAGAGATGGGCTTCCTTTCACTACATAACTACCACATGAAATCCAAGGCTGCAGGCGCATGCGCACGGTAGCATCAAACCGCTCGCTTTGTTTGCAACGGAAAACAAACGATACAGAGATAGCGGCGAACTCGTTTGACTTGATTGATTTGCCGTTTGGTGATAGTCGGTGTATACCGGATGGTACCCATAATTGACAAATTTGCGTTTTTCCGTACAGATTTTCTTGTACGTCGTACACGTCTTAAAATGCAAAATAAACGTGCTTTGTACGGCAAAAACGTAGAGGTTGACAGGTATGAAGATGACAAGAGTAAAGTTTTTCTTATAATTTGTGGTCACCTGGCTTAGGAGGTAACAATACAGGTTATTCATTTTGGTGAATCATTTTGCTGTAATTTGATGTCTTAATACATTATCCACATGTTTCTTATCTCATCTCATTAGCTGCACCGCTTATCCTCAGTAGGGTCGTGGGGGTGCTGGAGCCCATCCTAGCAATCATCGGGCAGCCAGTCGCAGGGCACACAGGGACAGACAACTCACTCGCTCATTCACACCTAGGGACAATTTGGACCGGCCAATCCACCTGAAATGCATGTCTTTGGAATGTGGGAGGAAACCGGAGTGCCCGGAGGAAACCCACGGGGAGAACATACAAACTCCGCACAAGAGGTCCGGTAGCTGGATTTGAACCCCCACAGGAGGTTCCCAAGACCTCAGAACTGTGCCGCACACGCGCTAACCACTGTGCCGCCGTGCTGCCCAGTGTTTCTTATGTTTTACTATTTTTTTTAAAAAATATTTTTTTCCATGAAATAACCAAAATATTACCTAAAATGAGAAAAATAATATTTGCCTGTTGAATCTTATTTTTACTTATATTTACTTTTTTCTGTATTTTTCTCATAGTAACTAAGAAAATAATCATTAAAATCTACAAGATTTTTACTTTATTAGATTTTTTTCAGTCATTTTTCCAGTTCAGTTTGAAACGATATCAAACAAAATATTTCCCTGTACTTCCTTATGAGCTGATGATTAGCTTATAAAAAGAAAAAAAATCGACTGCCATCTACTGGTATGGATGATTGGTACAGTTACTCAACTGATCGCAGGAGCTAAGCGAAGGTACCGAACAATGATTTTTTGCAAAAATAAAACTGAGCCATTTTCTGCGACACACTGGTTGAAAAACACTGACCTAATACATTATTCCCTCCAATGTTTAGTGACGCGATAACATGACGGTCTCTGGATTTCAAAAACATGTCTAATGGTAGTTGCCCACAGGCTACTAATTCAAATATGACAGCTGTTCTCAATTTTGGGGTGATGTAAACCAGCTCAGAGCTTATTTGTAGGATGCAAAGTGTTTTTGGAAAAATCCCAAAATGAGCAAAAGTGTTTGTATAAGATAATAATAATAAGTGTAAAATATGAAAAATAGTAACTCACTTGAGCAATATTATCTTCCAATCAGTAAAGATTTTTTATTCTTGCAATATTAGATGATCATCATGAATATCGCTTCTAAAAAGATAATTTAATGACGTTTTAGACATGAAGAGCCTTCTTAACATAAAATGAATTTATTGTAGGGTTCTTTTATTTACCGCAAATAATAACATAAATAATAACTATAAACGTTTTTTCTTTCAGTTGGGCTTCATGCACCTAAAGGGGTACACGAGAGATCCACTACTGTAGGAAAAGTGTACTATGAGATCTTGTCTATTGTTCTGCAAGAAATTGCCTTATTTTATCTTTGCAAACTAGCATGATGTATTTCAGTATCTTTGCTTTTTCCAATATTCAGATGAGTAACTGTAACATTCATCCAAAACAGTAGGTGACAGCAGATTACTATATTTTTATAATTTTTCATATTTTAATCTAACCAGCTCGGTAGACTTGGCAGGTCGCTGGTTTCGGCCTCTGCCAAGTCATACCTAGACATACATTCTTGGTTCCCATTGCCTCCCTGCTTGGCATTAGGGGTAGGAATTGTGGGTTTTGGTTTTGGTCACCTAATGACTCCCAACTTATCAGTTGGTCAGAAATACCATTGCATCATTACAGCGTACAGTTGTGCGTGTATGAGAGAAGAAAAAGATTGATATTTGTATTTACTTTTGAGGTAGTGCCGAGAATATTTATTTAATAACTTATTTGGTTTGATGAAGCTGTTAAAGACTTCACAGCAAAGAATAATGCAATAATTAAAGTAATATATTTTTTAAATAATTTTGCTGTTATTAATTATTATTGTTTTAGTTAAGAAAATAATCGGAAAAAAAAGTTTACACGTAGTAAAAAAAAAAGTTAGACCGACCGGTATTTTATTTTTATTTTTATTTATCTATTCATTTATTTTGTGTAAAACATGTAATATAGAGACTTTGAAGAGAAAAGAGATAAAAGACTATCGGGGTGAATTGGCCCAAAAAATAACTATTACCACATAGTGCTTAGAAAAATAATAGTACCGTATTTTCCGCACTATAAGGCGCACCTAAAAGTCTTATTTTTTTTCAAAAGCTGACCATGCGCCTTATAACACAGTGCGCCTTATATATGGCTCAATATTAAATTCGCAAGGTCTCGCAACTACGAGAAACAGCCGCCGACTCCATTTTTCGCGCTGTGCATACTGGGAAATATTAAACGATTGGTAGTTGCCGGGGCTCGTGTTGTATTTGTTTACTAAGTGGCAAAATGGCTACCCCATTAAACTGCTTAATTCATATTCAACAAATACAGTATTTGTCTGAATCCAGGGTTATGACTGGTGAAGATGTAAAGCACAATTTACCTTAAACAAACGCAGAATTATTCAGAATGTCACGTTTGAGAGAGAGAGAGAGAGAGAGCGAGAGAGAGAGCGAGCGAGATTCTCTTTCATTCGTGCATTTGTATAAAAAATGGCTCCTGTTAAGAGACACGCGTACAACGCCGAGTTTAAACTCAAAGCGATCAGTCACGCAGCACAACACGGCAATAGAGCGGCAGCGAGAGAGTTAAACTTAAATGAATCGATGGTACGGAAGTGGAGAAAGGATGAAGATAAGCTCCGCCAAGTAAGGAAAACTCAACAAAGTTTCCGTGGCAATAAAGCAAGATGGCCAGAGTTAGAGGAGACACTTGAACAGTGGGTTGTTCAACAAAGAGCGGCAAGCAGAAGTGTCAGTACGATAACTATACGTATGAAGGCAACAGCGCTGGCACAAAAACACCGGACGTGTTGGATGGCCCATTCACTGAGATATGGTCAATTCGAACACAGCAGAAGAAGAATTCGAGGGATTCGTCGATGAGGAGCTTATAGAGTGATCTTTGTTTTTCTTTTGTGTGTTTACGTTTTACATTTTACAGTTATTATGTTATTGCTTTGCACTCGTTGTTTTTGCACATTACGAGTGTCACTTTATTGCGATTGCACTAACGTTTCATTTAAAATAACAGTATCAGACGTTTTTTTCTTTGCGTGTTGACTAAATGGACAAAAAATAAAATGATATGTCGATGTTGTTCAAAGATGTTAAAGATGTGTCACGAAAATGCTTTACCTCAGAGAAAATAATAAAACGGCTGTTTATTTATTTTGGGAGTGAATGGAGTTGTGGAAAGCTTGTTTGTTAATAAAGTTTGACCTTTTTGAATGGTTTGTTGACATTCCCTTGAGCGTGGCAACATCTAGAGGTTGCATAAAGTAACTACATTCTCTACTGTAGTCAAGTCGTCACATTTATTTACCGTAAATAGCCCTTAATCCCAAAAAACGGGGTGCGTCTTATGTATGGCATAAGTTTTAAAATATATCATTCATTGAAGGTGCGCCTTATAACATGGTGCGCCATATAGTGCGGAAAATACGGTAATAATGCAATAACAGAAATCATGTAAAAGTCCAGTTGACAGCATAAAGAAAAAGCTTGTCTCAAAATCTTGAGCAGGTTCTGGATGATGGTATGCATTTGATTGCTTGTTACTTCATTAATATTGAGTCAATATATCAGAAGGGGCTGGATAATGGTCTGCATGGTCTAATTCCCACCTGAATGTTCAGAAACTTCCTGGAAGTTCAATTGAATTCCACAGCAATAATCAACCTTATTTGCTCTGCCATCAACATCACCACAGCAAACATGTGACATGATATACTCATTCTACTCGTGCTGCTGCTTGTCTCGTGACTTCATCTGCAATGGAGCTTTGACGTTTGCTCGAGGCAAGTTGATTTTGCAGGGACACTGAGTGTGTGATATTACCTGGAGCTGCTGTTTGGCCCAAAATACACAGTAAACAGCTTGTAAGTAACAGAGTCAATTGACTTAGTGTCCTAATCCCACCAATCAAAATTCATAACTGTTTTTCTTGAAAATAGGTTTAAAATGTGAGGTGTTTAAAGTGCATTTTTGCAAACAGCAAAAACTTGGACCCTTTGATTTGTTAATCTGATTTTAGGTTGTTGCCATCATCATGTGTTTATTGGGAAGTCAAAAAAAATATTGCATAAAACATTCATTTTTTATTGACTTGCGGAAAAGGCACAATATAAAATAACCAATATCGTACTACCGTATATTACTACTAAACTGCAGAGAAATATAAAATGCAAATTACAATGAAAGTTTATTTTATTCTGACTAAACTGTCTGGTTGTGATTAAAAGCTTTTAATGACAGAACACTACTGAATAGTGACAAGAAATTTAGTTTTTGCGCAGTTGGACATCAACATGTTTGTAGTTTGACATAAATAGCTGAGTATAGGGCTAAAAACTTTTTTTCCAAGAAACCGTACAAACAACAAAATGAATATTCTGTTCCAATTTACATGTTGTTTTCCAAAATCAATGCTGATTTAATTTACCAGAAATTTTTAGATAACTTACGATTGCGTATATTGCTTGGTCCCAGAACATGAGCTTTCAAACTGTAAAACATAAAACGTGAATTTTAAACATCAAACTTCATTGTGTACGAAAGATCTGATTTGTTATCAGAAAAACTTTCTTGAATTCAATCAACTTATCTGCCCAAATTTGGGAGTCTGCAACCCCTTTCTATTTCAACTAATTCGCGCTTTACATTGAAAGAATACTTGACTCCTGAGAAAATCTTTGGAATCCGCACCTTAGTTGACTGTTGTGAAACTAAGCAATTATCTTAATCGTTAGTCACCCAAGCTGAAGTTAAAAAAAAGGCAACTACAGTATAATTTTCTGTTGTATTTGAATGGCCTTTGCGATGAAAGGGGATAGTGTTCAGAATCCTAACAAAATTCCAGATGCCTAAGGTTCAAGCTGGGATTGGACATCAAGATGTAGGACTGCCAGGCTTTGGGTCAAGGCCAGGCATTTGAGAATGAACTGAGCAAACAAGGAGGATTCTCCCCCCCATATTGTAGGAGTGTCGTGCCAGCAAACATAACCACAGACCGCCCAAGAAGTTTCTCGCAGCTGTCCTGATGCCACACTTGTTAGAAGTGGGTCATTGTGAGCCTGATGTATTTTTGGAAGTAGTTGTGAATGCAACAATATTCCAAGTAGGGAGAAAATGCTCACCCACTTTCAAAGCACCTTGAGGGCAACTGCGCTATTGCCAAAATAAGCCTTAAATCTTTTCATACTGCTCGAAGCATGGCCAGTCGGTTTTAGTGGAAGTTGCCAGGTGGCTGTGCAGCAGGTTAGGAGTCAAACCTTGTACAAAAATATTGGTTCTGGGTTTTCGAAGTAAAAATTATTCATGCCTTTTCTTAGTATTAACTTATGACTGGAAAACATTTGATTTGGTCAAAGTGAGCAATTACATGTATTGCACGGGAATCTAATATTTGTTTGATCTCAATCTTCTTATTAAAGCACACTAATGATTTTCCAGATCTATCTACGTCAAGCATGCACCTCATGACATTAAGTTCAAGTTGGCCAGAAGTTATTTTGCATGGTTAGAAAGTGGGTCAAGACTTAAACAATGTATCGTTTGATTTTAAGCCTTTGACTACTGAACTGTAAGCAATAATATAATTATAGCCGCAGTTTGACGGAATGGTGATGCCTCTCTTTCAATAAACCCATGCCTCCCCCAGGCAGAGCAGCCAGTTGCATGCCGAGCTGGACTTGCAGCGTGTTGAAAGACCAGACACGTCGTCGGAATTTTTAAGTATTCCATGAAAAGGTTTTTTGTTGACACACAAGAATGTGCTTAACTTCTCGAAGAGGGATGAATCGACCAAAACTCCTTGTTGACTGTGTTTTTGTGAGAAATTTCCATTTAAAAATGGCCAAATACTCAGAACAAGACTCAGTTGTTATTGTCTCCTTTAATTAATATGAAGCATAATACATTAGGTAAATGCCATTATAAAAGCAACGTTCCTCTCCATGGGCTGTGGGCTTCTCGCTTAACCACTTTGTGGTTTTAAACATATATCCTACACTGTAGGAAATATTGATGTTTTCTCTTAAATTATGTAATCTCTCTTTACTAATGTCTCCTTTATGCATCATCCGAAAAATATGTAACGGATTAGGAATATCTTCCCATCTACTCAAAACAACTGATACTGAAAGTTTACTGTTTACATTACAAGAAGACACAGAGTTTTCCAAACATTCTGGAATTCCACATTCTTGATTTTATCTCATTCTAAAATATAAATCTTTTATGGTCGCCCCACCCAGGTTGGTGTTTCCCTGCCTCAGGGTTCATTTCCAAGCCAACTGCCTGAGCAAGACAGCTACCCTTTGCCTTTCCGTGAAAAGGACAGACAAAGTTGAATCGCAGTGCAACATTGCCATGGACACGGAGTCAACCTATTCTGGCTATTCTTACCACTCTGGGCGCTCACGGGGTTCCCATCGGCATGGGTAAGGTTTAATCATCCCTCCCTTTAATGTGTTGCCATTGTTGGAGGTCCTCCAGGGTTATCTTGCTCGTCTTCTTCTGGCAACCAATTAGTGTGTCACCACTAAACTGTTTAAAAAGATGATTAGACCTCATTTCTGATGACTCAGCAGATAGACTTAGAGTCTGCGTTCAAAGGAAATAGCTTTTCTTTCATCATTTGACCACTCAATACATGCCGTATAAAGTATTGTTTAACATTGCTTTAAGAAGTTTTCAAAAAACGACATTAAAATTTTGAGTAGACATGACAAAGTGGTCAGGTCAATTGGTTTTGTAATGGATTCCTGCCGATAGCAACCATGTTTAAGTGTCCTAAAGCAAGACACGGTTAGCTAATTGGCCTCCAGTGGGATTTGGCAGTGCTTTTTATGGCAAAAGCTGCCCACTGTTATATGATTGACTGTGTAAATCAGTAAATGTGACACATTTTAAGACACTTAAGGATGTAGTGGTATGGAAGGTAAAAAAAGTTTGCTTCCTGCTTGTCCTACAGTATCTGTCTCCTTCTTCACCTCAATCAAATATAATCAGCTCTCCGAAACATGAATCAGAAACAGGTTGGGAAGTAGAATATTGACCAGTACAGTATATTTATGTACCTCAAAAGATACAAGTCCAAATTGTGCAATACGTCTTTGATATAATTTATGGCTTCCTGACAGCGAAGAAGTTTACATGCGTTTGCCACAACATTTACAATTGAACATTGAAGAATACTCTACTCTGTGTGTTTTATTTAATCCTTCTGTAAGGATGCCAATCAAATCATGTGTTCTAAATTAAAGAGAAAACCAATGTTGCAGCCTTTGAAAGCTCTTGTCAAGGTAGTAATAAGTCATCTTTCTAAACATTTTCAATACATTGTTGTCAAATTACATAGAGAAAGACTGGTGTGGAAAGAAACATCAAAATGCAATACTTACCTGAACCGTATAACAAAAACTGAATTAGAAAGTATCAATCACTTAAGACAGGAGACATAACGCCCTCTATTTTGATCAAAAAAATTACGTTAACATTTTATCAATCAACAGAACAAAATGTGTTTCTTAGGTTTTGTCCGGATTTTTAGTTGTTGTTATTTGTATATATGTCCAGATGTAATTGAGGATAATAATTACCCCACACAATTACAATTCATGTTAAAGAGGTGAAGAAAACTGCTCTTTTTAGGTCAAACCTCTCAATGTGTTTTCTTTTCAGGCAGAAAGCTATACCCATTAGACTAGAGGGATCCATGCAGCAGACCAAATTGCATTAATCAGACCATGATATCATAGGATAGAGCATGGTTGGAATAACAATCAGTCTGATGCATGCTGATTAGGCAAAATCTAGATGCGGCAAGGTAATTGAGAAGGTTTGTGTGTGGTGTGTGTGTGTAACTCCACTATATTCCAAAAAGTGTTGCTTCTTTTTTGTCTCTTATGACACTTAAAGTAAAGAGAGGCTGAGTGTTTTCTGGGCATTTTGTTTTCCCTAGGACTTGAATTGTTTTACACACCAATTAGTGCTTGGTTTTCACAATAGTATGAAAAACACAACAAAGATACCAATTCTAAATACAGAAACAACACTCACTTTCATTTTTTTCACCATGATGCCCCCTGTAAATCTTTATAAGGCCCAGATAACCCTCTGTTGTCTGCTATATTCCCTTATTATTATGACTTCTATTCTACAAGGGATACCATAACATAATAATAGTTTAAGTCTCAATAACAGGACATTGAACATTTTAAATGCAAAAAAAACACAGCATCTACAGTTCTTTTAGTTTGATGACCTATGCGCATAGGTCATGTTTTCCCTTACATGTGTCGGTGTGATTAACCAACACCGTTCACAGTAAAAGGGAAGCACAAGAATAAAAGCGGAAAGTTCACACCCTGGAATCAAAACACCGCTGCAGACTCCGTAGCCTGGAGCAAACCCGGGACTGTCACTCATTGACTGTTTCCGCGTTTTCTCCCAGCAACAGGATATCCTGCAACTTTCTGTTGGTGATTTTTATTGTGTAGCTGGGTAAAGGAACCATCACTTAGTAGTTAGGCATTTTTTTTAAAAAGCACTGTGTAGTTGTGTAGTGGAAAGTCCTTTCTTCATTCTTTTGATTGAGACATTAGGTAACAGTTGTGTTTTTTTATGATTCAGATCAGTTCTGATGGATAGTCCATATCCATTTCAAACAACTTATTATATTTTTCCCTAACAATAAAATCCTGTCTCTGATGTCCCATACTGACAACTACCGTAATAAACTTTTTTTGACTGCATGCTCCATTTAGGAATAAAACACCCACACAAAACCCAATTATTTTTATGTTTGTCTTTAGTTTTTTACAATTACCATATCATTACACAGTTTTGGTAAACATGTCTCTCAAATGTAGTGTTGGAGTATGTCAATACATACTTGGTCAATAATAACTATAATTAATATAATACCAAGATATTGTCATACTGACGCTATGTATATCACCAAAAGTGCATATAGATATGATCATGGGTATGTTGATTATCGGAAAATATGTACCGTAAATTCCGGACTATAGGGCGCACCTGATTATTAGCCGCATCCACCACATTTTAAGAAGAAAACCGATTTTGTACATACACAAGCCGCACCTGTATATAAGCCGCATGCGCCCACATTAAACAAATGTAACACAAACACAAAATTAACCCAGACCCGACTTTAAGTCCCGCGATTGAAACTGAATGTCCTTCATTAAAGTACACAGTCCAAGAATCACAGCCGGCAAAATTAACGGAAAATGATTTAGAGATTTGATGCAGACCGGCAGAGTTCGGGTCCCGTTGAAAGTAATCCAAAGAAAAAAGTGTATATTTCCAAAGTTAAGGGTGGGAAAAATATATATCCACTATTGTGCACCGTGTCTACAAACACTCACCTTTACCGGTCCCCACTTCCCGTCAGCCCGCGTTTGTTACGCCCCTTCTTTTTAATTTGCCCCTCCAAAACATATCAGAATAAGTGTCCAAAATAAATACAAATAAATACATTACATAAATATCCAGTTGCAAATACATATTATACATGGTTACACATATTTACAAAGAAAGACGGTACACCGAGATAGTTTTCAAAGCTTTAATAATAATAATATAACTTTCATCCGGGCAGTTAATGGTAGCAACACGCTAGCAACACGCTCGCAACACAGTAAACGGGTCTGTTAAAAAAAACATACTATAAAAATCACGGTAACCCGTCCTAATCTTCCTCCTTAGAACTGAAGCTATCAAAGTCGTCTTCCTCAGTGTCGGAAAGAAACTTTGTCGTATAGACGTCGTCCCACGCTTTCGCAGCCGGTGTTATGCCGAGAATTGCATCCCCTGTCGCGGGAGCGCGCGCACGTCACTCCCGCAACTACAACCACTTTTACGCACCTCGTTTTATCTCACTTTTATATCTGTTGATGATTTGACAGTTTGTTTCAGCATAATAAGCTTTATGGTAGAGTGCATAACAGTTTAAATACGAGTGATTTGAGTAGAAAAAGGCAAAATAAACACGTTACCTGCTCAAAAGTGGTTTATATACGGCGTGCATTACTGTTCAATTACATTCACAACAAATACAAGACAGAATGGTTTAAGTTGGATTACATTCCCAACAAATGCAAGGCGAAGTGGTCTTGGATATATGTTTGCCATTACATTCCCGAAAAGTGATATAAAAGTGTGATAAAACGAGGTAAAAGTGGTTGTAGTAGCGGGAGTGACTTGTGCGCGCTCCAGCAACAGGGGATGCAATTCTCAGCAGGGATGCATTTCTCGGCATAACACCGGCTTTTCGGAACCCGTTGGTGATGGTGGATTTTTTGATGCTGCCCCACGCTGTCAGGATCCACTGTCAGACTTGCAAAAAAGTTGCCTTTCGCATGCGGCCAGTTTTAGTGAAGTTGCAGTCTTCCTCGGCGCATATATTCCACCGGTCTAAATCTGACCTTTTGTACTGGAGCGCCTCTGGCAGCCGTTAGAAAAATTACATAAATTGGCCGCATCACTGAATAAGCCGCAGGGTTGAACGTTTGGGGAAAAAGTAGCGGCTTATAGTCCGGAATTTACGGTACCTTGTCAATGATGATTATAATGACTATAATATAAGCACCACACTGATTCACTGTAAATATCCCAGGAAGTGCATATAAATTTGATTAAGGTGTATATTAAGTGAAAGTACACCACTTCTTTACATGTAACTGCCACAAAATTTTAATTAAAATAGATATACAGGTTTTGATGCATAGAGGAGGAAACTACGTCTAGCAAACTACACAGATGGCCGATGACAGCAGTGGAGGTCTGTCATAACTGTGCATGTAAAGCAAGTTTTATAACAGCTGTGACTTTCCAAAGGAGTAGAAAACGATAAAAAATATGTATACAACATGTTATACAGATGTTTAGTACATCGATTTTTTGCCTTTTCCAGGCAGCTGTCAATCCTAATCAAAGAGAGCAATCTTAATTAAACCGTCAATAATACACAGACACGTGCATGAATTATATTAAAATAATACAAAAAAAAATACATTTCGGAAACCAAGGGCATCAAAATCTTGGTGAGGTTGGGCCAAAGGAGGGTTTCCACAAAAACAGCGCTGATAAAAACATATTGTTGTTTTTAAGGGACAGTGTTTTATATTTGTCCACTAGATGTTTCTGTAATGTGCATCCAAAAATGAGTCCAAGGGAGACTACTAACTACGGACACTGAAAATGAGCAAAAAGCACCCCTTTTCAAATTTTTACAAAGGAAAAATATATTTTTTAAAACTAAATTTAGGGAGGAAAAAATAAGAAGAAGAGGGGAAAAGGGTAAACCGAAATAAAAAGAAAAGTGGGGGAAAAGAAAGCAAAAATAAAAATGGAGAAAAAGAAAAAAGAATGGAATTAAAGAGAAAAAAGAAGTCCTTTGACCTCTTCCGTTCTAAGTCTTTCCAACCAGAAGGGATGGCTGATTCAATATTACAGTAATCCCTCGGTTATCGCGGTTAAGGGGACCAAAACCACCCGCGAAAAGTGAAAATCCGCAAAGTAGCGACGCCCCTTCAAAAATGCTTAAAAAAAAAAACTTTTTTTTTTTTTTTAAATTATTTTATTTTATTATTATTATTTTTTTAGACCTGCATAGCTCTGAACCCGCGAACGTGGAACCACGAAGTAGCGACGCCCCTTCAAAAATTCTTAAAAAAATAAAAAAATATTTATAATTTTTTTTAAATTATTTTATTTTATTATTATTATTTTTTTAGACCTGCAAAGCTCTGAACCTGCAAACGTGGAACCACGAAGTAGCGACACCCCTTCAAAAATGCTTTAAAAAATATATATATATATATATGTGTGTGTGTATTTATTTATTTTAATTATTTTATTTTATTATTATTAGAGATGGCTGGGATGTAGCCCATCCCAGCCATCTCCAGGCAGTGGGCAGGGGACACCCTGAACTGGTTGCCAGCCAATCGCAGGGCACACAGGGACAGACAACTCATTCGCTCATTAACACCTAGGGACAATTTGGACCGGCCAATTCACCTGAAATGCATGTTTTTGGAACGTGGGAGGAAACTGGAGTGCCCGGAGGAAACCCACGGAAGCACGGAACTCCGCACAGGAAAACTGGAGCTGGATTTGAACCCACGACAGGTTCACAAGACATGAACTGTGCCGCACAAGCGCTAACCACTGAGACTCCATGCTGCCCAATTATTTTATTTTATTATTATTATTTTTTAGACCTGCAAAGCTCTGAACCCGCGAACGTGGAACCACGAAGTAGCGACGCCCCTTCAAAAATGCTTTAAAAAAATATATATGTATTAGTTTTTATTAATTATTTTATTTTATTATTATTATTTTTTAGACCTGCAAAGCTCTGAACCCGCGAACGTGGAACCACGAAGTAGCGACGCCCCTTCAAAAATGCTTTAAAAAAAATATATGTATTAGTTTTTATTAATTATTTTATTTTATTATTATTATTTTTTAGACCTGCAAAGCTCTGAACCCGCAAACGTGGAACCACAAAGTAGCGACGCCCCTTTTAAAAATGCTTAAAAAAAAAAAAAAATATATATATATATATATATATATATATATATATATATATATATATATATATATATATATATATTTTTTTTTTTTTTTTAAATTATTTTAATTATTTAGAAAAAAAAAAATTATACTTTTTTAAAAATTATTTAGTTTTATTATCCCTTTTGTATGAGGGATGCGTGTGTTATCGTTATCATTTAATATATTTCTCCTCACGTCAGTAGACACCTGTCACGAGTACTTCTGATTCATCAGATACTTTTCTCCTCTTTTTTTCTTTACTTGTTTTGGTTTCTAGCAGACATTAGTTTGTGGCACTGAACTGCCATTAAATTAAATTCAATCATTTCCATTGCTTTTTATTGTTCAACATCCAAGGTGGCTGCAGTCAAAATGTGAAGAAAGCAGATGAGGGATTCACTGAAGCAATGCCTGCCAGTTTTTAAGTGGAAATAGATCCACACTGGGCACAATTCCATATAGCCACAGTGCTGCTGGGCTGAGACTGTTGATTCCTGCTGGTTACATTTGACACAGGATTAGAGTTTTAAGTGCAATGGGTCAATGGAGCTCATATGTTGCAGCACATGCTTTGGTCGTATTTGGGTCAGAGCACCCTTAATAAGTCATCAGGATTTGGATTTTGTACGAAACAAAACAATGTCTCTAGTATTGTAGACAATTTGGTCAAAAAAAATCACAATATAATTTCTCAAATATTAGTATCCTGACATTGAAAAATGACACCTAAAAGTAAGGGATGTTTTCTTTTTTAGGGAGAAAAGCCGAGATCGGCACAAGTCTCGCAGCAAAGACAGCCGGTCAGAAAAATCAGTAACAATCAAACCTGCCCCTGCAGAACCGTTGTTGGGTCACACCACTGCTCGGGGTGAGCAGGTCCAGGTAGGCCAATCCGACGATCGCTTTTTCCTGCCACTTTTTTTCTACTGCATCATACTGAAATTAAAGCCTCATGTTCATTGTTATAGCTTCCATGTCCATAATGTTTAAATAATGTCATGAGATTTGGAAAATAAGAGGACATGCTAAATGTGCTTAGCGGTGTAACGACAGGCCATCTGCTTTTTACTAGAAGGGACTGAACCACTCATAGCTGCATTTGTGTTGAAAAATATTTTCACAAATATGGAGATTAAATCAGGCTGCTTAGGTGGTCTCAAGATTTAGAGTTGGTAATTTTGTAGGCAAACACATGTTAATTAATCATAGTCTGTTTATTTGTCAAAAATGTTTCTTTGGCCCCCACCAAAAATAGACCAGGCTAAGCTGCTTAGTTGATACAACTCAAACTGTATGCTCAGTCATCATGCATGTCAATAGAAGATGAAAGGACACAACATATGATGGATTGTTTTGTAAGGGACAAGTATAAGGTAAGAAGTTATTCTACTCATCTTATTTTGCATTTATTATTCATTTTGCATTAAGTTACATGGCAATTGTTCATCAGATATATATTATTGTTCTGAATCATCTGCGTTAGCATGTCATGATTTGTTCCATTTTCAAACCTGTTGGAAGAACTAGATAAACAGAAATATTTTGTTTTCTTTGAAACACTTGCAATTTACTGGTTAGTGTTACTTGCATTATCATTTATCATCAGTTTTATTGTTTTGTTGCTTTATTTGAAATAATTTTGTGCCAAAGTCTTAGCAAGTATAATCTAACACAGATTAATTGGAAAAATGTCACTTTGTTTGAAAGTCGAACAGGATCTCACTCAAGTGACTCTTTAAAAAGATGAATTACAGCATGCTCTTTATTGTTACAAGTAAAGCTATTGTATGCATCCTGCCCCGTATATAGCAGTTATGTAACAATACTTTTAAAATGTGTGGATAACAACAATAGCGATAGTGTGATGCTAATACATTTGAGCTCCTATTACAAGCTTGTGAATAACGGCAGTCTAATTATGGCAGCATGTTACCTTAGGGTCATACAGAGTTAGGTGAACTTTTCTGGATGCCTTGTCCATCATCGGACATCCTTCTCATCATTTTGCCAAACAAGCGTCCCTCACAGTGGCCTGACGAAAAAATGCATGAAGATCAAACAATATCAAATGCTGATGATCTTTGACTGACCTGTGGCAGTACAATTTTCCCTTTGTTGAAAGTGTAGTTAATGTAGGCTCTTTGTTTATGCCTTTTTCTAAGTTTATTGGATTACTGCTCTTGCTTGTTTTTCTACTTAATGCTACAGGGGGCATTGTTTCCGAAGTTACTCTCGCACGTTCATGTAGAGTTAACACTGTGAGGCCTAATTCACGCATGCAAATAGGCAAATGTTGTCCAATCCCATTCCATTGGCTAACTGTTCAGTCAAAATTGGAGACAATTTATTCTTTTTCAGAGGAACTGCCAGAAAAGAAACTATGGTCTGTGTGATTTTGAGGTTTCTTGTTAGACCAGTAATTTTAACATTTCTTCATCACTGTTGAACGCAAACTTTAAAACCAATTGACTCACCAGTGCCTGGGCAGGCTCTTTTGTGCTAAAGGGTTCAATGTAGCAGAATGAAAAAATATTGTTTGAGTTGCAAGCTGAGGCTAAACAGAAAATTATGTTCCCTCTGTTTTTTTTTAGGGAATTTCGAATTCCACTTGGGTTGTTGTAAAGATTGGCTTGCCATTGACTGTGAATTGTGAACTGTGTTGAAATGGCAGGCAATTCATGAGTATTGATGGGGAGAGAGCTACTCTTATCCAAAGCTGCAGTATGAAATACAGGGAAAGGCACTAAACAATAAGATCCCTTTTTAACTGTCTATAGTCAAACCAAGAATGAATACTTTTGCTCTAGAAAAATTTAATTTTAACTTCATACTTTTGGACAATGAAAATAACAGAGAAGACATCGCTGCTTAAAAATCTCTTAAGAGTCCAGTAGAAGGCACAAGTTGTACTTTAACAAAGCAATGTTTACTAATATTTACATATGTATATATTTTAACCCCTAACCTACAAAACCACAAAAAAAACACAAACTATTGTTAGCTTGTGTGACGGTTATGAGCAAATAAAAAAAATAAGATAGAAATAAAGTGTTTACTCTGTGCAATTTAATTTATGGCAAATCTATATGTAGAACAGGCCATCTGTTACAAGTAGGTTGTGAGACGAAACATTATAAGCTCTCTACAACATGTGTGTTTTATTATTGCTCAAAGCATCAGTATATCAGCCTACTCTTTTGTGTTTATGGTATTCTGGTCAATGGCTAATAATTACAGGATGCTGTCCTTAACCCTTAACTGCTCTGTGAATGATGCTTACATGATGTGTCTGCAGACACTTCTAGACAGAAAAAGAAAGGTTTTAAACCATAAGTATTTTATTTAAGTCCAATGTATTCATTATACAATATTATAAATTGTTTTGTCATGACAAGATGACCACAATGCCAATCAAATATCAATCAAACTTAACCTTTATTAGATGGTCACCTAAATTTGAGCTTTGCCTCAAGTGCTAAATCTTTAAAGAAAATAGGAGATCTCCCTTTTAAGCTTTTACATTAGCCTCCAAAACAAGTGGTCTTAATGGAACCCTTTCAATTTTATTGCAATCTATATGTCCAGTTTTATTCTACATCTGTGTGTGCAACTCCAGTAATACTTTCTTTATTTTGGGTTGGTGGAAAATTCAGCATTCTCCTGTACTGAAGTTGTTTGCTTTTTTACACATGTATTTGCACAAACACACACTCACCAGTGTTCACTGGGTCAGAAGCAATGGGTGGAGAGTGGTGCTGAGGCAAATAACGGGAAAAGAATGGGAGGATGCCCCAAGGGGGGGAGAAAAAAGGTTTGGTGAAGAGTGAGGAAGAAGATGATGGGATAAAGTGCATTTTATAATCGCTTATTTGTTTATTCTTGGCCCACCGGGATGGTGTGTAGCAATGTTTGTTTAGTGTACTACTTCCTCTCGTTTCTCTTTATCTCCCCATCCTTTCATCCCCCTCCATCTTTTCGCTAATGACATTGTCTCATCACTTTCATATTCTCCCCATTTCTTCTACTCTCTTTACCCCCTCCCCTTGCACCATGGCACACACAAACACACATGAAGAAGCAAGTAACGTGGCGTACGTCCCCAGGCATGATGGGAAAAAAGTGTATATAGAGTGGTCTAATGCACTTACTCGGCTTTACATCCACACTGTGCGACAAATCAGTGTTGCATGGACTTGCTGACGATTGTGATGGACCACTTGAAGAAAAAGTACGATGGCTGATGACAATTTTGATCTTGACACGCTCATAGCTAGCGCGATGGAGACAGGCGATGAAGTTTTCCAGTTTCTGGAGAATTCTGAATCTGCCGTTGAGAAAGAGGAGGTTATTGTCACGACTATAGCAGAGGACGCTAACTTTCCTACGGTGGTTACCACAGGAGCTGGGAACAAATCAGGCCAGGTAGGAGTCAGATTAATAGATCCAGACAGGACCTTCTAACAAATTTGCATTGCTTGTGGGAGAACAACTGGTTTTATGTGCAAGGCGCAAAGAACATGCACAAATGCTGTAACTATTTGACATGAGACTGTATGCATAGATTGTTTATCATCCAACTGGAACATTTGATCCTACTATTCTGCTGTGATAGCTTTAAGCATGTACAGTATATGTCATAGATTAAAGTAGTGATGCAGTCTTACCAATAGGTATCAATATGGATGTTTGTAGCAGTAATTATTCTCGGTGTAATGCTTCAATACTGGAACAGGAAATACATTATAACTTATCCGAATAAGGAATTCTTCCTTTAATAAATTGTATTTTTGAGTTAAATTTATAAAAATACTGTAGTTTTTTAATAAAACTATCTTTTTTTAAATTTAAATAATGGGTTGTTGTGTGTTGGTCTTGTAAGAACTGTAGTTGAATGGGTGCATACCCATTAAAGAAAACAGTAACAGACATGTGATGTGTAATTTTTTTGCAGAGCAATCTTAGCTACAAATGTACCATGATTTTCAGACTATAGAGCACATGTGAATATATATCGCACCCAGTGCACTTGTAAAGGGGAAAGCATTTGGTCCATACAAAGCAGCTTATAGTCTGGAAAACAAAGTAGTTTACCTCCAGTAAGCCAACAGAATGGGAAGGTGTGAGTATTTGAATAATGCATCCTCTGTTTTCTCTTTGAGTTTGAGAAGGAAATTGAGAAGCATTATTATTGTTGTATTTATCATTCGTCCCTGTGGTGAGGGGGGCCTCTCCTTGTGAGAGGTAAGAGAATTCTACCCACCATGGTCCGCTGCGTGTCGTAAGAGGCGGCTAAAGTGGAGGGAGCGAGGGGACTGGGGATCCTCTCCTCTCTATCTCTACTCCCTAAGAGACAGCAAGGCAAAGAAAGGGGGGCGGGAGACCGAAAGGTCTCGCAAACCCTAGTTATAGGGTCATTAAATGTGAGAGGATGTGGAAGTAAAGCAACTGAGTGGAAGAAAGAGGAGATCGGAAGGATGATGACTAAAAGGAAGGTTGATGTGTTAGCCTTGAGTGAAACAAAGATGAAACGAAAGGGTGAATTACAGCTTGGAGGTATGTATGGTAGAAGGTCTGGAGTTACGGGTGGACATGCTAGAGAAGGGCTGGCTGTGCTTGTGAGTGAAAAAGCAAAGGGAAAACTGGTGGAGTGGAAAGAGATATCTTCCAGATTGATGTGGGTGAGGTTGAAGTGGTGTGTAGAAGTATGGATGTTTATAAGTGCATATGGACCTGGTTCAGAAAGAAGCGCTGAGGAGAGAGAGGAGTTCTGGAAGGACTTGTCCGAATGTGTGGCAAGTGCGAAAGAAGGGTGAAAAGTGGTAATACTAGGTGACCTGAACGCTAGAGTGGGTGATGAAACGGTTGAAAATGTGATTGGTAGATATGGAGTACCAGGAAGAAATGAGAGTGGGAAGAAATTGATTAAGTTATGTGTGGAAAATGAGTTGGTGATTGGAAATCCATTGTTTAAAAAGAGGGACTTTGTCAGAGTGGATAGTGGCAAGATGGTGGACAGAGCACTGATGGATTATGTAGTGGTTAAGAAAGGGATGTTAAGTAGATTGTTGGATGTGCATGTTTACAGAGGTGAAATAAGTGGTATGTCTGATCATTTTTTTGTGGAAGGAAAACTGAGAATAGATGGATCGTGGAGGGCTAGTTATAAGAAGAGTGTGAGGGAAGAGGTCAAAATGTCAGAGTTGAATAAGGCAGAAAAGGAAAGAGTTTAAAGAGAGGATAGAGGAAGAGTATGAACGGGTTAGTAGAAGAGAAATGGAAATTGAATGGAAGTGGTTTAAAGAGTCAGTGTTGAGGAGTGCAAAAGAAGTGTGTGGAATGAGAAAAGTTGGTCGAGGTATTAGGAAAGGAAGTGAATGGTGGAATGATGAGGTATCAGAGGCTGTGACAGAAAAGAGACGTGCCTTTGAGGAGTGGCTGCAAGATAAGAGTGGCGATGCGTATGAAAGATATAAAGTGAAGAAAAGGTTGGTAAAAGCGGAAGTGGAAGCAGCGAAAAGGAAAGCAAATGATGAATGGTGTCGAAAGATAGGAGTGAACTTTGAGGAATGGAGAAAAGTCTTCTGGAAAGAAGTGAAAAGAGTAAGAAACAGTGAGTCTGGAAAGGAAGAGAAAGTGAAAGATAAGGATGGTAGATTGCTGGTTAGTGCAGTCAGGACGAGATGGGCAGAGTATTTTGAGGAGTTGCTAAATGTGGAGGATGGGAGATAAGTGAGAGTCGAGGCGATCGATGGTATGGAGAGAATGCCCGTGTTGGGTGATTTAAATGTGAAGCCTGTGGAAACATGGGAGGTGCAAGAGTCAGTGAAAGAAATGAAAGGGGAGAGAGCACCTGGGTTGGATGGTTGTACTTCTGAATGCTTGAAAAAAGGTGGCACAGCTATGATTGACTGGTTAGTACGTTTGTTGAATGTATGCTTTTTAAGTGGTGTGGTTCCTGTTGATTGGTGTAGTGCATGTGTGGTGCCATTGTATAAGGGTAAAGGTGATGAGTATGATTGTAGCAATTCGAGAGTATCAGGTATCAGTTTGTTGTCTGTGCCGGGTAAGCTGTATGGAAGAGTCTTGATTAAGAGAGTGAGAGAAAGAATGGATGAGGTGGTGATGGAGGAGCAGAGTGGTTTCAGGAAAGGAAGAGGATGTGTGGATCAGGTGTTTGCAGTACGACAGGTGTGTGAGAAATATTTTGCAAAAGGTAAGGATGTTTATTTGGCTTTCGTGGACTTGGAAAAGGCGTATGACAGAGTTGATAAAGAGGCGTTGTGGCAAGTGATGGTGATGTATGGAGTGGGTGGAAAGTTGTTGGAAGCATTGAAGAGTTTTTATATGAACAGCAGAGCATGTGTAAGAGTAGGGAGTGAGACAAGTGAGTGGTTCCCTGTGTTAACTGGTGTGAGACAGGGGTGTGTGATGTCACCATGGCTTTTTAATGTGTACATGGATGGTGTGGTGAGAGAAGTGAATGCAAGAGTATTTGGCAGAGGTGTAGACATGATGGACAACAGTGGAACAGTGTGGCAGGTAAGTCAGTTGTTGTTTGCAGATGACACAGCGCTTGTGGCTGATTCTGAGGAAACATTGAGAAGGTTGGTAACAGAGTTTGGAAGAGTATGTGATAGGTGTAAGTTATGTGTCAATGTTGGGAAGAGTAAGGTGATGAAGTGTTCACGTGATGGAGTGGGCATGACGTTAAAAATCAGGTTGCATGGACAGGTGCTGGAAGAAGTTGAAAGCTTTAGGTACTTGGGTTGTGATGTGGCTGCAGTTGGTGGAATGGAGTGTGATGTATTGCACAGAGTGAATCAAGGAAGCAAGGTTTTGGGTGCTCTGAGGAGAGTGATGAACAACAAGAGTACGAGTATGGATGTTAAGAAGGGACTGTATGAGTATGTGTGATTGTGCCGACTGTTGTATGGTGCAGAGACTTGGAGCCTGAACGCAGATTTGAGAAGGAAATTAAATGTTTTTGAGATAAAGTGTTTAAGGGGTATGTTAGGAGTGACAAGATTGGATAGATTGAGAAGTGAAATTGTGAGAGACTGAACTGGAGTAGTAGTGGAACTGAGCAAACCTATGAATGAGAGAGTACTCGGTTGGTTTGGACACATGGAGAGGATGGAATGATGAAGAGGATCTACAGAGCAGAAGTAAATGGAAGGAGACCAAGGGGAAGGCAGGGATTGACGTGGATGGATGGTGTAATGAGTGCACTGGAGGAAAGAGGTCTAAATATAATGGAAGCTAGAGCTCTTGTTGGTGAAAAAAAGGAGTGGAGAGGTGTTGTGAAAGGATAGTGGGATTGTGGACGCGTTCTTAAGGATGGGCTGGGCACCCGTATGATGCGGCAGGGGTAAACCAGTGAAAGCTGTCGGGCCCTGCTGTTGAACTAAAGAGTGTGTTGTGTCACCCTGACCCGAGTGACATGGCCGCTTTCTGGTGTCCCATTTCATCTGGAGGGACGAAAGCATGACCAACTTGGGTGCTGAGGTGCCTAACTTGTTTGGGTGTTTGGGCAATTGGGTTGGCCATGGTCCAAAATTTTTTGTGTTTTTTTTGCCATTTATTTCCCTTTTATTTCCTTTGTTATTGTATGTGTGTGTCTTGCTGTCGGTCACCCTTCTTGAGGGATATGACTAAGGTAGATAGATAGATAGATTTATCATTCATTTGACTGTACAGTGGGCAGCTCGGCGGTGCAGTGGTTAGCGCGTGTGCGGCACAGTTCTGAGGTTATGAGATCAAACCTCCTGTGTGAAGTTTGCATGTCCTCCCCGTGCTTGCGTGGATTTCCTACAGCCACTCCGGTTTCCTCCCACATTCCAAAAACATGCGTGTCAGGTTAATTGGCCTGTCCAAATTGTCCCTAGGTGTGAATGAGCGAGTGAGTTGTCTGTGTGCCCTGCGACTGTCTGGCAACCAGTTCAGGGTGCCCCCTTCCCATTGCCCGAAAATAGCTGGGATGGGCTCCAGCGCTCCCGTGACCCTACTAAGGATGAGCGGTGCAGAAAATGGAAGGATGGATGGATGACTGTACAGTGTAAAAAGAATATATTCTATGTCTAGTAATTCAATTTTTCCACAACAAAGTAAAGTCTAATAAGAACAAGAGACAGACCCTGTAGCCAGCAAAAATCTAACAGCAGTGTAGAGTAGACCAGGGGTGTCAACCTTTTTCAAGCTTGGATCTACTTTTGTTAATAATTAGTGCAAAGGGTACACAGTTTGATCTGCATTTCTAAAATAACAACTCATCATGTTATTACTATGTTGTTTCTATGTAGATGTGCTATGAGACGTAATGCAATTGTGAAATCAAGACAAGACACAAGACACTTTTTTCAAGGATTTATAGTTCCAGTTTTTTTTCTCCCTTTGTTATTTGAGTGTTGGATTGTTTGGCCAACCAGAATTGTCACAGATTGAGTTTTAATGGCACCGGACAACTTTTAATGGCCCTAACCAATAAAAGAAAGGCAAAGTTTATGCCACACATTATCTGTGATAGGCCTGTGTATGCTGTCAGTTTAACAACCGGCGTTGGCCGGCGCACAACTGGCCACCAAAACAAACAATGGAACAACACAACAGCTAGTAGCTATAGAGGCTCGTTACTTTGAAAAAAATTATCAATTCGATCGAACTGAGAAAAGTCAGCAGAGCGCAAAGAAATGGTGGTCACCAGCGGGTGCTCCTTGGATTGTTATTGGGTTTGAGAAACGACTGAAGCGGCGTCAGCAGAGAAAGCAATAGTGAGGCCGCAGGTCCAGGCTACTGATAGGGGTAAGCTATGTAACAACCATCACAAGCCACCCACGGCGGAGCCTGTATCTCACCTAATCCAGGTCCATTAGTCATTCAACGGATGACTTGGAGCTGCTACAACTCGAACTGGATAACCGCTTGCTGGAGTCACGGTAACCAGATGTTAGCGTGCAGTAAACCGGCCACTCTCCAAATTGTTTTCTTACTCTGAAAGGAGTTCGGTGTACTTTTGTACAAGTATAATGACAATAAAGACCATTTATTGAACTGCAATTCTGTATTCCATATCTATTTGTAGATACATAGTTGTTATTTTGTTACAGTCGTATTCTCTGCTGGTAATTAAATCATCTCAAGGTAAAGCTGACCCTTGTGCCTCCTTAAGATCGATTGAGAAATCTCAAAGTAAATAATGTTCACCAGACGACAACCCTAACAAAGCCACCCAGAAGAGGGTGCTGTTTTTCTAAAGGGATTCCTAAATTCTGAGACATCCACAGGGATCAGAATGGAGATTTTCATTTTCAGCTGAAATAGCCAGCGTCCAGGAATAAAGCATCCCTGCATCCAAAATGTAAGAAAATAATACCTGTTTTTTGCATAATCTCTCTCTCTTTCTCTCTCTCTCTCTCTCTTTCTCTCTCTCTCTTTCTCTCTTCCCCCCTCCCTCCCCTGTGTTTGTACGTATGTGAGTATATATATATATAAAATGCATGTATATATAATGTATGTATGTATCAAGATCCATGGAGCGTGTAATATTTTCGAACGTATCTGCATGATTGTGGGGAGGAACACTATACATTCTGTGCTAAATTTAAAAAAAAGGGTCTTAAAATTTAAGCATGTCACTATGATTACCGATAGGTACTCACACAAAAAACTTGCACAGATATGGCAATTTTCTTCTAGAATCAAAAATCGCATTGAAATTGCGATACTAGTCAAAAAAAATCTGTATTTTATTTTGTTTTTTTGTTTTTTGAAAATCATGCAGCTCTAGTTTCAACACTTTAGGTCTTGTATAATGAAGGTTTGTTTGTTAGGTAGTAATTCAACTGTGTGTTCTGTGGTTTTGGACATCAGATGTCTTTTTCTATCATGCTTTTTTTTGTTTTCAACCCCTTCTATAAGGTTGACGTAGCTTTACTTGTCTTGACAATTTCTACAGATGCATGCCTGCATCTGCGCACACATACACACTTTACTTACCTCCCTGGAGTGAATAGAGTGCACTTGCGCAATGTTTTGTTTGCTTCTCAAAGATTGGAAAAGAGCAACAAAGAGGCTTTTAAAGGAGGTTTTTTATACCAAATGTTATTTTTACTCTGTTGGACAAAAGAAAAAAAACAATATCACTTTCTTAGCATTTGACAAAAAGTGTGCTATTTTTTTTTTCTACCAGCTTTTGTCAGATTTAGAAGTAACAAAAAACATGTTGTCCTTGGGACAAAAGAAACCCTATGTACTGGTAGCTACAAAAAACACCCATTCCGATTACAGGTATTTTTAGAAAACATCGGGATGATTTTGCATGACTATAAATGTTGATAGGTTTTATTTGGAGCCAGGTGTGGCTCTTTGCATGAGTACATCTGGCTCAAAGATAAAGGTTATTACTTGAAAGCATTTAGGCCGGAAGTGCAACACTTCATTTCTACCACTGACTGCAGGAGCAGTCCAGCGCGCTATTCTACATTTAAAGGTGGGGTGCGGTATTTGAAAACTTGAGGCTACAATCTTGACTTAAAGCTAGGAGATGGCAGCAGAGTAACACGTGATTTGCCAACATTTTTAGACATACTAGAATATAGTCTTCTTTTTTTAATCTGTTTGTTCCGCCTCGAACCGGCCTGATAAGAGTAAGATAAAATCAAATAGGCACAATGAAAAATAAAAATAAGGGCTCTTTGAACTCAGTTGGCTATTGTTAACACACACATAATTAAGAAAATATTTAATTTTCAAATTTTCAAGGACACCTCAAACGACGCACCCCACTTTTCAGGCTGGTAAGAAGAAATGTCATTAGTTTTTTTCTTTGTGTCTTAGCCACTGAGATACATCAGAATACACATGCGAATGTGATCTCTACCTTTTACCGCTTCCTGGATATTTTGACAAGCATATAGTTTGGGCAAATTGTGGAAAAAAAAAGAAAGATCATCAACAACACACTTGAGGACTTTTAGGACTAATGATTGTCAATTTCAAAGATGTCGAAGATTTGCATCTACAAATCAGAATAGAGGACCACAATTAATGACGGCATTTGCAGTATTTTGTGACATTTTTACAAAAGAACTCTGCTCGCACCTTGTTTTGAAACGAAATCTTACAACAAAAATGACCTCAATGATCTTTAATGCAGGATGAAGACACATTTTAAGTGGGATGTTTGTTGTTACGGGAGACAGCATCTGGCATTTTTATATCATATCAGTTTGGAAACTTTGTTAAAGTATATGGCCTGGCTCTCACTGATAAAAGTCACTATTTTGCTTCTATGACTCAAGTCAAAAAGTTAGCAAGTAACAAAGCCGTAACAAGTGCGAAGACAACATGGCTTACAAACATTATTCTACTCGAACAGCGGTCTAGAAACTGAAAATAAACTTAAACAAAACCTAAACTGTTAGTGGCAGAAATTTACAGTTTACAACAAGTTCCAGTCTAAACCAGATCTAGCATGTACTGATATGATAACGCTCACAGCCATTTCTGGCTTCAAAGCAAAGCACAGCTGAATTAATAAACATTATATAGTTATGATTAAATAAAGTTATAAATGAAGGAAGTATTAAGTCTTGAATAAATATTGGCAGTGGCACCCTTCATTATGACAACACTCCACACTGACATTGCTGTAAAAGGAAAGTGCTTTTTCTCACCAGACAAAAAGAAGTGTTAGGATTGATGGTCAATCACATATCTTCAGGTTGTGCTGGCTGCTAAAAACGGTCTTTTTTTACAGCTCAAAAACCATAAACAAGTCGATCCACCCAACAGAAGTGCATACAAGCTTTTTTGTTTTTCTGATCATAGAGTTCATTTTATTTTTTCTGTAGTTTTTTGTGAGGTCCCTGCAAAGCCTCTCGAAAGTTTTGTTTTCCCCAAATTGAGGAGTGCCTACACATGTTTTACAAGCACGCACATAAAAATACTTTACAGTGTATTTCATTAAATAATTGTTTGACTCATCTAATGTTCTTTATCTGATTGTTGTCTTTTTTGATGTGACTCAAATCTTTGGCTTCATTAGATACGCCACCAAACTATGAAGCATTTATACTTTCAAACATAAACATTTTTAGCAGTAATGTATTACAAATTCCAGCAATTTTGTTACTCTGGCTTATTACTTTTACTCACTTATAAGCACATAACCTTCTAAAACCAATCTGGGTCATTTTAAAATTTGCTTCTCGCTACTTCCCCTCTTTTTCCTACTTGGTGTGATAAAGTATACTCAGTACCTGTTTTTGTCTTTATTTAGTTCATCCGCTGGAGAAATGTAGGTCATTGCTGTCTATTTTTAGTATGCCAGTCCATAGCAGATTACATCCATTTCAATCCACTGTGTGAAGTATAAGCCATTTGATATGTTTGACATATTACAATACCTAAATGTAATTGAATTGTATTTCATTTTAATTTAAGAATTCTTTAAGGTTTTTTGTTAACATATTGTCAGCTTTGTTTGCTTCATTTGTGAGCCAATTCCTAGAAGAGTCCAATCATTGTTTTATCAGTGCAAACACTTGTTGTGTTTGTAGGATGGTGTCAATTCAGAATGTAAAATGTCGACGTTCACGCAAGAAGTTTCAACTTTCTATTGTTAAACTGCAGTATGTCATGCATCCCTTAATTCTTTACCCAAACTCTCTCCTCTTGTTCCATGAATTCAACAACCAATTGTCCCTCCACCCAGACAGCCATTGTCATTGTCCTCCGCTATGCGCTAGAAGCCTGTTGTGACTGCCTGCAAAGAGTCCTTATCATTGTAGTTTTAAAGGCTCTGCTCCAACATGGCTGACCTTTATTATCTGCGGATGCAGTTGCGTCCACATGTCATGTAGCCCCAGTTGGCATCGCTCTGTTTTTTTCTGCACAGGCTTTCCTTTTTTGATCACTAATTTTCGTGGATGATTGAACAATCTCCCTTTTCATTCACAATTAAGCTACAATTAAAATACGGAACTTTATTTCATTGGAATATTTTAAATTTGGGGTTATATTTGGTAATAGAAAATGTGGAATGTACCATACTTTCCGGACTATAAGGCGCAGAAATTCAAAATTTGCCTCGTATTTAAAGATACACCATTTGATTTAGTGCATCTTATATGTGAATTGCATTACCATGTTTGAACACACAGATGACAAATGCATTCTATCTTACAATTTTTAGTCACCGTACCAGATATGTTAGAGAAATGAGAATACAGAAAGAGATGGAAAATCATGCATTCCTCAGCTCATACTAAGCATTATAAGTGATATGTGGGACCTTGCATTTCTTTTCTTTTGGGAGGACCAAATTACTTCCCACAATGCCTTTAAATGATAAATGTTCTGCATTTATATAGCACTTTTCAAGTCAATGAAGAGCTCCCAAAGCACTTTACAATGTGCTTCACACTTACCCATTCACACACACTCACAGTAGGAATTCAGTTTCTGACATATAACACCTAGGAGCAGGGAATCGAACCTGCGTCTTCTTGATCGCCATTACGAGCGCTCTACCTCCTGAGCTAATGCCGCCCTTTCTGTTCATTCAGTCCAGAACGACCGAAAACCTTCCCACAAAGCTTTTCTCTTTGTATAGTTCAGAATATCATGCGCTTCGTAAAGACACTCCAAGTCCATGATACAACACTGTATTTCATTTGTACCACAAACCGGTTCAATGTGTGACAATATTCCCGCAGCCCAGCCCAATAATAACTTCAACAATTTGGTACCGTTTCATGTGTAGTCTGTATCCTACTAGTCTAGTGTATAGGATCTGGTACGCTCCCCGTCACGATCCAGTTTCCATTCCCGTTGCATCCATTGCAATCGTGATCAGTGTTATGTTCTGACTGATCAACCGATGCACAAATACGGCGCTTTATTTTTTGTGCAACCCTATCCCTTATTTAAGTGTAAATTCCGTGTGTCTTGTAATCCAGTGCGCCTTAAATATGAAAAATATATCACAAAATATCTATTTTTTTGAGGGTGTGCCTTATAGTACTGAAGATCAGTTTAATTTTTCTATTATTATATAGTAGGCCTAAATTCCCATTTGATCTTTATTGTCTTATTTGCAGGATGACACCTGGGGTGAAACTACCACGGCTGTTACCGGCACATCGGAACACAGCCTCTCTCAGGAAGATATCGTACGGATCACGAAGGACCTGGAGGACAGTGTTGGACTGGACTGCCGCCGCTATTTTACTCTCACCCTTGCTGTGATCCTGGGCCTCCTGGTTTTCCTCTCACCGCTGGCCTTTATGGTGCTTCCCCACCTGCTCTGGCCAGAAAAGCTACAGAGTTGCGGCACTGCCTGCGAAGGCCTCTTTATCTCTGTGGCCTTCAAGTTGCTCATCCTGCTGCTCGCCGTCTGGGCCCTTTTCTTCCGGCCAGCACGAGCCAGCCTCCCGAGGCTTTTTGTGTTCCGGGCACTGCTCGCTGTTCTGGTGCTGCTCTTTGTGATCTCCTATTGGTTGTTTTACGGAGTGAGGATACTAGATTCGCAGGTGAGAGCATAAAGGTTCTGATTAATGCATGTTAAATATGCATTATAGCTATTCCCAAATTCTTAAACATGTAAAATGTTAGAAAATTGTGCATGTTTTTTGCCTAAAATGTAATATATATTTATATATATATCTATGGGGCAGCACGGCGGCGCAGTGGTTAGCGCTTGTGCGGCACAGTTCATGTCATGGGAACCTGTCGTGGGTTCAATTCCAGCTCCAGACTTCCTGTGCGGAGTTTGTATGTTCTCCCCGTGCTTGCGTGGGTTTCCTCCGGGTACTCCGGTTTCCTCCCACGTTCCAAAAACATGCATTTCAGGTGAATTGGCCGGTCCAAATTGTCCCTAGGTGTGAATGAGCGAATGAGTTGTCTGTCCCTGTGTGCCCTGCAATTGGCTGGCAACCAGTTCAGGGTGTCCCCTGCCCACTGCCCGGTGATGGCTGGGATGGGCTCCAGCCCCCCGCGACCCTAATGAGGATAAGCGGTACGGCTGATGAGATGAGATGAGATATATATCTATCATCTGTATATTCCAATTATTTTATGGGTTTATGCGTTTTGAAAACAGCGTGACTTGTCTTTGTCATCTTGAGCTTTGGTGTCACCGGAAGAACACCAATACCCTAGGAAGCCCGTAGCTATATTGTTTTACGTGTTATCAGTCCAAGGGGTTACAAGTATTTTTAATGAACTTATGGTATAGTTTTTGTAGATAATGCCTTTGCGCGGTGTCGCAGGTGGATGCCGTAATGGTAAAACAAAGAGCAAGTAGCCAAAAAGGACATCCAGTGAACGCCCGCTGTAACAGCAGGAAATAAACTTACCCCACACAGATTTTGGGGGGCGAAGCAAGAAACTCAGACATAACAGTCACTAGGCCCCCAGCAACAGATTAAGCAAAGTTCTAATTTCTCAAAGCAGAAATGAGCGGTGTGCAAATCGCTGTTCACTACAATCGTGTCTGTATCAGAACTTGCCTCACATGTTGTGTTAATGGGATTTGCCATTTTGAAACTGTTCCTTCAATGACTTCACAGCTCTAGAGGAAATAAGATAGATTGGTCAACTTTGAGATTGTTTCTCGAGTATCTGTGTAGAATATTTTGCAAAATTTTACATCATTGTGTTGAAAAAACACAAACTGTTCTGTGCCCAATTGAAAAAAAAATCTGTTTGGGAATATCTTTTAAGGCTGAAAGTATATACTCTGAAGTAAAAACGAGTTGAACGCCTAGGTACATCACAGAAATGTGGTACTGTATAGGATACAAGGCTCAAAAAAACTATTTTCTCATGAAACAGTAATTATGAATGTGTTAATAACTCCATTTATTATAATTTACAATATCCGGCAATACAAGTATTCAAGTCTTGCATTCAAATCTAGTGCTGGTATTAGACTGAGACAAGATGTTTATGAGATTGAGGTCATAAATACATAAGATTTTTGCAAAGATTTTAATATTAAAGAAAAAAATTACAATTAGAAATTTCCAATTCCAAAAGGTTTCTTCTTGGTTTTAAATTAATGTAACTCCAACATCCAAAATAAAACATAAAAAGGAGAGCCACTTTTTGTACAAGGGGGTATTTTTCAAATGCTGCGGTTTTTAGTTTTACCTTGCCATTTAACTCTAGGGTTGCATTGATGTATTGTTCATCCAATTTATCATCTCCAATCTTTTAATTTTGGGGTATCTTTGATCACCCAATCATTATGAAGTCAACTAATTGTGTTCATCTATTCATATTAGCCCACATTGGTCTCTATAAGTCAGCAACTTTCTATTGTGCTGACGTAAGTAATCTTAATTCTCTTTTGAGATATAACCAATTTGTGTGCAGTACAAAAAATGTTTGATAGTTTCAAAGTTACTTGTTAATTTTTAAGTTTTTAAATTTTGTGGTTTAAAATTTATTTTATTTTTTTAAAGATCAAGGATATTTGATCAGCTGGTAAACTAATGGTTCACCCTTATTTTAATATTTCCTCATTGAATTTGTTGTTTCATGTATACAATAGTATATTTACTAATATTAAATATTTATATACAATATTCAAATGATTGTGTTTAATGGGGTGTGGAGGGATAATCCTCTTTTGGGGGGAAAACATACAATCTTTTGAAATGTCTCTGAATATTCACCCATTCTACATCTTGTCCTACTTACAATATGTCTTCCTAATGCATGGTTTTGAACTGACTTTGTATACCTAAACTCACATCGATTTACCTTGGCTTGGTCCTTCTTTTTGTGTTCACTAGGATGAAAACTATCAAGGGATCGTGCAATACGCTGTGTCACTGGTTGACGCACTGCTCTTTATTCACTACCTGGGCATTGTGCTGCTTGAAATAAGGCACCTTCAGCCCTACTACTATGTATGTGTCACACGCTCCACAGATGGAGAGACCAAGCACTACAACTTGGGACAACTCAGGTTAGAAATGTATTAGGTGATGTAATATTTGGGATACTGTGTGTATGTGTGTGTGTGTGTGTGTATATATATATATATATATATATATATATATATATATATATACACAAAACTATCACTAATACCTTATTATACTTACTTTTACATGGTTATATAATAGTATATTTGCATTGTATCTTTGAGCTCCAGCATATTTGAAACATGCTTAGAAGGAAACCAAATCTATTTAAATGTCTAAAATGAAAAGCCTTGAAAAAATGATCACAGAATATATTTGTTGCTAATTGTCAATGCAGGGAGAAGCTTCTCAAAGGTTCCTTGGTGATATAAGTATTTTAAACCCAACTCTCTCGCAACCTGACGTAAACAGCATTGTTTTTTCCTGTTTTTTTTTTTATTATTCAGGAAAAAGTTAATAAGAAATATTATAAAATACTGAAAATATGATATCCACCATTTTTGTTTGAGGTTTTTTTAAATGGAGCCCATTAGTGTATATAAGTGTATGGACTAAATTCAAAATTTTCTCTTAAAATGGTAGAGTAGAGTGAAAATACTAAACACATGTTACGGCATTCAGCATCAAGTCAAGTCAAGTCATTTTTATTTGTATAGCCCTTAATCACAAAGAGTCTCAGAGGGCTGCATCAAAAGTCTGTTGGCCCCAACTTAAAGTTCCTTTTAAGTCGAGAGGAAGTAAAATCGTTTTGGGTGTTCCAGATAGAAAAATAATGCATTCCTCCTAACCTTGAAGTTAAAACCAGCAACCTGTTTCACTGTCTCTGTATACATTCAATATTTGCTCTACTTAATAATTGACTGAAAGTCAGGATCCGTGAGCTCCTCTACAATGTTTTGCTTTAAGAACTTTCTGTGATTTGTCCAGTAATTTGACAACCGAAAGAAATACATGTTAACCACTACATAAAGCATAAGTATTTTGAAAATAATATGAGATGTACTACATACACTAAATTAAATGCTTCAAATAATTGGCATATAACTTGAATAGGTTGTTTGTCATCAGTTTCAAGTTACCTCCCAACCATTGAAGTTTTGCTTTTAAAGGCCCACTGTGTATTGTGTAGCCTCTTTTAGTTATTAAAACAAATATTTGTTTATTAAATCAAAACAATAATCATTTGACAAACATGAATGAAAACACACAACGATGCTCTTGGGTCAAGAATTGTTCATGTTTTGCATTACACGAGGCTCACCTAGAGGGAGCTGACATGATTGTATGCCAGCTTGCTGCTAAGGGTACCCCGAAAATTAAAAAACATTGGAATGGCTGGGCAGAAAATAGAATAGAAATGGTGCAGTTTTGTCACTTTGAGTCTCCCTAGTTTCTAATCCTCTTTGTGCTTTGTAGCACTTGTTTTTAGTTGCACCACACAATACAGCGACGCTGAGTGGTCAGATATCTAACAGTGTCCCTTTAAATAAATACTATATTTATTTGTTAAAGCAGTTTATTTTTTTTTTAATACACCAATTCAAAGTTAAAACAAGAAAAGCAATTGCCCACTGCATCTAGGGCACAGGGAAGATATTCACAATAACAAAAAAAACAACGGCAACAAAATATTTTGTCTTATGTGGGGTGGGGAGACGCAAACTTCAATCCACCGCAATGTTCAACCATTAAAACACAAATCGATACTCAACTATTTGGCAATAAACTAGTTTAAGGAGTTTATACATCATTAACATAATATAGAATGTTGCGCTCTAAGAACTCATACCAAATGTAGTTTACAAAAAAGAACATATGTATATTGCAGCCATGTAATGATACTCAAACCTCACAGTAAAATATCATGAAATGGTCCCACAATATATTAATTAATCATAAATTAGTATGTAGGTTATCGCAATATTTAAAAAAATCACAATGCTGTAAATACACATTTTTGCAGACTGAAAACTACGTTCTTCGGTTTGGATGTTGATCTGAAAGTGTCCATTCGGAAAGTTAAAATCTTTAAATCAGAATGATTTTGAGATGTGTGACACTGATTAGGTGCAATATGTGCGTGCAGTATTCAGCGGGCAGCGCTGGCCATATTGGAGCACTACTATTGTGACTTCCCCATCCATAACCCGGCTTTGCTCTCAGCCTCGAAGTCCCGTGCTGCGAAGCACCTTGCTGGTCTCAAGGTCTACAATGTGGATGGGGACTTCCCGCCTGCCCCTGCTGAAGGTACGTGTTTTCATATTGTGCATGCTCAAGCAGTTCCCCCGGAGCTCCTGGTTCCCAAAAATTGTGTCCGCTTGACTGTCTCATTTCATTTTGTTCTCTCTTGAAGTCTTTAAAGCTAAACTCAGAGCATATCTATTGAACAGTAAGTCAAGATGAATGCTGATGCTTCTCACTAATATGCACATACCAAATGCATCTTGAAAATGATAAATTTGTATTTGCATGCCCCTCCCACACACACGCATACACACTTACACACAACGCATTCGCTTATGGCATGCCCCAGCTTAATGTCAAATATTCAGTCATCCCTTCAAATGTAACACTAAGCTGTTGTTAAATTATCACCTGTTCTCAAATGTACTCGTGCAACACTCAGTTGCACGAACCTGGCACACTCCATCATCAACCATCACCACTGCACCCTCATATTTGGCTGACATCATCATTTGTCCTCCCTGTCCACTTCCTTTGTTTTTAGCCTTTTTGTCCTATAAAGCCTGAGCTGTTTTATTTACACGCTTGTTGAATTGCTCTCATAGTTTGTCTAAAGGAGTTTTATGATGCCTGCCAAGCTACTGGCTTTTTGTGTTGTTTTTTAGGTGTTGCCAAACTGTTTGGAATATAATAATCCATTAATCTCAATTTAGCAGGATGTGCCAAAAAAAAAACTCCCACTGCTCGGTCCATGAATTATTCCATTCATCTCCTCCTCTTGCCCACATGAATAATACACGAGGGCTGCAATCTTTTATCCTTTTATTTGCACCAGTCAGAATCATGAAATAGTATCTACTTTTGCGACAGTACAACATTAGCTTTGAAAAATGTCCGTTTGCAAAACCACTAAGAACCTTAAAAGGTATTCGTACTGGCATGACAATCTCACCTTTAGGAGAATTTCACCATTTTGAAGTCAAAAAGGGTGACCTACATGAATTGTATAGATATAAGGAGAAAATGCCTGTGGGGTATTGTTAATTTCCCCCGAGTGAATAGGGTGTGTGAGGTGGCACGTTTGGATTAAAATCTGTGTAGTTTGCACGGGCGGGAGTGCTGTATTTAGTCGTGTGTTATCACACAATTTTTATTCCCGGTACCAGAATGTTAGAGACTGGACAAAACATAAAGTCATCTGGAAAGATAAATAAACACAAGGCATGACATGGGAAACAACTCTTTGGTGTATCTGATGATAAATCTGACTTTGAAGGACATGAAATAAGTATACATTATACATTTTATACTGGTAGTCTGTCATTAAATGATATATATATTTATGTGTATATGTATGTGTGTCTATGTATAAAATTGCAGCTTTTGCAATTTAAAAATTACATTCCACTGTTTTGATTTTGATTCTGATGTTTCTACCGTAAATTCCGGACTATAGAGTGCACCTGATTATAAGCCGCACCCACCACTTTTTAGGTGATTTGCCACTTTTGTACTTACACAAGCCGCACCCATGTCTAAGCCGCGTGCACCCACATCAAAGCTTGCGACACAGTCACAATTTTAACCAAGACCAGGCTGTACGTTCCACGATTGTAACTACATACCACACAATCCTGGATCCACAATCGGGGATGTCGTACTTTTGGACTGGCGTGTGACGTCATTCGCTCCGCTACAAGCACCGCTAGGGCATCATGTTAATCTGTTAATAAACAACGGGGTAGACTGCTGGAAGTGTGAATTTCCCTACGGGGATGAATAAAGTATCTATCTATCTATCTATCTATCTATCTATCTATCTATCTATCTATCTATCTATCTAAATACATATTATACATGGTTACACATATTTACGAAGAAAGACGGTACACCGAGAGAGTTTTCAAAGCTTTAATAATAATAATATAACTTTCATCCCAAACCGTGCCTTTGAAAGGTACCAACACGCTAGTAGGATCACGCTCGCAATGTATCAAACGTGCCTGTTAAGAAAAAGCATCCCGTAATTGTGAATTTTACGGTAGATCGTCCTCAAGGGTGTCTTCCTCTTTGTCGGAACGTACCTAAACTTTACAGACAATGTATGCTTAAACTTGGAGGTTGCAGTCTTCCTTGGCGCACATATTCCACTGGTCTAAATCTTACCTGCTTGTTATTAGTGTCAATAAATTTGTTCAAATCAAAAAAATACTCCAGCGCCACTGGTGGCCGTTAGAAATATTCCATAAATTGGCCGCTTCACTGAATAAGCCGCAGGGCTGAACATTTGGGAAAAAAGTAGCGGCTAATAGTCCGGAATTTACGGTAATTGGTAAATAATCTGTTATATCTAATATAATGAAATCAACTGTATGTATATATACATATAACACAGCATTTTGTTCCACCGTTTACTACTCTTTTCTGTTTGGTGCGACAGGTCCAGAGAACAATGCAGCTCCAGGAGTGACCCAATCTCAGTCCAGAGCCATGATTGCCGCTGCTGCGCATTGCCGGGATTCAAGCCACAATGAACTCTACTACGAGGAGGCTGAGCACGAGAGACGCGTACGCAAGCGCAGAGCTCGGTAAGTGCTGCTTTCAAAATGTACTTTACTTAACACTGAAGGTAACAAGGTATTTGCCAGCTTCCATTTTCAAAAATGTTAGCAATTGGTTCTGAGAATACTGAGTCAGTGACTCTTTACTCTTCAATGCCAGATCTTTCCCTCAAATGGGAAGCGCGACTGCAAATTTTTTCCATTTTGAAGGTTTACAAAAAAATTTGTTCTGTAGCTAGGTAGGCATAGAAGGGACATATCAAAAGAAAGCTTGAATTCTAATCTTCCATTAGAAAAAAAGGATGTTTCTAGCATTTACCATTGTTTGATAAACAACAGTGGAACATTGCTAAGTTTCTCGAAAATACTCGGTTCCAAGAAGAAGGGGGATTACCACTTGTGAGGCCCTTTCTCAAGGTTTCTTTTTTCCTCACGCTGAGGTTTTGAGTTTTTCCTTGCCGCATGTTGGTTTAAGATCAGGCAATGGTGTAACTTGACTTGACTAATTGTAATCCTGTGCAGTCCTTTGAGACATTTTTGTGATTAAGGGCTATATAAATAAATATGACTTGACTTGACAAGAAAACTTCTGAATTTTTTTTTATGTGTATTTCAAGCAGAACTTTTAATTCTGTGGGTTTTTTTTCTTATATTTGTGAATGTTTAAACATTGCTTTCCATAAACGCACGGGCACTTTCCTTGCAAAATAACATTTTATTGCAAGAACACTGAACTAAGCAAGACATTTTCAGCGCCCAATGTTTCCAGTGATGTGATCACACCATTTTGGTTACTTGTTGTATATAAGAAGCAAAGCAACATAAAAAAGTGAGGGCTCCTGATGTGTGTACATAGATCTAATCAGCGCCTTCCCTGCCATATAGTGGTGATTTATCATTATAAATAATTCTTAAAACGTATGCCACTGAATGAGTTAAATTCAAGAAAATCTTTACCGTGTAGTAAAAGTACTATATTATAAAGAAATTGCTTTTCACTGTAACTGTTTTGAATAATAGAGTAGGGCCCTGACATATAAGCTAAATCTATTCTCAACTTATTTGTAACTCAAATCATCTTTTTTATTCACATTTCATAAATGCACACCTTTACTTAGCTTTGATCTGTGGGCTACTTACAGTGACTTGCGAAACTATTTGGCCCCCTTGAACTTTGTGACCTTTAGCCACATTTCAGACTTCAAACAAAAGTATATAAAACTGGAATTTCTTGTGAAGAATCAGCAATAAGTGGGACACACTTATGAAGTGGAACACACTTTATTGGATATTTTAAACTTTTTTTTAACAAATAGAAAAACGAATATGTGGGTGTGCAATATTATTCAGCCCCCTTACTTTCAGTGCATCAAACTCTGTCCAGAAGTTCAGTGAGGATCTCTGAATGATTCAATGTTGATCTAAATGACTAATGATGATAAATGGAATCCACCTGTGTTTAATCAAGTCTCTGTATAAAAGCACCTGCACTGTGATAGTCTCAGAGGTCTGTTTAAAGCGCAGAGAGCATCATGAAGAACGAGGAACACACCAGGCAGGTCCGAGATACTGTTGTGGAGAGGTTTAAAGCTGGATTTGGATACAAAAAGATTTACCAAGCTTTAAACATCCCAAGGAGCACTGTGCAAGCAATAATATTGAAATTGAAGGAGTATCAGACCATTGCAAATCTACCAAGATCGGGCCGTCCCCCCAAACATTAAGCTCATACAAGGAGAAAACTGATCAGAGATGCAGCCAAGAGGCCCATGATCACTCTGGATGAACTGCAGAGGTCTACAGCTGAGGTGGGAGAGTCTGTCCATAATACAACAATCAGTCGTATACTGCAAAAATCTGGCCTTTATGGAAGAGTGGCAAGAAGGAAGCCATTTCTTAAAGATATCTATAAAAAGTGTCATTTAAAGTTTGCCACAAGCCACCTGGGAGACACACCAGACACACAAGGTGCTTTAGTCATATGAGACCAAAATTGAACTTTTTGGCAACAATGCAAGTCATTATGTTTGCCGTAAAAGCATCACAGCTCATCACCCTCCACACACCATCCACACTGTCAAGCATGGTGGTGGCAGCATCATGGTTTGGGCCTGCGTTTCTTCAGCAGGGACAGGGAAGATGGTTAAAATTGATGGGAAGATGGATGGAGCCAAATACAGGACCAAAAAGTGGCCTTACTAAGTATTAACTCAATGGGGCTGAATAATTTTGCACACCTACTTTTTCATTTTTTTTATTTGTTAAAAATGTTTAGAATATCCAATAAAGTGTGTTCCACTTCATGATTGTGTCCCACTTATTGTTGTTGCTTCACAAGAAATTTCCGTTTTATATCTTGATGTTTGAAGTCTGAAATGTGGCAAAAGGTCACAAAGTTCAAGGGGGCCAAATAGTTTCGCAAGCCAATGTATATCTATACACTTGGACTTTGGGACTTTTTTCACAGGCAATTGACATTCATTTTAATTTTTTATGTTATTCTAAAGGGAATGTCAGTCTTACCACAGTTTTCCTATAAAATACATTTTGCCGCTTCCACTCAGACGTTTTAAAAAGATGAAAGACTTGATTCTTCTCTAAATATTATTCTTTCCTTTCACATGAGCCACTTTGGCATGGGCCGATTACCAGTTTGAGGGTTTACGGTGGTTTTAAAATATGTTAAGTTTTAATAACGACTCACAAAGGCAATCCCCTGGCTTAAGGTTTTTCATGCTACTTCTCAGGCATGCAATTGAATTGGCTGCTTTGACCAACAAGTGAACAAGATTTTAAAGTTAATCTGCTTGAGTGAATTTTTTTCCCCCTCTCACTTTTGACAAAATGAGCAGGGGAGAGTAAACTATGCTGGACAAATAAGAAGGTAGTGAGATAAAAACCCTTGTCCAATGACAAATCTCGTTATATTTTGTTAGTGTGCATTTTGCGTGGGACGAAAAAGGATGAATAAAAGGCCAGTGCGTAGTATTTAGTTAAACGGACAGAATGTAAGTAGGATACAAGACAAAGTTTAGGACAGAGGGTCTTTATTAATTCCAATTAGGTTTGGTCCTCAAATGAATATCTTTCTCTATTGTTTGCTTTCTTTCGTATCTCTCTTGCCCTCAATTTTGCCGCTAGGCTGGTGGTTGCAGTCGAAGAAGCATTCACGCACGTAAAGCAGATGAAAGAAGAAGAGCAAAAGAAAGTTCCAGGAGATGTGATGGACCCACGTGAGGCAGCACAAGCTATCTTCCCGTCCATGGCACGAGCCCTGCAAAAGTACTTGCGGACAACCAAACAGCAGCACTGCCACAGCATGGAAAGCATCCAACAACATCTAGCCTTCTGTATCAGCAACAACATGACACCAAAGGTCAAAACCCCACCAAGATACAGTCATCTTTCATTTTTCACGAGGGTTACGTTCCTTAAAGAACCCACGATTGGCAAAATCCGTCGAAACATTTATTATTTTTTTTACAATTACTATAAAATTAAATACTATTGTACATTTAAACAAAAAAAAAAACTTTTTACTGACCCAATAATTTGTTTAACAAATAAAAGTATTGTAACTTTATATACTTTGTTTCCTTACAAATAAAAATGTTAATTTGAATATTCAATGTGAAGTGACAGCTTCAAATTGGGAAGATTATCTCCGGCCACCACCACCTAAGTAACTAGATTCGAAAAAATTAAATCTCCAGTCAAACAAATCGTGATTCAGGGATATGTTTGTGTGTGTATGGACTGTAATAATGATAATTAGTCAGAGAAGCATAGCATATGCTCAAATAAACTGTTGAACTCCAGCGTGTGCGGTATGACGTCACACACTATAACACAGCCGCTAGGTTATACCATTGGACAAAAGTGGGTTTTCAAATTCCCTCTAACAGTGTATTTCACTGCATGAATGAGCCACAGCATCCTAACGCCGCTCTGCAGTCGTATTTTCGTGAGAAAACATAAGGATATGCAGTTTTTGTTTCTCTCTTTACTTCTTGGCAAAAAGATCCTTACACATGTCACTTTTGATATTGTTGAAAAACAGTAATTAAAGGTATTCTTAAACAGGATTTTTTTTTTTTTCAAAAAAGCACCAAATGTGTAGTATACCTCCCCACAATGATGCAAATATGTTGCAAAATATACCATGGCCCCGGGGCATTCAAGAAAATAAGTCTCAAAGTTGATTGATCCAGCTTGTTTCCTTTAGAGCTATGACGCCATTGAAGGAACGTAACACTTTAAAATGGCGATTCCCTTTCACACAACATGTGAGATAGGTTCTGAAATGGGCAGCAATTGTTGTGAACAGCGATTGCATACCCCTCAATTCTGCTTGGAGAAATTGGAACTTTGCTTACCCTGTTGCTGGGGGCCTAGTGACTGTTTTCTCAGAGTAGCTTGCCTCAACCACCAAAAGCTGCGATGGTTAAGTTTGCCTGCCGCCGTTACAGCGTGCGTTCCTTGTTTGCTTTTACCTCCTTTTAGGTTGGGACATGTGGCTTTTTTTCCCTGTTTTCAACTGCGTGTGTCGCGGTTGATGATTTTTTATTTTTTCCGGCTAACTCCCTGTCGTCGTAGGAGCTGTCGAGGGCTTTCCTGTTATGTTTGCCTCTAGTGTGCGCTTGTTTGCTGTCCATAGTGTGTTGTTTGGCTGGCTAGCCTGGCATTAGTACCCATTTTGCTTTGTTCCTTGGTTTTTTTATTCCCCGCTGGCTTAACGTTTTTTGCAAAAAGCATCACCGCCTTTTGTTGTTGATTTTGGCTCATCATCAAAAAGGCTGCATTTTTTGATCAACTCGCTTAAGTTTGCAGAACACAAAATTGTAAGAGAATTTGCACGTACTTGATTTCAATTTCGCAAGCTGTTATACGTTTATGTAGATTTTAAACCATAATGTTTACTCACATGTAGAAAAGAGGCTTAGTGACTGTTTAGCCTATCTGAATACAGAATACAATGCATGATGAAAATCCACAAAGTAGCAAAACTGTGAAAACTAAACTGTGATATAGCAAGTGATCACTGTTCAGTGGTACATCTTTCTCATATGTTCCAGGATCATACTTGTAGCTCAAATTGCTTGTGTAATGAACCCATTTTTCCTTTCTGAAATAATTAAAAACTAATTGGTCTGCTCCCGTCCTTTCAAATGCATCAAAGTGAACAAGCCATATTTCACATCTTCCTGATCACAGAAACACATTCAAATAGTAATTAAACGTTAAAAAGGGAAGGGGTTTGTAAGGGGGAGTCCCAGAGGTCGCATACCTGTCAACATATACGTTTTCCCATATTTTGTATGCTTTTTTATCATCTCAAATTGTGTACTATGATACTAATTTCATATGGGGAACTTTTTTTTAGGAGCAATTTCATTTAGCCCATTTTGTCTCAGTTACTAGTAGCAGATGGCGTCATCTTAAATTGCAAATTTTTTCTTGGTATTCTACATAGTCTGACTTGCTCTGAGTAAAAAAGTGCTGCGTTGTGTTTGGAAGGTTCGTTGTCACTTATTACATAGGATTTGCATTAAGAAGGGGAGCAATTGGCGCAGGTTTACAGGTATAAGCACGTACTGTATACTTAAAATTAAAGTTACTGTGACTTTATAAACGTACACACCAAAAAATTACGGCACCATTTTTTGTTTTTTGCCTGTAGTGGTTTGCATGCACAAACTGGATGAGCTGTCTCAAGTGGTAGCGTCTGGAACTGCTCTTAAATCGGATTTTCCTTCGTATAATGGTGAAGATTTTTGTTTAAAAAAAAACAAAAAAAAAACTGTATACCGAAATTCTCGTGTTTAGAGGTGATTATATGAAGATGTACCACTGTATTTGGTTTACTAACCTGCATATTCATGATATCCAATGTTATTTTTCAACAGGCTTTCCTGGAAAGTTACCTGAAACCGGGACCCACTATGCAATATAGCCGGGACCACTGGCTGGCGCGTCAGTGGACGCTAGTCAGCGAGGCGTCACTCACCAGCGGCCTTGAAGATGGAACCATTTTTGTTCTCAAGTGTGTCGACTTTAGCCTGGTGGTGAGAGTCAAAAAGATCCCCTACATCCGTATGTCAGAGGAGTACATTGATCCCAAATCACACAAGTTTGTCCTGCGCTTACAATCGGAGACCTCTGTTTAGGTCATCTTGTTCTTCTTGTTTTTTTATTGTCTTTTTATGGATCTATATATTGCACTTTTTTTTTTTACTTTTCAGGAGTTTTTATCTTGGATTTGTACAGATATATGAATGATGAATTGTGCATGTGGAGTAAAAACTGTCTCAGGTCAAGCTCTGCATGTGATGAACCTGATTCCAACAAAAAGTCAGCATTGAGACAACTTATGTTTACAAACATCCATATCTATTGGATGGAACAGATTCGCATTTCTGAATTTTTCTCAAGTGATGAAAAAAATATGTTTAAGTCAACTTACTCAACTAAACACAATTTTAATGTCAAATATGATCTATGCAGAAAATACAGCACAGATGGAATTGCTTCCCCCTTCTCCGCATTGAGGGTCAGCACTGATTTTGGAGTCTCAATTAAGAACATACGATGGGTAAACACATACATTGGGGCGGCGGTGGCTCAGGAGGTAGAGCGCTCGTCTTGGGATCAAGAGATCGCAGTTCGAATCCCAGCTCCTCCGTGTTACATGTCGAAGTGTCCTTGGGTAAGACACTGAACCCCTAATACCCCCAATAAGCAGGTTAGCGCCTTACATGGCTGCACGGCCGCTATTGGGAAATGTGAAGCATGCTGTAAAGCGCTTTGGGAAGTCTTGACTTGAAAAGCGCTATATAAATGCTGATCATTTCATTTTCATTTCATTTCATACCTGGCTATACAGCTCTAAGGAATCCTTTACTTGGAAGCTCATTAAATAATCTATGTTCAACCCGTAGAGCGAACTGTAAACACCCATAAGCCGACAGAGTAATTGATTGGATGAGCGGTAGGGGTGGATGGATTCCTGCACACATAGCACACTCCCCTAAATACATCCGTATCCATCTCGTTTGCAGTATTTTGTGACATTTTTACAAAAGAATTCTGCTTGCACCTTGTTTTGAAACCATTCACGAAAAAAAAATGACCATCAAAATGTACCTCAATGAACTTAAGTAACTGAAGGAGGGAGACAATAACTGGTATATTTGTTGATGTGGGACACAGGCTCTGGCCTTATTTTTATTTCATAGATTTTACCAAATAATCAAACGTCACACAGTGAAATAAAATGCGCTGAAGAATTTGCTTTTGTCTGGAGAGGGGTGTTGGCGGTTTCTGTTGAAATTTTCTTAAAATATATGGTGTGGCTTTAAAAATCAAATCAAAATATTTGCCTTAAATTGCTCTTTGAGTCAAAAAGGTTCCCCACCCCTGACTTTGCTGAAACCAAAACGATTTTCAACTAACTGGAAACGTTCTGTCTTGTCCCCAGATCAGGGTTGTACGCTACTGCCACTTTGTGGTGAGCATTGAACACACAGTAAGTTAATGCTTTGTAGATGACGTTACACTGTATGTATTTCGTGTATAGTTTCCATGATTACGCATGTCACAATTCTCGAATTGAACCAATATTTTAATTCATTATATTTATTGATTATGTTTCACGAGTTGATTTAAATAAGTGTTGACTGTTAAAAAATGTTGAAGGGTGTGAATTATATTGTCTGCGCCATCTAAATAGCACGTTTCCCACACAAAAAAAGGAAGAAGAAAATGTAAATTTGGCCAATGTTTTAAGAAGTTAGGAAATGAATGTCGAATTTTCATCAGCATTTGTCAAGCTGTTAACCAGTTCACTGCTAATTCTCTCTATGTTGTTTTTTTTCCAATGACTAAGTGCAGACCTTTCTATTGGAAACAAAATTAAAACGTTTTTATGACTTTTTGTACAAGTTCAGTGTCTAAAAATAGTTACTATTAAATATTGTAACCCCACCGGTTATAAACAAAAGACATTAATGTTTGAAAACATGTTACGCTGCAGCACCGGTATTATGTTTCTATTTTCCCGTAATTGGCATGTCAGGCTTGAAATTCCAGATCTGGCGCTAAACATAAATAGGATTGCTTGCGTCTCTGCAAATACAGTGTCTGGGTCCGCTGTCGCAACTCATCTGTCGATGGCTTAATCTCCGCCTTCCCTGCTTCCACATAGATGCCTCTTTTCCATCCAGGATGAGAAGGGGCAGAGAAGAAAAAGAACATTTGCATCTAAATAGAATGCTTTTCCTCCTTCTATTTGTTCTGCAATGATGTGGTTATGTGCAGATTGATGTGGCATCTCCTCTGTTGGCTTCATTTTCAAGCAAATGTTCTGTCCTGGCCAATGGACACGCAGGCTAAACTACAAAGTCAAAACAACTCCAGCCAGGTACTTTGTTTAGTCCCATTTCCACTGGTTTGAGAAAAATAGAATGTGACATGCGGTCTGCATTGGAAGTCAAAATTAGTTCTGTCTTTTGGTTTTGGGAAGCTGTATCTGATTAAGCTAAGTATGGATTTTTGCTTCTTTCGACCTTAAAAGTCTCTTGCTTATCAGGATTGCAGATAGAAGACACAACAAAATCACCAATGTCTAATTAGCACTAGAAATTGTTTGAAACTGTTTAAAACCCTTAAGTGTCAGTGCGACCAAAAACGAGTGCTACAAAGCACAAGTTTGAATAAAAACTACAGGGACACAAAGTGACTAAACTGTACCATTTGTTGTATTCTTTTTGACCAACCTTTTACAAGGTTTTTAGGGGTACCTTTATCAGCAAGATGGTGGACGATCATTTCAGCTCTCTCCAGGTTTAGGGGTTCCAAACTCTCGGCCTGCAGGCCATTTGTGTGCCGAAAGAAAATAGATTGTGACCCTTGCCTTATTATGAAATAAATATGAGTGGAGCTTGGGCATGTTTCATATGGATGCGACCTCTTTGTTTTTTAGTGAGGCAGGGTTCAAAATTCACAAGCTAATGTTTTGTGATTGATGTAAGTCCGCACCGAAATTTGATTGGCTAGCTACTTCCTGGTTTGACCCCTGGCATTGTTTTTAGATTTCAACAAATTAGCTGATTTTATTAATACATTTTTGAAAGAAAATTTCATTTTTTTTTCTCTTTTTTGTAATTTAACTTTTTTTTTCTTTTTCTCCAATTTCCTTTTTTGCATTATATTCCCCTGCTTTTCTTCTTATCCCATTGTCATTTTTTTGCTTCTCATTTCCTTTTCCTTGTTTGTATTACGTTAAAAAAAGAGGAAAAGATTCTTCCTTTTAAGTTTCTTGGTGAAAAGTTAGCTAAAAATGTGAAGAAAAATTTAATTGTGAAATATCTTACTTAACGGACATTGTAAATAAGTACCTCGTAGTGGTTAAAAAGGTTCATAAAAAAACAACAATATTGATTAGAATTACGCAAAAATACATTAACTATCGTTAAGAACTTGTCGGTCAAGAAAAGTGTATTTGTTTTTCAAAACTTCAGGCTCACATAGAGGAAGTTGACACGATTGTCATCTTGCTAGACAACCTCAGCTAGACTTTAACTTCAGCAGCCCCCAGGTTAATTGAGTTTAAGACCCTTGCTCTAGGTCGGTCTCGTATTATATAAAATACAAACATATTTTTGCTTATTTTTTAAATCAGTATTGTTTTTTTAATAAATTATTTTTTCACTGGGTGGTTAGAGCGCAGCTGCACAGTGCGGTGGTCAATGGTTCAAATTTAGTTACAATGACCTCCCTGTGCGGAGTTTGCATGTTCTCCCTGAGCCTGCTGCGGTTTCCTTGAGGCACTCCGGTTTCCTCCCTCATTCCATTAAAACATGCATGTCAGGTTAATTGGTGTGGATGAGCGAGTGAGTTGTATTTCTCTGTGCGCCCTGTGACTGGCTGGCCACCAATTCAGCCCATAGATAGCTGGGATTGTATCTAGCACCCACCGTGACCCTAGTGAGGATAAGTGGCACAGAAAATGGATAGATGGAGGTTTTTACCACCTAGGAGGCGCTAAATTATACACATTGTCCCTTCAATACTTTTTTTAATTGTCATATTTTTCATGGAGTTTGCCCAAGCCCTGACATACTATAGTGTTGAAGTGATAAATATATAAACTGCTGTGTTTGAAAAAAAACACTTGTCATCGTGTCATATTAACACTTGTGGTTATAGAAATATTCAAATACTTTCTAATATTAATATCACACTGGCAATTTTGGTGTGTAGCATTTGTGGCATAATATACCTAAAGCTCTTATCCCTTTTTTAATTTACAATATTTGTATTTCTATTAGCTAGCAAAACTGCTTTTGTTTTAAACAGTTTCCTCAAACCAGGTCATGCAATCCACAAATTATTAAAAGAGGCAACCAGACTTCTTTTTGTTGAATTTGTTTTTTCATTATTGCCCCACGAATGTTTGAAAAAATAATTAAGCTGAATAGGCTAGTCATATGTGCCAGGTCTTAACCTTCAAGTTACATAGCAAACATCAAGAAAGTCAATCAACCTTGATCACAAGATATTGTCTTTGCATTGTGGAGCCTACAGTATTTCTATTAACTATACTAGCACATTCCATTTTCTTTTTGTTTCATATAACTTACATCTCTTGTCACTCACATTATAGACTGGGACGCGAGATCAGTTTTTACTAGGTAACTAAGGAGATAACGAAGCAAATATTTCTTCATATTAGGTTTGTCCGTAAACATGATCTGAAAAAGGAGACATTTGCTACCCGGCTCAATCATCCATGTCGTCTTCTTGGTCGAAGCTCATGTCGATTTCTTCGATCAAGTCCTCATCAAATTCCTCGCGTTCGTCATCAAAATCATCGTCGTCCTCTGTGTTAACCCTGCCCGACAGGACATCTTCGATCCAGTCCTCCAGCTCCTCTGCAGTGGGCAGGTCCTCGTCGTTGGACATGTCCAGCCACACACTGTCCGCCTTGAGTGCAAAACAAAACATTTTCAAGGCTATGTCCCGTTTAGAGCACAAACAGAGTTTGACTTACATCTGTGACGTTGACCACGCCAATCTGAGGCCTGAACAAGTCCAACTTGAAGGTCTTTTCCCAGTATGTGGTGAGCTATGAAACAGGACAAGCTGCGCCTTACTTTGGAAATAGTACTCTGAAATATGATGTCCTAACCTTTAGTTGGGTCCCAAGCCCCAAAATGTAGGTTGCCTACTCAAATTAAATTAATGGTCTTGAGGAAGACTCCACAAACATGAAATAATCAATTCTTGACCGCTTTGTCCAACAGGTTCACAAATGGCAAGTTTAATTGTTTTTTAGACCCTATTGTGAATAGTTTACCCTCCACCCCTGATGTGAGGGTTTTATTGTGACGCAGACAAATCTACAAAAAAGTGAACTTACATCTTATTATTCATTTGATTGGCTAAGCAAGATAGACGGGAATGTAAGCGGTTACATAAAAAAAACACATTATTGTCTTACCTTAACTTATAAATGAAGTGTGATGTGATGCTCCTTTGAACAAAGGCGTCAATAGATGAGCCATTATAAAAAATGCATTCAAAAGAAACAATGGATGTCTTGATTCGCTATTAGCTTCCTAATACTATCACTAATTCTATTGGTTGGGCTGAGTTGTGTGCTAGATGAGAATTATAGTCTCACTATTGCCCTTTCCAATGAGGCAAGATAATTGCAAGCTTCACTCTTCATCTGCAGATCTTCAGTAAAGTAACAAGTACCAATCAATTTTTTTTTATGATATTCATAATATAAAGTGAAAAAGCTGCAACTTTTGAAAGGGAAAATCCAAAAATTGATAAGTTAAATGGGAAAAAACTTGAAATTCAACTGTTTATTTATTTATTTTTAATTAATTATCAAAGGTAAAGCCTCACCTACCTTCGCTGACTGCACATCAGTGATGCTTCTAGTTAGGGGAGAAGGAGTAAAACTGGAATGGACCGCTTTAATGTTAAAATCAATGTCTGAGATTATGATGAAATCTAATGGAACTGAATACGTTTTTTGTTTTTTTGCCTGATATCAGACCAATTTCTGATCAGAGTTAGTGAGCACCAACCAGGGGGAAGTTGTCAGGGTCAATCCAAACAATGCTAAGATCTGGGTTGTTGGTGTTGTCTCTGGCCACATCCTTTAAGATTTCCAGAAATTCATAGCCATCTGGTGAAAGATAGAAGCAGGGGTGTCCACAACAATTTAGAGATCAACACTTTGTGGAACTGAAAAGGGAGAAAATAACTACATACCTGGATCCTCCTCTTCTGCAAATGCAACAATATGAATTCCATCCATATCATCCTCCTAGAAATCAGATGAGGGCAGAACATGTAAGATTTTCAATAAAATCTGTAAATGAGTAAGTGAATTCTCTGTACCCATGTCTCAAACATGTTCTCAGCCCTCAGCTTCCGTAGAGTGGCCCTGAAAACGGCACTCATCTTTCAAATCCAGAGACATTTTAAAAAATATGAGTGTCACCTTCTGTGTTGATGGACAAAGTCCACAATATCAATCTCTGACAAAGGTCTTCCTGGCAGGACGACCGGCTCTTCCATGAAGGGCTCATAAAAATTCACCTCATTCATCTTGAGGGAGAGATGTTTGGCTACCTGAGATGCAAAAAACAAATCTTCAGAGAAGTGGCTGTCACTTGTGTTACCTGTGACATGTTGCTCTGCACTCACAGATTTATCAAATGTGGCAAAAAATTTGATGAAGGGTTGAAAACGCTCCGAAGCCTCCTGAAAAGCTTTATAGTCTGGGAAGCAGGAAGAGAAAGTTAGGTAGCAAAAATGTTTATTTTGCTTTGACTATGATTATTGCTTTTTAACTCATATTCTATGAACACAAAATTGTGTTTACACTTATAGTGGGCCCATACAACATAATATTGTTAGGGATTTCCGCTTTGACTAGGTTTTCCCACAAATACTGATTTACTTTAATCATTTTTCTGCAGCTGGATTCATGCTTTTGCTTTTAAAAATGGGACTCCATCCACCACTTAGCTACATACTGTAATGTCTAATAGATCCTATCCTAATAGTCTATCTGAGTATGCTATGACCAGTTTCCAAACATATGGGGCTAAAGGACCCTGAATAGGTGAGACTTTGTAATTTTCTGTTACACCAGGAAAGCTGGACATTTACCCTTTCTTTCGATGGTAACAAATAAGAAAGGGCTTCCCATATCATCCCAGTAAAAGTAATCTGCCATGTGCAACGGCAGCATTTTCTTTCACATAGAAAAGGGTCAGGTTGCATGGGCAGCAAATTGAGAAGAGTTTGGACATTCCAAGCAGAGAACTCAAATGTTCTCTCCTTTTGTTCCTCCTATACTGGATGATGCAAGGAGTCACCCTTGACAGATTGCCACAGACTATTCTACTCAAATCTAAACCCTTAGTTTTTATTCACTAGCTAATGTGAAGAACTCAGACTCCCGACCAAAGAAAACTTAATTAGTTCTTTTGTGTCCGCAATCTCGCTTTTTCAGTCACCACATGTAAGGGTGAGTTGTATCTCAGCTCCCTATCCAGTTTGAGAATCACGAAGCGAAACTTCGCCATAAATCACGTCCTAACCACAATATTCATGTCTCATCCCTGTATTGTAATTGCGGTCTGACCTAATAGTTAGTGAACTCAATGCTATTTAAAAGTCTCCCGTGAGAGAGCCCACTGAGTGAATTCAGGAGACTGGGAACTCCAGATCCCATTAACGGTCTATTGGGATTTCTATTTAAGGACTCAGTTTTGAGGAATTAGAATATAAGAGTAGACTGACATAAATCCTCTCCCTTAAAGTATCCAATGAGGCGAATATCTTCTTCAATCCTTTCGAAGGCTCTGAGTTCCATTGCGTTATTGATCATTTCCACTGGGTCCTCCAGCACCTGCAGAAGAAGAGAGAGGAACAACACTGTAACAAACTGCAAGGAACGCCAACATTTTCTGTCCTGTGGCATATAGGTGAGCTATTTGTCATGTACACTTACATCCAAGAGGAACTCCACTAGAGTGTCGGCTGAGAGTTCACCATCAAACTCGATGATGCGATCATCTTTGAAGACATAAAGGCTGCCGACCTCTTGGAGGCCTGGCCAGGAGAACACCTAATGTAAACTACACAATAAACTGTTCATGTGAAACTGCTTACCTAGCTTCTTAGCTACTTTGGCATCTTTTTGAGCGTCCACCATTCCAAAACCGATATCTTTGTTCTCCAGCACCTGAGCTGTCAGCTGTTGATAAAAAAAAAATGTCCATATGGTCTTTTACTCCATGTGTGAACTATTTTTAGATGTTGTCCCATGTATTAAAGTTATGTAACACTGCTATTTAAGAAATACACTTACACAAAATCTGAAAAAAATCACATGACTAGACTCCTTTGCTTCAGGGGTTTCTTACCTCCAGGACAAGCTCGGTCATCTGAAAGCGCTTCTGCAGACCTTTGTTGGCAGACACGGGCTCATGGTAGAACAGACACAGCAGGTCAAATCTCCTCAGAGCCTTCTTGTAACTGCGCTCGTTGATGTCCAACACTCTGTCCCTGCCATCAAAGTTGGGGAATTCTAGTCCTTCTTCTGCAGCACAAAGGAGAATGAAATGAAGGCAGAGAGTGTAAAGGAGCATGGCTGTATGAACGAGACAGTTAAGAAAAGCCTAATCCTAAACAAAGTTGTCTTAAAAAGACTGCGTTAATTTGATCACAGTGGGTCCTGTAATTGCTTCTCTCTGCGAAAGCTCTGTGCTGTCTGTCCACCTGGGTTTGCTCTTCTTCTCACTCTTCCATCACCTTCACAGTCTAGTCATTAGTCAAATCTCACAGGAGGCCTTTTTCTCCTCCCTCTTTTATCTGCATTACTCACTAGACATTTATCAGTGCCCACCCTTTTGTCTGTCTGCAAGGCTCTTAAAAACAAAATATCAATTCAATTTAGTCCAAATAAATGTTCGCATTCTCTTGAACAATGGTTCTCAAACGGGGGTATTACTTATCCTGGGGATAAAAATCATACTTTAGATTTATATAGCGCTCTTTTGGACACTCAAAGAAGCTTTACAGAGGAAGCATTAAAGGGACAGTGTGTATTATTTTGCACCTCCTGTTGGTAACAAAAACTTAATTCATTAAAGAAACAATATTGATTTAACAAATGAGGAAAAATAGATGAATTATCATATAAATATCAGTTCTTAAAAACACTCGCTGGTCAAGAAATGAGTGTATATTTTAGATAACATAAGCCTCACATAAAAGGAGCTGACATAATTGTCCTCTATCCTGCTGCTACGGGAGCCCAGAAACCTCAAAAAGGCAGGGCAAAAAAAGAAAAATGGTGAGTTTTGGTCACTTTGATTCTCTGTAGGTTGTATTCTTCATTGTGCTTTTTATCACACTTTTTCGGGAGCACTACAACATACAGCGAGAGTTATGGTCAGATAATGCATTAACCCTTTAATAATGACAGATTCTAGTGAGAGTAAGCTATATGTATTGCCACAACTGACATGCGCCAGATTGACTACCAATTCGTCGTTATAGCCCTTTCAACCGCCACCAAACATTCATACCTTTTCCTGGAGGTTCGGTGTGAGAAATGTCTTGCCCAAGGACACAACAACACATGACTAGGAAGGAGCTGATATCGGACAGGCAACTTGGCCACTTGCTCCACCAAAGGACTTGCTTCATCTATTTAAATTATATTCTTATCGTACAATATTCATTCATTGTCCAACCGCTTAGGATATTGTGATCTCGAAATATTTATTGCTTCTTTTTACAATAAATCATTTTTTCCTGTTGGTATTTTTATTTATTTTTACAAGTTTTATTGAAAAAAATGTCAAACTGATTATTTAAAAAGCTAAATTTTAGATGATTATAATCATTTAGGTTATTATTCATTAAAAAAAAAAAAAAAAAAAAAAAAACGTGTTTTTCTCTAAAAAAAATAAAGTGGCATTTCAAAAGTGATGTCCATAACTTGAAAATATGCTACTCTTTGCCGCCATCTCTTGGCTCAGGGTCAAAATCACAACCTCAGTCAGTTTATTCCTCAAGCGTTCAGCATTCTTGAGGGCTTTGGTTTGTTGTTGGACTGTTTAACCATTTTCCGGCTACACTAACAAAAAAATCAAAAGCGGGGCCTTAATCATTAGCTGCAGAACTAGTTATCAGCCCAGCTTCTAACAATAACATCTACAATCATATTAACTTGTTTGCATGCGTGTAACACTTAATTTTCAAGTTCCACCTTCCTCCCCCTTCCCTTCTTCCTAATGTTTTGCAAGTCCCAGATCAGGGGTGCTAAAAGTAAGATAAAAGCAGATAGGCTCAGGGGGGAAATAAATGATAAAGGCATGTTTGAATTCAGTGGGGCATTGTTAACACATACTTAATAGAGAAAATATTGATACCAGAACAATTCACCCACATTCAAGTAGGTTTTGTTATTTTACCAGAAAAAAAAGATTAATAAACAATTTCAAAATAAAGGAAAACTAGTTTCCTACGTATATTAATTATTTTATCTTGGTTGTAAAATAAAACAGTTTTGGACTATTTTACAGGCCCAAGACGTCATAGCGGACATGCACTTTCTGGAAAAATGTCAACATATTACCCATGTTTTCTTTTATTGATGTTTTGTGTACTGTTACCCAATGCTAAATGTATTGCACCCAGGTCATCCTGGAAGGGGGATTACCACTTGTGAGGCCCCTTCTCAAGGTTTCTTACTTTCCTCATGTTGCAGTTTTTGAGTTTTTCCTTGGCCGCATGTAGTTTTAGGATCAGGGGATAGTGTAATTGTAACCTGTGCAGTCCTTTGAGACATTTTGTGATTAAGGGCTATACTGTGGCAGCACGGCGCCGCAGTGGTTAGTGCGTGTGCAGCACAGTTTTGAGGTCATGAGATCGAACCTCCTGTGTGGAGCTTGCATGATCTCCCCATGCTTACGTGGGTTTCCTCCGGGCACTCCGGTTTTCTCCCACATTCCAAAATCATGCATGTTAGGTTAATTGGCTGGACAAAATTGTCCCTAGGTGAGAATGAGCAAGCGAATTGTCTGTTCTGTGTGCCCTGCGACTGGCTGGCAACCAGTTCAGGGTGTCCCCTGCCCACTGCCCAAGGATGGCTGGGATAGGCTCCATTTCCCTCCGCGACCCTACTGAGGATAAGCGGTGCAGATAGTGGATGGGCTGTACTGTAAAAATAAAGACAAGAAAGTACGATCACATCACCCCAATTTTGGCTAACCTGCATTGGCTCCCTGTTAGCCTAAGATGCGATTTTAAGGTTCTCCTACAACTATACAAAATCATACATGGACTTTCCCCCTCATATCTTTCAGATCTGATCTCCATTATGTCCCGGCCCGAAGCCTTCGTTCCGAGAGCGCCGGTCTCCTGGTGATCCCAAGAGCCAAGAAGTGTTCCGCTGGTTCGAGAGCGTTCTCCATCCGGGCACCGGTGTTGTGGAATGCTCTTCCCCCTGAGATCCGATCTGCAACCTCAGTGGAAATGTTTAAATCTAGGCTTAAAACTCACTTCTACTGTATAGCATACGAATAACCTAAACTTCTTATATGTAATAACTTGTGAAGCCGTTAGAGACTAATTGTGATTAAGGGCTATACAAATAAAAATGACTTGACTTGACATGTGACTCGACTTGACTTGAAGTAAAAATACAACGAACCTCTTTCATAGAACTCCTACTTTATTTTTAAGAACATTCGAATGTTCTCAGTTTAAAAGAAGTATTAACGTATTTTTTTCCAGGTAAAATAATAACTTATTACATTTAACTTTAAAAACTAGTGCTTTCTTTTCAAATAGAATACGTTAAAACACAGTAAAAGGAGAAAATATGAATGTGCCTCATAAGGAAGCTTTAAAAAAGTCTTGATTTAAATAACGAAGACTCTTATCTGCCGGTTGGACTTTTGTGCAATGCAATCTCAGGGATCACTTGTCTCAAAAATATTACCCTGAGGTTAAAAAAATACACTGATCAAAAAGAAAAAATCTTGTTTCCTCTCTCTCAATCCTATCAAGAGAAAAGTCAGCTAAATTGTAAATGTGCAGTGAGCTCCTGCACGTCCATGTTAAACTAGCGACATGCTAGTACCTGGTGCCAATGGGTAAAAATATTTTAAGTATGAGGTCAAAACTTGCTAGACCCTGTCCAGACAAAGAAAGAAAATTAGAAAGGAAGAAAAAGAAAGAAGAGATATTGAGAAAAAGAGAAGAAAGAAGAAGAAGTAGAAAAAGAGAGCAAAAGAAAGATAAAGAGTAGAAAAGAAGAGATATTGCAAAAAAGAGAAAAAAACAAGAAAGAGAGGAAAAGGGAGAGAGACAGAGATATGTTAAAAGAGAGAGAGAAAAAAAAGAGATAAAGAGTTGAATTGAGAGAGAAGAGAAAAAAAGTATGTGAGAAGAGGGGAAAAATAGGCAAATAAAGAAAGAGAAAGAGAGAGAAAAATCAAGAAAGTAAGAGAAAGAATGGAAAAGGGACAGAAAGACAAAAGCAAGGGAGAAAAGTGAAGGAGAAGATAAAAAAGAGGGGGGAAAGAGAAAAAGTAGTTTGCAACAATCTGTGGTCTGTGGAGCGCTTTGAGGATCCTTGTGAGAAAGGGCTATTAAAAATAAACATGAATTGACTTGACTTAGAAGCACTGCTCTCGGAAAATCACTGCGCCAGTTTATGTGGCTTTACGGTAAACACAAATTTGTGGTGCGCTTTACCGCAATACCTGCTCTGAGAGAAAAGTAATCGATTCCAGAACTCAGGACTCTTCGAATCCCAGACAAAAGATGCAGATTGGAGATACGTAATGGAGCGTTGCTGTTTGTGGGTTTTTGTGTTTGTGTTGCAAGTGGGCATTTTGCCCTCGCTTTATGAAGCAGGTATTTTAATAATGACATTTTCTGTGTACATTCAAGCTACTTCAAATGGGTTCGTTTTTGCTTCGCAGTTACCTTTTTTACTTGCTTTTGTCATTCATTAGCTCCCGAACTAGCTAGCAAGCTAGCTTCTAACTTTAACATCTACAATGATATTAACTTTTTAAAACGCGTGTAAGGTTCATTTTCAAGAGGTACTTCTCGTATTTTAATGTTGTTTCTCTAATGTTGAGGGATCTGATTATTTATCAGTTATTCGAAATGATTTTCTTTTGACTGGACTTGCAGGATAGTATTGATACAATAGCAAATGAAATCCACACACTTTGTAAAACATAAATTGTATTTTCGAGTTAATTGGAAGTGCTTTGAATGGTGGCCTATGTGTTTCCCTTGTAACATGAGTATTTGATTATATGAGGATACGATCCGTTAACACAGCCATAAATAACTATTGAGAGTGTAACAGCACGATTTCTAACTTTTCATCTGTTTCTCTCCTAATGTAGACAAACTGGCAATAAAAAACATTATAGCCGAAGCTGTTGAAGTATACACAGGGTGTAAATCCGCCAATTGCAGTTGCCATTTAAAGTGAGTGTTCTAATCAGATAGGATTCATGATTTTTTTTTTCACAAATAACTTGATTACACATTCTAAGTATGAATTGATCAAATGTTTATCCTACCTAAGGGTTATAGAGCAAGACTTGGCTGCCTTTCATGGGGGGATTTCAGAGAAAGCAATGGCTTCGACAATCCAAAAAGGTGTTGGAACCCACTACCAGATCATTGGACATAAGTTATACAGGGAACATAACTGCATGTTTCCTGCCAGGTCAGTACGGGGTCGAAGCTTACAAAACCTCATCTCTGGTGATGTTTTTAAAGCTTAATTTTCGTGTGTATTTACAGGTGCAGTGGGGTTGAGCATTTCATTTTAGAAGTGATTAACAAATTACCTGATTTGGAATTGGTGGTTAATGTTAGAGATTATCCTCAAGTACCAAACTGGGTCCAGCCAACTTTACCTGTCTTCTCCTTCAGTAAGGTTAGTGTAAGCAAGGATTTGGGAGATGGCAGTCGATCCAGAGTTTTGGGTTTGTTTTTTTTAAAGAGAATGAATATCAATCAGACTAAAGTTATAAACGATTGTTTTGCACCTAAAATGGCAACTCAAACACTTCAGTTTAATTAACTCATGGTAAACGCAGCCAGTTAGTTGAGCCAATTAGTGCTGCATGGTATTATACTAGGGAAGGTTTGTTGCATAGTAAGTGAATAGTATTGGAAAAATGAAACAATAGCCATCTTATTTCTGCAAATTCCCATCAATTCTTTGAATCTCGCACCTTTTGTGTAAACGTGCAGACTTCAGACTACCAGGACATCATGTACCCTGCATGGACGTTTTGGGAGGGTGGACCAGCTGTGTGGCCAATATATCCTACTGGACTAGGAAGATGGGATCTAATGAGGAAAGATCTCAAAAAGTAAGAATTAAGAGAATTTGTCTTTGCGCATTCCTTGACAATTTCAAGCAAGGTATATTGATAAATTGACTTTAAAGGGCAGCAGCTCAGTGGCCTTGGGAGAAGAAAGTGTCCAAAGGATTTTTTAGAGGATCAAGGTTAGCCATTCTTTTGTCCGTAAGAATTCACTTTCTTACCAATTTCTTTCTTAACTGTTTTCTTATTGTTATTGTGTCCATGATGGATAAGGACGTTTTCTTATTGGTTAATAAAAGCCCAATGAGGATTTCATATGAAATAAAGAGTGATTGAATTTGTATTTAATAAACCACAATGTCAATGTCTACTTGTTCCTTTTTTTCTGTGGTAGAACAAGTCCAGAGCGTGACCCTCTAATACTGCTTTCTCGAAAGATGCCAGAGTTGGTGGATGCAGAATACACAAAGAACCAAGCCTGGAAGTCTGACAAGGTGACAGTCTTTCACACCACCACCACCCACAATGCTATGATTATCAAGGTTTAAAATATGGAACCATTGATCTTAGGATACTCTCGGAAGGCCGCCAGCTAAAGAAATCACACTGGTTGACCACTGCAAGTACAAGTAAGTCGTAAAAAAAGGAAACACAGCCAGTTCAATTTCACATATGGATTTTTTACTCTCACGAAATATGTAATTTATTCCATATAAAATCATGGCTTGTGGTTTCTTTTCCGCCTCCAGGTATTTATTCAACTTCCGAGGAGTGGCAGCCAGCTTTCGTTTTAAGCATCTCTTCCTTTGCAGTTCACTGGTGTTTCACGTGGGGGATGAATGGCAAGAGTTTTTCTATCCACAGCTAAAGCCTTGGGTGCATTACATCCCAGTGAAGCAGGATCTCTCTGATGTCAGGTAATTTCTTTCTTTCACCTTGTTGAGACATATAACATGCAGGAATGTATTATATTCACAGAGAATTGCTCCAGTTTGTTCAAGACAATGATTTCATCGCAAAGCAAATTGCCAAAAGGTATATCCAATGGTTTCAAGTATTAACAGTAGCAAGGACTACCCACACTATTAGCTTCTCATTTGATCTACACAGAGGGATGGAGTTCATCTTGGAGCATTTGCAAATGCAAGATGTCTCCTGCTACTGGGAACGACTCCTCACAGAGTTCAGTCAGCTTCTCACCTACAAACCCAAAAGACGGAAGAACTATAGTCAGATGATGCCCAAGCCTGACAAGATTGAGCTGTGAGAGACACTGGGTCGGACCTGGGTGACAGTAGCAAATCTAGACTAATGTTTGTGACTGGCACAATTGCTCAAAAGGTTGTTGTTGTTTTTTTAAATACAATTTTTAAATTAAAAGCATAATTGTTTTTTTTATTCCTGTTTGGAACTAATGGAAGAATCCATTAAGTTGAATATGTTGTAGTATTCATGAATTAGAGTGGTAACTGCAAACTTTGTGTTAATTGATCCGAGAGTATGTGTACCTGACCAAAAAAAAACTGTGATGCCTTAACACATAGGACATTAAAGGTGTACAAATTTGTTGTATTTCTTTGCAATACGTTTTGTGGTACTTAATACTTGACTTGAAATGTAGCTATTTTATGTTAAGGCGTACTTGTATCCTGTCCTGTGAATTACAATTTGTTTTCATACAGTTCTTAATTTTGATTTTTTATATATATATATATATATATATATATATATATATATATATAAAATGAGTATGTTGTCTGTCCCTGTGTACCCTGCGACTTGCTGGCAACCATTTCAGGATATCCCCTACCCACTGCCTGAGGATAGCTGGACTGGGCTCAAGCACCCCGTTACCCTACTGAGGATAAGCGGTGTAGATAATGGATGGCAATATGAATTGATTAAATAAAGAAACTGTTGCGTGTATGTGTAACACAAGGTTCACAGTCACTCGGTTTATTGCCTGCATTCAGTAAACAAAATGCAAAAGTCAGGGCATCTGTGCACGACTGCAATCATCTTCAGCACGAGGTTATTGAGCTGAAGGTACGGCCAGCGCAGAAGCCCATAAAGTGCCAAACGGAAAAGGGTCGCACACGCCCATGGCTTAACAAATGAATGCGGTACCTGAATTTTAACAGTAATGCAACAAAAACACAGATTTTGTGAGTAACTCAAAACAATCAAATTTCAACTATGTTACATATGCAATATATTTTTGTCCAAATCAGCTATTTAAAAACAAAAGAATCGCTTTTACTTAGTTAAATTTGCTATTTACATTTTTACATATTTCTGACACTTTTTTATTACATACTTAATCGCTTAGTACACACTGGGTGATTTTTAAATACAGTAAATGTAGCAATCTAGTTTCCTTCCCAGCTTTTGTTCACGCGACCGGTGTTGTGCCACACCGGTCCACATTCGTCCTATTGGTGTCGCTAATACACCGACACGCAAGTTCGTTTCCCGAAGAAAACTACAGAAGAAGGCACATGCGAGGTAGCAAACCAAAATAACAAGGGCGATATAAGCGACATAAATTGGCAAAGTGAAACTGGAAGCAACCCCCCAAAAATCGAAAGTGCCACGTTTCAGAAGGATCTTGAGACATTACGTTATCGAGGTAAGCTCCATTTTCAACGCTAAGACATTAGCTGCTCGTGGCTCAGCTTTTCAATGACAAGACACCCGGCGGTTCGGCGCGTATTAGTTTTATATCCCAAAGAGTTTACTTTAATTCCACATCTTTTACGGGCAAAATGAATCAGAAAAACTTGTACTTTTTGACTTTGCGAAAGAGTGTTACAAAGGTGCTTTACACAACAATAGGCAAACATGACCCTATGCCTAAACTGTCAACGCACGTTTTGATGGCGCATGCGCACTAGGTTGACAATTGGCACATTGACACGTACGAGTCACCCCAAGTTAAACAAGTTAAAATATAGGTCAAGCCCCAAAGGGCCAAATGCTTGAATTTCCTTCGGAAAAAAAGCACTGCACACTCTACTTACTCAATGCATTTACATTTTTCTCTCACAGGTATGTGATCATTATATAGCAGCTGGCCTAAGGATGCATGTATGGACAACACAAACCACAAAAAAAACTGTTTGCACCATTAGCTCTCATGAGAAATATTGTTATTATAATAGATACAATCTTAATATGTCTGAAAAGTATGGAAACAGCAATGATGATAATGATGACATTGAAAATAGTGATGGTGATGATAATGAAGTGACTGGTTCAGTGGCTGCACAATGTCTCATCTCATCTCATTAGCTGCACCGCTTATCCTCAGTAAGGTTGCGGGGGTGCTGGAGCCCATCTCGGCTATCATCGAGCAGTGGGCAGGGGACACCTTGAACTGGTTGCCAGCCAATCGCAGGGCACACAGGGACAGACAACTCGCTCGCTCAATCACACCTAGGGACAATTTGGACCGGCCAATTTACCTGAAATGCATGTCTCTGGAATGTGGGAGGAAACCAGAGTGCCCGGAGGAAACCCACGCAATTACGGGGAGAACATAGAAACTCCGCACAGGAAGGCCGGTAGCTGGATTTGAACCTACGCAGGAGGTTCCCAGACCTCAGAACTGTACCTCACTTGCGCTAACCACTGCGCCGCCGTGCTGCCCGGTTCACAGTGTAAATATGTATATTCATGAGGTGATTTTTGCATGGAGATGCATGAAATTTAAATGTAAAACACAATTATTAAGGAAGTCAGGGGTAGGATTAAATAGGCTTATGCTTCTTCCTATTCATTTTCAGACATATACTTTAACATTGCTTTTGTTTTATAGATTTTTTTTATAATGCTCGATAAAAAAATTCATTAATTAATTTTTTTCAACTTATCTGTTGTACAGAGATGCAGCACTTTATGCTAACCTGAAGTGACTTTCAGTTGATGTTAAAGCTAAACTGGAGAAGAACTGTCAGGGTTTCTGCATTTAAGCTCATCCCGTAGTCTCCTTGGACCAACCCCCAGCCTCGTTACTGCAATACTATCATTTGTCATATTCAGAAATTTTGGGAAACCCATGGCTGGATTGATTCTTGGATAGCTGCCTACACCATGTCCTAGAATAAATAGTGGGATACCATTATTTCAATCACACACAACGTGTAGCTATTACTGAATGAACATTTTTAAAGTGCATTTACTTTTGTGTTGATGAATCAAAAAAAAAACTGCCTTCCTCCATTAACGTGAGACGTTGTGGTGATGCCGTGGTTTGATTTTTTTTTTCCCTGTTGTTGATCTTTGTTAAATTTAAAATTGACCACTGTGATATAAAAAAAAACTACCTGATACCAAGAATGTACAAGGAGATGTCGTTTTTTTCCCAAATTGCTGCTCAAACTTTAGATATGTCTTTGGCGCCATTTGATGGAATCTATTACAAATCTACATTAAATGGGTAAAAAGCTTCATCAGTCAAGTCAGTTTTGTCTTTTTATTTATGTTTAAATGTTTTTTTTCCTCTTTTCGAGCAGCCATCCATCGAATAATAATTGGGTTGGTGCCATATTTCACTAATCAGTAAATATATTTTTAAGTTGCATCGTTTTAAGTGTTTTTCTTAGAATGTTGTGAGAGCCTGGTGGATGGACACTTGTCCAGGGGTGTATAGGCGCATGCTCACCCGGAGGAAGGTTTTGTACAGTTTAAATTCAAACATATAGATTAGGAGTATTTATTTATTGAGTTGTAGCCTGTATCATTTTAACGACCTTGCACCAACAGACATCTGCTTATTTAGATAATCACTTTAGCCTATGCCAGGGTTTGTTCTGCCTTAAGGCTGTTTGTTTTGAAGTGGAAGGAGTGGGGGTGGTTGGAGATGCAGCAGCAACTCACCAATGAGCCATGTGTTTGTCCCTCTCCGATGCAGCTTGACGCCAGCTGAAGCGTAATGTATCCGGAGCAGCCCACAACAGGCTTCACCCTTCGGAGACGACTGGCATATTCAGCCCCTCGGGACATTTTGAGCACCGGGCCAGTGCAAGGCATAAGCCAGAGTGACAGACTTCCTCGCTTTAGCCTCCTACTCCCGAGGGTCCTCGCATCTGATGTCGCTTCTGGCCAGCCTGCACAGATGCCCCAGTATCCCTCCTCCACCTGTGAGGCTCCCCCACACCCTGTAAAAGCCAGCCCCATGCCCAGTATCGTAGGCAAACCGGAATTCCCAGACACAGGCTGGGACCGCATTAAGGATCTATTTCAGAAAGAGTTAGTGCTTTTGTCTTTACTTTTTCATTTCAAAGTATTCCAGCCACACTGAAATTTTTGTTTCAGTTTATCATCGAGCAGGGGTCGCCGAACTACAGCCCGCCAAGCGTTTTTTATCTGTCTTGTGAGACAATGCTGAGAGAAGCTTATGAAATAAATGAGCCGCTTTACATCAATTACCTGCAGTTTTAAGTAGGTCCACTGGATGTCGCCAAACCACACGCCACTCCAAACCACCCACTGTAGCTGTGTATGCTGACTACCATTTATCAAACGGAGAACATTGACGAAATCCATCCCAATGTTTTAAAAATTTCAGTAAAAGTCACGGGTGTGCTGTTTAAGGCGATACCCATTTGTGGTAACGCCCATCCCGATGTTTATTTAACATAGAAATATTTTTTCAAGCCAATACGATATCACTTACCTGGATCTTTTAGCCGGTGTCCCTTTGTGTCCCCCACACAAAACTTGAAAACATTTAAATAGTTGGCTACATTTTTGTGTATATGCCATTTTTTAAAAATCAATTTTACTTATCAAGATATTTCGTCCAATCAAATACTAAAGTAACCCTATTGTGTTTTCAATGTAAATGATCAAATTTAGTGCTTAAAAAGGGGGATGTTGCTTCCCTATTACTCTTAAAAGAGCTGTGCGGGATTTGAAACTTAGTTACTCTCTGCTGCCATCTCATGGGTTAAAGTCCTGATTGCAGCTCATTCATGATGTCCTTGTAATTCAATGCATTTCTTAGACACTCTTGAATAAACTCTTCATTTTTCATCTTTGGGTTTGCGTTTGGCTGTATTCGAAACAGGTATTTTCTTACTTTTACCATTTGCATTCTACATCAACAAAATACTGCAATGACGAGCATTGAGTCATTCTCCAACCTCCCATTGTACAGGCGCCCCCATGTTCCTTATACCTAATGTGTTACGCGCCTCGAACAACATTGCTAAAGGCAGCCAGGTGTGGTGGGAAAACAATTCTAAAGGTTGGTTGAACTCAGTTAGGCATCGTTAACATATATTTATTAGGGGAATATACAATTTTCAACTTTTTAAGTACGCCTCAAACACAAGATTTTGTTTTTTATTTGTATATTTGGAGTGTTCCAAAACCAATTGAAAGAAATCGTGCCTTATTAACAAATAGACAATGAAACGCAAATTATACAGGTAAAGGTCAATGAGAAAAAAATGGATTGGCCTATGTTATCTACTTTCAAGACTCTTTTCGGCATATAAAAAAAAATATTAAATGGACCCGCTCTTTTTTTCTGGCCAAGCCCCTGTGCAATTTTTTTCAAACTTAAAGGTTTGGCCAGCCCTGTCATAGAGGATATGTTCCATACTGTTATATAACGCGATCATGTAACTAAGTTTTTTTTTTTTTTTTTTTTTTTGGGGGGGGGGGGGGGGGGGGGTAATATTATTTGTTTGTTTTTTTTTACTCTTCTTACATGCTTCAAAAACATTTTCACCATAATTAAACCATAAAATTGTGGACTCAAATAAAGCATATACGGGCTCTGGTTGATTGTAGAATGCATTCTGTTCACAAAACCATTAGTGGAACAATGAAGCCAAAACCTTTATTCATATTTGTGGTAGATTCTCCTTTTATCACTTGGTTTCTGACTGATTGTATGCCGTCCCTTAGTGCGAACCAGAGTTACCCAGAGGAGGTGACTAGTGTGGTGAAAAGTGGTCTTGCCGCCTCCCTAGCGGGCTTAATCTATGGAGGGCTTCCAGCAGCTCGCCACGCTAAGCAGCGGTACATCCAGATGAGCCAGGCAGAACTCTACACCAATCGTGTGGAAGCGGTGGTAAGTTAGTGTTAAAAAGATTTGTGTTATGATAGTCATGGACTTAAGCCTTGAACAAGCATACTGATGTTGATGATGTTTTTTTTTTTTTTTTTTTTAACCCCGTGTGTTTTGACAATCAGCGTTTAGCCCACAATGCTGCTGTCCGAGGTTTTGTGAGATATGGAGTCCGATGGAGCTGGAGAGTTGGTGTATTTGTTACCCTGTTCAAGTAAGAGGAAATGTGTCATTTGATGTGTGAGTTGTTGGATTAACTACTCATATTCATAATTAGTAGACTTTTTATTTATTTAATTATTTCAAATTACATGACTCAGAGCAAATTGGCATTCTTTATTTTTTTTTAAACTGCCAAACCTACTCTCCAGACAAAAGCTGATTCTTTTTATTTCACTGTTTGATGATTTCATAAACCAAACGAAATAATAAAAACGGCAGAAAATGTTTTCTTTATCAATAGGTATCCCACTTAAAATTTGTCTCCATTCCCAAATTACTTATGATCGTTGAGGTTTGCAAATCTTCGACATCTTAGAAATTTGCAAACATTCATCATCAGGCTTCATGTGCTTTGTTGATCACCTATACTTTTTATTCTATGCTTAAAGTTATATCCAGTACATGGTAGAAGGCAGATATCAAATTTGCATGTGTATTCTGATGCATCTCATTTACGCTAAGAAACTCGGAAAACATCTTAATGACATTTCTTCTTAACACCTTTAAAAGTAGAAAATTGCAACAGTGCTCCTGTTGCTAGTGGAGAAAGACATTGTTGCACTAAATGCGATAAAAAGTTAAATTTATTTTTCAAACCAGATGTACTCATGAAGAGCCACACTTGGCTCGCGAGCCATATGTTCCCGACCCCTGCTCTGAGATCAATGCATCATAATTAGAGTTGCTACAGTAGTTGATGGAACTTTGGTTCTTAATATGTGGTTTCTGTTCTGCTTGCAGTTCTGTGAGCACAGGTCTGTCGGTGTACCATGACAAGTACACCCTCAGAAATTTTGCTGCAGCTGGAGGTGAGCTTGTTCATATTTATTCCCATTCATTCATTCATTCATCTTCTTCTTCATCTTCATCTTCTTCTTCTTTTTCTTCTTCTTCTTCTTTTTCTTCTTCTTTTTCTTCTTCTTTTTCTTCTTCTTTTTCTCCTTTTTTTTCTTCCTTTTTTTTCTTCTTTTTTTTCTTCTTTTTTTTCCTTTTCTTTTTCTTTTTCTTTTTCTTCTTTTTTTCTTCTTTTTTTCTTAGTAAAAATTCAACTCTTGGTTGTACAATCTTTTCCAAGAATGTCAAAACAGCACCAATTCCAAATACAGTTTTATTTGCAAGAAAAATATTTATTGTTGTACAAAAGAAAATGCAGTTCTTGCGCAGTTCCCAGAGGCTACTACTAGAGACCTCTCAAAATCGTTTAACGCTCGTGAACACTTAGTCAGCATCAGCTTGTATAGTTTGTGCATGCAAACTACTACAGGCAAAAAAATAAAAGAAATTGTGCCCAAGTTCATTTTAAGTTACAGTACATTAATTTTAAGTGTGCAGTAAGTGCCTACGCATCTACAGTCTGTCAATCTCACACAGTACAACATCTGCCAATTGCTCTCCTTGTGATGATTGCAAATTCTCTTTTTTTAAGTGATAGTAAAACTTACAAACACAAGGCGGCACCTATTTACTCAAAGCAGGACAGACTATGTAAAATGCTGTGACAATTTTGGCAATCTACGATGACATTGTCGTCTGCTATTAGTGAACGAGATGATCTGGATTTGAGCCAAAATAGGCAAGAGGAGATCAGACTTTATAAATATCTATTTTCCCTGAATAAAAATTGTTATACAGCATATCCATTTTGAAATGATCGAACGCCCCTGGGACAAATGAAGCTTGTATGAAGAAGTCTCACTGTACTCCCAAAATAGTTGTAAAATGCTTGCTAATCAATTAACCTGTTTTTCTGCGGCCTTGTGTGTGGTTCATCGTAGCTGTGACTGGAGGTCTTTTCCGTATAAACCTGGGCCTGCGAGGCCTGGCGGCGGGCACCATCATAGGAGCAGTGCTCGGGTAAGCAGCCCTGTCGTTCTTTTCCTATCCGTCCATGGCTTAAGCCATTAAACGTGTATGTACTTTGTTGTGTGTCCCAGACCTTGAGAGCAATGAGCACGCTGGCAGCCAGCTGCGGCCCTTCCAGCAACCCTCTGCATCCCAGCTGAGTCCCCCCGCATCAACTCCCCTTTCTCCCCAACCCGTGTCCTCAACCCTGAGCTGGCTGCCAGAGGCGCTCATGTGCATGGAGTAGCTCTGTGGCTTGGGTAATAGAGTGGAGAATGCCGGCCAATGCAGCAGCTGCCCTTCTCCTTTTTATCGCCTTTACTGTTTCAGCTTCTGCTATCCTTCAAAGTTGGCCTGATGTGGACTAACGCTGTGCTTTAACCTTTCACTGTAGCTTAGTACCCACATGTAGGATCTGCTCTCAATAATTTCCTATTTTAGGTCCTTGGATGCTATTTATGGAATGTGGGGTGAAGAAGAGGGTCCTTTTGATTCGCTGCGTTGTTGTGTAAAACAGTAGAAAAGTGCGACAGTGCTCCTGTTTTTGAGTGGTTAGATTTGTTTCCGCCAAATGCATTTAATATGGGTTTTAATTAACGTATGTATTCGTATATAGCGTGGACCTTTTTGTGCCCTAAAAATTGATGGTGTTATGGTGCGCATTATACACCTTGTTTTACAGGAGTATATTACCATATTTAAGCATTGATTGATTTTATTTAACCGGATTCAAACTTGCATCATGGCAGTGATAGTAACAATTCTTAACCACTAGTCCACCAGGTCCTTAGATTACACAGGAAAAGGCATTAGCTTTTATCTCATCATCACACTATTTTTACTCCTGGTACCATGTTGCTGAATACATCGGGTCATAATTAAAATAAATTACGTAAACTATGAACACAATACCAAAATAAAATATACCATGTATTTATTTAATGTTTTTCAAAGTCCGATTCTGTATCAAAAAATGTTTGTGATGATAAGATAAAAAGAAATGCCTTTTCCCTTGTCGTCTACAACTTTAGAGGTCCAGTGGTTAGGAATTGGCGCGCTCACCGCCGAGATCCAGGTTCGAATCCTCTTGCAATAGTTTTCAACACGTCTGTGATGTACAACGGCTAGTTTGAGCTGAGAAAAAGTCAAACAAAATTTTACATCAATTTTCTTATCAAAAATTCGGGGTGTGCGTTATCCATAAATCAGTAGGGTAAATGAGAATTCTCACTCTGCCTTCTGCCCAGGTCCCTATCCACAAATTGTGGGGTCCATTTTACTTTCATTGAACTTACTCAATTCCAATTTATGCCTGTAAGGCTAAAAAGATGGGACAAAGTTACAGCCATTAAACTTAAACAATTTTGATCACCCCCTCATGATGAGACAAAACTTTGGTCCTCGATTTCCCTCGCCCGGACGCGGGTTACCGGGGCCCCCTTCTGGAGCCAGGCCTGGAGGTGGGGTCCGCTGGCGAGCGCCTGGTGGCATTACCCACGGGGGCCGGCCGGGCACAGCCCGATGGGACGACTTGGGACCCTCTTCCCATGGGCTCACCACCTGTAGGAGGGGCCAAAGGGGTCGGGTGCGCAGAGAGCTGGGTAGCAGCCAAGGGAAGGGTCCTTGGCGCGACGATCCCCGGCTACAGAAACTGGCTTTTGGGACATGGAACGTTACCTCTCTGGCAGGGAAGGAGACCGAGTTGGTGCGTGAGGTTGAGAAATTCCGACTAGATATAGTCGGACTCACCTCTACGCACGGCTTGGGCTCTGGTACCAGTCCTCTCGAGAGGGGTTGGACTCTCTTCGACTCTGGAGTTGCCCTTGGTGAGAGGCGCAGAGCCGGTGTGGGCATATTAATTGCTCCCCGGCTCTGCGCCTGTACGTTGAGGTTCACCCTGGTAGACGAGAGGGTAGCCTCCCTCTGCCTTCGGGTGGGGGGACGGGTCCTGACTGTTGTTTGTGCTTATGCACCAAATAGCAGTTCGGAGTACCCACCCTTCTTGGAGTCCTTAGAGGGTGTGCTTGAGAGCGCGCCCCCTGGGGACTCCCTCGTACTGCTGGGAGACTTCAACGCTCACGTGGGCAATGACAGTGAGACCTGGAGGGGCGTGATTGGGAAGAACGGCCCCCCTGACCTGAACCCGAGTGGTGTTTCGTTATTGGACTTCTCTGCTCGTCATGGTTTGTCCATAATGAACACCATGTTCAGACATAAGGGTGTCCATATGTGCACTTGGCACCAGGACACCCTAGGCCGTAGTTCGATGATTGACTTTGTCATCGTTTCGTCGGACCTGCGGCCGCATGTTCTGGACACTGGGCTGAAGAGAGGGGCGGAGCTGTCAACTGATCACCACCTGGTGGTGAGTTGGCTTCGATGGTGGGGGAAGATGCCGGCCCGACCCGGCAGACCCAAGCGTGTTGTGAGGGTCTGTTGGGAACGGCTGGCAGAATCTCCTGTCAGAAGTTTCAATTCACACCTCCGGCAGAACTTCGCCCATGCCCCGAGGGAGGCGGGGGACATTGAGTCCGAGTGGACCATGTTCCGCGCCTCCATTGTCGAGGCGGCTGATCGGAGCTGTGGCCGTAAGGTAGTCGGTGCCTGCCGCGGCGGCAACCCTCAAGACCCATTGGTGGTCACCGGCGGTGAGGGATGCCGTCAAGCTGAAGGAGTCTTATCGGGCCTTTCTGGCCTGTGGGACTCTGGACGCAGCTGGCAGGTATCGGCTGGCCAAGCGGAATGCGGCTTCGGCGGTTGCCGAGGCAAAAACTCGGGCATGGGAGGAGTGTGGCGAGGCCATGGAAGCCGACTTCAGAACGGCTTCGAGGAAATTCTGGTATAAATTAAATTTAGACCTGGACTCCACTTCCACTGACCTTACATCCTAATCCAGTTGGAAAATGAAATATTTACAAACTAATGTTTACCATACAAACGGAATGAATATTTCTTGCTTCCCAAATTATGGCCCTTGCCATTTGGAAATACAGTAACAGTGTATGTAAGCGTGATGTATAACATGAAATAATGAAATTTGTTGCTGACCCAAAAATGAATTTTGTTCCTAGGATTCCTACAGGCGCATTAATCATGAGCATGCATTCGCTGTTGGGAGAAAATTTTAGAGAAAGGCGACGACGAGAGCGCAGGGAGATTTACGAGGGGAGACTTGCAGAGTGGTGAGTTGAGCTGGTAACCGTCAAGTAATAATATTCGATACTTTAAGTATCTTGATTTTTTTACTTCGTCCTCTCTGTTATTCAGGAAGGCCCGACTTCAATTGACAGATGAATTAATTGATGAACTGAACGTTGATTCACAGGCAGAAATGGAACATGACTTGAAAAGAATCCAGGAGCTTGTCAATTCACCACAAAACGATACTCAGCGGGACTCAAACAGCCCCTGACTGTGCTACTCGTTAAATGATGGACACTTAAACAAGGGAGATTCAACAATTTTACTTGGTCATAGGCTCTCAAATTAATTGGGCTGAAGAACTGAAACACTAAATCACGTCTGGAAAAAATATTCTGTTCCTAAGAGCAGCCCATACATGATAAAGTCAGTGCTCCGAGAGATTCATGTTATGTTGCTTGCTCATAACTCAATATTGTTGTTCATCTTCCCCATTTGAATGATTTTGAAATGCCAATCCTGGAGCTATCGACTTAATAGCCATTTAGTTAAGCGCCATGAAGCAGGTTTTATTGAAAGTTTGGTTTGCCAGTCAAAGATTAAAAAAAAAAAAGAAATTAAAGGCCAATTGATAATTTGATATAGGAAAGTAAATATCATCGAATCACTAAAGTGTGAAAATGAACAGAAATAGCAGAATGTGGGCAAATCATGTGATTCATAGCTGTTTATTAAATATTAACTTAAGTAGCTACTGAAGAAACAAAATTTTCATTCTCGTCATACAGGAGCAAGAAAAAAATGTTTTACTGCATTGTGTAGTGACTGCTGATCCTCAAGATATCTAAACTGTATTCGTGGTTTCACATTATTTTCTGTGCTTATAAAGTAAAACAAAATAGTTCTCAAGGTTAATGAATTACCAAATAAGTTGCAGATTTTTTTTCACTTCTTGGCTTTTGATGACGAGGTCAAAGATGGAGAATGCAAACACTAAAGTGATTTGACACTCTAGGAAGAAGTGAAAAGCCACACAAGGCAAGTTAGAATAAGGCAAGATGCTTCTCAACTTGGACTCTACATACTCAGGTAAGAAGTAGGCAATGCTAGGGGTAACTATAGTTTTCATGTTTTAATGGCCTTTATGATTTTTAAGCCAAATATTGTGATGTAATTGTTTATTGGCACACTTTAAATGGCAAAATTTGGTTTGAAATGTTGCAGAAACATTACATGAAATTATATGAAATAATGTTTGAAATATCTCTTAGTAAAGGTAAACACAATTTGTATTATTTTACTTGCACACTTTAGTGATGTCGACCAAGCTTATTGGTGGGGAAATAGAGCATTAAAAAAAAAAAAGATCTTATATTGTTGGCGGGGACAAAACAATGATTGCTCAATGTAAGTGGAGACACATCCCCTATGCCCATGCCAAATCTACACTCTTGACATTCACATGGTGTCAAGTCAAGTCACATTTATTTGCATAGCCCTTAATCTCAAAAATGTCTCAAAAGAATGCACAGCATTACAATTACACCATCGCCTGATCTTAAACCAACATGCGGGCAAAGAAAAACTCGACACCTCAGCGTGAGGGGGAAAAAAAAAAACTGGCAATCTCCCTTCCAGGATGACCGTGGTGGAATAGATTTAGCATTGAGTCACAGTACACAAACATAGTAAACATCAATAAAAGAGAACACTAGGTAACATGTTGAAATGTTTCCGGAAAGTGCATGACAGCAACGACGCCTCAAGCCTGTAAACTAGTCCAAAAAGTCCATAATGGCAATGACGCATGTCCCATCTCTGGTGAAAACATTTTAATTTAACCTTTATTTGTTATACAACATGTCACACAATTCTCGGTATAACACCTGCTATGGCCCAAGGACCATATGTGGGACGTTGGGCTTTATAATCTGGTCCCGTCAAAAGAATTTTTTTGTTTGAACAAATTTATTGACACTAATAACAGAAAGCAATCATGACAATCTCAACAGCAATTAAGCACATTCACAATATTATATTCCAATATGACGTTTTTAAAAGCAAACGCAATGTGAGGTTTAAACAACCCTTCTCGAAAATCTCATTTTTTTGGTTTGGTTTGAACAAATTTATTGACACTAATAGCAATCAAGTAATGTTTAAATAAACAACTGAAAAAATATTCGTTGTTCCCACCTGCATCCGCGAGAGAGCACTGTTCTTTCAAGACAAGCATGCTGCCTGTGACATAAACAAATGACGTGATATGGACTACGAGAAAACCCAACATTTTGCCTGTAGATTTTCTTTTGTGAGCACACGTAGTCGTTCTCGCTTTGTTTTTGACGCAATACGTCAACATGTGTGATTATTAATTTAATACATCGAAGTGTCTTTGTAAATTACTGTAGTTGCAAGGAGGGGTGTGTCTAACGTGCTGCCTTCAAGTGCTTCTGTATGGATTTTGTGATCGTAAAAACGGCATTAGTATACATACTTTCAATTATTTTTTTAAACATTTCCAAACAATTTGACAGGATTAAAACCCCAAGGTGTATAAAATTCCTCTTACCGTTGTTTTTATTTTGTGCGAATAAACACAATAGAATGGTTTAGGCATGAGAGTGCCAGTTTCCGATTAAATTTTCTAGTTCTCGCGAGGTCTGTAAAGTACACACGTCTGAATATTTCAAGTGGTGGAGCACGCCACGGCCAGGTCAGAGTCTAAAGTTTAGTTGCACCGAAAATGTTCCCGGAGAAGAATAAAATTGAGAAACCCAATCCTTTGGCAAAGTCTGGATTTTTTTCTCAGCTTTTTTTGTGGTAAGTCATATTTGTGACAGCACTGGGTCATGTCCTAGTTTTCAACATTAGGCGAGGGGTCTCCAACCCTTTTGAAGCGGAGGGATACTTTTTGTTACTAATTGGGGCCGCCAAGACTGTTGTGCCTATAAAAAGTAACAACTTTTCATTTTTTATTACCGTTATTCCATGGTTAATTACTGAAAGGGTTAAATAGACTTATTCAACCACTGAAAATCATTTTAATAGCATATCACTATGACCCAGCACTAGTGAGCTATTCTGAGAACCAGTTTGCGGGTTTCTCAGCTGTTCTTTTGGGGCTACCTGATGGCATCACGTTGGAGACCTCTATCTACAGGGTTCCTACCGTTACTTGAAATCCTTAAAAAAAGAGCTCTATGGGTAAAGTGCTTGAAAATGCTTGAAATTAGTTGCTGCCAACACTGCTCTTTGTTGGCTTTGCTTTGTCATTGCATTCTTTTTATCCCTTGTGATTAACGGCAGCATACATGAGTTTGTATGGCATTATACTATTTAGCGTCATCGCCCCCTACGGGTTGCACCCAAGAGGACAGGTGCATGCTACACTGAAACAGGGCACTACTAAATGTGTATTTGTGCAAGGATTATGTATCAATTATGGACAAAAATCAAGGTAGCGATTCTCAATTTCTTGCAACTAAAATTTAAGGTGCATACTACAGTCATTTTTACACGACACCTAGATGGGAAGAATTGATCTCGAAAACAGAAATATTTGCAATTTACTCAACATCTAACAATCATATGTCTTGATAATTGCACGCATGGCGGCGCAGTGGTTAGCGCATGTGCGTCACAGTTCATGTCTTGGCTTCGCTTTGCGTGGGTTCAAATCCAGCTCCAGACTTCCTGTGCGGAGTTTGTATGGTTTCTTATGGGCACTCTGGTTTCCTCCCACATTCCAAAAACATGCATTTCAGGTAAAGTGGCCGGTCCAAATTGTCCCTAGGTGTGAATGAGTGAGTTGTCTGTCCACGTGTGCCCTGCGATTGGCTGGCGACCAGTTACACTGTATTTGACATTGCGTTAATAATGGTGGGTTAATTCAAGAGAAATGTCATTTTAATGAGTATGATACTTTTAATGTTTTGTTGTAACTGTTAGTACTAAGATATTAATATATATGGTTATGTGGGTTTACTGTAGATGAAGGATGTCAAACTCCGTTTGGCCATGGGGCCAGGTCCAGACTTTCTGTTCTCAGGCGAGCTGGATCAGTAAAAGACTGTCTACGCCAAATGTTTAGCTTTGTTTTACATTATTATGCTTTATCAATTAGCCTACATTAGTAGCCTACCCTACATATTATAATCACGGATGACGAGGGAATTTTCAAAACACAATACATTAATTTCCAAACAATGGGTTGAAATATTTTCATGTTGGGCATTGAATGTGTTAACTGGTTTATTTTAACATTTGAGTGAATGAAGTTTTACACCTGAACTAACTGAACACACTATGCAAACTCAACACTGCGCTCAAGTGGCCAAAGAGAGCATTTGGTATGCATTAATAAAACATTTGAAAAAAAACATAACATTTGATAGAAATTAGCTAGAGACTCGCTTTTTTTGACATACTTGGAAATAATGGAGATAATAAATCATCAAGCCGGGTAAGGTAAGGTACTCCTTTTTTTTTCTTTTTCTTCTTTTTTTAACTTAAAATATGTCGACGCACACTGTTTCGGCGGAAACATTTCAAAATTAATACCGGCACAAATTTGGTGTTTTATTAAAGGTTAAATTATCATGTTGCCTAAATTGTCAGTATGCTGTGTGTCTTATCATTTACAGCGGCTCAGCACATAATACAGGTTATTTATTTGGATGAATAATATTGCTTTAATTTGTTATTTTACCATATTCTTAACTAGTTTGCGTTCGATTTATTAAGCTTTTCTTTTAAAAAAATATAATGTTAATATTTAAATTAAGAAAAAAGAGTATCCGGCTAACAAAGGGTACGTTTTTTTATATTCTAGTTATTGGAGGGCAAGGCATAACCTGTGGTTGTTGCGGTCAATTGCGACTGATTTACTCCCCACCCAATCGTCTTCTAAAAGTTAACGCTTAATTGTTTGGCAGATTTTTCTTGATCCATCATTTTTGGTAGCCCTCCGCCGAATATCGGTTATGTTTACTGGTTTACACTACCAAACTTACAAATCTGAAAGTTTTGATTTGTAAATACCTTTGTTGTGTATGAGGTTCAGTTTGTTTATTTTTGAAGTCGATTGACTACAGATAAGCTGTGTGCAGTGAGGTGTATTAGTTGGTTTTGGCAAATATGCAAGTGTAACAGTTGTTGCATTGCACAGCACCATGGTTCTGCACCATCTTCATTCGCAGTTCCAATAATCGCTATTTTAACGAATCTGTCCAATAAAACTTAAAATGCCCAAATATTTTCACCTATACGTTACTACTGTGGAGAACTTTGCAACTTTTGACATTGCATCCTGTCCCTCTTCTGTGTTTGCCTGCTGGATTCCACAGGACACAAAAAGGACAGACTTTTATTAACAGAAAGTTTTAGGTCTGATCTGTTTATCTGTCAAAATGATAAATGATGTCAAAACATTTTCCTTTAGAATTGTATCTAATGATTGAATCAATCAACTGTTAGAATTGACTGAATCTAGTCTCCGGTTTGGTCGCTGAGTGAGTATTCTGATCATAAATTTCTCTGCTAGTTTCAGAGTTGTTTCAAACTAAATTATAATGCTTCCACCCTTACACAAGGTGGGAGAGCAGGTTCTATGGGGGTTGCAAGGGGCAAAGCCCAACCGGTTCATGAGTGTAAAGTAAAGTTCCTTTCTTTTTAACTTTGCTCTCAGTTCTGTTTGGGTCCCGAGAAGTGTAATAGCTTTTCGAGGCACTACCTGGCCATCCTTTTTGACTTTTCTCTTCATTTGATTTTGTTGAATTATTCCAGTCAGCGTACTGCTCACGTCAGGCATGTCCAAAGTCTAGCCCGGGACCAGTTACGGCCCGTGATCAGATTTTTACTAGTCCGTGCCCTCTGTCCTAAAATGTAATTTTTTTTGGTCCGCCAGCAATGTTGACTGAAGTATTAAATAAATTTGTACTCGCCAAAAAAAATCACAATTTCACCAGATAACGGCAGTAGCTTTTTGGCCACCTTATAAGAGCTTGCTCTGTCCACTCCACGCATCGGCCCGGTATTGCAGTACCTCCAAGAACGGTGCATTCGCACTGATCGCTGCATGGCTCTGTGGCTAGGACCTTGACTCGGCCTCTTGGCTGAGAGCAAGTGTCTCGGCCCCTTTGCTTTGTAACGTATTATGATTTGACCGATAACAGATAATGGATAATTGATAAAGAATATAGAACAATAAACCTTACAAAATCCCCCCCACCTTGGCTTTCTGTGAGAATCTTAACCCACCCCGTTTCCGACATGGCCACTGTAAATAAAAAAGGAAAGTTGACTATGAGGGCAGCCCCTTCCACAACAAGTGGAAACTGGAGTATTTTCTTTTCACTGAAACACAAAACAAACTGCGTCCGCCTAATATGCCAAGAAACTGGTTGTTTTAAAAAAATATAAGGATGCATGTTCAGACGAAACATGCCTACTACAAAAACCTAATTGGAAACGAACGCGGTGAAAAAGCGAATTAACTGGAAGTTGTTTCAACGGCACAGCAGCGCTTTTTCACAAGACCCTGCGAGTCAAATGAACATGCTACAAAGGCGAGCTTCGAGGTCGCGACGCTGATCGCCAAGCATCGCAAACCTTTCACGGAAGGTGAATTTATTAAAGACTGTTCAAAGAATGCCAGGCTGAATAGTCGGCCCTACTCAAAATCTGGCCCGCTTTCTGAAAGTTGGGACACCCCTAGCTTACGTAGTTCCTTTAGGCCGGACTTTAGTTTAAAACGCCATCACATACTGCCAGAAGGCGACTTGCGGGGAGAAAAACATAAGCCCCGTCATTTCGCCGCTAAATGCTGTGATACTGGTCCCAGCGAGTCTATGGGATACTGAGATTGCTACCCACAATCTTCCACCCTTTTTTTTTTTCAACGTTTTACTGACCCATCTCCGCAGATCAGCTCCATGCTGCCCAGCCAAGAAGCGTCCTGAGACATCTTTATTAGTTAGTTGATCATATTATAAATTGAATCGATGCAGGGAATATTGATTTGAGTTGACCAATTGCCAAGTTGTTACCCAAAGGTTTCCCTTTGGATTATTCAGTATTAATTATTGTGCTCATTCAATTTTCTTCAGTAGACTTGTCGTAAATGTATTACCAAGAATGTTCGATTGTGTGTATCTCTTGATTACGATATACAGAAGCTTGCTGCATCAAAGAAGTCACGATTAGATTGTGCATGTAGCCACACTTTAGATTAGGAGATTGATCACAAGGTTCTTTAGCTCTTGAACCTGATAAAATATGTAAAAACTGCAGTGGTGCTCTAAGACAAATTTAATATAACACTCGGTGCAAACATTAACTTTGCCTCTGAAAAATGATTTGTCAAACGATTATGTATTAAAATGATTTATTGACCTACATTTGCAGAGGAATGGCTCAGCAAACCTTTGAGAATCTGTTACTTGAACTGCAGTGACACACACATGTCACTGATCACAAGCTTTCGTAAATCGTGAACATTGCCACTTGTGAAATAATTTTTGGAACATCCCTTTAAGGACACCCTATACCAGGGGCCGGAAATCTTTTTGTCCTGAAGAGCCATATTAACAAATTGTTTAGATTTATTTTATGTGTACTTTTTTGAGATGGAGCCATACCAAATATTTTAAGACACATTTTAGCATAAACTCTCTCTCCAAACGAAATAAAAATTTTCAGCTCATTGTATTTTACTGCGTGATGTTTGATGATTTTATGACATTTATGAAATAGGCTCTGACATTATTCTTGTGTCCCATATCAACCATTATACCACTTTAAACTTCTCTCCCTCCCGCAATTACCCAATACCGTTGAGGTTCCCTCCTTTTGACCTACATTTTTTCATAAATAATGGTTTCAAAACCAGGTGTTGGCAGTTATTTTTCAAAATTGTCACAAAATACAATACGTCACTCGAGGATACCGTTGTATTTACCTACGGTGCAGACAGAAGTATGCTGTGTGCATGGCCCCACCCACTCCTATCGCTCACCCATTCAATTTGCTCTGTGTGCTTGGCTGGCGTTTCTGGCTGTTTACAGTTTTTCTTTGGGTATTTATCATTTAGTGTCTCAACAGTGAACCTAAATTGTTTAATGAGATTCCATATAGAGGATCCTCAGAGACATAAAGCCAAAACGGGTTCTGTTGGTGTGGCACCTTGATTCTAAACTCTAGTGGGCAGTATGCTCTGCAATTACAAGGACCGAACCATTCTCACTATTAGCGCTACGTCAGCTATGCGTGAAATAGACTTGTTTCCACGCTTATCAGATTTGAAGTGTTCTAGAAGAGATTTGCATTATTGCAATTTTATATCTGAGCCACATGTTCTCATGAAAAGAACCACATATGGCTCGCCAGCCATAGGATCCCAAACACCAGCCCTATACCCTATCAGACCTTTTCTAGCCATAATTTCAAAGCTATCTATCCCGCCACTACTTGGGTTGCCCGATGTACTGTAAATCACATCCTCTGCGTAACTCTTTATATACTTCCCCACACATCCACTTCTTTCATCAGTGAATTTGCAGAGTTTTTGACAATTTTACACTCCATAATCAAACTTTAATACCTGGTAATTTCAATGTACATGTAGACATGATTTTTCTCAAACGTTTAAATTACCCAGTTTTTAAACAACATGTCACACAGCTTTAATTACGATAAATTACGATCCAAGGAAAAAAATCAAAACCTATAATAAAACACTCAAACAGGCTAGAATTACATACTTCTCAAATCCTACTTCTGACAGGGAAAATAACCCCAAATTCATTTTCTCTACCTTCAAACTTGTAACTAAAGCTGATTTTGAAAAAAGTCCCCATTGATGCCGAAAAATGCTCTTTGTGAGGACTTTGCAGACCACTTCAGAAGTAAAATTACTAAAATAAGGTCCAGCATTTTAGCCCATCAGAATGGAAGATCTAAAATAGTTGGAAAATCAATTTTACCTGAGGAAACACTGAACCTTTGTTGCTGCGAGGACACTTGGTCAAGTTCTCTTTAGGCAACCTCAGATTCAGATTCAGATTTAGATATACTTTATTGTCATTCTAGTACACGTGTATACAGAACGAAATGTCGATACATCTGACCCGCACAGTTTCCTTGAATGTACAGATATAAATAAAATGTTTTGAGTTGGAGTATTGAAGTACTAATAATATACTAAAAAAATTATGGCTATGTATATTATTATACAATAGTGCAAAGAGTGCAAGAGTAGCAGCTAACCAGATGTGCAAAATGGGCAGTCAGGTAAACAAGTCACTGTACAGTAACAATAACACTGCCTTTTAAATCCAATTCAATTCCCCCCTCTTTTTAAGGACAGTCGATGGATTCTCTAAGAAACAGTTTTTAAATATCGTCATCTGCTATTTGGATTTTTCCTGCCGACTTGAAAACGGCGGTTGCGAGGCCCCATCTGAAGAATAGCAATTTAGACTGAAGCATTTTTAATAATTAATCTAATAGTCTAATAGCCAACCTACTGTTTTGAAGCAACGTTTTAGGGTGAAAAAATGGTTTTATTCAGCTCAATTCTTTTTTTTACAAGAAAACAGCATTTTAGAGAAATTTCAGTCTAGTTTTAGGGTCATGCACAGTACAGAGACTGCCCTGTTAAAATACTTTTAATGATATCAGGTATACCACGGATTTTAATAAACTTACAGTTATTGTGCTACTGGATTTCGGTGCTGCCTTTGACACAGTAGATCACCACATTTTACTAAATGGAAACCTGGCGGGCATCTCTTGTACTGTTTAAAACTGGTTTCGTTCCTATCTTACAGAGCAGCATTTCTTAGTTGGTATGCATGTTCCTCCAGAACCCATGAAGTTACCTGTGAGTTTCCCCAAGGTTGAATGTAAGCCTGATACCTTTTTATCTGTACATGCTTCCCCTTGGGAATGTTATCAGGTGACACGGAGTCAACTTCAATTCTTTTGCTAATGACACCCAGCTCTACATTGCCATGTCCCCTGATGACACAAGTCCTATAGATACCATTTCAAAATATATTTCCTACAGTTCAACCAAGACTAAACAGTGGTCTTAGTCATTGGTCCTAAAAGTCAAAGAGAGAAACTCTTACCAAAGATTTTAGATAAAGACTCTAGAGAAGATTTTAGACCTTGAGATTGTCTTGAAAATATGAGCGTTATTTTTTATTTTGAGCTCAATTATATTCCACATATCAGAAATTTAACTAAAATTAGGTATTATCATCTCAAGAATATAGCCAGAGTCCGCCCATTTCTCTCTCAGGTAAACATAGAGGTACTGATGCATGCTTTAATTTATTCTCATTTAGATTATTGTAATGCCGTATTTTTCGGTCTTCCTCAAAAGAAACATTGCCAGTATGCAGCTGTTACAAAACTCAGCAGCACGTGTGCTTACGGGGGCCAGAGTAAGGTTCACATTACACCAGTTTTAATCTGTTTTAATATCACTGCATTGGCTCCCTGTGCGTTTCAAGATCATTTTCAGGTGCTTTTAGTAGTTTTTAAATTTCTTAATTGTCTTGGGCCATCCTATCTGTCTGATTTGCATTTATTAAAACAGCCCTCTGGCCGGTGATTTGTTGACCGTACTTAGGGTAAGAAACCAAAACCTATGATGAGGCAGAATTCGTGGTCCTCATCTTTGGAACAGTCTGCCGGAGGACATCAGGGGCCCTTTATATTTTTAAGAGGAGGCTCGAGACTCACTTTTTTGATATGGCTTTTAATTAAACATTTTAGTTTTAATCTGTTTAACTCGTAATCTTTCACTGCATCACACTTTACTTTTTATTTAACATTTTTATATTTTGTACCGCATTTTTTTCCCATGTGTGTTTCCTCATTCGGGGGGCCCACACTGGTAGGTTGTGGTTCAATGACTGAAAATTCTGAGGCCCTCTGGTCCCATCCCTATCAGTGTGGCTACGCCTTCTTCAAATCCCCTTCCTTACACAGTTAGTCTATTTCTTGCCCTCATTAAATTTTATTTCTAGCACTATTTATTTTGTTTTTATTGTATTTTAACCATTGTGTGTGTCTGTGTATGAGGTTTTTCGGGTTGATGAGTGGGGAGAGGAGAGGGAATTTTATTGTCTTGGACACTAAATGCTTCTATACAGCACTTCTGAGTGGCAATGTATTGCCAAAAAAGTGCTTCACAAATAAATCTGATAGATTGATTGCTGGACAGATTAGATGGAATCAATAATGGCGAGAATTTGTCTTGGATTGCAACAACAAATCGATAAAATTGACTGATTCAAGTTTTGGTAACTAATTTCATCCTTCATTTGTCGTGTCCTGCGATTTATGAGCCCCAAAGTATGTTCAATCAATGCAAATTAGAGTCCATTGAATTGTGTTGGAATGTTGAGGGTTGTACTACCACTTTGGTCCAGCAGACGGTGGCTCAAGAATGTTTCTATAAAAAAAGTATCTTACATTTATTTTTAAATCATTTCTTTGTTGAACATTGCATAACTACAAACAAAATTGGCATGAAACAGCGCACCATTACAAAGTTAACAATTTCCAAGGGAACAGAAAGTGCTGGAGAAATACATAGAGAAAAAAAATGAAAATAAAGTAAAAAGAAAATTAAGAAAGATGACATGTTTAACTCCACATAAGGGGGAGATTCTTAAGAATATTCTTGAAAATGTTTTTCATACTCAAGAATTTAATGAAAAAAATTATTTGTCTAAATTTACAAAAATGGGTTTACATGTTTGATACTTGTGGACAAAACATATTGCTACACATGAAATAAAATGTATTTCTCTTTCTCAAATGTAATATAACCTTTGGATAAGGTGGTAGGAAAGGATGATCTTAATTATTTGCGGGTGTATAGTATACATTTGTGTGTGTTTGTTATTTTATAAACACTTGGGATATTGTTCTATAATACAAAATATTTGTTTTTTTGGGCAACAGTGTGTGTGGCACAGTTCTGAGGTCATGAGATCGAACCTTCCCGTGTGGAGTTATCATGTACTCTCCGTGCTTGCGTGGGTTTCCACCGGGCACTCTGGTTTCCTCCCACATTCCAAAATCATGCGTGTCAGGTTAATTGGCCGGTCCAAATTGGCCCTAGGTGTGAATGAGCGAATGAGTTGTCTGTCTCTGTGTGCCCTCCAACTGGCTGGCAACCAGTTCAGGGTGTTCCCTGCCCACTGCCCGTCGGGGTCAGTGGGCAGGGGACAGTTTTATTCTATTCGTCCAAAACTTTGATATTTGAATAAAGAGGAGGACATTTAAAATGTGTTTTTTAAAAAAATGATTAATCAATTCATTGAAAAAGTAATAAACTGATTAATCTATTGTTAAAATATTTGTTAGTTGGAATCCTACATAGGTCCTGTTTGGACTGTTTTGACTGAAATTGTTTCAGGGTTAGAAAACTGTGCAACTAACTAGTTCAATGCTTGTACTCTACAACCTCAGCGAAGGGGGTGGAGTATTATTGTGTGCGTGACCACTCTTCCATTGGAGTCTTTTTTTTTTTTCAACATTACCTGTGACCAGAGAAGGAAAATCCAGGCAAAGCCATTTATGGCTTCTTTTAGTCACATTTAGGTTCTTCTCGAGAGCTTGTTTAACTGTCACATAGAATCGCCTGTGACTTCATTTAAAGACTGGCAGTGTTTTATTTCCTGCACCAGAAACTTAAGGTTAACTGGATTATTAGGGCGCATGTTTAAAATTCTGTCCAATGTTGGGGCTATAGGTCTGCTTTGTAGTCCGTAAAATACAGTACTCTTGAATTGGGCCTTATTAGAGCATGTAGAAATATAGAAATTTCTATATTGGCAGTAGGTGTGGATGTTGATGGCAGGGGTGTATAGAGTGAAACCGGGCACATGTAATTTGGTCTTGAAACACATGGAGTCAACAGTGCGGGCAGTGATGGATTAATGATGCCAGTCAAGACGTCAGTCTGCCTTCAGCACATGCCTGGGGCATGAGTTTTGGATGCCAGCACAGCAAGTTGCTTCACACAGATTTGTCTCGCTCAGTGTGACGGACCAGGGTGCGCCTTTTCGTTGTCATTCATTGTCAGAGCTTGTTAAGCATTTTGGAATGAATTGCCAATGATCTAGGGAAGGGATGATGGCTTGCTTCAAGTGTCAGGGCCTCCAGTTTCTTTTTGGACCTTAGACTGTAGAATTACCATACCTGCCAACTACTACGGTTCTGCCGTAATGAGTACGGTTTTCTTGAACCCACTACGGTGTTTCGGTTTCATTACAAAAACTACGGTTTTCCCCTTAAAAAAAAAAAAAAAAAAATCGTAAATAAAGAACGAAAAACATTCCACCGCGAGATCGCGAAGTACCATTTCAAACAAAGGCTATCGGCACTGCCAGTCGTCTGCGCATGCGGGAGGTTTATTTTTAGCTCAATTGGAGCACTGCCATTGTTTAATCGGCAGCGAGAAGGAACCGAGATGTAGGTCACGGTGCTTTGAATAGATCATGGAATCTACCGGAGAAAAAGTGCAGAAAATTGTGAAACCGAAACGAAAATTACAGTGCTTTCGTGAAGAATATTTCAAAGCTTTCCCTGGAGTAATTATCAGATCGAGAAAAGGTGAAAATTACGCGAACTGCACACTGTGTAGACAAGACTTTTCTGTGGGTCATGGAGGAATTAGCGACGTTAAAGACCACGTTGGAACGAAAAAACACAAATCAAACGCCAATGACAGTAATTCCAGCGGCAAAATCTCCACTTTTTTTGTCGCCCCAACCGATTCTTTGGACGTCATAAATGCCGAAGTGTTATTTACTGAAGCGATCATTGAACATGGTGTTCCAATCGCTATGGCCGACCACATGGGACCGCTTTTCAGGAGAATGTTTCCCGATTCTAAGATCGCTAAAAAATATGGTTGTGGGAGAACGAAAACTTCGAACATCGTTCAGTGCCTTGGTGAAGAATCATCACAAAGCATCGTCGATGTCATCAAATCTTCGCCTTTTAGCATGTCTACTGATGGAAGTACAGACTACGACGATGTAAAACTTTATCCAATTTGTGTACGATTCTTCGATAACCAAACAGGAAAAGTTCTGTCAGTGCTTCTTTCGTTGAGAGAATGCAACACGGCATCGACGGGCGAGAACATTTTTAAGATTATCGAAAAAGAAATGAACTCGAACAACATTCCCTGGGATAATTTAGTGTGTTTTGCTGCCGACAACGCCGCTGTTATGCTTGGATCCAAGAAAGGAGTCGCGTCCTTCATCACAGAAAAATCTCCATCGGCATACATCGCAGGTAATTGACTATGCAATTTATTCAAAATTATTATTATTTCATATCGATGTGCCTATTACGAAAACGCTGCAAGCTGATTAATTTATGGTATCAAATATATCACTTGAAAATACAATTTTCCATAGATTCTTTTACAGTACTGATTTCAATTATAATATTGAGATATTTTAATTCAAGTAAAATTTGTCATTTAATTATTTTTATGTGCCCATAGTAATCACCTTGAGATGTGTGTTTGTATAGATGTAATTAATTAGTTATGTTTTACAAAGTAGTTTCAGGAAATGTCATGTTATTTCTTATACTCCTAATTTTTAAATATCAAAACTTCAGATAATGTTTTTAATAAAATATTACTAAAATTACATGATTTAAAGCAAATTACAATCCATCAGCCATAGGTATATGAGGACTTGCATTAACCATTACCACCAACATTACATCTCTTGACATTATGACTACAGTATTAATTTTTACTACACCATGACAACCTTGTTTTTATGCATTTAGATTATGTTCCAGAATTGGGGATATTATCTATTTATCCATGAACATTTACAATTTTTGCAATTAATTTGCAGGTTGTTCCTGCCATCTCATCCACTTGGCTGTTCAGAGAGGGGCGAAGCAATTGCCAGTGAAGCTAGATGATCTGCTTGTGGACGTGTTCTACTACTTGGAGAAGAGCAGCAAACGCAAGCAGGCACTCCGACAGTTCCAAGAAGAGGAAGGTCTACCCAAGGCCAAGATCCTGAAGCATGTGTCAACGAGATGGCTGTCCCTGGAGCATTGCTTGGACCGACTCCTTCAGCAGTGGACGGCTCTCATCAAGTTCTTTGAGGCAGAGGTGGGTCATGAGAAGAAGTCCAGCATGCCATCCAGCAGAGGAAGAAAGAGGCCCTACACTCCTGATGTGAAGAAGTCGGAGGAGAAGAAAAGGAAGCTGGACACGGCCGCTCCTCAGGCAACAGATGAGAAAGCAGACTCCTCCAAGACCTTCGACTTGGCCAGGTACATGTTCAAGGAGAAGGAAGTGGCGGACAAGTCTAAGAAGGTGAAGGAGAAGAAGAAAGAAGATGACACCAAGACCAGCAGCAGCAAAGCCAGCCTTATCCTCACCAAGATGAGTGACAAGAACACTTTGTTGTATGCCCATTTCTTGATGGCAGTCTTGCCAATCTTCAACGAGACCAACACCTTCCTCCAAAAAGATGAACCCTGCGTGCATCTCTTGCACCATGTGCTCTCGACTCAGTTCAGCAAGCTCATCATGTGCTTAATGAAGCCAAAGGTCATCATCGCTGCCAGTGACATCACAAAGGTGAACTTTAAGGACCGGGCCAACCAGAAGGACGACGAGGATCTCTTCATGGGAACCAACTGCAGGGACTATGTGGCTGAACATGCAAAGGAATGTGACCTCACCACTTTCTTTTCCAGTGTCAGGGCATTCTACAGCAGCACATGCAGCTACATGATCAGCGCATTTCCCTTTGGGGATGAAGTTCTGGTGAATGCCCGGATGCTGGATATCAGCTACAGGCAGGACTGCAAGTTCAGCCAGGTGAGGTTCTTTGCTGAGAGGTACCCTCACCTCCTGACCAAGGATGACAAGAGGAGTCTGGAAGAGGAGTTCCTCGTATACCAGTGCGATCCACTCACCCCTGCCATCACAGAAGCTGAGCGAGTGGACACAGCGTGGAACGAGCTCTCAAAACTCAAGGACCCAGCCACTGGCAAGGCCAAGTTTGGAGCCCTCTTCAAAGTGGCCAAGTCTGTGTTGGTGATTTATCACAGCAACGCAGACTGTGAACGCATCTTCAGTCATGTCAACAAGAACAAGACGGAGTTCCGGGCAAGTCTATCGACCAAAGTGCTTGGCAGCCTGATGACTAGGAAAATGATGATGACATCATCTGGATACAAGTGCCACAGTGTGACCCATTCGAAAGACCAGTTGAAAAAATCAAAACGATGCACAATGGAAAACAAATAATGCTTAGGCTGTAGCTTGTATAACATGGAGAACATTTGGATATCATTAATTTTGCTAAAGTGAATCAACCCATGCATGTTTATGGCTTTTCAGTCTCTTATTATCTGCTTTTCAGCGGAGAAAAATCTTTTGGCCTCGCATGTTCAATTGACTCTGGTGTGCCTTGCTTCACTTTGAGAAGTGACTGATTCAATGGAGCAGTGACACTTAGAAATGTGCCAGTGAAATTGTTTGCATGATATATATAGATTTAGCCTTTAGTTTGTTTATTGCTTAAATATGTGCTGAAGTCAGTTAAGTGAAATTGGGAATTTCTAAGATGAGAAGTGACTGCCTCAATGGACATACACTTGTATGCAGTGCAGTGACACTTGGAAATGTACCAGTGAAATGTTTTCTTAGTTAGATAATTAGTTTAATTATTGTTTGCCAAATTTTGTTTTATCTTCAACTGCTTCCAATAGTTAAATTGCATGTAAAATTTAAGTATTAGTCAGTGTTGGGCCTGGTTGTTATTTTATTTATATAAAAACTGATCAAAATCAATTATATAATTATTCACTCACAAATATATTGGAATATCTCAAATAACAAGTTTCCAAACTAACCTGAAAACCAACCCAAGAACCAACACTGAATAATATTACTTCAATGATAAAAAATTAAATGTTTTGTTTCTTATTGTATCAAATATTGAAAAGAAAAGAAAACTATGAGGGTTTTCTATGACTTTGTTATATTAAATACATTGTTGAGCTTTAAAGAACTTTCTTTTGATTATTTCCATCAGTACAGTTTAGGTAAATTGACTGTAAACATGAGGTTGTGATTGTGAAAAAAATGTAAAATTTGTTACTTCTTAGCTGCATTTTAAGCCCTGAAAATGCTAAAAATCCTTTGACTTCAGGGGGGCTTCACCCCCCTGAACCCCCCACCGGACATCGTCCTGGACCTGACCAGGGCCTGCGGCCCCTGGACCCTAGCTACTAGGCTTTTTCACTTTCAAAAGTTGGCAGGTATGAATTACCAGATCCCCGAGCAACTTTCTTATTTGATGCATTAGACAACAAGTGGCAAAAGAAGCGCCTACGGAGATGGCAACCAGTTCAGGGTGGAATTTCCTGCCTGATAACTCATCTTTCATAAACAGTTGATTTTAGGCCAAAATATCTATAAGCGTCAAGTCATCTGCAAAATTATTAACAAGAATAACAATAGGGTGACAAGCTCGGTCATCCGGGAGAAAGTCTGTGTAGTGATGCTGCTAGAGAAGCCAGCTGAGGTGGCTTTGGCCTCTGGTGTGGATGCCTCCTGGATGTCTCCCTTGGAAGTTGTTCCAGGCAGGAGATCCCAAGGATGACCCTGGACATGCTGGACAGGCTCTCTAAGCTGGACAGGGCCTTGGGATCCCGTCAGATGAGCTGGACAAAGTGGCTTGGAACAGGGAGGTCTGGGATTCCCTGCTGAGGTTGCTTCTCCAAGACCCAGAACCTGGATAAGCGTAAGATGATGGGTGGATGGATGGATGAACAACAGATGTAATAGCTACAGACCGCATAATTTGTTGAAAAGTTCTTTCCGAATGTTGTTTTTATTTTTACATCTATTGTATTAATATTTTTATGTATTCAGGATAAAAACTATTTTTGAGTCAACATGCAAGTGTATCATTCAATGCTCAAAAAGTAATGACAGAGATGGGAGTTAGCTCACACCTTGTAGAATGGATTACTGACTACCTGACAGGCAGACCCCAGTATGTGAAACAGGGGGGCTGTACATCGGACACTGTGGTTAGCAGCACAGGATCTCCGCAGGGGACCGTTCTCTCTCCGTTCCTATTCACTCTATATACATCGGACTTTAAGTACAACTCTGAGTCCTGCCATGTGCAAAAGTTTGCCGACGACACTGCGATCGTGGGATGTATCAGAAACGGGCAGGAGGAGGAGTACAGGAAATTGATCCAGGACTTTGTCCGATGGAGCGACGCAAACCACCTGCACCTAAACACCACCAAGACCAGAGAGATGGTGGTGGACTTCAGGAGAACCAGAACTCACCCGGTTCCTGTAACCATCAAGGGAGAATGTGTAGAATTTGTCCAGACCTACAAATACCTGGGTGTGCAGCTGGACAACAAACTGGACTGGACTGCCAACACAGAAGCTCTATGTAGGAAAGGGCAAAGCCGACTTTACTTCCTCAGAAGGCTGGCCTCCTTCAACATCTGCAAAAAGCTCCTGAAAATATTCTATGAGACAGTAGTGGCAAGCGCCCTCTTCTATGCGGCAGCGTGTTGGGGAGGCAGCGTCAAGAAGAAGGATGCCTCTCGTCTCAATAAACTGGGTAGGAAAGCGAGCTCTGTTGTGGGCAAAGAGCTGGACAGCCTAACAACAGTAGCTGAGAGACGAGCACTGAAAAAGCTGAGGTCAATCATGGACAATCCATCGCATCCACTACACAGCATTATCTCCAGACAGAAGAGCAGTTCATGGACAATCCATCGCATCCACTACACAGCATTATCTCCAGACAGAAGAGCAGTTTCAGCGACAGACTGCTGTCACTGTCTTGTACTACGGACAGACTGAAGAGATCTTTTTCTTCCTCATGCCATGAGGCTCTTTAACTCCACCCGGCAGAGTAGCACTATTTAGTTACTCTATATAACACGCTACAGTGGGCATTTGCACATCACACTGGGTATTTGTATATTGTATTCTTTTGGCTTTATTATTGTACTGTTCTCAGCTCAGGGATGCTGCTGGAAATGTGAATTTCCCTTTGGGGATGAATAAAGTATCTATCTATCTATCTATCTATCTATCTATCTATCTATCTATCTATCTATCTATCTATCTATCTATCTATCTATCTATCTATCTATCTAATTTACTTTACAAGAAATTACATTGCAACATTTGTCAATCTCAGGAGACCATCACAACAAACAATCTGAATGAATGAATCAATGGATGTCCTTTTTATATTCGTGGGGATTTTAATGTCTTGTATGCAATGTTTTATACGGCACTTTGAGTGGCATTTTGATTTGATTTGATATTGTCATTAGAAAAAGCGTATCGACTTTCGTCGCAGACGGCACAGGGCGAGAGACATGGGGGTGTGCTTGTATAAGGTGTTTCAACAATGAACATTGATGTGGCAGTTTTTCTGCACAACACTGCTTTACAACACAGACAAGCATTCAAATGTTCACATTAAAAAATACAGCAGTATCAAAACTGAGTTTGTTATTGATTTATTTATGTAAAACACACGGATAAAAACTTGTTGGAGTTTGTTTTTTAGCTTCTTCCACCTACAACCTTCGATTCATTGATCTTCAATTCTCTCGCTGGGTTTCCATGTTCTTCTCCGTTGCATAGAAATCAACTCACCATTGCGGACAAAAACACGGAAAGCATTCAATGGAGGGAAAGTGATTTTTTAGATTTCATTAATATTAAAAACAAGAAGGGCTTTCTGTTCAGCCTCCGGTAACACAATAAATCAAATTACTTGATATGCTATGGCGTTAGCATCCTTGAGTACGTTCTCAAACAATACATTGGGTATGACGTCATGTGTCCTCTACCGCGGAAGCGGGACGTTGTGGCGTTGGATATGGAGATGTATAGATGTCACAGGAGATTGCATACAGGTGGCATTTAGTTGCAAAAGTAAACAATCTCGCCAAAACATCGGATTTCCCCCCAAAAATTCTGATTTGCGCATTAAGCTCTGCAGTGTTAACACCAGCCATATCGTCTCCTCGGCTATGCCTGCGGCTTCACATGAAACACAAGGGGCACTGGACGATAGGTCACCCTGCACAATTTGGACAAAATCTAACACTTTTATGTGCGCCGTATGGTCCTGAAAATACGCTATAATTTTTTCCTATATTTTAACTTTTTTTATTTTTTTCAAATTGTGCACAACCTGGAGGGGGCGTGGATTCTGTGGGCGGTCACGCACCCAGACACCATGGACCCCTCTAGACTGTCCAATCACAGGGGTCTCACAGAATTCTATGGGAAACACAATATTCAAATCAATGTTTTTTGTTGTTGTTGGTTTTTTTTTTTTTTTTTTTTTAACTGAACGAAAGCGAGGAATTTGTGCCACTGTACTGACTGAAATAACGGAAAACCGTTTGTTCAGTCTTGGTGCCCAGTCCGTCCTGCGGTTAGCAATTCTCAGCATGGTAGCACCAGGAGCAGAGAAGCGTTAAATCCCACACTCATTCATTAAAAAGCAAGCTTCCATATTGGTGTGCCCACATTAAATCCACCCTGCTCATCTGTGGCAGTTGTTCACATAAATTCAACTTGTCATTGGAAATATTTGAGCTACTTTTTTTTCGACCACTCTTGTTTCCTACAAATCCATTCAAACTTCCTTATGGTTATATTTTATAGAGAAGGGCTTCCTAACTCAAGCTTTTACTATGATGTTTCTGTTTCAGCTGGGTGAGCCCTGTCTTGCACCTGGGGCGCAAGCAAAGACTAGAAGAATCTGACCTTTACACAATTCTTCCTGAAGATGAATCGCAAGTACTGGGAAAGAACCTCCTAAGGTACTCTCCTTATTATTGCTCAGTTTATTTATAAAGGGGGTGATATGGGATTGAATTCCACTCAGAAATGTCATCGTAAAATTGGGACTTGAGCCGAGACATGCATAAGTGAGTGACCCAACTTTTCAAACCTGATTTGTTTTCAAACTATCTCAATTTTTTCACCATCACTTTCCTCAGTAATGAGTTTAACAAAAATCTATTACATTTAAGTGAAGGTAGCTATGGTATCTGCTAAAATTTGACTATCCCTAGATATACTTTGGTTGCCCATAAATATCACTAGATTCCCCATAGAGCAAAACATTAGATAGATAGATAGATAGATAGATACTTTATTCATCCCCGCAGGGAAATTCACAATAATATTCTAACTCTCTTAGGTATGTCAACTATTTTAATTCAACTAAGAAATGCCTCACTTTTTTGCAAAACCTTCCACGACAGACTCTTGTGTTCCAGTTAAGGACTATGCAAATTCAATGTGCTTCCACATGTCTTGCAGATGCTGGAATAATGAAGTTAAAAGCGCTGCCAAACAACTACGCAAGCCTAAACTGACCAAAGTCCTTATCAAGTGCTATGGGAAGTCTTACGCTGTTGCAGGAATCTTTGCATTTTCCTTGGTAAGCACTTGTTGGGTTTGTACTGTAAATTTCGGAAATAGAGCGCACCTGATTAAAAAAACGCTCAATTCTAAAGGAAAAAACATTTTGTACATACATAAGCCGGACCTGCCGATAAGCCACATGTGCTCAAATTGAAACATGAGATATTTACGAAGACAGTACACAGAAAGAGTTTTGATATTATACATTACCTTAACCCTTTAACGTTCTGACGGCCCACTACATCGTTACATAAGCCGCAGGGTTGAAAGCTTGCAACAAAAGTCGCAACTTATAATTAGTAAATAAAATAAAATTGAATTAAAAGTATAGAATAGCATATTTGCGTGGTTTGAATCAAGTGGAAATTACATTTTTGTGGTTGTTAAAAATGTTTACCTTCAATCCAAAATAATCATTAAATTGAAATTTTCTTTATGTGGTATCACTTTATTTTAACCTCAATGGAGGTTGTTTGTGTTGTTTGAGTTGTTTGTGGTTTATGCTTTTGCAACATGTGAATGACTGCCACACCTGACCCCTCAAGGTATAAAACGGGGAGGGATATGTAAATCCCTTCTGTGGCTTCACCGGTTTATCCAAGTAATGAAGGAATACTCTTGCCAAACACAATATAACCATGATTTTCATATTATTAATCCATTCTGCAAGGAAATTCGAGAGGTGTACTTGGCAGTGTTGTTTATACATTGCAATGCATTTTGGGTGGGGGACTGTTGTTAATGAGGAATTCCAGGTAACAACAATTGGAACTCACCAAGGTGTAATGTACTCAAGAATAAATTAGACTTCTTACCTAAAATGTAGAAATTCATGAAGCCTTTTGAATTTAAGTGGCAGTTTCTAACACCAGTATTTGAAACGGAAATCTAAATCTTCAACAAAAAAATATTTCACTATCTTATTAATTTGTTGATTTTGTTTTTAGAAATTCTAAAATTCCAATCCTTGTTTATTTAAAAAACATACGTTTTACCATTGTAGAAAAGTCAAAAACACAATTACTGTATTTCAATGGGGGAGACCGGGTACAGTTGTAAAAATGGGGCAGTTTTAACAGTCAGTTTGACCAATTGACAAAGAGTTGTAATGCCAATGATATAGGATACTTAAGTCCTTTCCATTTTAACCTTACACAAGATGTTTGAAGACTTTGAGTGACATTGTCTTTATTTAACGGTTAAAAAGCACATTTTCTGGTCGGATTTCATACTTTTTCTCTCTCACTGTTTTTTGTTTATTGTTAAATATGCTAAAGATTGCCACATTTCTGGCACATGGCTCTAACGTCCACATTCTTGGATTCAAATCCTTTGCGGGTGTTTTCATACTAGCTAACTACCACATGGAAAAAATCTTAATGAGGAGGGGTGAATGCCTTGGGTGGTCACGCACCCAGACACCCTGGACCCCTCTAGACTGTCTAACCATAGGGGTGTCACAGAATTCTATGGGAAACACTGTATTCAAATCAATGTGTTTTTTTTGTTTTTTTTTTAATTGAACGAAAGTTTTTCTCCAACACTAGGCGGCACTAAATATTGCACACTGTCTCTTTAAGCGAGGAATTGTGCCACTATACTTGTGTACAGTTACGGGGACAGTGGTAACACATTAAAAAAATGTCAACTTTTTAATAGTTTGTATTAAAGGTCGACCGATTATCGGGCAGGCCGATTATGTGCACGGACATTTGCGAATATGACGGGTATCGGCATTTTTACCTCTTCGACCCGCCAATTGTTATGCACAACACCGAGCAACGGTTGAGTCAAACCTTTTCCTCCCTCTCCTGCCTCCTGTCTCTTTACGCTACTCACTCCGCGCCTTCTGATTGGATAAGCAGGGAGCTGTCCCCACGCTACACTGTCCGTAGTCACAGATTGCAGACTGGAGCGAGAGTTAGGACTGTCCCAAATATTTTTCATATTAGCGAATATTTTTCACATTCGCAATTACCGTCTTTTCTCTCAACCCCCCCTTTTGGCACTATCCTTGACATCAATGTCGAGGAAATGTTGTCAACATGAACGCCCACTCAGTTATTCATATGCTTCTCAGCGCTGTGCTTTCGATAGAACGAGATTCGCGATCGTAGTCTGTAGAATGTCTTTTTTAAGAAATATTGGTTGACGTGATTAAAACAAAAAAAGGGATTGTTGTGTATATGATAAGATTATTAAGACTTTGAACGTCCCCAACACTGGAGGCGACCCAATGTAGCTAAATGCTATAATATTCACGATCAAGGCTAGTTGTATACATGTAGGCTTTATATAGTGTACTATAGTAGCCTTATTGTGATGCATGTTAATAGTGTTCTATAGTAGCCCGATTGTATTACATGTTTATTGTGCGTAGTTGTTAACTGATTTCCGTAACTAGAGCACCAATGTGAATGAAACCCCAGTTTTGTTGGATTTCCCCATGTAAACAAATGTTTAAATTGAATTTAAAATCTGACTCCCTTATCTACTGTAAAGTTAGACACACTTTAAACCTATTGTGTTGTGTGGCATTGGGAGACAAAATAGCAATACAACACTTAAGTCAAGTCAAGTTGTGTTTTTGGTATAGCCCTTAATCACAAAGAGTCTCAAAGGACTGCACAGACCACAGATTATTGCAAACCACAGACTATTATTACACCATCCCCTGATCTAAAACCTACACGAGGGCAAGGGAAAACTAAAGCTTCGCTGCAGTATTTTGTACCAGCTGAAGGCTCTTGATTTTGGACTTTGGGAGACCGTAGAGTAGTGCATTACAGTAATCGAGACGGGAGCGCATAAATTATAATCTCATCCGACTGAGACAGCAGAGGGAGAATTTTTTTAATGTTGCGAAAATGGAAAATAGCTGTTCTAGTAACAATCTTAACGCAGGCTTCCAAATTTCCAGTTAATTGTGGCAATTAAAACTGATATTATACTTGCGAATAATATCACCTAATGGAGGCATGTAAATGCTGAAAGGAGTGGGGTTAAGTACTGCACCCTGTGGAACGCCACAGGAAACCTAAAGGGCTTAGATGTTATTTCACCATAATTAACACAATGGGTCTTCTCTGAGAGTTAGGATCTGAACCATGAGAGTACGGTTACTGAGAGAACAATCAATTTTTCCAGCCGATCTTGTAAGATATTATGGTCCACGGTGTCAAAGGCAGCACTAAGGCCCAGCAGCAGCAACAGTGATAAACCGAGTCCATTGCCAGTGGAAGATAATTGGTTACATTCATCAGAGCTGTCTCAGTAGAGTGATTAGCCCTGAATCCTGATTGCTTGGATTCATAAAGATTATTCTCAGATATAAAATCAATCAGCTGCTGTGCCACAACTTTTTCAAGTACTTTAGAAAGAAACGGTAGGTTTGCACAGGTCTGTCATTGCATGAGCTTTCTGGGTCAAGGTTGAATTGTTAAAGTGTAGGTATAATAACAGCAGACTTAAAAGCTGTTGGAACAACACCGTAGGAGAGTGATATGTTTATAATATTTAGAACCAAAGGTCCAAGGACTCCGAATAGACCTTTAATCAGTGAACTCGGAAGTGGCTTAAACAGAAGAGTAGTCGGCTGGGTGTTACTCACCACCTGTTTAAAATTATCAAGTGACAGATCACTAAAGAAAAAGAAAGATAAGTAAATTGGGTGCAAATATTGGACAATCTAAAGCTTATTTTCAATTATAAATCACACCGTTGTAATTGTCTACCAGCAGCGTTTACAACCCTACCTGGTATTGGGTATGGTTGTAACGGTTGTAATAATCCATCTTAACATTACCACAACCATATAACTTGATCAAGTTGATTCACTGCAAGAGTGGTCTTACTGTAGAAGCTGATGCAGTTTGCGTGTATTTGATTCCCTGCCACTGCGGGTCCCAAATGTAGATTGAAAAAAATAACTGAAAGAGAGCATGTTGCATAAAAAAACGCTGAACTTATGATGCGGATGACTTCCTCTGGTAAGAGACTAGCTAAAAGTCGAACAACTCAAAAGACACTCATGCTGTTTTCAAAAGTGGGCCGGCCAAGATATCAGCAGGCGATCATTATAAGAAGTCGTGCTATAATCTCAGCAGGTAAATTGGTGGACCAGACACATTTTTGCTGCTTCAAATGCAGTGAGCATTGAGCTACATCACATAACAAGCATCCTGTCGATGTCACATTTTGGAGCACTTTCCAAGAAATCCCACTATAATCCCCTTCCTTCCTCTTTGACAATTGTGAGTGTAACTGCTTCAACTAATAATGCAACTGTTTTTCTTTAACAGGAGGCCATAAAAGTCATCCAGCCACTTCTCCTGGGAAAAATAATAATGTTCTTTGAAAATTATGACGCTAATGACCGTAGCAGTCTCTGCATGGTTTATGGCTGCGCCACTGCCATGTGCGTCTCAACCTTCGGATTAACGATCCTCCAGCATCTCTACTATTATTTTGTCCAAAGAACAGGCATGAGGATAAGGGTGGCCCTGTGTCACGTGATATACAGCAAGGTCAGTAATGATATGGGATAGCATTTTTTTCCACAAATTTGGAACCAATCCTGACTCCCCACATCTGATTGGCTTTCTCCAGGCTCTTTGTCTTAGCAGCCGAGCAATGGGGCAAACCACCACCGGCCAAATTGTAAACCTCCTGTCAAATGACATCAATCGTTTCGATGAGGTCAGGTGTGCTGCAACATTGTAACTTCTTTTTTTTCATCTGGATTTTTTGAAGTCTGCTATCTTTGAATACCGTCTTCGAATGTGGTGCTCCTCTCGGCGCCAATAAACAGTTCAGTCTCTCTGTCACAGATGTCCAAAATGCTATGTCAGGATGGATTGATTATTGATATTTAAGAAATAACAAAAATGTAAATGTGTTTTTGACTCTAGCCACCTCCCACTAGGTGGATATGGCTCCTGTATATATATATATATATATATATATATATATATATATATATATATATATATATATATATATATTAAGTAATTACAAAAGACCCTTTTTTCAGTTAAGCACAGATTATGTAGTGCTCCTCCTTACAATCATGCATATATATGTTTCAAAATATTCTACGCGCCATGGATCTCGAGGAAGTAATTTTCAAAGTACTGGTGTCAGTTTGAGCTGTAATGTCAACGGATGACAAGGAAAACCAAAACAAAGCGCGCCCTGTTTAAAAACTGACGGCAATTGTAGTAATCAGCGAATGCATAGGGCTCATTTTCACTTGGAGTAATTGTAACTTTGCGCACTGTATTCCCTGCGGGACTTGCTTGGATCGTCTCAAGCTGCGTGCGTTAAGTTTACCTGCTGTCTTGTCCAGCATGCGTTCCTTTTTTGTCTTAGCCTCAATTTATTGTGATTTTTTTTCCTTTCTTGTTTTTCGCCACGTGTCTTACAATTAATATAATATTGTCCAGATAGCTCCCCATTAGCGTGCGGTGTCCCGAAGGCTTCCAGTTTTGTTTCTGTTCGCAGGCAGCTAGCCTGCCTTGTCCCCACTGGTTTAGCCCCTCTGCTAATTGTTTTTCTTTCCGGCTGGATTTTTGTTTGTCGTTGGCTCACGGTTATCCTGCTGCATGTTTTCGGTCAGCCAGCTTCCCATTTTTCTGCCTATCGGTCCCGGTTAGCCGTTTTTAGCAGCCAGCTAGCCTGCCTTGTCCCGGGTGGTTTAGCTCCTCTCAGTTTTCTGTGTGTTATTTTTGCTTGTTCACCCCATATTGCCTGCCAGGCATTTGTTATACCATTGCTGCACCCACCTGCGACACAACGCCTAGACGTTCTCCACTAAAACTACCTAAACTTGGCTTAAAACTCTCAAAACCTTTTCAACTATTTAACATGTAAACCAATATGGTGACTAACTTTGCTAGTGTGCTTCACATGACATCAGAGCTCAGGAAGTCAAAGGCAAGACAGACCGTCTTCAAAATTTATTATCTCGGAAAATAATTGGAATAAACCAATGGCATACATATATAGCATGCAAAAAATTTACTATTTTCTCACATTTTGTATGTTTTAGAATTTGGGTATCCCTATAAGTTTCTCATGGAGGAACTATGCCTTGAGGTGCGAGTCTTTTGAGTTACAAGCATGTTCACAAATACATCAAAAGAGTACATTTCTATATTGTGTGGAAGATGTTTGCCTAGCGGATGCTTGCGGATATTGTCATTGTACGCTTGTGCTTTTTATGCAGATTACACTGAATCTGCATTATCTGTGGGTGGGACCGCTACAGGCAATTGTGATCATGGTTTTCCTCTGGTATGAGATAGGCCCTTCATGTCTCGCGGGCATTGCTGTCCTTGTCCTCATGATGCCGGTCCAGACTTGGTTTGGAAAGCTTCTTGGAATCTTCATGTGAGTAGGCTAACAGAAATGTGTGTTTTTAAATACAGGAGAAGGTGCATTTAATGATTTTAAACAGTACGAATTCTTACCTAAGTGGTGGAAAATGTAGCTCGATGGAAATTTTTCTTTTAATTGTAAGATGTTTAATATCATTTTTGCAAGAGGACTTGCATCACAGTCCCATCTGTCCGTGGAAATGACTATAATCTAGAGGAGATAGGTGGTTCAGAAGCCTCCTGCATTATGAGGTGATCAGTTCATGTCCTGCCAGCCCCAAGAACGATCCAGGACTGTCTGGAGAAGCGATGTCCTTGGGCTGGCCTGTAACCCCTTAGTATCCAATCAGATGAGCTGGACGGAGAGGCTGGGGACAAGGAGGTCTGGACTTCTATGCTAGTTTCTGCCTCTACGGCAAGATAAGGATGGATGGATATTTCTTTCTCTGTTTAAATGAAAGAAGATCATCTTCTTATTTTAAAAAATAAAAATCCAACAAGATTTTTATAAAAGTACTTAAAATTTGCAAAATGGTCTACCATTTGCTAGATTTTTACTAGAAAAAAAATATTTTAAAGATTTTTTTGCAGTCGTGTTTTTTCTGCTTCGTTTCAATGGAGATTGTTCAGCTTTGTTTGATTGCCTGCTACGCACTGTAATAAAACACAAGTAATTATTCGTTTGGAGTTAATTTTATTTTTGGACTTGTGCAGGAGCAAAACAGTTGTCTTAACTGATAATCGAATCCGCATCATGAACGAAGTGGTATCTGGCATTCGTATCATCAAGATGTACGCTTGGGAAACCCCCTTCTCAGCTCTTGTTACAGAGTCCAGAAGGTAAGACAGATTAAAACATTTAAATGCTAGTTTACTTATAATAGCAGGAATAGATCTGAGAACTGCCAAATTGAATTGCAACAATAAACAAAAGGTTTTTGTTATCCACTATAATTAATATAAAATAAAAGTTGCAAATTCTTTGGATGACTTAGTGGCCTCTTTGGAATCGAAAAACTAGGAAGTCAACCTCCCTTAGTTGTGGAAGGCAATTTCTCACAGGTATGTTATGCATATATTCTGTGGTCTATGCAGCCCTTTGACACTCCTTGTGATTTAGGGCTATACAAATAAACATGACTTGACTTGACTTGTGCCACACGCTCCTCAAGGTTCTCCATTTTATACCGCCTGCATAATCTTCCGCAAAGTGCTGTCCAACTTTTGTCATTGTTGTTTTCATTGTCATTTATTTATTCTGAATATGCAAGGCCTTCCTGATCATTGTCAAAATTTTTGGGAAATGAAAACATGCAAAAATGGAAAAAAGAAAAATGAGGAAGCTACATAAACTACAAAATGATCTTTTGTGTATTTGGTTGGTGGATGGTTCTACTGCCGCTCTAAGGAGACCTCAATTGCCTTTTTCCCAGGCCAGTCAAACTAGTTCCCCTCGTTTCCATTGACTTTAGCTCAAAAAGGCACTTTGGCATGATGAAACAAAACAGGTGTGCTTACATGTCTGTGCATGCAAATTACTTTAATGAGAAATTGCAAATTGCAAGCAGATCTATTTTTACTAATTATGTATATCTGGTCGCTACAACGACGATAATTAAAGATAACCTTTTGTCTTCTGCTTGGTCCAAAAACTAGTTACTTGTATTTGGTAGGAGAATACATGGGAAATAACTTGAAATTAATTATTCTTTTTTTTTTCTTTTTTTTTTTTAAATCGCATTCTCAGTCTTTTGGGGGGAATAAAATCTCAAACGGATTGCTGCTGAACTTGTTTCATCATTGTATGAAATACATGTCTTTTATTTCACTGGTAAGACAAAATTTTTTTTTTTTTTTTTTTCACAAAAAATTCGAAGACACCATGGTAAGAAGTTTCGGTTTTCCTTTTAGATACTCTAATTTCTATACAGCGGCTGCCTTACTTACGAACGAGATAGGTTCACGAAGATCGTTCATAAGTTGTAAGTTTCTTCAGGACTATATTTTGTATGTTTAAGGTTTATATAAGTATGTTTAAGGCTTGTATAGGTAACTTGTATTGTTTTGTACTAAAAAACTTTTAATAAAATAATATGCTCTTTAAAGATAAATAAAGTTAAGTTTAACTCACTTTTACACCAACCATATTTAATAGATGCACGAGTTATCAAACAATAAAAATATCAAAGTTCTTAGCGCACTGGAGATACAGTATAGAATGTTTACACACGAACTAGGAAGAGGAAGCGCATTTCTTCTTTGGGGTGGATGCTGGTTGACATCTCACAGCGCCACACGCCAGTTGCGGCGGAAAGAAGCACTACAGTAATGTCCTGTACTTGGAAAAAGGTGTACACGATACTTACAGCAATGTCCGGATATTTTCCGACATCCCGAATTTTTTTGGCGTATCTACCGTTCTTTGTAAGTTGAATGGTCGTAAGTAGGGGAGCGTCTTTACTGTCTATTATTGTGTATTTTGAAGAATGTTTAAGACACCTTTGTTTTCAACGTGTTGCTTTGTTTATGGATAGAACCTAAAAAAAGTGTAAGGGTCTGCTATTTCCCTTTTTATCACAGCTGTTAGCTGCCCCAAGGCCTGCCGTGTGGGCTTTGTAATTTGATTAAAATTTAATTGGCATTGTCATCGTATTTTGAGCATGTGTGTCTGTTTCCGTTGCTGTGAGGTGAACGGGTACATCTTTATCCACAGGACTTTAGTTAAAGCCCTCCCAAGTAAAACATCCAAGCCCTTAAAGTCTCTTTATAGCAGTGTTTTTCAACCTTTTTTCAGCCAAGGCTTACTTTTTTCATGAAGAAACTTTGAGGCACCAATCTTTCGAACATATTTTAAAGATGAATTACCGGCACTAGTTTCATGTTTTGTTTGTTTTTAAAGCTTCAATTATCATGTTGCCTTAATTGAGAGTGTAAAGTTGTTCTGCTCATTTGTGGCAACCATAGCTCTGGTGGTAATACAGGGTATTCATTTTTTTAAACTTTATTTTGAAACGTTTATGCTGTATTTTGGTCTTGCTTTTCTAGAAAAGTAGCAAAAATAAAACTTAAAATGAGCAAAAATTATCGACTTAAATAACCAAAATAATTTTTTACTTCTTTCCAATTTTTGTGGGGATAAACTAAGCACATAAATTTGCTGATACAATTATTATTTTCAAGGTTTGTTTTATGTATTTTTTTACGCATTGTAATAAAGAAAAATGGCTATCTGCTGCCACGCACGGATAGGGATAAATATAACAGTTACTCGGCCAATCACTGGAAGAAATCAAAGATACTGAACAATGGCATGCTTTTTTGCAAAGATCAAATTGACAATTGACAATTTTCTGCGGCACTAGACAAGGTCTCATGGCACACTAGTGTGCTTCCAACACTGGTTCAAAAACTCTTGAACATTGTTTCAGTAGACAACAGTTATTTATGGTTTTTAGATGTGATGGTATAATGGCACTTGTTCTATATGCTACCAATATCGCGACCATGTATTAACACAGAACCTTTTATTATTATGATACAACTAAAAAACGTAGTCGGCAAATGTAGATGTAATGTGCTTGTTAGAAACATCAAAGTTTAACGTGGTAGCCAGTGAGTCGATTTATTCTAATCTCAAATCTCTTGGCTCTTTGTTCCTTAATTGCATTTTGGCGCAGTTCAAACAAATGTTCAGACTTGAAATAGAACTTAAAAGTCTGATCTGAATTCCTGCCCAACATTATTAGCATTAACTGTAAAAAAAAAAATGTTTCCCTCATTAGCAGAAAAAAATCATCTTGTTTCTCTTTTAAAATAAGAACATTTACACCGGTACTCAGAATAAGCAACATTTTCTTACCTAAGAGGATAGTAGATTGTTTTACTCATCTTAATTATTTTTTTTCTAATCTTCGTAGAGAATGTTTCTTAAAATGAGTACAGTGTTTTAAGGCACATCTATAAACCTAAAATTGGCCCGGAACTTGATAGTGCCTTAGAAACCGCTAAATACCTTGAATAGGATTGGAAATGCATGGAATTTCTTTCACACATACAGTATTTATATATTTGCAATGTGCTGGCTTAAATGCATTACATTGTATGCAACTGGAAGCAAACATAGGTCATTTTTGGTTTGAACAATTTTATTGACCCTTTTTACAGCAATTAAACACATTCACAATTTCATTATATCATATTCTAACAATATGAGGTTTGAACAATTTTTATCGACACTTTCAACAGCAATTAAACTCATTCACAATTTCACCATATCATATTCTAACAAGGTTTCTGGAGGTAAAGTGAAAGTGTGACATTCTTTGCTCTTTATTTCCGCCAAAGATAGGTCGTAGGTTTACATTTACATTAAATTACAGGAGGCTTTAATCACATGCAAAAAAACTTTTGAACTTATCTTATTATCACACTAATTTTACTCATGGTGCCAGAATTGCTTTTTTGCATAGTGCATTCTGATAAACCAGGGATGTCAAACTCAGTTTGACTCTGGGGTCGGATCCAGACTTTATGTTCTCAGGCAGGCCACAACAGCAACAAAATCTTCACTTGAGACTAGTATTTTAGTCTACGCCTGCTCTATTTTCAAGTGAGACTAAGTCTTTGTGCGTGAATAAACAGCTCGGTTTTTGTAAAGTTTGCCACTTCCGGCTTTAAACAAGCACATTTTGTTTTATATTCTGGAGACTGTGTTCCGTGCGTGATAAAATCTATTGTTTTTTTAATGTTAAAAGTTTGCATGTATGCATTTATTCACAAACAATGCGGAAAATTCAATTTAAAAGTTGCGTGATGCAGTTTTACACCAGAACCAAGTCACCATGCTATACAAACTCAACACTGCCCTCTAGCTGCTGGAGAGAGCATTTGGTTTGTATTTATTTTTAAAAAAACATTAGTTTTGATATAAATGACCTAGAGGCTTCCTTCTTTTTGTGACATACTCAGAAATTCATGGCCAGATGGATCAAACCTTCCGTCTCTCCAGTTCTTTACCTAGACACCAATAACATTGTGAAAGACAGGGCATGAAACAAAAAGTCTTACTTAAAACCATACAAGCTCTTTTACATGCATATACATATTAAACCGAGAGGTTATTAGCACACATGTAAAGAAGTGGAGAGACTGTTAAACCCATCAGAATGCAGTGTTTTGGCACCGTGAGTAAAAATGGTGTGATAATCACAAGATAAGCTTCGAAGCCTTTTCTAATGTCATCTGAACCACTTGTTGTCCAGTAGTAAAGTGTCAGGTTCGATTCCGGTCAAAATAATTATATCAACTGATTAATCATTGCACTATTATACATTATACGGTACATTATACAAGTGTGAATTTCCCTACGGGGATGAATGAAGTATCTATCTATCTCTATCTATCTAATAAAGAGTTATACCTGTAATAAACATGGTAGCTCTGTAGTCTCAGTTCATGGGCCTCATAGCCCAGTGCGCCTTATTTATGAAATCATCTGTATATGACGAGACTTTTGTCTGGGGGTTCGCCTTATAATCGGGTGTGCTTTATAGTGTGGAAATTACAGTAAATTATTTACTAACTTTAAAAAGAAATGCTTGTTTATTGTTGGTTTAAGATACTTTTTATCATCAGATTGGTTACTGCTGATGGAAAACTGTGGCTACCTTACAAACTGTGTTTATTTTCGTCTCATCAGAAAAGAAATCAACCAGATCATGAAAAGCTCCTACCTGCGAGGACTCAACTTGGCATCCTTCTTTGCCAGCAGTAAGATTTTGGTGTTCGTAACCTTCGCTGTGTACGTGGCTCTGGGCAACAGCATCAGTGCCAGCCGGGTTTTCGTTACCGTTTCGTTGTATGGCACCATCAAGCTCACAGTCACGCGCTTCTTCCCGTTGGCCATTGAAAAACTGTCCGAGACAATCGTCAGCATTCACAGGATCAAGGTAATGTTCTCACTTGAGTCTGAATTATTTAACCATGTTATGGGGCTGTACGATTTACCGAAATCTAATCGACAGTGCGATTGTGTAATCGTATAACACTGCGGGCTTTTTTTCAGGGCTTTATAGACGGCAAACCCTAACAAAGCTCCCCAGAAGAGGACGCTATTTACTCAAATTTGACCCCTTAACAATTATGTAAAATTCACCTAAAATCTCAATCCAAGACGTACCCAAAGTAAATGGAACGCTGTCGTTGAACCGTTTGGAGAATCCGGACGGTTTTGGTCTCTTTTTAAAGGAAACACTCTGTAGTTTTGTCCTCAACTAATAGTCAATGATAAATAACCACTGCAAGTGCTACTAACATTGAACAATCTAAGTTGGAACAAACAGAAATGGTGGGATTTGTTTTCGCCTGATTTTTTTGTTATCCCATACAAGATGAGTTTAGCATGGGTGCCTCAGCTGAAAAACAGATGGGACAAATTCATGAAGCCTTACCTGGTCCCAGGTCAAAATTGATCAGAATCCGAAGAAACTAAACATAAGTATTTTGCACATCTATCTAAGGGTGTTTCCAAAAGTAGCTAGAGAGACTCCAAAAAAAAAAAAAAAACAGTGACCGGTAACATCATGCAGACATTTCTTTGCTTCTCAACAGTCTGACAGCTCGCACCCCGGTAAAAGCATGTCATTAGTATTAACCCTTGGATACATAAGTGGGACAGAAAATTAGCCCATTGGTTGTTATTCTTCAAAAGCTTTAAAAATCCCCAAACTCAGACTGTCATATTCTAACATACATATTGCTATTAGGGGCAGCACGGCGGCACAGTGGTTAGCACGAGTGTGGCACAATTCTGAGGTCATGGGTTCAAATCCAGCTACCAACCTTCCTGTGCGGAGTTTGCATGTTCTCCCCGTGCTTGCGTGGGTTTCCTCCCACATTCCAAAAACATGCATGTCAGGTTAATTGGCCGGTCAAAATTGTCCCTAGGTGTGAATGAGCGAGCGAATTGTCTTTCCCTGTGTGCCCTGCGACTGGCTGGCAACCGGTGCAGGGTGTCCCCTGCCCACTGCCCGAAGATGGCTGGGATGGGTTCCAGCCCACCAACCCCCCACACTTTTGGGAAGTATATAATTAGTTTTTTTGTTTGAAAATGATTTAGGATAACATAAGCACAGAGTAAAACATAAAAACCAGTCAATAAGCTTCTGATAAGTGACTATAGATGACTATAAAGGGTGTCATTAGCTCAGGAGGTAGAGCGCTCGTCTGTGGATCAAGAGATCGCAGGTTCGAATCCCGGCTCCTCCGTGTTACATGTCGAAGTGTCCTTGGGTAAGACACTGAACCCCTAATGCCCTCAATAAGCAGGTTAGCGCCTTACATGGCTGCATGGCCGCTATTGGGAAATGTGAAGCACATTGTAAAGCGCTTTGGGAAGTCATTGACTTAAAAAGCGCAATATAAATGCAGATCATTTCATGATTTGGGCTCTGTTTACATGTGTGTTTTCTTACAATAGATACAGAAATTCAAAACGATAAACAGATTTTTGCATGTGTCAAGCATGACTAATTGTTCTGCTTTTTTAAATACAGTAATCCCTCATTTTTCACGGGGTTACATTCCAAAAAGGGCCAGCGATAATCCGAACCTGCAAAGTAGAAACCTTTATTTATATATTACATACTCCATGATATATTGAAACCAAACAACAAACCCAATCTACAGGCTCAAACATTTGCTTAATGAAAGAACTGTACTTCATAAAGATTTTTTTTTTTTTTACAAATAACTATTTTGCTGTGAAATTATAATTTGAAAATAATCTTACTACATGTAATGCACTAAGAGGAAAAATGATTGCAGGACACTACATTTTGACTTCACATGCTACTTTGTCGCCATCATGTAGACATTATGCATTTACCTTCCTTTGGTGGATCGAGAAGTCCAACTTTGTTGGCGATAAAAAGCAACCTGCTCTGCCTTTTGGGCCCAGCCGCATTCAGTCCAGAGCATTTTGTTGGCATGATGGCTTTTACAAAAATCTGAAATTGAAAAAGATTTGCACGTATGTAATATCTATCTACCCTGGTCATATCCTTCAAGAGGGGTGACCGACAGCAAGACAAACACATACAAAAAAAGAAAATAAAATAGGGAAAAAGTAGCAAAAAACACACAGAAACTTTTGTGGACCATCGCCAACCCAAATGCCCAAACACCAAAACAAGTTAAGCACCTCGGCACCCAAGTCGTTCATGATTTCGTCCCTCCAGATGAAACTGGAGGACACAGCAGGGCCCGACAGCTTTCCCTGGTTTACCCATGCCGCATCATAGGGGTGGCCTGCCCATCCCTTAGAAGGCATCTAAACATCCCCCTATCCTTTTACAACACCTCTCCACTCATTCCTATCACCAACAATAGCTCTAGCTTCCACTATATTTAGACCTCTTACCTGCAGTGCACTCATAACACCATCCAGCCACGTCAATCGTGGCCTTCCTCTTGGTCTCCTTCCATTTACTTCTGCTCGCGTATGTAATGCAGGTTCGTAATGTGCTTTACATATGTGAACAATTCAGACCGCAACGTCATTGACGCACAGGCAGAAAAAAGTCGAGGCTACTGTTTAACCAATTAAAATATAGAGCACAACACACGGTGAAAATCAATGAAGTAGCAAAACTAGGAAAACTGAACCGCGATATAGCAAGGGATGACTGTACATTCTAAGTGGATAAAAAGGCTTTCACTAAAAAATCTTTCAATAATAACCCCGAAGTACTCCGGTGCTGAGTACAACATTGTTCCCACCAAGAATAATCACAAGTTTAATAAAGCGTGCTTATAATGCTTACTTTAATATTTGCTCTCGTGACGAGGATAAAGCTTAGGCACCACACAAGGTACGAAAGTCATGCGCAGAGTATCAACATCAGTGGACCAAAAATTTGAACTTATGTCTGAAATTTACAATTCTCATGGTTAGGAGGGAGTTGAAAAACCATGCTTCTTCTGTGACTGAGCTCAACTGCACAAACATGGAACAATGCCTTTCTCCTGTATTCTGACAGCTTTTAAAAGCAAAAGAGCAATTAATTGCAATGTTGATACGTTGCCTTACATTTGGATCAATTTTCTGAGAATATGTTTTCTAATTGTGATGAAAGCTTGTTATTTCATTCTGTTTGTTCTGAATGTGGGATATTCACAAAATGTAGCATAAATGCAATACATTTGTTAGAAGATCAAATTTTGAAATAAGAAATAAGCATAAAAACCTAAAAAAGATTTACATTTTAGCTTCAGCAATGCAAAATGGGTCTGATCCAGTTAAAAAAAACAGATGGTAGAGAATTTTATTATACTTTTTTCCATTTTATCTTATTTAGAAGGTGTCCCAATACTTATGTTTATATAGAGTGTGTCCAATGGTATGAGGGGGGGTATTAGAGAAAGTTTACTGAATGTAGAAAAGTACATTTTTGTTGTGCTTAGTAATAGTGACTTCACCTTACTTATTTTTCAATCCGTAGCAGTTTATTTTTAGGTTTAGTCCAAATTCAGTTTCAGAAGGAGGAACAAGAGTAATAAAGTTAAATAAAAATGATGGTCATCTTTAATCATTTTACTGATTTTTCTTCATATAATAACAAATAGAATTTCCTCCTGCTGGATGAAATGAATCGAAGGAAGTTGGCCCTGGAGGAAAAGAACCCAAACGCCATTGAGATGACCAGCTTGACATGCTACTGGGACAAGGTAAACTGTCATCTCTGTACACTATGTAACAGATCTCATCAAGTCAAACCACTCAATACTTAAAATATGTGTTTCAAACCATATCATTTTGTGCAACGATTTTGCCCTGGTTTTATCACAAGACTCCAGACCAGTGAGCATTACAAGATAACTGCACAGTGCCTTCTCTTTAGCTTTTTGGGTGACAGCAAGTAAAGTGTAAAAGTATACTTTACTTAGGGGAAGATGAATGACATTCAGTTGGTACTTGGAGCCATTGTAACAACAACGTTATGGATGTCATGAGATCGCACAAAGGAACTAAAGCCGCATTGATTCGTTTGGGGCACGGGGGAAGTTGAAAATTGTTCGAATCTTTCCAAGCTAAGTAAAGCACTTAGATACGCAACATAGTTTTACATGGAGGCAGTAAGCACAGTGAATGCAAAATCCAACAAGATGAAAGCTGTTGTAAAGCTAATGATGGACATTTTAGGCCTGACTGGCCCAACATTTGGAAAAGGTCTGGTTTTTGGCTTATGATCTTAACCATAGGCTGAAAGTGGCGGACTTAACCTGTTTCTGCTTGCGAAAGGCTTGCTCGCTTCTGCGTTATCTGACCCCTGCTATTAAATCTACACATTACCCTGTTTAACGACTGTTGGCGTGGTCGTTTTGGTGGATTACTGCACACATTAGGTGCCGTTTCCGTACGCCTGCAAGAAGGCTTGAATGTCGACAGCTCGAAATCGGATTGGCTAAACCAACACTTTTATTGTTCCTTGTTAGGTCTCATTAGGGCCTGCATACCTGCTTCTGTAGTCCTCAGGGCAGATTTCTGAGCCTAGCAACAACTAATGGCTGAAATGTGATTGGTTAAACGCTTAAAAATAAAAACACACATCTGAAAGCAGGCAACCAGAGGAAAAGCAATGGAAAAAAAGTTGACAGACAATTATGTATTATTTAATAAGTGTTAATGGACAAAATATGATCAACATCACACGATTCAGATATTTTTTAAGCAATTGGAGTAGGCCTTTCAGGCACTTAAGGACCACCACTGTATTATGCACATCCAACTCTTTTTATCATCTTATTCATGAGCTGTAGCAGCAGCGCTAACAATAGCTAAATAGCATTATTCCTAGCTGTGTATTAGCTAAGCGCTATTGTCAACTCTAACCATTTCATCTATTGTCCATTGATTTTATTTCATTCAATTAACAACGTCCAGATTTTAAGATTAATAAAGTTGAAAGGGGAGACCCCGGTCATCATTGATCCAAGGAAGGCAGATTAATTGAATTTACTGTGGTGTACAACTTACAGACCGGCGGGCATTTGCAACACACCCTTCATTTTCAGCGGCCTGTGGCTTCGAATAAAAATTGACATATGACAATGACCCGCGTTGGTAAAAGAACTGTACAGTTGGTCTGAGCTCTCGAAAATTTGCTGCCATTAATTAGTGCATTGCCAAACTTCTATACAAATGCAACGGATATAAATCACAAAAATCTACCTTTTCTGCCTTCTGGTCAGTGCCGGGGTTTTATCCGTGAAATAGAATAAAAAAAGGAGACATTTGAAAATGTAAAGCTTGATTTGGTTGAAAACGTGAACATGGAACAAGACAGAGACCAAAAATAATCGTGGTAACACTTTTGATAGAAAACTGATGCATACAAAGTTGAAATCCATGAAAATGCTTGAATTTTAATGTTATGTTTTCAGTGTTTGAAAAGTGCTTGAATTTTAGGTAAAGTGCTTTCAAATGCTTTAAATTGTTGTCATGTTTCTCTGCAGTCAAACTCGATAGACTTCACAATAAATAAAGAGTTACATGAACAAAATAGTTGCTCAGATGACCAGTTCATATGTAAAAGAGCTTAGTTTTTAAATCAGTCTAACTTGAGAACAATTGACTTTCCTTGGCCTGCACCCACCTTAAATACATCGTTGGCGTTGGTGGGTTCAATAATAATGATACCGACAGTCAGTAATTATTATTTGCAATAATTTCTTCTCTAAATGGTACTGGAGAAACTGAAAGATTGGCTTTGAAACTTACTTATAGTTCCCTCAATGTATTAATTTTGTTTTTGGGGGCAAATATTTATAAGCAACAACCTTTGAACCAAGCAACCTTTTTTTTATTTTTCCCAAAACGTCAAGAGGAAATGTACAAAATTAACTGCTGTGATTGTGTGCTTCAGTTTCGTCATAAGTGTATTAAGATGGATGATAATGAAATACCGTATTTAACCTCGGAAAAATGTGTTATCGTGACAGGCCTAATCTCATTCAAAAGTCTGTCACACCTCGTGACTTCATAGGCTGTTTGTACAGTTGAGGTCACGGTAGGATGCTGGACAAACCATGAGGTTTTTGTAAATGTATTTTTTATCTTTCACCTTCGTGCTGTCATTTTGTCAGTGATCTGTTTGAAATTACAAAGTGGATAAATATGTTTGAACTGATTCCTGAATTGTCTGCAGTCTGCAAATCATAAAAAAAAACGTTTGCTGTTTTTATATTTTATTTTTGTGGACAGCAGATGATTTAGGTAGAAGCAAAACAAATCAATACTATACCAAAAGTCATCTCCCTTATGAAAATACCAAAACGAGCCTAAGTGTTTTCCTTCTTAATGAAGCGTTTAATTACGGTCGTAAAACTGGATTTATGACATTACTTGTTTTCTCTTATAAGAAATTCAAAACGACAAATACATAACGTAAAACGAATGCCCTAAATTCCGGGGCAAAAGGAAGTCTTGCTTGGGGACACAATGTGCTCTAAGACGCCTGCGCTTACATAAACTTCTGAGGACTGCTGTTGATCTTTTCAATGAAAATGGGGATTTTAGTTCAAGTGAAATAGTACTAATATTTACTGTATTCAATCTTTAGTATGATTCCTCTTGAGGCACTAGGCCCTATACATTAAAATGTTACGATCGTGAGCAAAAATGTAGGTCACACCCAATTAGATATTTATATAATATTTGCTTTCATTGCTCTTTTCCATTTTTTTAAATACTTTGCCAACACATGTATAATTTATGTTTTTAATTCATTATATTTAGAAATAATAAGTTTACAGGTTTATTCCTTTTTTTGGACAAAATTTCCCATCTAAAGTTCCCCAGTATTTTCTGCACAGTTGAAACGGAGACAGAGTTTAGGGCATCGCTGCTGTTGTTTGAGGATTCATGCATACTTTACAGCCAATATGGATTAGAAAAGGAAACCCTCATAATTACTTTAGTTAAATTAGTTTTTCTAAAACATCGCAGATGTAGCGTGCATTGTGAAAAAATGTACCAGAACATACTGTAAATTGTTGATGATTGATATATTCCATTTAGCTTCTAGATTCGCCAGCTCTGCTGAACGTCTCCCTCACAGTCAAGTCTCATAAACTGCTTGCTGTAATTGGACCAGTTGGGTCGGGGAAGGTGAGTGGAAATGGTGCCGTGCATATCAAAATGTAAAATGCAGGCACCCTCTAGTGGAAATAGTGTTTAGTACATCACACTTCACACCCATCACATACACTTTTGAATCATCAGCTGCACTTGTTCTTCTTCAGTGAAATGCAGTAACCTCAAATATAATTTTCAAAAGGGATTTTTGAAACTTCTTTGTATGAGAGCAGTGCAAAAACGACTAAACCCGAACCGTTACCTTGATTTGCACGACTGAGCCCAAAGCAAAACCCGAAATTTTATATTTTCGTTTTGAGAACTCAGTATGAGAAGTACTTTATGACACCATATTAAAGCCGTTTTCTTTTTAATTTTGCGTTTTAGTTTTGAGAATTCAGGAGGATGAGGGGTGCTTTTTTTTTTTTTTTTTTTTTTTTTTTTAATTTAATTTACCGTCGGTTTAATAAGACTGTATAAACATATTCATCTTTTACAATATATTACAATAACCAACAATTTTGGATCATCGAATTTCACATTTTTAAGAGTTGACGAGAACATTTTAAGGCCGTCCATCATTTTTATGGGTTGAAACCTGGGCCATGAACCACAGTAGTGTATCCTTAAGGATGTAGCGCGTCACTGTAAGAGAGAGAGTAGAAAATGAACAACAATACATACAAATTTATTCTTTACACCTGCAATAAAGTAACAGAATTATTTTATAAAGTGCAAAAAAGAGGCAACATTGGAGGAGAATGTGACTAATTCGTCAGATGTTATCTTTTTGTACATTGAGTGTTGTTATACAGCACTTTGAGTTTCATTTCGGGTTCTGAAAAGTCCCATATAAATTGGATTTGGATCAAGATAACCTTGTGCATCAAAATACAGTCTCGAAGTGCCTTCTAAAAGTTTGTCGCCAAATCAAGAGGAAATTCAACAAAGTCATTAATAATTTGCATTGAATTAATTGCTGAGTGCTGCATAAATCAAGCGACACAACAAATCAATAATGAAATTCGTTGACAACACTTTTAATAATCAATTTTAATCGTTGTTTCATCCCCACACTCATCATTAATAAAAATTATCTTGACCAGTGCTCCGCTCCTTCCCGACAGTCGTCCCTACTGAGCGCCATTCTTGGCGAGCTGTCTCACGATAGCGGTACGATGGAGGTCAGAGGTGCGCTCAACTACGCCTCCCAGCAGCCATGGGTTTTCCCAGGCACCATCCGCAGTAACATCCTATTTGGCAGAGAACTGGATCCCCACAAATATGAGCGCGTGTTGAAGGCCTGCGCTTTAAAGAAGGTGAATTTCGTATTGGAAATGGAGTGATACATTTCACTGCCATGCTTAAATCTTTGATGTCAAACATTTTGACTCTTGACAATAAAATAAATCGAGCATTTATGTAAATAGAAGAATAGAATAGAATTTACTTTTATTGTCATTCTTTGTAACCATGCACACAGAACGAAATGTCTATACACCTGACCCGTACAGTTAAACTGTAGCGAGCCGATGCAGCCGCAGCCAAACAGTTTTACTTACATCGATTTTCAATTTATTACCTTGCCTTACACTGCAGATTGTGCTGTGTGCTATGTATTGGCGTGTAGGACCTGGAGCTCTTCCCGAATGGAGACCTGACTCTCATTGGTGACAAGGGGGGCACACTTAGTGGTGGGCAGAAGGCTCGCATCAACCTGGCCAGGTAAGGCAATTTTGTGTGTGCAGTCCAAAACAGTCAAAGTCAGAATAAGTGCTTGTGTTTTCTTTCTCAGAGCAGTGTATGAAGAAGCTGACATTTACCTCCTAGATGATCCTCTGAGTGCTGTGGATGCTGAAGTCGGAAAACACCTCTTTGAAGAGTGAGTTTCGATCGATTGATCCCTTAATCTGCTCTGCAAATTATGTGTCACTTTATATTTTGAAAACGATTCATCATCCATCCATTATCTGCACCCCTTATCCTCAGTAGGGTCGCGGGGGTGCTGGAGCCCATCCCAGCCATCTCTGGGCAGTGGGCAGGGGACACTTTGAACTGGTTACCAGCCAGTCGCAGGGCACACAGGGACAGACAATTCGCTCGCTGATTCACACCTAGGGACAAATTTGACTGGCTAATTAACCTGACATGCATGTTTTTGGAATGCGGGAAGAAACCGGAGTGCCCGGAGGAAACCCGCGCAAGCACGGGAAGAACATGCAAACTCCGCACAGGAAGGTTGGTAGCTGGATTTGAACCCATGACCTCAGAACTGTGCCGCAAACGCGCTAACCACCACGCCGCCAACAATTCATCAATTAATCCAAAATAATAATAAAATACTTTTTGTGCAATAATTGGAATTCTAGGTACCTTTGCAATTCAAGTCGCGCCCCATCCAGAGCCATAACCCTGGGGAACACCCACCCATAATATAAATGTTAAATAAACTTTGTTTTGTGTTTGTCAACACAGCAAGGCTTTGGCAAAAAAAGAAAGCAACATTCCATAATATGAAATGAAATGATCTGCATTTATATAGCGCTTTTCAAGTCAATGACTTCCCAAAGCGCTTTACATTGTGCTTCACATTTCCCAATAGTGATCTGTGCAGCCATGTAAGGCTGCTTATTGGGGGTATTGGGGGTTCAGTGTCTTACCCAAGGACACTTCGACATGTAACACGGACAAGCCGGGATTCGAACTGGGATCCCTTAATCCTAAAACGATCGCTCTACCTCCTCAGCTACTGCCGCCCCAAAATAATAGTTTCCGCCTTGCATGTTTTAAGTAATCATGATCATGACTGATTAAAGTGTTGGAAGTGCTGATCTTCTCCTCCTTGCTAGGTGCATTTGTGGCCTTCTGAAGAACAAGTGTCGCATCCTGGTTACTCATCAACTCCAGAATCTGTGGGCAGTTGATCAGATCGTGGTGGTCAAGGAGGTGGGTGATTTTTATGCCTGATTTCCATGCATTTAAGAACAAAAATGTATTCAGGACAAACAAAAACATTGTCGGCTCTCTTCTTATACATTTAACATCAGTGGGGTTATCCAATGCACTTTTGATAATCTTTCTTCTATCAAGATCCTGAAGTATAATACTGCGGTTGTAAATGATAAGTACTTAATCTGCTGGATACAACTCATGCGTTAGCCATGTGCTTCAAACGTCACAGTACAGGAAAATGAAAACATCTTGCACATTACTGACAAATTCAACTCAAATGTTTAAAATACTTACTTAGATGGAAAAACACTGCTCTACATAAAAGCAAATGTTTTATCCAACTTACAGTATTTGAATTTTAATGCTCTGCTTAAATGAAAACGACTTAATGGTGGGGTGTGTAGTTTGAGGTGTCCTTAAAAGGTTTCAAATCAAATATTTTCTCTATTAGTATATTCTAGTATATTCTAACAATGCCCAACTGAGTTCAAAGAGCCTTTATTCCACCCCCTATCCCCCTTATCTGATTTTATCTTACTTTTACCCCCTGTGTTCCGACCATGAAATGCATTAGGAGGAAAGGAGGCGACAGGGATGCAGGGGAAGACTGATTTCATGTGCATGATCGCGGTTTTCTTTTATTCTAGGATGAAAAAGTAAGAAAAGGACATTTTCAAATACAGTCCAAACACGAACCGAAACTCCCAAAAAGATGACTGTATGAATGAAGACTTTATTCGAACATTAAAATAAAAACAGAACAAAAACAATAACTCAACAACAAAATAATATTACATAATATGTTCGAAAAGGGGTAGTCAGAATCAAATGCTTATATTTCCTACCCCTTCATCTTCCCTATTAAACACACCAATTACAGTGCATCCGGAAAGTATTCACAGCGCTTCATTTTTTTCCACATTTTGTTATGTTACAGCCTCATTCCAAATTGTATTAATTTAATCTCTTATCTCAAAATTCTACACAAAATACTCCATTATGACAATGTGAAAAAGTTTTTTTTTTAACTTTTTGGGAATTTATTAAAAATAGAAAACTAAGAAATCACATTTACATAAGTATTCACAGCCTTTGCTTAATACTTTGTTGATCCACCTTTGGCAGCAAATACAGCCTCAAGTCTTTTTGAATATGATCCCACAAGTTTAGCACACCTATCTTAAGGCAGTTTTGCCCATTCTTCTTTGCAATGAGTCTCAAGCTCAATCAGGTTGGATGGGAGACGTTAGTGCACAGCCATTTTCAGATCTCTCCAGAGATGTTCGATTGGATTCAAGTCCGGACTCTGGCTGGGCCACTCCAGGACATTCACGAAGTGATTCTGAAGCCAATCTTTTGAGATCTTGGCTGTGTGCTTTGGGTCGTTGTCCTGCTGAAAAATGAACCTTCGCCCCAGCCTGAGGTCAAGAGCGCTCTGGAGCAGGTTTTCATCCAGGATATCTCTATATATTACTGCATTCATTTTTCCTTCTATCCTGACTAGTCTGCCAGTTCCTGCTGCTGAAAAACATCCCCACAGCATGATGCTGCCACCACCATGCTTCACTGTAGGGATGGTATTGGCCTGGTGATGAGCGGTGCCTGGTTTCCTCCAAACTTGGCGCCTGGCATTCACACCAAAGAGTTCAATCTTTGTCTCATCAGACCAGAGAATTTTTGTTTCTCATGTTCTTAGAGTCATTCAGGTGCTTTTTGGCAAATTCCAGACGGGCTTCCATGTTCCTTTTACTAAGGAGTGGCTTTCGTCTGGCCACTCTACCATACAGGCCTGATTGGTGGATTGCTGCAGAGATGGTTGTCCTTCTGGAAGGCTCTCCTCTCTCCACAGAGGACTGCTGGAGCTCTGACAGAGTGACCATCGGGTTCTTGGTCACCTCCCTGACTAAGGCCCTTCTTCCCCGATCGCTCAGTTTAGAAGGCCGGCCAGCTCTAGGAAGAGTCCAGGTGGTTCCAAATGTCTTCCATTTATGAATAATGGAGACCACTGTGCTCATTGGGACCTTCAAAGCAGCAGAATTTTTTCTGTATCCTTCCCCAGATTTGTGCCTCAAGACAATCCTGTCTCGCAGGTCTACAGACAGTTCTTTTGACTTCATGCTTGGTGTTTGTGCTCTGACATGCACACTCAACTGTGGGACCTTATATAGACAGGTGTGTGCCTTTCCAAATCATGTCCATTCAACTGAATTTACTGCAGGTGGACTCCAATTAAGCTGTAGAAAGATCTCAAGGATGATCAGTGGAAAAAAGATGCACCTGAGCTCAATTTTGAGCTTCATGGCAAAGGCTGTGAATACTTATGTAAATGTGATTTCTTAGTTTTCTATTTTTAATAAATTCCCAAAAAGTTAAAAAAAAAAAAAAAAAAAACTTTTCACATTGTCCTAATGGAGTATTTTGTGTAGAATTTGTGAGATAAGAGATTAAATTAATACAATTTGGAATGAGGCTGTAACATAACAAAATGTGGAAAAAGTGAAGCGCTGTGAATACTTTCCGGATGCACTGTATATAACAACAATAGTAATACTATTAATAATAACAGTTGTGGTATAACAACAGCAACAATAACACAAAATTAATCATAGTTCTAGACGCACTCATATCACTCATACCCGATTTTCTTCATCCCTGTATTCCGCCAGGAATGTTTTTTGTATTTAAATTTGAACAAGTGAATAGATGGACATCGTTTGATCTTGTCTTGCAAACAGTTCCAGAGCTTGACTCCACACACAGACACACACACTACAGCCCCTTAAGTTATAATTTCCTTGTTTTTGAATGAATAATTTATGATTTTCTGGCACTATGTTTTTGTTGACCTTAAATAGTAGTTGTGTAGTGAAAAATTTTACTAAACCATCTAATTTTAATAGTTTGGACTGCAGGAATAAAATATTAGTATGATCTCGATATCCTACCCTGTTGTATAGTTCTAATTGCACGTTTTTGGAGGATAAAAAGGGGCTGTAGTGAACTTTTGTAATTATTGCCCCAGACTTCTGCACAATATGTTAAGTATGGCAGAACTAGGGAACAATATAATAAATACAATGCATTATAGTTTAAAATGAATTTGGCTTTATTAATTATTGAAATGCTTTTAGATACTTGGGTTTGTATGTGTCTGATGTGTGTTTTCCAGCTTAATATATTGTCTATTATGACCCCTATTATCTATTGCACCACCATCCATTTTTACTTCTAAATCTTGATTCACTTTGCGATTACCAAAGAATATTACTTTAGTTTTATTTAAATTTAAAGATGATTTATTTATATCCATCCATACTTTTAGGTTAATTAGTTCACGATTAATACAGGTTACCAAATCAATGTAGTTATCATTTGAATAAAAAATGTTAGTGTCGTCTGCTAATATTACTATTTTCAATAGTTTTGAAACATTAAAAATATCGTTGATATATAAATTAAATAACTTTGGACCCAGGATAGATCCCTGTGGTAGTCCACAACAGAGTGTATTCAGATGACAACTCTCCCATTTTTACATTTTGCTTCCTCCCCGTCAAATAACTTTGAATCCATTGCAAAGCCATGCCCGTGAAGCCATATCTTTTCAGTTTTTTAATAGTATATTATGATTAATGGTATCAAATGCTTTTTTTAAGTCAATAAATACCCAAACTGCGTTTTTTTTTCTATGCTATGGGTGATTTCTTCTACTGAATCTATAATAGCCATTGTTGATGATCTGTTTGCTCTAAAACCATATTGACTTTTATTAATCAATATATGTTTATCTACAAATTGATCTAGTCTATTATTGTAAAGTTTCTCTAATATTTTAGAGAACTGAGGAAGCAGAAATACCGATCTATAGTTTGTAAAAATGTGCTTGTTTCCATTTTTGTATATTGGTATAACTTTTGCTATTTTCATTTGATTTGGAAATTTGCCTGTTAGAAATGACTGATTACATATGTAGGTCAATGGTTTCACAATGCTATTTATAATTTGCTTAACTAGTACCATATCGATGTCAAAACAATCCATAGACGTTTTGTTTTTACAGTTGTTAACCACGTCTAAGATTCCTGATCCCGTAACCTCAGATAAAAAGATGGTCTTGGAGTTCATTTTTATCAGTGACTCAAATTCCTTACTACTGCACTCTGGGATATTTGCAGCGAGCTCTGGTCCAACATTTACAAAATAACTATTGAAATTCTCCACAACTCGATTTAAATTATAATTTTTAACTGTTCTTATCAATAAAATAGTTTGGATATGCATTACTTACATTCTTTCCTTTTATTATACTATTTAATATATCCCAAATGCCTTTAATATTACTTTTGTTATGATGTAATAAATTGGTATAGTCTAATTTCTTGCTCGCTCTTAATATTCCTGTTGATTTGTTTTTATACGTTTTATATGGGGATTCGGCTTCATCAGTTCTTAGTTTAATACAATTTCTATATAAGGTTTTTTTTTATTGATGCTTTACAGATGTATTTTTAATATTAGTTTGTCTCATTGGACAGTTTTTGTTATACTTGTTGGTGAATATTTATAAAAATATGTCAAACGCACGATCCACATCATCTGTACCATATATAGCATTCCAGTTTTGATTAACTAAGTACTCATAGAGTGATATAATAGTCTCTTCAGTTCTAACTCATTTGTAAACATATTCCATAGTTGATTCTTGTCTAGTAACCTTTTTATCATACACTGTAAATACTGGTAGGTGATCAGAAATATCAAACTAGTAATCCACTGATGTTTGTAAATTCAATATTATCTGTAAATATATTGTCAATGAGTGTTGCACTGCGTGAAGTAATCCTACTAGGCCTTAATGTAGTTGGGTACAAACTCATACTTTGCATTATATTAATATAGTCATCAATGTTTTTATGTTTGTTTGGATTCATTAGATCGATGTTGAAATCTTCACAGATGAATAGTGTTTCGTTGCCGATTGTTGAATATGTTTTTTCAGCCCAGTTTGTAAAGGTTTCAAGATTTGAGCCCGGTGATCTATATACATTACTGACCATAATATTTCTTCGTTTTTCATTTATAATTTCTATTGTAAGACATTCAAGTAAATCATCAAAGACAAATGACATGTTTTGTATCATCTTAGATTTAAGTCTTTTGTGCACATATATAGCTACTCCTCCTATTTTGTTTGTTCTATTTACAGAGTTCAAATTATAGTCATTTAATTCAAAAGCAACTCCCATTTCCTCATTGAACCACGTTTCTGAAACTGCAATCACACTAAACGGGTTCTCAAAGTGCTGTAAGCATCCTGTGATGTTTTCAAAATTTGAGTACATGCTTCTACTGCTGAAGTGAATTATTGAAAATTTCCCTTCAGATTTAACAAAAGTATCATATTCATTTCCAGTATAATATTTGCAATTGTCCACACTAGTTGATAGAAACTAGTGGTCAGGATCAATTTCATCTAATTTTGAATTATTGGAGTCAGTGTGATCAATAATGTTCAGTTCCGGTAGATCATGGTCCAATAATATATTATGATCGATTTTTTTTTTTCATTGTGATCTGTAATAAAAGTGTCTATGTTGTCAGTCCAGGATGCCATTGTATCATTTGAATCCATCATTGTCCGAGATTGTCCATTGTGATATGTATTTACCACTCTATCCAGGCCTTCAGGCAAATCTGTCCAGCTCCTGCATTTCCCAAATCCAAATTATTTTTGCTTCTTCTGAAGTGCCGTTTAACTTTATATATACTCTACAGTTTGAAGTCCAAGTTCCTTGTATCTTGTTTGTTTTCCTCAAAAATCAAGCTTGTCTTGCAAGAGTTTGTTCAAGCGCATCTCAGAATTTCACATACTTGAACGTGCAACAAAAAGAGTTGCAATGATGGTGTCAGCAAGTAGAATATTTTAAAATTACGGACACCTCCTTTAAATAGTGGCCCAAATCATATTTCTTGGAGACTAAAACGTTTTGGAAATTCAATTCATTCAAAACAAAATATTTTTGGGGGGTAAGGATGGAAAAACATTTTTCATTGTGTTTACTTTCTTTGATTTGATGATTTCAAGTATTCACGCACTATTTTCTGTATTATTTATTTTTTTTTATTTCGACTTTTGTAGCACCTAATTGAAATCGGGTCGTTTCATTGTTTGCGACTGTTTTTTTTTTCTATTTCAATTTTTTTAGGGTCGTATCATGGCCCAGGGTACCTACGGCGAGTTGCAGAGCTCCGGCCTTGATATTGGCTTCCTTGTAAAGAGCCAGGAGGAGCAGGGGCATCCATATTTGTCAGCCAACTGTGACAAGGAATCGATCTCTAGCAAGAGATCCACTCAGTCAAACAGTTCACTCTATGCCCACAGCACCCTCTTGCCAACAGAGGGCAGTGGTCCTGACCTGCTCCCTGTAAGTAGCAGAATTCTATCAATTGACATGAATACTTATTTGTGTTTCGCAAATTTGTCATTTTGGAGGATGGCAGGGTGAATCTAATTTCTAACATTATTTTGTACCATCGTGTGACATATGTAAGACCTACACTTTATGCCAGCACCCTCGCAATACAAGATGCTACTGTATACAAACTAATGGTATTGATTAGCGCATAAAGTTGTTACGTTGTATGTTTTTCCTGATACTGGACCTTGTTAACATGTGCGCTTTTGTTGTTTTCCTTTCCAGGCTGAGAGTGCACATGCTGCAGAGGAGGAGTCTCGTGCCGAAGGGAATGTCAGAAGGGACATTTATGTCAAATATTTTACCGCCCACTGTCATCCAATAATCTTATTGGCTATTCTGATACTCAGTGTCATAGCCGAGGTGAGTCAAAATTTCTTTGTGGAGGTCGTACAAAAACAGTAACAGTAAATATAATTACATTAAATGGCCTCATTCCACCTTTTTCGATTTTGAAGTACTCTAAAACCTCCTACAGCTATGTTCATGAGGCCTCTTTTTGGTTGTCTTCTTTTTTTCACATATTAAGGTTTTGCATAGGTTTCCTAACACAGTTTTTCTGTGAGCGCTGCTGGGTTGCAGCAGTTTAAAACACATCAATCGCAAATCCAGAATTCACTAGTGATTGTGAAATAGTTTGCTAACTTGTAGAGCTAATGTTCCATACACCATGTGGGTCTTCGTTGTTCTTCCTAGGCTGCATATATTCTGCAGGACTGGTGGCTGGTGTTCTGGTGAGTTAACACCCTGTCGTCTACATACAAATGTCATATGTTATCTTGTCTTGATATTGTCTCTGACAGGGCCAAAGAAGAGCGAGACAACAATAGCTTGGTTAATGTGACTTTTGAAAGAAGCGCTAATAAAACTGGCTTACACCAAGGCGACAGTCTGCCATTTTATCTGGGGATTTATTCAGGTTAGTTCAAACATGCTCTGTCTTTGGAAAACCATCCAATATTTATTATACTAGTAGTTTTTAGTTCTTTAAATAGGCAAGCGTATTTGGCATTGGTCAAAATGTCGTGATAAGATATACTCAGTAATTCAATACTAATTGTAACCTTCTTTCTAGTCTTGCCTGATAATTCCACTTATCAATTCTCCTGTCACTAATCATTGACTATGGTTCATCTGAGAATATTTTTTTTTGTTTTGTTTTCAACCTCAGACCCTGCCTGCCATGACTTTGGTGTCTTTTATCTATTTAAAACAAATGTGTTGTTAATATAACTCAACTCATAAGAATCTTTTTGCATATTGGCTTCCAGGGTCAACTATTTGCAAAATAATTCATTTCTTTATTTTGAAGGCAAAGAGGGCATCAATTATTTTCGGGTGTCAACAAGACACATCTAGGCCAGGTCCCTATCCCATGGATTCCAAAACCGTATTTATAATCTGTTTCATATACCAGAAAAACGAAACTTTTTTTCTTTTGTCATGTCTGTATATTGATAGTCATTTGAAGATGATTCCCTACCTTTGATACGGAAGCAGTTTTGATAAAAGAATACAAGCTGCAAAATTCATTTCCATTTTCATCCGTACTTTCTGTTGCGCAGGTTTAACTGCAGCCGCTGTGATCCTAGGCTTCGCCAGGAGCTTGGTCATTTTTCATGGATTAGTGCGATCCTCTGAGAAGCTCCACAACCGAATGTTTAAAGCCGTTCTCCGCACCCCGGTCCTCTTCTTTGACGTCAACCCCATAGGTGAACCCTTGGTGCCTCATCTTAATTGTTGAAAATATAATCTTTCAAGGTTAAGCACATTACTTTGAAAGCTCATGTCATGTAAAGCAGGTGGCGTGATTGGTTTATTGTGTTGTTTTGGCTTTGAGCTGATATAAAATCCTGCTTGTCTCTGCACGCACTAGGAAGAATCCTCAACCGTTTTTCCAAGGACATCTGTCAAATTGACTCTCTTTTACCACTAACATTTGTGGAATTTTATCAGGTGAGTATTCATTGGGCTATGCAAGTGCAAAAAAGTTTATTCAGTGGCACTTGCACTTAAAAATGTTTTTGCTCTTTGTTTTCCTTTGACTTGATAAGAACCCGTCAGTGTACGACTTGTAGGTATGTTCCAACAAAATAGTTATTGAAAGCGGTTGGAAATCTTCAGATTTTTTTTATGTATGATTTTTTTACATTTAAAGAGGCACAAAAAAATGTTTAACTTTTTTTCCCTTCATTTTTAGGGTTTTTATTTTTCAGGAAAATCACCCAGCTCTAATACACCCCTGAGCAAAACGGCCAAGTGTCAACATTTTGTGTGACATATTTACACAATTTTAATTCTGGCCCATATTTTTGGTCTTTGACTTCTATTGCTTGTAAAATATACATTTACACATTATACAGGAAATAGGCAGCACAGTAAATGACTGGTCAGCAGTTTTGAGTAGGTATTCCCCGAGTACCCTGGTTTCCTCCCAGATTCCTAATTATCCGAAATTGTCACTAAGCATAATTCTGTGCGATGCAATTAGCTTGTAACCAGTTTAAGGTGTACCTTGCTTACTTCCATATGGGAGCTAGGATAAGATCCTCCACCCACCGTGATCCTTGCGAGGATAAGTGGTGGATGCAAGGATGGAAGTTGTATACTGACTGCTTTTCATTGTGTCAAAGTGTCATTGAACTTGTCTCATGAAGTAAATGAAAGAGATTTACTGACTTGTATTAGAGCCCGGTGATCAGCATATTTACAGCTCCTTCTTTAAAAAAAAAACTTTTTCCTTGTAGCTTTTCCTGCAGAACCTTGGCGTTGTGGCAGTCGCAGCCTCCATCATTCCACTCCTCCTGGTTTGCATCGCTCCCTTGCTTTTCACCTTCCTCTACCTGCGACGTTACTATCTGTCGACGTCACGAGACATCAAACGTCTGGAGTCCACAAGTATGTCAAAAACTTTGGTAATAGGATGTTAGGTTGGCACGATCGTTGATGCACTCATCTGCCTTTTCAGCTCGCAGCCCGGTCTTCTCCCATCTTTCTTCGTCCCTCCAGGGCCTGTGCAGCATCCGAGCCTTCAAAGGAGAGGAGCGGTTAACAAAAGCTTTTGACTCACACCAGGATCGACATTCAGGTTCTTCTGTCATTCTCCTCTTCTCTATGTGATATAAAATGTATTCTTTTATTTATTTATTTTGTTATCAAATTTGATTTTTTTTTTTTTTTTTTTTTCTTATTTTAGAAGCCTGGTTTCTCTTTCTGATGACCTCCCGCTGGTTTGCTCTTCGTCTGGACAGCATTTGCTCTGTCTTTATCACCATTGCAACCTTTGGGTGCATTCTACTCCGGGAAGGTGAGGATGTTTGACAATTATTCATTTATGGTTAGTGTTAAGTGCAGTTATACTTTGGGGTATAGACCATCAAAGTCAATTTGAGTCCAAGTCCTAAAATTGTTTCTTATCGTGGCAACTAACAAGTTGTTCAAGTTTGTAATGTATTTTTATGTCAGGTTTGGATGCCGGCGAGGTGGGCCTTGTGCTAACATACGCTGTAACCCTTGTTGGAAATTTCCAGTGGACCGTAAGGCAAAGTGCGGAGTTGGAGAACATGGTATGTGCTGTGTTGTGCACTTATCAAGTAGTTGAAAGTTCACCGTGAAATGCAATATCTTAGATGACATCTGTAGAGAGGGTGGTAGAGTACACAGAGTTAAAGCCTGAAGCTCCCTGGGTGACCTCGAGACGGCCTCCTCTCAATTGGCCCAGTCAAGGCCAAGTGACCTTTGACCAGGTGCATTTGTCATATAGTGTCGACGGCCCTTTTATCCTCAAAGATATCAGCGCCATCTTTCGCCCAAATGAGAAGGTAAGACACTTTCCTCAGTGTCATTTCTAATAAGAAGACATTTTACTGTCAGTGTTGCATTGTTCAGGTGGGTATCGTGGGTCGGACGGGAGCCGGTAAAAGCTCATTGGTGGCGGCTCTTTTTCGTCTGGTTGAACCTCAAGGAAATATCTACATCGATGGCGTATTGACATCTGAGTTGGGCCTTCATGACTTGCGACAAAAGATGTCCATTATACCCCAGGTAATCAGGCATAATTGAAGGCGTAAAACAAGTATTTTTATTTTTTTTCAATTAAAGTTATTTCCTAGGTTATTTGTTGCCATTTTTAGTCAAATTAGACTTTAAAGTCGGCGAACGTTTTTTGTGGAAAAGCCCATTTGTCCCGAGACCCCTGGTTTACAGGTTTGAAGCCTGAAATATGACAATAGACATCATAGACGCCGCCGCGAGCGGCAGCCTTTCCAGCAGCTCTGTGTCATTTCGGATTCGCATTTTGTGATTTATGTCTGCTTCTATCTTACGTGTTTTTTTTCGTCCCGTTTGACAACTACACTTTGGATTGCTTTCTATCCTATCGTTATGGGTTTTAACTCACAAAAATGCATTTATTCGAGGAATCAACTCCTTGCCTTGAAGAATTCTCATGTCGGCGTGACGGAAGGGGCCCTATCGTGGATGCAAAGCCAGAGCTAAGGCTAAGCGGCCAGCAGCGTTATAAACCTTCGGTACCATCCGTAATCATAGTAAATGTGACCTCTCTACCAAATAAGACCGACAAACTGGCTGTGCTGGTGAAAAAAATCAAAGCGTACAGGGAGTGCAGTTTGCTGTGTTTTACGGAAACGTGGCTCACGTCTAGCGTCCCGGACGCTGACATGGAGCTACCCGGCTTCAGCGCTGTTAGGACAGACAGAGACACAAAAGCCTGTGGGAAGCGGAGAGGAGGCGAACTCGCTATCTACGTGACCACGAGGTGGTGTAACCCCGGGCACAAAGCTTTCCATTTGCTGCAGGGACGTCGAACTTTTGGCCTAGCGTGTGACGTCATCCACTCCACTGTTGCTAGACTACAACACAGCACCCTGAGGCCATCCTGTCAATCTGTTAATAAACAACAAAAGGATACTGCTGGAAGCGTGAATTTTCCTACGGGGATGACTAAAGAATCTATCTATGTGTCAAAAAGGTCTCGATGTTGTTATAATTCATTTTAGTTATTAGTGTGGATATGATATACCGCTTAAATTATGTTGCAGTACATTGACAATACAACAGCAATGAGATAAAAAAAAACAAATAAAAGCAAACATAATACCATGTATACATTAGGAATCTAGTGGTAAATACTTTATTTTCAATTAAATATATTTATTTGCTACGTATGGATTTTTACACTTTTACTACAAGTTGCTTCAAATCAAGCAACACTCAAATATTTACAATGATCAAAGTGAAGAGGTTATTCAACATAATTTTTTCACTGCTCTTATTCTTAAATACTCAAAAATGCGGGCTTTACATTTTCTGTAATTTTGGCATCAAAGATTATTGTTCATTGTGATTAATTACGGTAATCATTTACATGTTTGTTCGGGCGGCACGGCAGCTGAGTGGTTAGCGAGTCTGCGGCACAGTTCTGAGGTCAGGGTTTCAAATCCAGCTACCAGTCTACCTTCGCGGAGTTTTGCATGTTCTCCCCATTCTTGCATGGGTTTTCTCTGGGCACTCCGGTTTCCTCCCACATTCCAAAAACATGCATTTCAGGTGAATTGGCTGGTCCAAATTGTCCTTATATGTGAGTGAGCAAGTGAGTTGTCTGTCTCTGTGTACCCTGCGAATTGCTGGCAACCAGTTCGGGGTGTCCCCTGCCTACTGCCCGAAAATTGCTGGGATGAGCTCCAGTGACCCTACTGAGGATAACCGGTGAAGATAATGGATGGATTTTGGTTTTCATGTTTATTTCCTGATTTTCACACAGGATATTATTTGTAATTTGCACAAAAAAGCTTATCCTAGATTTCTCAAGTAAATTGAAGAAAGATGTACAGTATATCAGTTGAATGCTAAGATAATACCTTTAATTTGATTGAAGCAGGGAACCATTTTACTCCTGAGAAACTGATTTTTTTTTTAAGATATAGGACAAATGTCTCTGTATCCATTTTTAAATGGGTCTAGATGTAATATTTGCTTGCAAATTAATTCTTAGTTCCAGTAAAAACCTGACTGCTGAATTTGGAATGGCTCAATACACTTACCCTCTATTATTACGATACAGTACTGCCACCATATTGTCGGCGAATTTCGATCCTTAATCAATCGGCATGTATTTTTTAACCAAATAGATAATAATTAAATACGAAAGTATAATGTTCGCAATGGAAGACATGGCTGTTGCTGCGATCGGTGTGTGTGTGTGTGTGAGTGAGTGGGTGTAAAGCGCTTTGGGAGGTCTTCAGTGACTTGAAAAGCGCTATATTAATGCAGACCATTTACCATTTATCAGTGCCATCCTAAAAGTGAATGGTGTATTTTCTCCCCTTGTGATTGACCCTCAACTGTAAATTATTCTTATATGGATGTGTGACGAAAAAAAAGATCTGACAAAACATAGGTTTAATTGGTAACTTGTTTTGGTCTTTGCATCCCAGGATCCTGTCTTGTTCACTGACACCGTGAGGAAGAACTTGGACCCCTTTAGTCAGCATACAGATGCTGATCTTTGGAAGGCTCTGGAGCAGGCAATTACACTTTTTGTCCTCCGTTCACGCGGAATTTTTTTCTATGTCTCACAAAATTTTTCCTGACCTCATCGACAGATTCAGCTCAAATGCATGGTGATGGAACTTCCTGCAAAGTTGGAGACGGTTCTGTCTGAGTGTGGCTCCAACTTTAGCGTTGGTCAGCGGCAGCTAGTCTGCTTGGCCAGAGCCATCTTGAGGAAGAACCGCATTCTTGTCATCGATGAAGCCACAGCCAATGTTGACCCAAGGTACCAGAGAGAACCCAGTCACGGTTACCTAAATTGCAATAGGAGCCTCATTTTCGAAGATATAGATTTTTTTTATTCTACCCCTGTGTACGTCACCGCAATTATGTGGCCACTGTTGCAGGACTGATGAGCTAATCCAACTAACCATCCGACAGGAGTTCAGAGATTGCACCGTGTTCACCGTCGCTCATCGACTCAACACCATCATAGACAGCGATCGCATCTTAGTGAGTGACTGGCTTATCAATTGACACGCAACTCACGCTACATCTGATGCTTTCAGTATGTGTACTTCCTGATTTCAGGTGCTCAATGAGGGTCGAATACAAGAGTTGGACAGTCCTTTCAACCTTCTTCAAAGAAAAGACAGTGCTCTGTACAAGTTGGTCCAACAGTTGGGCCCGGCCGAGACGGAAGCTTTGTTAGACGTGGCTAAACGGGTGAGGAATATTGTGCTGCTACGCGCACTAATTGTTTTTCATCAAATATGTACCTTATTCACATGCAGGCGGCGAAACGCGAACTGACTGAACAAAGCTGAAAGGGAAGCTGTTGCTCGGAATCCCGAACTAACAGCGTGAGGTTGGCCACGGTTTAAGGACATTCAAGAGCAAACTCATCTGACAAGGTTTGAAAGTCACCTTAGGGTTAATCTCAGCATTGTTACATACTTTTGAAAATGAAAACAATTTTGTTCAAATAACATTTAGAGCAAAGCAAAACAACAATCATTAGCTCGATAACAGTTCTATAGTGATTATCACTGATTATTGTCTAAATGCAGCCTAAACTGTGGAAGGACGGGCTGCCCGCTGTTTTGAATTTCAATTGTTAAATGGGAAGGAAAAAAGTCTACCTTCGATGTCTGAACTTTCAATTCCAAACTCAAATCTTTAAAACACTTGAGCATTGTCTATGACCTGCATTCTCAAGACCTTACACCTGGATGTAACTTCAATCTTGGGAGAGACTCCAGCAGGTATTTATGTAAAGATGCCCAGAACACTTGCAGACGGAAAGCACATTAAGTCCAATTTAAGATGGAAAGTCTTTAAACACTCCTGAATATTGATCATTTTTGTTTCCTTTCTTTTTATTGCTCCATATTTTAAAAATGACCAATTTGTTCTATATCTTGGCTGTTTTTTGTTTTTTTCTTTGAAAATCCCAAATTAACGCATTCATCACTTTTACCAAAGCTGTCGATGGCAGACAACTTTCCAAGTATAATGGGGTAGATTTTATGTTTTTTTTATGCAGGAAACTGTGACTTTTAAGGGACCATCATTTCCTGTTAACATTCCTCTTTTCTACAGTGGTTTGAGTTGCCAGGTCATGAAAAACATGCCCAAGTTTATAGAGGGTGGCCGATGGCTTTGGCACCCGCAGAAGCTTTAGAGATGCGCGTTTACAATCATGTGCAATTTGGAGCCGTCACTACCAAAACATCCCCTCTATTGACAATCATATAGGTAAATGTGTAAAAACTGCGTATTTTCCAAAGGTATTGATGTACGAAATTCTGTTTCAAGGTATGCTGTGAATATTTCAGAGGACTTTACTTATTCAATATCTCAACGTTGTAAAATGTTTTTAATCTTTTAAAAATGTATTACTGTGATATATTTTTGTAAATCACACATTTCTTGTTTAATGTTTCTCATTTTTATGATTTTCTTTCTTTACTGAACTATTTTTTGTCATTAATTTCATTATTTCATCACATTTTTGGGGGATATAGGGTTGTATCTTGATTTTTTTTATCTTTGATTTTTTTTGTGCCTCTGTAAATCAGAATGGACCTGCATTTTATTTTAATGGTGCTACACAAATAAACTTGTCATGTTGACCTTTTCGTTCCAAGTGGCATGGACTCTGCTGCATCTGTGTTAACTCTAGGTTATTAAATTTACATGTACTTTAATGTGTAAATTATTTGGTATTTGAATGATTTAGAGCATTTTGCAGTAATATCATTTCTGATCATTTGTGTCAGGACCAGAATGGAAACGGGACCCAACTGCGTTACATTTCTCACAAGTTTTATTAAAGGAAAGAGGAAGGGCTGCGCTCACAATCCGGTGTTTGCTAGGCACGGGAAGCAAGTCACTCTCGTACTCGGATTGTGATCCGAACACGGAAGTGTAGCTTCCGTAGCGAGTGAGTCAAGGATGAAAAAACAGAACGATAGCCGGGACAGGAGAGCAAAAACGTGGTCGGGGTCAGAAACGGGTCGTAAGCCGGGACGGGGGAGCAGACGTGGTCGGGATTCAAAACGGGTCGTAAGTCTGGACGGGAGAGCAGACTTGGTCAGAATGAATGAACGGGTCATAGCCGGAGACAGACGGGAGCAAAAACGGAACAGGTGGAAGTTGGGTCGAAAAAGGCTTGCCTAGTATTCACTGAGGTTCGCAGACGGACTGACAACAGGAGAAAGACAGTACTGGGTTCAAATACTGACAGGAAGCCAATCAGAACCTGCGGAAGTTGGCGCCAAAAGAGCGGGCACAGCTGAGTCACATCAGTAATCATGACAATTTGCTGTCTGAATCGTCCTTTAAGGTAAGAAAGCCTCTGCGTAGTAAATAAAGCCTCTTCTCTAATACGTACTACCTCACTAGCATTCATGCAATTCTCTTTTGTTGTTTGAAAAGAATGTAAGCATGAGTGCGGACGCCATTTATTGTGTGACACAACTTTGCCCCTAAGAGACAAAACCGACAGAATTGGGCGCAATTTGTGTCCATATTGACTTGACTGTTTTTTTTTTTTTTTACTTTCTATGGATTTACTTTCCTAATTTAATTTATCACTGTCCTTTTAGGTTAAAACTCTCAATTTTAAAAATGACTTGAAGCGTTTAAATGTACTGTAAACCATGGTGGACAGCTGAGTAGGATGCTGATAGGCTCTGAACTAGTGTTGGGTCATTGTAAGTATGTCATAAAATGACTTTTTTAGTGGTTCACTGATTCATAACTACTTCCAATAATTTATCTGGTAATAACACAATTACAACATAGTATTCATATGATAAGTTTTTATATTAGAAATGCATATGAAAACCGAAAGCTCTCTGCACTAATTAGTAACAAAAAGTAGCTCTAAGCTTCAAAAAAGTTGGAGACTGCTGTTGAGGGAAATCATTTCCTTGTGAAAACAACATCAAAACATGTGTGATAAAGACCGTAATGTACAACTTCGACTAAAACGTAAAGAATGAAAATGCAAAATGAATTTGACATATTTGCTTGGTCTTTTTACACTTGCCAGAAAGAACCGATGCAAATTGAGCATCATTTTTATCATCAACATTTTTGTAGTTGTTTAAAAAAAGGTAAAAAGAATAATTAGCTATCAACTTAGATATAAATCTTTTAAATCAGCCATCTCGAACATAAGGCCTGTGAGCCAGACCTGGCCTGTTGATGATTTAATCTTGCCCGCCATAAATCTGAGTATGTCAAAAAAAGAAGCGAGTCTCTAGGTCATTTCTTTACAAAGTTGTGATTTTCAAACTTAATGCAAACAAAATGCTCCCCCGGTCCGCTAAAAGATACACTCAGCTTGAGTGGGCCCAGCCCAGTAGTTTGATGATATGTTAGGTAGGCTTTTTAAGTAGGCTGGAGGATAAAACACAATAATGCAAAACTACATTAAGCTAAACCTTTTGAGCTTTTTAACTGATCCGGCTCGCCTCTGACAGAAAGTCTGGATCTGGCCTCAGAGCCAAACTGAGTGTGACATCTCTGTTTCAAATCATCAGATTGTTTTAATTTTAAGACATTATACATGTAAAAAACTGACATAACCCCTTGTGTGTCTGTGTGTGTGCATGTGCATGCATGGATTGTTGCCTGAGGTGTCATCTCTCAAAGTTCAACGACCAATTATAAAAACAAGTGATTGTTATTATTTTTTACCTTGTAATGTCCTCATCTACTTTCTGCTACAATCAAGCCTTTGAAAAGGACCTGGACGCGTGCGCGTCAGCATTCTAGAGGGGCGGAGCTTAGTGCAGCAGAGGCCTCATTGTCTGAGGATGCGATGAGCGAGGGAGGAGGGAGGAAGAGAAGCTTGAGTCGGCAGCTACACAAAGACAGCGAGTGCAAGCCAGCGTGCATTGGAGGGACATAGACAAAGAGGAGGTGGCGAAAACTCGCTTTCTCCATGTGGGGGAGGAGAGGGGGGGAGGATTAACCGGCTGATCTGCAACACGCGCTCAGACACAAATTATATCGACACACCGAACCGCTGCTCAGCATCACCGGGATCAACAGCATCACCATCAGTGGCAGGCGAGAGACAAAAGAGCGAGACGGCAGGGGGGTAGGGTAGGGAGGGGGATTCGCCGGGACCACATTACCATCTGAGAAAACAGAGTCTGACTGACTGCCGGGAAGGAAGACAGAAGGACGGAAGAGGGACAGACGGCTGGAGGGACAGAGCCACGGCCTTCATCAGCTGCAGCGGCGTTCTTGTGTTATGGCTGACCACATGTTTCTCCCGCCGTGTGCATGCTGAGTGTTCGGTGGGTGTGTTTGGGTGTAAGTTCATGTGAAGCGGGTCTGTCATGGGGAACACGGAGAGCATGGAGAGCCAGCTGGCCGTTATCCGGTCCAGAGCTGCGCCGGTCCGACTGCCGATGCCTGATGCCGCCGAGCTAGAGGAAAGGTTCTCCATTGCGCTGGTAAAAATGTGAATTTGTTAAGATATCACACACACGCAATCAAAGGTTGGGGGGATTCTACAGACAACACTTGCTATTTGGATGGAGACTACAGGTTTTAGTTTATAGCTGCAGGGGCTCCGAGACAGGTGCACATCTTCTGCAACATCCAAATCTCTGATATTTCTAAAATGACTGTTACCTCTTTTAGAATTCGATGAACCTGCCTCCAGACAAGGTGCGTTTGTTGCGGTCCTACGACAATGAAAAGAAATGGGAGCTAATCTGTGATCAGGTAGTAGATCTTCATCAGCTTTTTGGGGGATATGTTTCCGTTTCTCATCCTTGACCGTTTTGGGGGGAATAGGAGAGATTCCAGGTGAAAAACCCACCACACACCTACATCCAGAAGCTGCGAGGGTTCCTCGACCCGGCTGTCACGCGCAAAGTAGGATGAGTGAGAGGAACAATCTTAAGGAATCCTGTAATAATCAGGTCAGGTTTACAACAATGACTTTGTGCCTGCAGAAGTTTAGGAGGCGGGTCCAGGAGTCGACTCAGACACTTCGAGAACTTGAGATTTCTCTTCGCACAAACCACATCGGGTACCAGATGAGCGCCTGTTTGTTTTTTCACCCACATCATCCCTTAGCGAAAATGTTGTTTGTTCGAGTATACCTTCATGCGGGGTCAGCAACAGGCAGCTGGGGAACCGCATGAGGCTCTTTGGCCTTCCCTAGTGGCTCATTTTTTTAAAAAGTGATAACGGAAAAGTATATGGTTTCTTTAGGCGGAAAAAACATGACACAACATTCTTAACATTTTTCAAAGAATATAGATAATGAGTATGCGTTGCCTTCCTTATAAGGCTTGTAGTTTTTGCAGCTCCAAACATCTTGTTTTTTTTTCCCCACTATGGCTCTTTCAGAATTTTGGGTTGCCAACCCCTGCTTTAAAGAGTCAGTGTGTCATTGTTTGACCAGTAGGTGTCACTGTATTGTGTCATTTAACCGAAAAGAAGTGCTAAACATACAGGGAGTGCAGAATTATTAGGCAAATGAGTATTTTGACCACATCATCCTCTTTATGCATGTTGTCTTACTCCAAGCTGTATAGGCTCGAAAGCCTACTACCAATTAAGCATATCAGGTGATGTGCATCTCTGTAATGAGAAGGGGTGTGGTCTAATGACATCAACACCCTATATCAGGTGTGCATAATTATTAGGCAACTTCCTTTCCTTTGGCAAAATGGGTCAGAAGAGGGACTTGACAGGCTCTGAAAAGTCAAAAATAGTGAGATATCTTGCAGAGGGATGCAGCACTCTTAAAATTGCCAAGCTTCTGAAGCGTGATCATCGAACAATCAAGCGTTACATTCAAAATAGTCAACAGGGTCGCAAGAAGCGTGTAGAAAAACCAAGGCGCAAAATAACTGCCCGTGAACTGAGAAAAGTCAAGCGTACAACTGCCAAGATGCCACTTGCCACCAGTTTTGCCATAGTTCAGAGCTGCAACATCACTGGAGTGCCCAAAAGCACAAGGTGTGCAATACTCAGAGACATGGCCAAGGTAAGAAAGGCTGAAAAACGACCACCACTGAACAAGACACACAAGCTGAAACGTCAAGACTGGGCCAAGAAAAATCTCAAGACGGATTTTTCTAAGGTTTTATGGACTGAAGAAATGAGAGTGAGTCTTGATGGGCCAGATGGATGGGCCCGTGGCTGGATCGGTAAAGGGCAGAGAGCTCCAGTCCGCCTCAGACGCCAGCAAGGTGGAGGTGGGGTACTGGTATGGGCTGGTATCATCAAAGATGAGCTTGTGGGGCCTTTTCGGGTTGAGGATGGACTCAAGCTCAACTCCCAGTCCTACTGCCAGTTTCTGGAAGACACCTTCTTCAAGCAGTGGTACAGGAAGAAGTCCGCATCCTTCAAGAAAAACATAATTTTCATGCAGGACAACGCTCCATCACACGCATCCAAGTACTCCACAGCGTGGCTGGCAAGAAAGGGTCTAAAAGAAGAAAAACTAATGACATGGCCTCCTTGTTCACCTGATCTGAACCCCATAGAGAACCTGTGGTCCCTCATCAAATGTGAGATTTACAAGGAGGGAAAACAGTACACCTCTCTGAACAGTGTCTGGGAGGCTGTGGTTGCTGCTGCACGCAATGTTGATCGTAAACAGATCAAAGCACTGACAGAATCCATGGATGGCAGGCTTTTGAGTGTCCTTGCAAAGAAAGGTGGCTATATTGGTCACTGATTTGTTTTTGTTTTGTTTTTGAATGTCAGAAATGTATATTTGTGAATGTTGAGCTGTTATATTGGTTTCCCTGATGAAAATAAATAATTGAAATTGGTATACATTTGTTTTTTGTTAAGTTGCCTAATAATTATGCACAGTAATAGTCACCTGCACACACAGATATCCTCCTAAAATAGCTAAAACTAAAAAAGCCCCACTCCAACTTCCAAAATATTCAGCTTTGATATTAATGAGACTTTTGGGTTCATTAAGAACATGGTTGTTGTTCAATAATAAAATTCCTCCTCAAAAATACAACTTGCCTAATAATTCTGCACTCCCTGTAGTATGTGCAACATAGTAATAACGTGTTTTTGAGAAATGCTTATCAAACTTGTAGCTCTTTGTACCAATCAGAAAAAAGGTAGCTTTAAGCTTCAAAAAGGTTGGTGACCTCTGCTTTAGGAATACAAGTATACAAAAAATATTATCACGACTGTGTATTTTTGAAACGGAAAAACTGACGAACGACTGCCTTCAGACTGAAAGATCTTGTATTCCATCTTGGGGCGAGTCGTGGCAAAAACTAGGGAGAGTTAAAATAAAAATGAATGAACTTATAAATTAAATAAAATAGGTGTCTTTTATTTGTCAAATATTGTTGAGCTTATCTTTTGGGGATCTAGTAAAAATGTAAGGAGAAAAATACAATTGTACTCTCACAGTATAGTTCTGAAGTACATATTTTGTTCCAATTTAGGATAAATAAGTATTAAGATGGGGCGGCAGTAGCTCAGGAGGTAGAGCGATCGTTTTAGGATTAAGGGATCCCAGTTCGAATCCCGGCTTGTCCGTGTTACATGTCGAAGTGTCCTTGGGTAAGACATTGAACCCCCAATTACCCCCAATAAGCAGGTTAGCGCCTTACATGGCTACACAGATCACGGCCGCTATTGGGAAATGTGAAGCACAATGTAAAGCGCTTTGGGAAGTCATTGACTTGAAAAGCGCTATATAAATGCAGATCATTTCATTTCATTTCATTTCATTTCATTTCAAGATAGTACAGGATACCTTCAAATACAGTACCAGTGCGTTAATCTGAATATAATTGATGTCCTCAATAAGGTTTACTTTAGATCAATGGACCTTGCTACTTTTATTTGTGTGCAGATGGGTTCGAGAGTTTCTGAACGAGGAGAATCGGGGCTTGGATGTCCTTGTTGAATATTTGTCCTTCGCTCAGTATGCTGTCACGTAAGTCTGGGAACGTTTTTGTTTTGTTTTTAAGTCAGGGTAAGTCTGTTCAACTGACTTTTTCTGTGCAGATTTGACAACGAGCAGTCCGAGTCCTGCGGAGATGCGGCTTCAATTGACTCTCCGTGGAGTCGGTCCATAGAAGATCTCCATGGCGACTGCAGTCTCCCGTCCCCGTCCTCATCAGCGCCCAGAACGTCGCGGCACTCCATCAGGTAACAAACGGTGAAAGAGAACACGTGATATGTCAGACCTCTTACTTTCTTTTCCTTTGTTAGTAGTTCCACTTTGGTTACTCGTTCCAATACGCTTCCGAGTAGCCGCACGCTGAAAAACTCACGTCTGGTCTGCAAGAAAGACGATGTCCATGTGTGCATCATGTGTCTGCGAGCTATTATGAACTATCAGGTGGGACCAATAATATCTGATTTTAACAACAATTATGTCAAGAAGGTAAATTAATGTGTTCTCACTTCTTCAGTACGGGTTCAACATGGTCATGTCGCATCCGCATGCAGTCAATGAAATTGCTCTGAGCCTCAACAACAGGAATGCAAGGTTTTTAGCGCACTCTGTCAAATGCGTAATCTACGTAATCTGTTGCATACAATATCAAACACACGTTTCTTTTTTCACATAAGAACGAAGGCTCTTGTGTTGGAGTTGCTGGCGGCAGTCTGTCTGGTCAGAGGGGGACACGAGATCATCTTGTCGGCCTTTGACAACTTTAAAACGGTAAACAAATGAATGGTCTGTTGCGTTTGAGGTTGACTGATTTATTGGTTGATCCCTATCAGGTGTGCTCAGAGTCCATGCGCTTTGAAAAACTGATGGAACATTTCAAAAATGAAGACGACAATATCGACTTCTTGGTAAGATCTTAACTGTGACAACTACGGGTGCACGATAAGTGTTTTTATTTACCCATTCAATAACCAATAGTGTCCTGCTATTTAACGATAACCGACATCATATACCAAATACATTGGGGGCTGGTATATGCAGCACACTGCAAAAAATTATCGCCGCATTAGCAGAAAATGTTACTGATTGTCTGATAGGGCGGATGTTTTTTCCTAATTGAAGATTATTTTTTTACTAAAATAAACAAAAATACTTGAAATGAACAAAACAAAAATACCTACCAAATCAATAAATTATTTTGATGCTATTTTACAAGGAATTTAATACAGAATTAATATAATATTTAAATCAACGTAGTTTTGCAAGGTGCAGGCCTTAAATTCCTACTATACCGCCCCAACTCACCCTTTCATGTTCTCCTGGTGTCCTTTTCTACGTCCTCTTCAACAATAACACACAGACACACACAGTTCAACACTAATATTTAGGCATTAATAAAAGATGATGTTCTGCTTAACGCACTTACACTTTCTTTTTCATATACAATCAACCGCCAAACTCCTTTCTTCAACATTCTCAAGGTGTCCTCTACTACATCCGCCGAAAAGCAACAACACACACACACACAGGGCAAATCGAAATATATGGCGCGGCCCAACAGTTTGAAGAATATCTAATACTTTTATGTGTGCCTTTCATAGTCATAAAAATACAGTAAGCAAAATGTCTTGCCAATGGCGTAAGAACACATTACATGAATTCTGTTTATATGTGTTTTTTTTCTTAGATCATATTTACAACAACGATTGTGCAGCTCCAGTACACACGTTTCTGAAATGTTTTAATTGAAACAATTACTGTTGTTATATTTTTGCATTTATCTTTCCTATAAGTATCTGACCAATAATCATTGTGTGTGACAGTTATTGTGCTGGTGACGATCCTTGATCGTCTTATGTTCAATCATCTTGCCTAACCACTTCAACAATTTGAATATCTGACTGATAGCTTTGTTTTCTTGTTTTTGTTGGCCAGGTGGCGTGCATGCAGTTCATCAACATCGTGGTCCACTCGGTGGAAGACATGAACTTCCGAGTCCACCTCCAGTATGACTTCACTAAGCTCAATCTGGATGAACACCTCGAGGTACAATTTTAGGATTTTGTTCCCCACTTGATACTAAGCGGAGGTCGTTTCTGCTCTGCATCTGCCAGAGGGTAAAACACACCGAGAGTGACAGGCTCCAGGTGCAAATCCAAGCTTACCTTGATAACGTCTTCGACGTGGGGACACTACTGGAAGACGCCGAAACTAAGACTGCAGCTCTAGAAAGAGTAGAAGAGCTGGAAGAGAACCTGAGTACTGTAAGAAAAGTCTGACAAGATAAAATGGCGACACGGATGACTACTTCCTGTTGACTCAACTCTTTCTACAGATGTCAGAGCGTCTGCTGGATGTCGAAAACGAAGCCATGCTGAAGATCGTGGAGCTTGAAAAGCAGCTGATGCAAACCAATAAAGAGTTGGACCAACTTCGGGTTAGTCATTTGGTTTATTTCTTCACCCTCAGCTTGACGCTGAAGCGACGGTTTGCGGTGCGCGCAGGACGTGTACGCCAGCGCCAACACGCAAGTGCACACATTGAGGCGCATCGTCCGAGAGAAGGACCAGACCATTCGCCGCCATAGCCGGTTGGAGCGGCAGGCCCAAGAGGCCCAGCAAGCAGGAGGACCTGGAGCTCCTCAGCCACAAAGAGGAGAAGGTGATGGCGGAGCGGTCAATTCTGCCTCACCGTCACCTCCTCCCTGCGCAACACTCTCGCCCAGGTAGTCCGTCTATCACGCGAGGTGTAAAACAAAGACACAAAAGTAACTAACCAAGTAACTATTATCATTTGGATTTCCATGATCCAGTCCAGAGACAGTTGCCTATCACAACATGGCAGCGGAAATGGGTGTGGCTTCGGATATACCAGCCCCACCCCCACCACCTCCTCCGCCACCGATGCCGGGCTCAGGTAATTGTAAACTCCACTAATCAAAGAACATAAGCAAATTGTGGAGTAGTTGTTATTTTTTTTAGTTCTTTACCACGATACTAGTTCTAGAAGTGCATGCTCCATTGTGTTAAGGTCTAGTGGTTGGGGTAGGATTATGCATTGGCTCATTGTTAAACAAATAAAAGTACGATACTTTATAAACCTTTTTGCAAATAACTTAAATTATAAATTTTAAAACAAATGTCACTGCTTTAGTGCACTCATTATTCTGAAAAGGGGTGGAAATGATTTCATGACACTTTTTCTTTTTACTTTACACGATATTTTGTTGCCATTATGTGGCCGTTATTTAAATTTGGCGTAAGAATTATTTCACTTTCCTTTCGCAAGTGGGGAAGTAAAACTTTGTTGGTGATGAAAAGCATCTTCCTCTGCCTTTTAAAGCGTTTTGTTGACATGATGGGCTGTACAACTTATACCGCAACGTTATTGACGCGCAAGCAGACACAGGGAGAAAAGTGGTGGTGTGACTGTCAGCCAATCAGAATGCAGAACACAGTGCACGGGTTCAGTCTGCGAAGTAGCAAAACCATGAAAAATAAACTGTACACGGTGCAAACTGTAGGTTGTTTTTCATTCCGAACAAGTCTGTATATTGTATTATACATTTTCTTTAGTACTGGGCAAAATATTTTTACAGTGCTAAATAAAGAGTTTTTAAAGTTATACTTATTTAAATTGCAACCCCCTATTTGCATTTTTTGTAAAAAAAAAAAAAAAAAAAAAAGACTGTTTTCCTAATCATTTATGACGATTGAGTTCCGATGCTAAGGGTGGAATTGTTTCCTCTTTTAAGTGTCCAACGGGTTGTACCCTGCTCCTCCACCGGCTGCCCCTCCACCACCTCCCCCACCTCCTCCTCCTCCCTGCCGGACTAGCGAGCTCTCCTCTACCCTGCCTATGCCACCGCCTCCTCCACCCGTGGCGCCCCCGCTTCCAGGATGTGCACCCACTGTCATTTTCAACTCTGGACTAGCAGGTGCGCTAAGTGACACTCAATATTAAGCAAGTGGAAAATTTGTATTTCACATAATTTCAGAAATTCTAACATTTTCCCCCCTTTCTTTAGTGGCATTTCAATTAGATTTGTTTACATTGAAGCACAAATTATGCTGTTCTTTTTAGGTTATGTTTGAGTCTTATTTACACTAACCAATTTGCTCTCTTTTATTCTGCTACCAGAGGGACCACTCAAGTTATTCTGTATGTTTAATGACTATAAACGTTTGTATAATTACAGTATTGTCAATTATCAATCCCCTGTCCGTCATCTCTCCATCATCTATGTGTGAACCTTTTACCCACTCCCAACTCAACTCATTATTAACTCGTTTAATATCTGTCCATTTCAAGAGAACTCATCAATTTGTGAATTATGAATATTTTTTACAAAGAAACATGCAACTGTCCATGACACAATTTGATCCTTTTGTCCTCTTGTGAAGCGGTTAAGATAAAGAAACCGATCCAGACTAAGTTCCGGATGCCCGTTCTAAACTGGGTTGCCCTGAAGCCGAGTCAAATCAACGGCACAGTCTTTAATGACATCGACGACGAAGCAATCTTACGGGTAAGCATATATCTAACCTCTGTTGGAAAAAGTAGATGCGGATGCTAGCACTTTGTTTGTCCCCAGGATTTGGATGTGGAGGGCTTTGAGGAACTCTTCAAAACAAAGGCGCAGGGTCCGGCCATGGACTTAACTCTGTCCCGACAGAAAATGCCCCAGAAAGCTCCGTCCAGAGTCTCTTTGCTGGACGCCAACCGAGCCAAGAATTTGGCCATCACGCTGAGAAAGGCAGGCCAAGGACCGGAGGTCATCTGCCGTGCCATCCACATGTAAGACTATTATGGTTTAGTGAATATCGAGGTCAATTCATTATATGAATCAGTGATTGATTAATTATTTAAGACAGTGATTTTCAACCACTGTGCCGCAAACTAGTGTGTCATGAGAGATCGTCAGGTGTGCCGTGAGAAATTATCCAATGTCACTTTTTCAAATTCAAAATTTTATAACACATTTATAAATCAATATTATGTCGTTGTCAAGTGTCTGTGCTGTAAAAATTTATCAATTATATTGCAATTAAACATACTCTCAAGTGTCGTTTTATAACAATTTGGTTAGACTTAGGTGTGCCGCAAACTTTTTCCAATATAAAACACATGCCCTGGGTCAAAAAGGTTGAAAAACACTGATTTAAGAGATGGCACAACATTACACCAGGAGATCAGATGAAAAACCTTGTTAAAAGTCTCAAAAGCTCAAGATCCTGAGTTTGTGCCTCAGAGAGGGCCCCAATATATGTAACAATATTGGCGTAATTCTGTTGTTTATATAAATAAATTGAATATTTAACAATTTGAATTCTGAATATTGAAAGCTGCTGAACTTCAATTGACAATAAATATTGTTTATTTTAAAACATGTCCAATTTTACTACATTTTGAAGGCTTTTATCTCCCGTTAAAAAAAGTAAGAAAATACTTAAGGCAATTTGGAAGGCTAAAAACTATCAGTTTAAGTTATTTTTTTAGGTGTATTAGTAAAAAATCATTCACAATTATCAAATTTATTTGCCATCCACCATGTTGAAAAATTGAACGATTACTTTCCTCATTTTACTAGGAAAATACATTTTCTATTTATCCAAATCAGTACAAAAAAAAACCCAATATGCAGATGGAAAGTAATTATTTTAAGAATTGTTTATTGATAAATTTTAATATAGAAAAACAATGTTGCACACTTTAGGGATTTAATGTAAAAATTGAAAATAAAATAATTTTAAAAAACTTGAGCAATATGCATTCATCATCACACTATTTTTACTCACAGTACCACATAGTCATGCCTTTAATTAATTAATAACTGTAGCATAGTATAGTATGACCCCTAGTTGTCTAATGATAACACAGTAAGCATATTACTATTGTTATTATTATTTATGTTATTAATAATTTTCGGACTTTAAACCGGTCCGTGGTACATAAAAGGTGGCCGAACATTGATCTAGCAAATTCCGTATGCTTTAACTTCAGCAGAAGCATTGAAAAGTCCCATCATTGTTCCACCTTTGTCTGTGTGAAAACTTAATAATGATATAAACATCAGTCTTTTAAAATGTATTTGCAAGAATCTAAGGATTTGACAAATGTAAATACTGGAGTAACACGAAGGATTTTGCTGGCTCAGGTTTGACCTGCGGACCATCCGAGTGGACTTTGTGGAGTGCCTGATGCGTTTCCTGCCTACGGAAGCCGAGCTGAAGCTCCTCCGTCAGTACGAGCGAGACCGAAAGCCTTTAGAAGCGCTGAGCGACGAGGACAGCTTCATGATCCAGTTCAGTCGCATCGAAAGGCTCAACCAGCGCATGTCCATCATGACTTTCATGGGAAACTTCAGCGACAACGTCCAGCTTTTGACGCCGGTAGGTCAAACCCGGAAAGTTCCGAGAACATGACCTCGTGTAAGAACGTGGGATTTTTTCTAACGAGCTCGTCTTTTACCATTGCAGCAACTCCACGCTATGATCGCAGCTTCCGTTTCTATCAAGTCATCGCAGAAACTGAAAAAGATACTCGAGGTGGGTTTCTTTGAGTAGGTAGAAGCCGCCACCGCCCTTGTCTTCTTGATTCGTTGTTGCTTTGTCATTGCAGATCATCTTGGCCCTTGGGAATTACATGAACAGCAGTAAGAGAGGTGCTGTGTACGGCTTCAAACTGCAGAGCTTGGATTTGGTAATGCTCAACAATACACACACAAATCAAAACACGCTGGGAGAAGTCTGGAATTGACACTTTTCAGAAACGTTTGGGTTTTTTAAAGTTTATTTTGTTAAGTTTCTCCATCACCTGAATGCAGAACAAGCAAATATTTAAAGAGCAATTCTGTTTCAGAGAGATAAGCTGGCAGGAAATGTAAACATTTCAAGCTCATGTTTTATTGATCTAAGACTGAATGCTTAAAGTTGTCCGATCAGCTGGTCTTTTGAAAAAAGATGAAGTAGGCTGCCTTTTGCATTTTCTTTGTACTGAAAGGAATAAGACTGTCATTGACAAAGACACTTACATATGCGCCAGATATTCTTTCTGTAAATGGTCTGCTTTTATATAGCGCTTTTCAAGTCAATGAAGACCTCCGAAAGCTTTACAATGTGCTTCACACTTATCCCTTTTACACACTAACTAACCGATAGCAGTGTCAGCCATCCAAGGCAACGACCTGCTATCGGGGGCATTAGGGATTCAGTGCCCAAGGACACTTCAACATATAACACAGAGGAGCCAGGAATCGAACCTGCGACCTCTTGATCCCAAGACAAGCGCTCTACCTCCTGAGCTAATACCACCCTTTATAGTCATTTATAGTCACCCAATAGTCATTTTGTTCTCATTCATTCTTTCGTATTTTATTTTCCTTAAGTATGTTGGGACATGGTTGACCACTGAGTGTCTGTAAATTGTGACCAGAAAAATATTATGGGCCAACCTCGGAAAAAAAAGTACTAAGCCTACTTAATGCTATTAAGAACACTTTTATACAGGCGGCACGGCGCTGAGTTGTTAGTATGTCCGCAGCACAGTTCTGAGATCATGGGAACAAATCCAGCTACCAGCCTTCCTGTGCAGAGTTTGCAGGTTCTCCCCATGCTTGCGTGGGTTACCTCCGGGCTCCCCGGTTTCCTCTGCCCACTGCCCCAGGACAGCTGGGACAGGATTTTCATTCTCTCACCCATTATGAACGTTGTGTTTGTTTGAATTGCCAAAAAGGACCATAAGGCTTAAAATAGTCTATAGTATTCATGTGGGCAATCCTTTGTGTGGCTGCAATTGAGCAATTTGTGGGTAATGGCTGCCAGCTGTTTTTACTCATGTTAGGTGGAGTATTTCAGTCGAAATATCCTTATTTTGTTTTGTTTTTAAAAGAAGAATATTCATCCATCCATTATCTGCACCGCTTATCCTCAGTAAGGTCGCAGGGATGCTGGAGCCCATCCCAGCCATCCTCGGGCAGTGGGCAGGGGACACCCTGAACTGGTTGCCAGCCAGTCACAGGGCACACAGAGACAGACAATTCGCTCGCTCATTCACACCAGGGGAAAATTTGGGCCGACCAATTAACCTGAAATGCATGGTTTTGGAATGTGGGAGGAAACCGGAGTGCCTGGAGGAAACCCACGCAAGCACGGGGACAACATGCCAACTTCACACAGGAGGTTCGATCTCATGAAGTCAGAACTGTGCCACACACGCGCTAACCACTGCGCCGCCGTGCTGCCCACAAAAGAAGAATATATATTATCATTATATAATAAATATGAGTGTAAAGACTAAAATGTTAACGTTACATGTTTTTGAAAATTGTAAGATGGACTGAAACAACGTCAAGCTTACAGCACTTTTATGCCCACAGGTAGAAGGCAAAGACAAAAGATAGCAATGACTCTTGAAAAGCTAACCATGCTAGCTTTACATTTACAGATGTTGCTCACTATTAGCAGTGACATATGGAAACTGCACATACTTCTCAACACACACAACCACAATTGTGACTACTTTGCAAGATGTACTCTTACTAAATCAATAACGTGGAAAGAAACACGTTTTTCATCAAAATTTACAACACAAATTTTACCAGCTCAGTAGCCTAGATGGTAGGGCGCCCGCTTTGAGACTGGGAGGTCGCTGGTTCGCGCCTCGGCCGAGTCATACCTAAGACTTATAACATTGGTAAAATGGCGGCGCCCTCTGTTGGCTGCGGCTGCATCGGCTCGCTACAACGGGTCAGGTGTATCGACATTTCGTTCTGTGTACATTGTTACAAAGAATGAAAATACAAAGGAAATTATTATTATTATTATTATTATTAATATTGCCATTCCACATGATGTGTTCTTCACACTGCACTTATCATGAGTATAACAGAAGACATTTGTGATACGATGTCATTCCCTGCAATGTGAGCTCCTGTTTCCATGCTTTCAGCTGCTAGAGACCAAGTCTACCGACAGAACACAAACGTTGCTCCACTACATCAGCAACGTTGTCCGAGAGAAATATCCCACGGCGGCGCTCTTCTACAACGAATTGCACTATGTGGACAAGGCGGCTGCAGGTGAGGGGGGGAAGCTTGCTGACATTGCATCACACACAGTCATTGTTGCGTCCTGAAAATAAAAGCTGTTACAGTTGCTAGTTGCTTCATTTAAAAGTAATTGCCTTACCCTGACACCCAAGCCCCCCCGGCCCGGTTTAATAATACCCAAAACTTTGAAAGTAACTCTCTAGTTACAAATTACTGCATATACTCACATTGAAGGCAACCCCCCTAAAACTGGTAAACGATAGCCACTCAATACGAGAACTAGAAGAAAACGTGTACACCAACCTGTAGAAGTGGCAAATCCTTTATAGTTCTTGGCTTGTGTGATCTTGAGAGCTTGCCAACTAAAAGTTGAGACCCACCATTTGCATTTTGTCCCTTTTCTTTAAACAGCTTCAATTTTTCCTTCTCAATTTCTGGATAATGTCCAATATGTTTCTTTTTTTCTCCAGGCATTGTGCATCGCAAATAATAATTTTATGAATAAAAAGACAAATATTCAGTACCTTTTTACCATTATTTCTGTGCTGACGTTTGCCCCGTTGATATAGTTGTTCCTGTATAAGCCATGCCCTGTCCCTCCGCATTGGCTACCGGTGAAAACCAAATACGTGTGCACGTATAAACTGACTCCCTGATTTCAGTATTTTATTATATGGCTGTAAATACCCTTACGATCAGGGTTGTCAAACTCATCTTACTCGGGGGCCGGACTAGTACATTAGAGAGACAGAAAAAAAGAGATGAAGAAATGAGATACAGAGAAAAAGAGAGAGGGTGGTACAAAGAAAGAGAGAGAGAGCGAGAGAATGTGAGAAATAAAAGAGAAATAATGAGAGAGGGGGAGAAAGAGAGAGAAAGAAATCCAAAGAGAGATGGAACGAGACAAGTAGAGAAAAGAGAAGGAAAGAAAGAGTGAAGGGGAGAGAGAAAGAAAGAAAGAAAGAAAGGGAAACCAAGAGAGCTAGAGAGAAAAGGAGAGAAGGAAAAAATGAGGAGAGAGCAAAAGATGGTAAAAGACAGAGAGAGAAAGAGACAAAGAGGAACAAAGAAAGACAGAGGGAGAGAGATAGAGTAAAAGGGAGGAAGAGAGAGAGAGAAATACAAGTACAGCGTTTGTGAGAGGGGCCTTGCTTTGGCACAATCAAGTGGACATTTTTCAACCTGAAGCCAGTTTTTCTCTTGCCCTTCCCTCGGCGTTGTTTCGCGGGCCGCCTGTTTGACACCCCTGCTTTAGATGCAAGTATATATGGTAGAAAGAATATCAGAATATTGTTAGGGGGAAATGACTTGCCCTTGTACTCTGGTTTTGACAGCGCCATCGTAACTGTATTCAGTCATATTTTATCGGTAGATATAAACATCCCAGCTGCATTATTCAATTGTTGTTGACAGAAGGCGGTTATATATGACTTTAAAAGCAAAGGAGCAACTGCCAATTTGCAACAGAAGTCTCGATTCACAATCTGCTCTTCAAAAAGTAGCTTCTAGGGCTGCAACTAACGGTTATTTTGATAACCGGTGAATCGGTCGATTATTCCTTTGATTCGTCAAAGAATCGGATTTTTAAAAAACACTTTTTAATATCCTCCTATATTCGAAATTTGAAGTTTAAGACGGATAGGAAAGAGAAATATTTTATTACATAAAACATTAATAAACCCAAGTGTTTAATAAAACTCTTACTAATAAACAAAAATACATAAAATTGTGTGCTATTCACCTGATATGTGTAAGATTCTCTTTTTCTACCACCTTTTTCAAAGATCATATTACATTTAGTCTCATTATACAAAACCAAAGCAAAGCGTAATACATTACAGTTATATGTGTAGCAACATTTTTATCCTCCAAAAAAATGTCAAAAAAGTAAACCTACTTTTAAAACTGTGGTCAACGAATTGTTTTTTGGGGTTATATATTTGGATAGGACAAGCATTCATGAAGTGGAAATGATATACAATACTCTTAACAATCTGCCCCTTGTGTTGAGATAAACATGTCATCGATCATATTTTTCTTTTTACTGTTTTCATTTGTTTTCTCTGTATTTCTGTAGCACTTTCTGTTCCCTTGAAAATAGTTCACTTTGCAGTGTTTGACTGTTTTATGCCAATATTGTTTGTTTTAAAGCAACGTTCAATAAAAATGGTCCCAAGGTGCCCTCTGCCAGATTAACATGGAATTACAACTGTACAACCTTACAACGAGATCCCATGCACTAATTTGCATTAATTTAACACGCTTAGCGGCTCATGAATCACGCAACAGGACGAATCGATGAGGTAATTAGTTGCCAACGCTCTGATCGATCGACCTTACCGATTTGTTGTTGCGACCCTAGTTCCTTCGTAACGCGTTACTCCCAACACCGCACCCAATCAGCAAAATCCAATCCCTTGCTTGTGTTCCAGTGAGCCTAGAGAACGTGTTGTGCGACGTCAAAGAGCTGCAGCGAGGCATGGAACTCACCTGGCGCGAGTTCAGCGTGCAGCATAACGCCACCTTGAAGGATTTCATCAGCAGACACGAGTCGCGACTCCACAAACTTCAGGAGGATGCGCGCATAGCGCAGGTGAGGCCGCGAACGGCCGCCCAGATCGCACGAAACGCAAAGGCCCTCCGATCGCAACCTTTTTGTTTTCCCGAAGGACGCCTTCGAGGATGTGGTCAAATTCTTCGGGGAGAGCTCCAAGACGATGCCGCCGTCCGTCTTTTTCCCCATCTTCGTGCGCTTCATCAAAGCGTACAGGGTGAGTGACCCAAAACGCCGCAGTTGGAATTTGTGAACTTCGCAGACTCTTTAGGTGCCAATGACTCGATACCATATCACAATATGATCCTCGTGATAACAGTGGGTATGACAATACTGTGGGAAAGTGGGCCATGTTTTGAAAATACTCTTTATAACAAATACTAAGTAAGATGTTGAAAACATCAACTTCCATCCATCCTCCTTTATCCTCATTGGGGTCACGGGGGTGCTGGAGCCCAGCCCAGCTATCCGTGGGCAAGGGGACACCCAGACCTGGTTGCCAGCCAGTGGCAGGGCACAACACATCAACTTATATTTGAAAAAAGTAATTATATGGTTAATACACTACAAAAGACAAAAAATTAACCAATTCTGCAGTTTATTCATTGTATGATTGGCAACATTTAACGTGTTTTGTTTTTTTTCATAATCATTTACAAACTGTTTTCGTTTTTGTTCTTATTGATGGCCAAAATCGTACAACATAACAGGCAAACGTACATGGTTTTGTTTTTCTCCCCATTGCAAAGAAAAGATAGAAAATAGAAACTTGTGATGATATTCTCAATTTTCTATATACAATATACTCAAGATTCACAATGATACAACCTTCCCAAACATACAAGCCTATGAAATACAACAAAAAAATTCCCTAACAAAAAACAATTATATATATATATAATATATATATATAATATATACAGTGAAGAAACCTGAACACCCTGCTATTTCTCCCACTTAGAAATCATAGAGGGGTCTGAAGTTTTCATCATAGGTGCATGTTCACTGTGAGAGAGATAAACTAAAAAGAAAAATCCAGAAATCACAATGCATGATTTTTAAAAATCCTGTCATCAAGTCCTATCATACTATGTTGTCAGGTGGGAGCATTGCAAAATAGCGGAGCAAAAATGCCCACTGAGTATAAAATTTACCATCGCACCCTCGGAGGTGACATCAGATTTTTTCTAATTTAAGCAAAAAGAGTATATCGTGTAGCCATGTTTTAAAGGCAGGTGGTTCTGAGGACCTCCACAGAAGTAGTATCCTCCTTCATAAACAAACTGTCTACGCAGGAAATGAACTTTTAAATTGTTTAAATCTTGCCTTTATTTATAAATGAAGCCCATGCGCCGCTCCTTTTGAAGAAAAGCATCGATAACTTACTTAAGTTATAAAGTCCAGTTTGGAAAACTTCTACAGTTTCGAGATACAGACGCTGCCCGACTTACGAACAAGATAGGTTCCGGACGATCGTTCGTAAGTTGAATTTGTAAGTTGCTTCAGTGCTATATTTTGTATGTTAAGGTTTATATAAGTATGTTTAAGGCTTGTATAAGTAACCTGTATTGTTTTGTACTAAAACATAAACATTTCATAAAATAATATGCTCTATAAAGATAAACAAAGTTGAGTTTAACTTACTTTTGGAAGATGGGCTTCAAGGGGTCCTCCATAGTCGTAGAAAATGGCAGAAAAAAGCGTTTCCACCAAATTGCTCACCTCTTCTTTTCACTATATTGAATGGATGCACGAGATATTAAACAATAAAAATATTAAAGTTCTTAGCACGCTGGAGATACAGTATAGAACGTTACACACGAACTAGGACGCTTGAGCGCCACCATACGTCGATCGCAGTGGAAAGAAGCACTCCAGCACTGCCCTCTACTCGGATAAAAGTGCACACAATACAAAATCTAACTTGCAGCAATGTCCGGATATTTTTCGACATCCCGAAAAAATGTTCGTATCAACCGTTTTACGTAAGTCGAATGGTCGGAAGTAGGGGAGTGTCTGTATAATCCTTCATTTTTTTAAATAAAGGCAAAGCAACGTGACAAAAATTTCTGGATGGCTGCATTGAACTGCTGTTAGCATGCTAGTACTACTCCTTTACTTAAGTTGATCCAAATTGTAAAGGAATTAGAACGATTGCGTTCTCTTTCCTCCGGCGGTTAGAGGGGTGTGAGACGTAGTGGCCAAAACATGCCTGTATAAAATTCAACTGCATTAATTGTTTTACAGCAAGTGACGTGCTCCTCGGCTGGAATCCCCAAAGCGCTCGCCGAGTATTTTAGATGAGTGGTTCGAGGCGTGTGTTCATGACGTATACGGTGACGTTTGAAGTGTGCCACGTGATAGGCTAGCTTTGATTGGGGTTCCAAATATATCGGGCAAAGAAACGCCCCCAGAGTTGAAACTCCCCTTCAGTACTAGGAATCACAGAAATATGCACTTTCAATTCTTTACAAGCTTGCTATCACACAAAGAAATTCATGATGCACTCTTCCTTTGTTACTCTTTTTTGTATTCAAAGCATATTTTACACCCCACGGTTTTGTCGCATGCGCCCAGCTAGCTATATACTTTTCTGTCCACATGATGGCGTAGCGGAGAAAATGAATCAACTCGGATCCCTTACATGTGTGTGTGTGTGTGTGTGTGTTGGGCATTTCCCTGCAGGGCTTGACTGCTTTATGGGGCTTCATTTTGCCATCACTACTTTTTAGTGTTGGGAATAACGCCGTTAGGAATAATGCGTTATTTTTCAAGTAACGGGATCGAACTCATTATTTTTTCCTCCGTTACAACGCCGTTCCCGTAACTGACGGTCAAAAGGGGTGCGTTACTTTTGCTCTACTCTTTTCTGAATTATGTACGTCACCTCTTTTTGTATCCTGTCAGCATTCAAAATAGCGACTACCATAAAGTTAGATAGCGATAATGAATATAGGATTTACAAATGCGGCGAAAGAAAAGGCGAATGAGGGCTGAGTTTTGACAGCAAGGGACTTGTGTCGTTTGCTAACGAAACGTCTCTATGAGCCAACTCTCGGAGACTAACGAAGGGAGCCGGCTCCTCGCTCATCAACAGCTGGTTTCCTCCGAGACGCCTTCTTTCTAGTGATTGGTCAATATGCATTTTAGGGGATTCTGTGTTGTTGACTTTAGATTTGTTGAGCATAAAAAGGGTAATATTATTTTGTATTTCATCCTTTATTTGTAGATTGTTGATATTTTAATGATATTTCCTGTGGTTTTCACTGTTAATGTGGATATGCGAATTGTAAATTTTATTTTATTTCTTTTATTCTTCCTTTCGTTGTTGTATTATTTTTTTCATTTGTATCTTTTTGGGGTTTTTTTGGGGTTTCTCATCCTTTTTAATTTGTAATGTAGGATTAAATCAACCAAAAAATAAAACCCTGAAGAGCTGTTTGGGATCTGAAAGAGTCGGCTCAATTTAGTGAGCCGAGACAAAAAAGGCGGTTCTTTAAAAAAAAGTTGGAATTCCCACCTCTACTAGTAGACTCGGTGAATTGTATTTGCTCTGAAATTTTTAAATTCTTTGATATGCAACATCTTTTTAAAGTAACGGGAGTAGTTACTTTCCCTGGTAATTAGTTACTTTTACTACCAAGTAATTCAGTTACTTTTTGGAGGAAGTAGTAAGATGGAGAAGTAACTATTACTAATAACTTTTTTAAAGTAACGCGGCCAACACTGCTACTTACAACCAATCTCTTTTGAATTGAAATAGATGTAGAATAGAATAAAGAAACCCTGACCGTTTTTAAGAGAAGTTCCGCTTTGAATATCACAACCCAAAACGCTCTCGTCACCTTTTTATATACCGCAATGCGAAAATGCCGCCATTATTCTTCCATTGTGATTAACGGCAACTCTTCTTGGGATTCAGCTGGCTGAGGAGGAGAACGAGCAGCGCCGGCGTCAGGAGCAAATGTTGCTGGAGAAGCTGGAGCAGGAAGAGCAGCAGGACGAAGAGACCAAGGTCAGTGAACACAGGGGACCCAACCGTCTTCATCAGGGGTGTCAAACGTGCGGCACCTGGGCCCACCGACGGATTGAATCCGGCGCATGAGAAAAACGAGCCGCAGTTTTTGAATATGTCCACTCCATGTCGCCAAAGCCAGGTGCCGCTCACAAAGACACTAGCTGTATTTCTTTATCTCTTTCTCACTCGCTCTCTTTTCTCTCTTTATTTGTGTCACTTTATTTTTTCCCCTCCTTCATTTTCTTTCTCTTTCCATTTCTCTCTTTTGCTCTTTCTGTCTTGTCTTCGTTTCTCTCCCTTTCTCGCTCCCAATCTCTTTCATCTCTCTTACTTGCTCTTTATCCCTCTTTTTTCTGTTTCTTGTTCTCTCTGTCTTTTGTTATCCATCTCTCAGTTGTTCTCTCCTTATCTTTTTTCTCTTTTTGTCTCATTCTTTGTCCGTCTTTCTCTTTTCTTTTTCTCCCTTTTTTCCTTCTCTTATTTTTTTTCTTTCTCTCTCTGTCTTTCTCTTTCCATTCCTCTCTCGTTTTATATTTTACTCTCTCTTTCTCTCCCTCTTTCTCTCTCACTTTTTTTTCTGTTTCTCTCTTATCGGTCTTTCTCTTTTAATCTATTCATCCCGATTTTCTTTCTTTCTCTCACTTTTGTTTTTACACGTTTATCTCCTTTTTTCTTTTTCTGTCTTTGTCCTTCTCCTGTTTGTTCTCTCTCTTTTTTATTGCTCTTGCTCTTTCTTTGTGTTTTTTTTCTCTCTTCCGCTCTTTCTGTCCCCCATTCTTTTTCCGTCTAACTTTTCTCTTCTTGCTTTCTCTTTGTTTTTTCTTTGTTTCTTTCTCTCTCGTCGTCTTGCTCTCACGTTGTGTCTCTCTCCCATTCTCGCTTTTTCTCTTTCTTACTTTCATTCGTTTCCTCCCTCTTTATCCCTTTCGTTCTGTGTCTTTTTGTTACATTCTCTCTGCCTCTTTTCTTTCTCTCTTTCGCTCCAATCGACTAGACAGGCCTCCGTTGTATTTTTTTATTTTTATTTTTTTTCGAGCACCTGAGCCCCCAGCCCGAGCCAAAATGAGTTTGACACCCCTGTATTTAACGGTACCCGGTCGGTCATTGCATCAGAATATGTTTGAAATTGCCGGCTTTTGCCCAACCGCGGCAGTCGCCGTCTCACAAGGGCAAACGACAGCAGCAAGAGCTGCTGACGGAATTGAGAAGGCGCCAAGGGAAAGACAGCCGCCACGTTTACGAGGGCAAGGACGGCGCCATCGAGGACATCATCACAGGTGAGACACCTCCTAGGGATGACGCTCGAATACATTTCGGATACTTTGATTAAAAAGGAAGTTGTTCCTTTTGAAATGATTCCAAAAGGGCATTTAGTTAGTTTAGAACACCCCCGAAAACTGTCATAAGATTTAGTCGTTTCACGCCTTGCACAAGACACATGGCAGAAAACGGTGCCCCGACCGTCCATGTGGTTATTAAAGGGACAGTGTGTAATATTTAGTGCTTCCTGGTGGTACAAAAAAAACCTTCATAAAGATGTTAATTTTTATTTTAAAAAAATCATAGTTTTAAAGGAACGAAATAAGAAAAGTAGTTCTTATTTATTTGATTGGGCAGTTTCACTATTAATTTTCAGAAGCAATTTTCATCATTTTCCATGTGGTGTTCGTTTTCTTGATATATTTCTTACTTGTTTGTATGTTATCAAATAATCTCATTATAGGATTGCTGTTACTTATTACTTTTATATCTTTTATCATAAAGTGAAAACAATGATACAAATGAGCCATTAGATATACAGTAGGTGATAATGAATAATTTTGCTCATTTCAAGTACTTTTAATTTGTATTTACCACCTAAATTTAGTCAAACCAGTCACAATTAAACAGAATGAGAAATACCAATTTAAGAAAAACGGCTATAAAAGTTGATCGAAAATGCTTAAAGTATTTTCATTATTTACGTTGTTTCCTATAAAGAATCAAACAAAAGTGATTCGTTCACAGTTAAGCAGACACTATATAAGGAGGGAAGCAAAAATAAGAAGAGGAGACATCAATGGATTTTGAACTTGCAATGAGAACAGGAGAGAAATGGACAAAAAACCCTCACAATGCCAAATCCCCTCCCCCTGAGTTCTTCCTGTTTATTAAATCACAAAAAGTAGATCCACCCTGAATGTTGCGGATATCAAAGAACAGCCACATTATTGTCCAAACGTGAAAATTATGTAAAGCAGGGATCAACAAGTTATTTGAGTTTTTTGTCACTGATTGGCCCGAATGGCAACCATTTTGTGTACATTTCTTAAATAACAACTTATGTCATTACTATGTAGTTACTTAGTAATTACCAGGTTGTAATTATTAGACGTCAAGTCAAGCCCTAAAACATCACGTCAGTTAGAAATCAAATGTACTAGAAATTCGCAATGACCAATCACCGTTGAACGATTTTCAGAACCTTGTCCGCGGTCTACTCAGGTGTCATTAGCCTGCGGGCACCACATTTCAGAGCCCTGATGGAAACGGTGCAATAAGGAAAAATTGTCACGACCGGAACAAGCAGTGGACCCAAATGCGTAACGTTTCACACAATGATTTATTAAGGGATCGGGGAAGTCAGGGCGAAAGTGTTTATTGTCATATGGACAGTAAAAAACATGCCTTACTTTGCTGTCCACACACAGTTGTCAGCGAAAAGGAAATAGAAATTAAGAAATGGTTGGAATTTCTTGAATCCCAGGAGTTTAACACCGCATTTGAGTGATTGGTGACATCATACAGACACCGTGTCCGTACGTGTCCGAGACACATATTTGCTTCTTTGCCAGCTGTCGGGATTTTGAGGGGTTAATAAGTTTGACTGGACTATCTGACTGTTTTGTTGACGTTCCCACTGTAGCGCCTAATAGTCTGGTGCGCCGTATGTATGGAAAATATAGGACAAAAACTATTTTTGGGAGGTGTGCCATATAATCTAGTGCGCCTTAGTTGTGAAAATACGGTAAACTGATATGAAAGAATACATCCAGTAAATACTTCACTAAACTATTTGGATAAATATAATGTGCATTTACAACAATGAAATGAATAATGTGATGATCAAAGTATGATACGACGATTAAATAATAAACTTAATATAGCTGGAAAACTCATGTTGTGGTGACCTATTTTAATAATCTAACAATGTGCTGACCTGTCAATTAGTGAATGTGGTTAGGTTTCCTCAGTATTAGTGATAGGTATTGCAGCTAGTTTATCACTTCCTGTATTCCGCATGAATTACTTGTTTACTTACCTGTTGTAACCAGCCATGTTGGAAGCAGTCTGTATGTTCTCTAAAATTCAGTTGTATTAACTTTGGAGTGGAACCAACTGCGCGTTCTTGCTATAAACTGTTGTTATAGTCATTTTATATCTTTGTTGCGTTAAATGTAGCGATACTACTCATCTTACCAAAGTAATGTAATCTCCCAAGTCTTGTTTTTCATGTCCATTTCTCTTCTTCAGCTCTGAAAACGGGCCCCTTCACGGCCCGCTCGGCCAAACGTAGCTCTCGGTTCTTCTGCGACCCGGCCCACCCCGAGGAGCACTTCTGAAAGGACAGAGGCGATCCTCCCCGTTGCCTCCGATGAACGGCAACGACAAGCACTTTGAAATTCGATTTCCGACGGGGAGCGCGACGACGTCTACGCTATCCGAGGGTTTGTACAAATTGTGTCGCGACAACTCCACGTTCACTCAATCAACAAGGCACAGAGTTTGTCTTTGGGTGCAGCTAAAAGCACAGGCGGATAATCCTGAGAATTTTCCACTCGATTTTGGAGAAGTATATGTGAGTGTTGTAGTAAAAGCTTTGCAAGTTTTGGATGAAAACAGGAGGTTCGATAAGTGAAATGGTACAGGGTTCCAGGGTTCGGTATTTAAACGACTCCCGACCAAATGTCTCTTCGAGTTTGATCCGTTGAAATTACAAAAAACACATTCGAAAAACCGCATCAAAATAAGAAATATAACCTGATATTTAATGTTATTATTTAAGACTTCCATTCACTTCAAGTCATATTCGTTTTCATATTTTACCGCCTCAAAAAAAACTCCCAAACAGGCTTTTAATTTTGCCATGGAGGCCAAACACCCACCCGCCCCCTCTGACCAACCCTTGGCCCGCCTTCTTGTTGCTCACCCGCCAGAAACCATAATTTTGCCCTTTCGTTCAAAACATGACCATGATCACAAAAGAGCACAACGTTTTATACATTTTGTAGGTTCGCCTGTTTTTTGTTACAGTTGTTGAGTCTATATTTGGTGTACATAAATAAAACATGTTGATACAACGCTATGTTTGCTTTGGTTTGGTTTTTAAGAGTGTTTCCTAATTTTCATTGAGACGTTAAAGATGTGATTTTCAGAAGACAGTAATTCAGCGTCATTTAATTGAGTTAAGCATGTACCGGTATACTGTAATTGCAATTCAATCATGTTTTCTTTAAGGGATTGTGTGTATTACAGGGTATGAACATCATTTTCCATGGCCAAATTCAAGCACTTTGTTCAAAGCCAATTTTCCACATTTCTCCAGAACAACTTGAGGAAAAAGAATCTGGCGTGAATCATGTATTTTACAAAACCACAGTTTACATATGAAATGAAATGATCTGCATTTATATAGCGCTTTTCAAGTCAATGACTTCCCAAAGCGCTTTACAATGTGCTCCACATTTCCCAATAGCGGCCTTGTATTGCAGCCATGTAAGATGCTGACCTGCTTATTGGGGGTATTAGGGGTTGAGTGTCTTACCCAAGGACACTTCGACATGTAACACAGAAGAGCCGGGATTTGAACTGGGATCCCTTGATCCCAAGACGAGCGCTCTACCTCCTGAGCTACTGCCGCCCCAATGCTTGCGGTTTTTAGTCTTGCGTGTGCATTTATCAAGAGGTATGGTTTTTAGATTGTAAATTGGGTGTAGTAGGTTTTGAAACAAATCTCTCCTCGTATACCTGTTGGGTAAAACTACGATGTACCTTACATTTTCACTTGCATAGACCAATGGGAAACACTACCTTAATTTTTTGCACAGCCCATTATAATGTCCATAATTGATGTGTAATCCTTTCACTGATACACATTTCAAAGTGCCCTGTTTTGGTGTAGCATGCACCTGTCCTTTTGGGCGCAACCTGTAGGGGGTGATGACGCTGCATAGAGTAATGTTGTACAAACTAATGCCAGCTGCAGTTAATCACAAGGGGGAGAGGAAATGCAATGGCAAAGCCACCAGAAAGCAGTGTCAGCCATTTTTAGCAGACTTTTTCAGAAATATGGCAACAATTTCAAGCGTTTACATCTTTAAAATCACAAGAATTACAATCCAAACATTCAATTAGAATCCAAGCATTTTCAGGGATTTAGGGTAAGAACCCCTGTATCATTTTGCACCTCATAAAAAAACATCAATTAATATTAGCAAAAATGCATGAACATAAAATATAAACAAACAGTTTCAAAATACTTGTAGGTCAAGAAATGTGTATTTGTTTAACATAGCATTAGGCTAACCTACATTAGAGGGGGCTGACATAATGGTCCGCATTCTTGTTGCTAAGGGTAACCTTCAGAAACAGAAATAATTGTGGTTTGGTTATTTCAGGTCGCCGTATTTTGTATTGTAGTAGTTAGTTTTGATTGCACAACACAGAGACACTTAATGGTCAAATATCACACAGGGTCCATTTAAATGGAGCGTTTCAAAAGAGAAGTCTGCAGCTAGTGCCATCAGCAAATAGCAGCTTAAACTAGCTGTTTATCTGCTCTATCAGCTTTACACCTGGTCATTTTAGTTAGTTGGTTTTAGTTAGTTTAACATGAAATAGTCCTTGAATATAGAAGTGTTTCAAAAGGTGAGAATTTTGTCAGTAAAGATGGATGGTTCTAAAAGTCTTTCCAACATTATCACTTTTCTTTCATCACAATTTATTTCAGCATCACAAGCCCTACTTGATGATGTATCAGTCACAAGCCTTGTTAACTGGTAAGGTCACATGGAATGTCTCTTGAGGTTGAATCTTTCCCAACAATGCAAGTGGAAATTCTACCGCATGATTTGCAGAATCAAGATCATTCGTTAAAATTTTTTAAAAAGTGGCTGTATCACTGCACTATTTTTACAGAGAGCATTCTTGATTCCAAATCAACGATTTTACTTTTACATAGAGTACCCTGTCCATAATTGCGGGAATTCTGATTACTGTGTGTTTTCTAAATACATTTCATGGGGTAGTCATGGAATATTACAGCAAGCAAATAAATAAGAATTATCAATTTATCCATTGCAATTTATCGACGTTGTATTCCTTTAGACAATTGTAAAAATAGCACGACTGTGAGATCACTTCTTGGCAATGGACGATTTGGCTCGGTTTAACTTGTCTGTCAACAAACGATCCGAGGTGGAGCATCTTGCGAGGACCGCTGAGATTTCAGCTTCGTTCCTGCGTTCAATGGCTACGTCTGCAGCTCCCTCAAGGTCACTGGGATGAAGAGAGCAAAGGTTTTTCATTTTTGAGCAAAGGGCGATTGAAGAAACTGGAGATATGGGGAAAAACTTACCTGACAGACAGGTAAGCTTTCACCTTCTGTTCGGGAGTCACTCTGGGAACATACTTTTTAGCTTCATACTTGTTGTTCTTCTTGATGCAAGCTTCCACAAAAGCCTGAAGATGGCACACGCACACGAATGAATGTCTCTGAAAACGGGCCAAATGGATCGTTGCGATATAGCTTCACGTACCAGATAACCTATCGGGGACTTTTTACTCTTTGAGAACTTCTCCAACTCTTCCCACTCTTCTTTCTCGGCCAAAGACTTCAGTTTCAACCACCAGTACCTCCAAAGACAAGACGGCAGAATTTGAATGATCTAAAGTACCCGTGTCATATTAAACTACATTTTACCGATGGTGCCCCTTTGAGGCTGAAAAGGAAACAGACAACTGAATAAATATGCTATTGATCTTTGTGGGTGAGGGGGTGGACATTATCTAGGCATATGGATATAGTGGTACTGTGAATTGAGAGGAGAAAGAATACAGTAATCCCCTCGCTCTATCACCACCTAATTTTCACGTTTTTTGATAATCATCATATTTTCCTCATGCATTGTGTTCTGCAGCAGACAACCCAAAGCAAATGCTACCACAAGGGCTGGTCGCCTGGGGGCAGTGTCGGTTGGGCGGGCCTGAATGTGTGCATGACGGATTGACTAACCGCATACAGCACCAGCCTAAGAGCAGGGCGGGTGCACAAGTCAAATGGTCCACCTAAAAGTAACTGAAGCACGGCGACAACTTATATTTTAGCGGCTTGTTACATTGAAAATAAATTCATAACTTAAATCGGACTCTGAGGAATGTCAAAAAAGCGGAAAGAAATGCTGATCACCACAGGGTGCTCCGGGGATTGCTATTGAGTCCGAAAAGAGACTGAGGCAGCGTCTGGCGAGGCAGCAATAGCTCGGCCACATATCTGCCTGACTGCGGCTAAGCTACATAATAACTCTCAAAAGCCACCCCTGCTGAGCCTGTACGGACGCTCCCCAAGATTTGCATTCCGATTCCGACAGATACGATAATTTATTTTCGGGATGGCGAAAAATATCCGGACATTGCTGTAAGTTATATATTGTATTGTGTGCGCCTTTTTCCCGAGTAGAGGACAGTACTCTAGTGATTCTTTCCGCCGTGTGGCGCTGTGAGAGGTCACCCATCATCCACACCGAAGAAGAAATCCGGCTTCTACTTTCTGGTTTGTGTGTAATCATAACAACGTGTAATGTATCGCTGGAGCGCAAAGAACTGACGTTTTTATTGTTTAATATCTCGTGCATCCATTCAATATGGTTGGTGTAAAGTGTAAAGAAGAGGCGAGCAGTTTTGAAATGAAAGGGGAATAAGAAAGTTTAATGCAGTTGAGTATATGCTTGGATCTTTTTTTTTCTGCCACTTATTACCACAGAGGAGGAAGTATCTTAAAGCTCATCTTACAAAAGTGAGTTAAAACTAACTTTTCACCTTTTATGAGCATATTATTTTATCAAATGTTTATATTTTGGTACAAAACAATTCAGGTTACTTATACAAGCCTTAAACATACTTATACAAACCTTAAACATCCAAATACAGCACTGAAGCCACTTATGAACAAATTCAACTTACGAAAGATCATCCGGAACCTAACTCGTTCGTAGGTCGGGCAGCGTCTATCTTACAAACGCCAGATTCATTACCTGATAAAACAGATGACCTGGAGCTACAACTCTTGGGGAACCAATACATTCCTGATGTTGCTATTCTAATCATTACAGAGACCTACCTTGACCATAGGATCCACAATGCAGCTAGCCGGCCGCTCTCTACATCGCTTTCTTACACTAAAAGGAGAATTTTGTTGTACGTTGTATGACAATCAAGACCATTTATTTTTCCTGAAATTCCTCATTATTATTTGTGGATCTATTGTTTTTATTTTGTTAGTCGTATACATTATATGTTAATAATATCAAGAAAAAAAACAAAAAACTGTTCTACTTAGCTGGTTTTGAATATCGCGGGACGTTTTTTAATGCAACCAGCGCCAAAAACGAGGGAATACCTTCTAGGACTCAATTCTTCGACACATAAATTTTCATACCTCTTGTCAGGTACTTTGAAGTCTCTATAAAGTTGATCCGTCTGTTTGTAAAGTCCCAACATGAGCAAAGTCTCCATGGTTGACTGTACAGAAAGTAACATCATGGGAATAGCACACATTGATTTCGACTAAGTCGCCACAACTTTTGATATTACCTGAAGTGACAAGCCCAGAAGCCCCGCCCCCTTTTCATCATCAAGTTTCTTCTGGACGCGGATGAGACGCATCTCGTCTTCGGTGGCCTGCAAAAACGATCTTCAGCGACACGTGCACCATGAATTCAGTGGGCTCGGTCTCACCTTGCAAGCAAACTCATTTTTGGCTTTGTTGAATTCGTCCACGGCACTTTGCAGGTGAGACAGGCGGCTGTCTAACCTCTAAACACACAAGCACGCACCTCAGTTTAACGACGACATCTTTCACACTCCCTCGTGGAAATACTCTGCTAGTTATTGACCCTGGTGACAAACCTTCTCCCTGTAACTACTGGCGACATAACAGTTGGCCAGCTCCTGGTGGTCGTCATCCTGATTGTAAAGATCCCTCAGAGTTTCTTGTTCCTGTAGTTTACAGAACTAAAAAAAGAGTCCCCAGTTGAAAGACACTAAAGGCGAAATGAAGATGCCCGAGGTACTGTCCTTACTTGTCTGTAGAGACTGAGAGCGACAGGCTGGTTTCGTAACGTCATGAAGAAATCTCCTCTGTTCATCTCGTTCTTCAGGTGAGTGACCACCATGTAAACTGATACAAAAAGGAAACCATATTTGACCCACTCCTGGTGCAGTGGAGTGTCCCTAGCTACTCGGACGTACGAAAAAACACCGCCAGAGCTACAAACACTCAAGTCCCCTTTGTTTGTTGAAGTACCACAACTCTCAAACAGACAAGGGAAGTCCAGACCATGGAATGAAAACAGGACTTCAATACTCCAGTGACTATTGGACTGCTCATCGAAAAGGGATTATACACAACAAAAAGAAACAAATGCATTTTTTGGTGCTGGTTAAGTTAGCGCCTGTATGAATAGAAACCGAATTATTACTATCATTACAGTATTATCCTCACTTGTTCTCTTTTTGGCTTTTTCATTCCTCCCAATGCAGACACACATTCCATCTTCACCGTATATTCTTGGAATGGGAACACATTGAAGTGTCTGAATTATTGATAATAATTTGAATAAAATCTGTTTATTGTGTTGTGTTACATCTCAATCAAGATGTGCATTCTTGAACGCATTAATATTTATATCGTCAACTTAAAGAACCACCAATTAAAATAAATGTAGTGGGCTTAAGGAAAATGAGGCTGATTGTTAAACGCATTATACGGTCTGTCACTCGAAAATAACTAAAACATGGACTTTTGGGGAAAGTACATTTGGCCCAGTCAGATATCCTCACACTATTTTCCTGAAAATACATAAATACGTTGCAGCATTTAGCTAATAATACAGTTGTATCTCAACATACGAGATAAATGTGTTACCGGGTTGTGCTTGGATCTAGAATTTCTCATATCTCGAGTGAATTTCCTGATTCAAAATAACAAACCGAATAAGTTCGCTAGATAGCTATAAAACACATTGAAATAGCAATTCAGCAAGTAAAATAGATAACAAAATGAAAAGCACACACTAACTGGGAAGAGCTAGTGCTGGTGATGAGCGGTCTCTAGTGGTAGCAACTGGAAATTCTCGAAAATTTGGATTTTCTCTCGCACGACGAGATTTTTGCTCGAAAGACATCTCCTATCTCAAATTTTTTGTATCTCGAGTAGCTCCTGTGTAGATTATATATATTTTTATTCTTTACTCATGGTTAATTGTGTTTGTAGTAGCAATTTTGCTGATGAACTAAACCTGACGCTAGAAAAGTAGAGACAAACACTGATAATGCAAACGCTCATACTCAATAATTCACAACACTCGCTGCAACAGCGACATTTAATTTAGAATAATTAATTGTTTATAATCATAATTGCCAAAAAAGACTGATAAGGGAAAGCCTTATAGGCAATGTTAAGCATTTATTGGCACCACTGATTGCATCAATGAAGGTGTTGTTTCTGATAGATATACAAATGTGTTATTTCTCATCAAAATGAATTCCTTTTTTCAATGCAACGTCCCCTCAACTTACAAACTTCCTTTAGTGTCATAGATGGACACGCCCTCAAGACATACCCAAGTCTGTGTCTCCGCTCTCTACGGCTTTACTGAGCGCCAGCTGACTCCTCTTCATCTTCAACAGTAGTGGAACTTGCTCGCCGGATCGAGCTTCTGAGTCCAACAGCTTTGACACAAAAATATCTGTATCACTCGCAAGACACGTAAGCAAACTCAAAGTGAAACCAGGTGCTCGAACCTTAATGGCGAGTTCGGTTCGCCCGCATTCATAAGCTTTGGCGGCGATGTGGGAGTAGGACACCCCTAGGGAGTCTCCCACCTTCAGGCACACGGCTCTGGCGATGGCCTCGTCCGACATTTCCTTCTGCTGGACCTGACCACGCCAACACGGATACAGTCAGAAGCGCTTCCGCATGCGGCCGTGGAGGGAGGAGTCCACTCACTTTGCATGCAGCCCAGTGTTTGAGAACCCTGCTGACCCCCTGGTAATCTGGAATCTTCAGGTAACGGCAGATTTCGATAGCCAACTGATACAGCTGACGGTACACCAATCTGCACGCGCGCAATATTTTGGTGATGCGGACATAAATGCCCGGATAGGGGCTCGGGTGGGCTTACCTGTCGATTAACACCTGCAGAGTCATCTGTTTGAATCTGTGAGCAAATGTCAAGGAGGTCAGTCAAAGCGTAGACGGAACGTGTGTACGAGAACGAGCTTTAGGATACTGCGCGTGTGTGAGCGGCAGGCCCACGCCGCACTCTCGGACAGCGTTCAGGACGCGAAGCTCTCGACACGTGGACACAAAGTGCTCGGGGCTGAAGTCGGTCAGGAAACATTTACCGAAAGATGCCGCCTGGTCAGAGGAGGATGACAATTCGAACACATTACAATTGTGCATTGGTGGAAGGCCTGCTAAGCGGGGCGTGCAGTTTGAGGTGTACTTTAAAAGTTTCAAATCAAATAAATGCTCTTTGAGGTGTATGTTTACAATGCCCAGCGGAGTTCAAAGTGCATTTATACATTTTTTTAACCGCACTTATCTGCTTGTATCTTAGTTTTATCAATGGTGTTCCGGCCACTCGGCGCGTTAAACTGGACGAAAAGAGGCGGGGACGGAGGGTGGTGGAGAGTGACTTCATGTGCATGCTGGTTGTTTAAGAAAAGGACTGTTTTAAATATAGTCCAAATAACAACCCAAACCCCGCAAAAATATTTTTTTGAAACAAGAGTCTATTCGAGCACGTCTAAGAGAGACACGGACATGCACGCGATTGACAGGCAGCTTGACTGCAATAACGATTTTAGCCAGAAGACGGAGTCAGTAAGAAGAATATTATTGTTAGATACCGTCAGCACCTTTAAACGAGTTATTGGGTCATTGCTGGTTGTATTTTTGGCACACAAAACATTACAATAACCCAATCATAGAAAAAAATATACAAACTTTTGTCCCTTAACACACTAAGACATGGATGAGAAGCAGAAAAGTTGACTCTTCAAATACTTCAATTTTAAATTGATGGAAAAAAATGTCATTTTTCTGGGCCTTTTTAGAAGTTCGTGTACAGAGAACAAAAACAGTTAATGATAATCCCCCTCCAAAATTTTCATTTAATCGAGCAAATTAGTTTACACTGAAGTACACTTTTCAAAATGTTGTGTTATGACTATAGTGTTGATGTTGCCAAGCAATTGTTTTGACGTTTATGGTAAAGTATTATACGAAGCTACTCTTATATCTCCCTTCTAATATTGGTGATGTTTATGATTTAGTGTTTTACTTAGGATAATTATAGGCCAGCTTTCATTTACTTTTGTATATACACTATGATGTGAAAGTTACAATTCCACTTTTTATTAAGTCACATCATGTAGCCCATAACCCACTTTTAGGTTGTCTTGTAAATTCTTGTTTTGTATGGGTGATGTGTTTCCAACGTTTTCCCTTGCCAAAGGCTTGTCTTTGTCCATCTTATTTTTTTTAGATAACAGTATAAGTCATGTTTATTTGTATAGCCCTAAATCATAGAGTCTCAAAGGGCTGCACAGACCACGGACTATTATTACACCATCCCCTGATCCAAAACCTACATGAGGGGAAGGAAAAACTCAAAAACCTCAACATGAGGAAAATAAAGAAACCTTGGGAAGGGACCGCACATGAGGTCATCCCCCTTCCAGGATGACCAGGCTGCAATGGATGTTGCAATAACAAATAATACACAGATATTGTCAACATAAAATATAGGTTATTCATATGCTATAGAATAGAAATGTGTTTTAAGCCAAGATTTAAACAGTTCCACTGAAGTTGCAGATCTAATCTCAGGGGGAAGGGTTTTCCACAGCACCGCGGCCCGAATGGAGAACACTCTCGAACCAGCGAATAAGTGTCTTTTCAACTGGCAGGAATTACCTTTAGTAATTACTGTTAATTGGAATTGAAAATAATGATCAAACCTACAGCAAGAGAGCAAAATCTAAAATCATCATCAGGTCAATTTAACAGATATTTCTGCCCTTGAGTTCTATAGTCTTAAGCAGTGCACCATGTTGGAGAAATCTATATAGCGCAAATTGTCCCCCAGAGCTTATTTTCTGTGTCACTGCCTAAGATGCTATTTGCCACCAGATGTGAGTATTACACCATGTTGGAAAAAGTCTATTATTAGTGGAAGTTCTCACCCGTAGCAGGGACTTCTGCGTGTTTGGGTCGTATTCATGTCCTGCTGCTTCCACACACTGTCTCACCGCCTCTCCCAGCATGCCTTGCTCCTTGATTTCCCGCAGGTACTCATCAGCTTTTTGACTGGACTTCTAGACTCACATAAGCACACAAAACTTTTGCATCCAGCATGTTACATTTGGAATACATAAACAAGAAGTAAGAGATGTGTGATGCTACCTCATACTCGCGGTGAGCCTCCAGTAGCAACGCTCCGGGTGCCATGGAAGCGATTTTGAAGATGTCTTGACAGACGAGTGGAACCTCCTGCAGCAGTTCCTGATTGGTGGAGGTGATGATTCGAACACCGTCAAGCTCACCGACGCAAATGCACCGACTTTCTAGTGGGAATCTGCAATGGGGTCAAGAATCAATCCCTTTGAGATGGTATTATGTCTGGACAACATGAATAAAACTCAACGAGAGTAGGGGTTTGTTTTCAGAACTCTGTTGTAAAGGATACTGGATGATGTCATTGCAAACTCCGGCCACAAGAAGAAGGTGGTCCCACACCATCACCACGGACGGTTGCTGGGATTTTGGTTTACGACACCTACGAAAACAATTCCCTGGGTTTTATTCATACATATGCAGATAAATACAATTAAAGTTACATACCAGACCATCTGTTTGGGTGGCGTTCTCACTTTGGTGTCCACTTCACTCAGTTTGCTCTGAAGACACATTCAGTTGTCAATTGTAACAGTTTCTGTCAGAAAACTGTAGCATGATCTGACAACGATAACTCTTACCTGAAGCTGTGCCAAGCCTGTCCACAGGTGTCCAGTGTCTGTAAAGAGAGCTAGGTATTTGTAACTGAAAGACGCTGACATTTGGATGACGTTCCCCAAATGTGGACCGAGGCCTGGAGCACACTGACGTGGGCAGAACGCAACATACATTTCAGCATCTGCACACGAAATATACACGCGCCAGCCGTCTCCATCTCACCACAGAAGTGCAAGAAGTATTGTCCAGGATGAAGAGTTCAGCTCCGGTGGCAAGCAAGATTTTGGTCTGGCGGTCTTGTGTGAGGACAACCCAACAGGATGGCGCAACTTGCAAGCCTGACATACATCATGGATCAAGTGAGATCAGCTGAGCGGTCGGGGGCTGTCACTTAAGTCGGAGGTACCTGGGACAACAGGCAACCTTCGAAGCTTCAAATCGCTGATGTTGGTAGCCAAGATAAAGCGGAAAGATCCTGTTATTATGGCAATGCCTGTCCCATAAGGAGAATGGAACACCTTGGCTTCTAAGACCTGAGACTGGACCACTTCCTGCAACACATTGCAGTTCACTTTGACAAATCATGAGTTGTAGCGGTAAAGCTAATCTGGCAATTATTTACCTGTCCCATGCTAAAATGACGCTTGAAGGACCCAAACAGGTCGTAGATAAGAACTGAGCCGTCTTCTTGAATACACAGTAACTCATCTGAGACTGTCCAACCCAGATGAATCACAGGACCGCTTTTCCACTATCACACATACAGCACAAAGCAACTTTATAACATGATCGTTAAGAGTAGCGCCAGCAGGACTTACCGCAAAACTGGCAATGGCAACTCCAGAGGCAGAATAAATCTCCAACTGAGGACGGCAGCTTGGAGATCGTCTCTGTGGTTCTCTAAGGAGAGCTGCGACAACAAAGAAAAATCCTCAGTTGGGCCATTGAGTCAACATTGTGTGTAGGGGAGTACCTATTGGTCCGCCGTAAGGAGCCGCTGCGACCAAGCAGTCTTTGAGTCCATCTCTTAGGTTCCAACTCATCTCATACAACTCTGTTTTACTGCCAAAACATACAAAAATATGCATACGTAGTCACTTTCTGACAGAGCTATCTTCTATATTATTGTTTGGAGGTTTACCACTATAAAGCGCTAAGTAATACACAATCTCCCTTTAAAATACACTGATTTCTCTTTGTAACTTTTTAATGTGCAACAATTTTCAATATAACACATGCAATGTTGACACTGCACTTTAGAAAGTATACAAATAAATTCATTGGGGGTGAGATTGTGATTAATACAATCAATTATTCATGCAGGTATTAGAATGAGGTTAATAGTCCTGCTCCTCTGATATTTCTGAGTCGTCTTTTTTGTAAACAAAGCGAGACAAATAATCTAAATCCAGACTTCTCCGATATTTCTTTGCACACTTGAGGTAAAAATTCAAACCTTTTCTTTCTTAAGCAATGAGCGAGAAAACACTTTTTAAAAACTGGTTTACGTGTCCATCAACTGGTTAAAAAGGGCGGAATCGCCTCTTTTAGTGACAATTAAGATCGGGGGGTCATTTCATGCAGGGCAACATCATTTCGCCAAAGTAATTGTTTTCAACTTTCTCAAAAGTGATTTTCACAAGGCGTACAAGCTGCAATTGTTCCGTGCTTTATTCTTCCATTCACCAAAATTAAGATACGAAGTGGTTTTGGTGACTTTTACGCGAGGGGGAGGCATTTCATGCCAGGAGGGCTATTTTCGGTACAAAACCGGCTCCCAAAGTAAATCTGAAATCTGAAGTCAAAGTCTGTATACATTTTGGGACACCCTGTAATTCAGAAGATTGTTTTTAGAGACAAATACAACAAAAACACTTATCTTATTTCTCTACTCTACTATGGTAGTTGATGCATGTTTTTGCAGCTAATCCGAATAAACGAAGAATAAGAGTCTGTCAAACTTCAAATCAAATACATAAGTTTCATAAAATACACTTGAAATGAAAAGTCGAATACGAATATGAAAACAAATGAAATATCACGTTGACAGCATCTTGTTCGCTGTCATTAGCTAACCCGTGATGCTGAAACTTACCGGTAAAACGCTTCTCCCATTGGATTCCAGTTCGCTGTTATGAGAGCCATTTTGTAATTTCCCGCAAATAAGACCTAAATGTATCCGTTTGTCACTTGCTGTTTTAGATATAAAATAAACAGTGGCCATTTATTTTTATTTGCCACTGTTGATACGTTTTCATCCGATCACATGATCGCTTTCGCCAGCGAGTCTTCTTCTTTGGTTTTTAAAGGGAACTATTGCTTCCTGTGAGTAGCACTGCGCCTCTTGCTGGACAGCTCGTCATACGGCCCTACTACAGAAACTGCCTTTAAAAGTCAGATAAATAGATAGATACTTTATTCATCCCCGTGGGGAAATTCACATTCAATGTGTTATTATTTACACCGAGGAGAAAAATAATTTTTGTAAAAAAGAATTGTGGACTGTACTTGCAAATCAGTCTTTGTCACGGGCATATGGTGGTAATGAAAAATGGGAGTGTGAGTAAAAACGATTTTTTTTTCTTAAAGGGATAGTGTGTATTATTTGACCACTAGATGTCACCGTATTGTGTAGTGCAACAAAAATAAGTGCACAGTGACCAAAACACACCATTTTTGGTTGTTTTTTTAATACCTGTAGTGGCAAAATGTCAGGTGATAATTAGTTAGCTTTGATGAGGCTAATGTTATGTTCAATGCTAATTTCTCAATCTACGAGTACTGTAAAAAAGTATATATTTTTTCTTATTATTGAAATTTATATTTTTCATTTTTTTATTTTATTTTTTTGTATTACGAAGATGCCCTAAATAAAACACACCATTATACACATACATTTATGCTATAACCATGATTTTAAAATTTTAAAGAATGTGATTATTAATACAGTGTCAGACAAAACAATTGATGTTGTATATCAGCGGTCTTTGGCATGGTCCCCACAGGACAGCTGAGGTGTCCCCGGACCTGTTCTGGAAATAGCCCCACCAGACACCAGTGCGAGGTCATTGTGATTTTCTAGTAAAAAAAAAACAATATTAAGTGGTTGACTCAATCTATCTAACCCTACTTCCATTAATTAACCTGGTAATAACATAGTAACAACATAGAAATAATATGATGAGTTGTTAGTTTAGAAAGGGTGCCCTTTGTGCGAATTAGTGACAAAAAGTAGCTCCAGGCTTGTAAAGGGTTGGAGTTATAGATACATGACTCTGGAAGAGAATGGTACGTCAGCATTTATTTGGAAAATATGATGTGAAATAAAAGACTGAATGGCCTCTTTTTGCATATATTGGAAGTTTAAAACCGTTTAAAATCAAGGAATTAAAAAAACAGAATCATATACCGTCAATATACTGTATTGTTTGAATAATTCTCTTTTGCTCACATTTGGAGTGCATGTACAGTAAATGCATTATTTGGTACAGCTACTTTCGCCTTATTAATTACTTCCACACAATGCATTCCTCTACAGCATGTAACAAGATTGTGTTTTGACTGCCTGTTTATCGATTCGCACACGGTGGAGAACTTCCTGCAATTCTGATGTGTACAAGAACCTTTGGAACTTTTTCCATCAATTGTTTTATTCTTTAAAATTGGCAAGTACAACAGAACTTGCTATAAGTTCTATCATTCTCTTCGCAACGGCTTGAGCCAACTCTTTCTTGACCATAATGTTCAAATGCATGTGATCTTTCCACCCTTTTGATGTTTTATACTTGATGCATAACACTGGAGTTAGTGCATGAGTAGAATTGTGAGGAAGTTGCCCCTCAAATCTATTGTTTCTAAATGATGTGACTTCCTTTGTGTCTTCCTTGAATCTGGCTTGAAGAGTCATTTCAATTATTTCTGAAAATATCTTTTATGACAATGAAACATGAGATTACGGTCCTGTTTTGATGCCACACCACGTCCTGTTTTATAAATACTTCGAGCTAGGTTAGATTAAAATCAGATAGCCTCCATTATGCTAAAACAGGTTGACTTTCCTTGAACTTAATGAAACCACTTGTGCGATGGTTCTGTTGATGAGGAAAAAAATGTCACTCAGTGAATAAAAAGAAACTTTTGGACTTTATTACGCGCAACTCTAAATTATATTGGTATTCCTCAGATTGAACAGAGAGGGAACAAGCAGGAGGGAAAGTCACTTTCTTTCCAGATGACTTCATCTGGAAAACATGATGGTGAGAGAGATCACCCCCTTGCACTCCGTTGTCATGGAATCAGAGTGAGAGTTTGTTTTTTAACTCCTTCCCCACCTTGCCCCGTCTTTCTTATCGTTTTCCTCACAAAGTGTTTGAGTACTTGAATGAATCAACTAAATGAGTTGCGAACAAAATAATTCATGTAAAAACGATCTATGTTCTAACTTCTTCCTTTCATGACGTCTCCTGGGCCTATTCCCTGTTACTACAATAAGTGTACTCGTCAAATTAGTTTCACAATTTGCCTTTTCCCTGACCACCAAACTTTGCAATTTTTCAGGAAGAATACCGGAATGTGTAATATCACTTTCTTTATTTGGCCTATTTCAAGTTTTTTCGTATTTAAAAATATTTGACAAAAATTGTAATGTAATTTTGTGTGTATTTTTCTCCGTCTGCCTTTAAGGTCCAATTTGAGAGTTTTATTGACACGAAGCTCCAACTTAGTTTTGTTTATTGGATTTGTACCAAGCTGCAGAACAAGCAACGTTCTGTTCCAGCACTGAAAGAGTTAAGGGTGTGCACTTCCCTACAGGGAAGTTAGGCGGAATGTGTTTTTCCAAGTGCCAACCAATCAGAGCCCAGCACACACACAACACACCCGCAGCACATACACAGAGTTTCCAGTTTTCCAGCCCCACAAAACTTTCTGACCAACTCTTTCCTCTAATGAGTGAGGACGCCATCCAGGCCAGCAAGAAAATGGTGACCACTGACACCCATCAAAACCAGGACTTGATGGTCCCTACCCAGACCCAAGAGCCTGAGGGGGATCAACTCCAAGAACAGCAGAACCAGGGAAACCAGGAAAATTCTATTGCGGGCCTGATCGGCTTGGACCTGGAGAAAATGGGTCAAGGCCCCGTCAATGCCATTACCGTCCTCACTTTGCTGGACAAATTAGTCAACATGCTGGACGCTGTGCAGGAAAATCAGAACAAGATGGAGGTGAGAGAAGGGTGGGGCCAACTTTCCTGTCTTTAACACTATTTTTGCATACTGACTCAACAAAAAGATACAGCGCTAACTGTTTAGGGATTTAGGGGATGCAGAACCAGGTCTGCACATCCAGAACCCTATCCAGTTTTTTAAAAAGTAATGTTTTAGACATTCTAAAGATAATTATTCCTGTACCGAGGTCCTTGTAAACAACTTGATGTAACATGTCCTACATATTTTAATTTCATGAGTCTACTTTTTTCCCATCAACAACCTTTAACATTGCATCTTTAAAGAGAGGTTTTTATTGCTGCACTAGTCACTTTAAGCTGTTCTTTGAACAACCCTCAAACATTTGGTGCGATTTATTTTGGGCAAGTATTTGTCAAGTGCGAGTAGGGTGTGGCCCGGGAATGTTGATCCAGAGCCTTCCTTTGGTTTTCAGGGGCACCAGGTGGAAATGGAGGGCGTGGTGAGGGGGATCCAGGCCGACATGACCAAACTCTCCAAGAGTCACACTCACACCTCCAACACGGTCAGCAAGCTTCTTGACAAGAGTCGCAAGCTTTCTGTCACCATGAAGGAGGTAACTAAAAGCTGACGACGGCGGCACGGATGGTCGCGTTGAATGAAACGGGGTTTTGTTTCAGGTACGAGAACGGATGGAGCGTCAAGGTACGCAGGTTAAGAAACTGGAAGCCAACCACGCCCATCTGATCAACCGTAACAACTTTAAGGTTCTCATCTTTCAGGTCTGTGGGCTTGAGTTATTTTGGTCTCTTAGCACTTTGATGGAATGGGAAGTCATGTGAACAATGTTAACCTCCTTCTGGAAGCATGACTCTGGCTTCTCTCACCAACACACAACATTCCAAAAATTACATACAGCTGACTGTTAGTGTGTGAATATGTGTTAATTAAGTCAGGTTAGGGACCATGATAAGTTTTTATTTTGTTCGCTGACCACACTTTAAAACATGGTTGTCAGATGTCTCAATCTTATTGAAATACCTTTAATATCATTACACAATTTTCACCATTATATAGCAAATTATTATCTGATATCACTCTTACTATTCCTCGTCTTTTAAAATCATTTTGAATTGTATCATTCAGTGTATTCGATAGCATAAGAATTACCTGTAGTTTATATTGACACTAATATATATTGACAATATCTGTGTATTATTTGCCCTCATGTAGGTTTTAGATCAGGGGATGGTGTCATAATAGTCTATGGTTTGCAATAATCTGTGGTCTGTGCAGCCCTTTGAGACTCTTTGTGATTAAAGGCTATACAAATAAACATGACTTGATTGATATTGCTACCAATGCTGCTGATTGTTCTCCTCTCAGTTGCAATTTTATCAATAGCGTCAGTATTAGCGTTTTTAGCATCAAGCTATCAGGGAAGATCGAAGATAATATTGTCTCCTTTCTTTATAAATCACTTTGAATTATTTTAAAATTTGGTGGTAGTGGCTGGTAATTTAGCCTTATTTCATGGCTGACTGTGATTTGTGACATTCTTGGAAGGAAGAAAATGAGATCCCTTCCAGCGTCTTTGTGAAAGATCCTCCACCCTTCCCTCGTGATGAAATTCTGGAAGAAGGAGATGAATCAGGCACTGTTGAGGGAGACCACCCCACTGAAATTGGACTCAAAACCATCGACCTGTCTTCAGATGAAGACGTGGGGTTGGAGGCAGATATAGATGAGGAGATGTGGCCTCAAGATCTTGAGAACATGGAGAAGTCCAAAGCCGAGAAGCTGAAACGCTCCAGTTTAAAAAAGGTCAGTTAGAAACATTTTTTGAGAGTTTCTTCATTTTAATACTGATTCAAACTTACACATAAGGTTGACAGCCTGAAGAAGGCCTTTTCACGTCAAAACATTGAGAAAAAGATGACCAAGATTGGAACGAAAATCGTTTCTATTGAACAACGGGAAAAAATCAAGCAGAGAACCTCCAGCCTCAAGGTCCCCCCTGTGAGCTTTGGCATCAAAAAGGTGTGACCTCGACGTCAACTTGAGCCTACATTGTTTCTGCCTGACCTCTAACCCGATTGTCCTTGCAGCCTCGCAGCAACTCAGCCTCCCAGCCTCCCGAAGAACATCCCTCCGTGCCTGAAGAACCTTCCGTCCCGGTGGAGCCCATCCAGGTGTCCCCACCAGGTGCTGAAGAGCAGGAAGTCACGTTCACAGAGATTCACAACCAGCTTGCGCCACCAGAGCAGCAGGAGGTGGAGCTTTCGTGCGCGGACGTCAGCGCCGTTTCTGAAGGAGTTAGTGAGGACTATGCACTGTCCACCACTCTGCCTCAGGACCAGGACAACAAGGAGCAGTCTTTCGTGTCGCACCAGGAATAGGAAATCGGCTAAGTTAAGAGATACTATAAAAACATTTCTGTCTAAAATAACCATTTTGGGGGGAAAAAATGTCCAATACACTGATAATTCACTGAACTACTTTAATTGTTCTGCAAAAACAACCTACTCCCAAAAATCAGTTTTATTTTCAGGATTTGTTCAATTTGTTTCCGACTTTTTTATTTGTTCCCCCTCCCAAACACACCCGATTTTATAAACAGCTTTTAGACCTTTTAACCTTAACCAATATCAAACAATAATAAACCTCAAAAACATTATAGAGAATATTTACTCACAGCAAGAAAGACTGGATGAATAAAAACAATAATTTGTATAAGTTGTTTTAATTTTCTCAGTTCTTTCCCTGCTTGCATTAAATATAGGGTTGCTTATTTTACGTAGCAGTATTTTTCAAAATGTTTTTTCCCCTCGTACAAAAACTAATACGGCATACACAATTTGAAATGATTAAAAAAACGAATAAAATATGGGAAAAACTTATCAATTTGACTGGAATAAGGTTTGTAATTGAAATTCCCCTCATGAACTGCAGCTGTTTTGAAGGAGGGAGAAACATATTGGACTATTGCTCTCGAAGATCAGGGTTCCCCATCTTTTGGATTACACTGTAAATGGACAGAATACCTTAAAAGTATTTTTGTGCTGTTGACTGAAACAGGTCTTAAATTGTGGACACACTAAGAGTGACAAACGTAATATGAGCACATTCCATATTTATCTATAAAGAAAATATTTACCAACAAATGTAACAGTGTGTTTGTTATTTTAGCTTCACTTCTTACTAAATTTTCAATGGCTTTCACATTACCGCTGCCTTTATCTCATAAGTCTAAGCTCACCTAAATGAATCAGTTTGGAAATGTTTAAAACTGATTCTGATGGCTTTCACGAATGCATTATGACAATGTTTTATTTTATGTAAAAAGAACTTTACAACCAAAGAATATTCCCTGTTAAATGTACTCAACAGACATAAACAAATAAAAGTGTCACAAGATATACTGTGTCTGATTTAATGACAAAAAAAACATTCCAATGTATTTCAGTATTATATTTTATCCTTCAGCCTACATTATTATTAATATTGGTAACTTACCCTATGTATTATAATCACGGTTGACAAGGGATCTTTTCAAAATACAACATATTGAATCACAAACAATGTGGGGGAAAAAGATTTTCATGTTGCGCATTGAATGCTTTTACTGGTTTATTTCAACAGTTGAGTGAATGCAGTTTTACACCAGAACCGACTTACCACGCTATTCAAACTCAACACTCCCCTGTAGTGGACGGAACATTTGGTTTGCATAACTTTTGCTAGAAATGACCGATAGACTCGCTCCTTTTTTTGACATACAGTAATCGGAAATTCAGGACGGTGATCCAGCCCGCGGGCTGTATGTCTGACTGCAGTAAATTGAAAAATATGACCTTTGACCTGTTTTCACATTTGTCTTTCTGTTAGTTTTTCTTGATGAGTTTAGAAACGGACGTGAAGGCCTGCCGAAGTCCGATTCCTAGAAGCGCGCTGCATGCTTGAATCTCCCATTGCAGTTGAGGGTAATTGGACAGCGCCATCTGGTGGGAGATCTGATTTCAAATGGGAGAAGATTTTTTGTTTAAAAGATTAGAAGGATATATTCTACCAGATTTACTTGGTTTCATTTTTGGGATTTATAAGCATTTGTGATTGCTTAATCAATCAAGTAAAGAAACTAGTTTGCATAAATAGAAAACCGTGGAAAATCCTACTTTTAAAGGAACACTGTGTAATATTGGACCACTCGATATAGCTGTATTGTGTAGCACAACCAAAAACGAGTAATCACATGCACAAGGAAGATTACAAACCGCAGTATTTTTTTTCTCTTTTTTCGTCCGGTTTTCACAAGGTTTTGGTGGTTAGCAGCAAGATAGCGGACAATCATATGAGGTAATCTAGGTGAGACTCAATTCATTTCTTGGCCTACGAGTAAAGTATTTTAGAAAACGCACGTTTAGATGATAGTTCATGTATTGTTGCTTATTATTCAACTTAATTTCGTTTTTGCTTTTGAACAAATGAAGATTTTTACCACTGGGAGACGCTTTCAGTGATACAACTTTTATTTGGGGAAGAGGCTTTCTGACACCAATCACAAATTAGCTTTTTATTAGTTGCTTCCTAAGTTTCATACCTAAAACCTAAATTAATTTATTTGCCTTATTCTTTTACTTCCAAATAATACATTAACATATAAAAATGTTTGAAGATGGTTGACAAAAACACAATAAGACCAAGAACTATTAAAATGGGTAGATTGAATCATTGACAGTTTAATTTACTATTTACATTTATGATTTTCCCTCCCTCAAAACATGATTTTACCCTTCTCAAGAACATAATTGTGTGGCTGGTTTAGAGTGCCTCTTTGACCATTAGTTTATATATTGATGGTAAAATCGGAAAAGTGTTTGCCAAACAAGAAAGTGGGTCTCTGTGCGGTAGATTGGGAATAGTTTGCCCGTTCCATACTGACATTTTAAAGTCTCTCATATTCACAGTAAGAATGTCTCAGTGGGGTGCATTTAAGGCACAAGTTGATTGTATTTGCACAGAGTAAACATTTTAATGCACGGTAGGCATCAGGAGGATGTTAAAACAAATTACTTTTTGCAATCCATGAATTTGATTAGTGATTAGCAGATAAGCAGAAAATTGTAGTTCTACTCAACAGACAAACCCATCGTTAAATTGTATTTCACCATTTTACAATTTTAAACCCTTAGTTGGAAGCACCACTTAACAACTTCAATTTTTCGTTAATTACGACAGTTCCAAATAGAAAATGTTTTGCTGTGGTTTTGATTATACAATCATTTCTATAGGGGACCAGATAGGGCGGCAGTGGCTCGAGCGCTCGTCTTGGGATCAAGGGATCCCAGTTCGAATCCCGGCTCGTCCGTGTTACATGTCGAAGTGTCCTTGGGTAAGACACTGAACCCCTAATACCCCCAATAAGCAGGTTAGCGCCTTACATGGCTGCAAGGCCGCTATTGGGAAATGTGGAGCACATTGTAAAGCGCTTTGGGAAGTCATTGACTTGAAAAGCGCTATATAAATGCAGATCATTTCATTTCATATCCACATAAGGGTTTGTAACAAATGAGGAAAGGATGTATAGTGTACATGATATTCTCAAAGTCCTAGAGTGAATAAAAACCTTTTTTTATTTTGACTCAAATTTAGCAAGGGTGTCTTTAAGTCAACCTATATAGAACAGTGGGAAAAATGAATTAAAACTTAGATCAGGGATCTCAAACTCGATTTCTCCAAAAGAAAAATGTTGATAAAAAAATTGCACTGTTCTGTAATATATTCTTAAAAAGATTCTACATGAGATCAAAAAATAAAAACATTAAAAAAAATTGTACAAAAAAACAAGTGAATCAGTAATAAATTAATCAGTATTTTGTGTGGGCTGCACTTGCATACCACTTTTGTATAAAGGCGGGGGCTCAAAGGCTGCAAATTTGAGAACCCTAACTTGGATGATCCACTGTACATCAAGAATCTTTCATTATCTGTTTACCTGTTGGACAGTCAGGACACCAGGCTTGTCCACCTTGTTGGCGAGGACCATCAACGGGATACCTTGTAACTCTTCTTCACTCAGGACTTTCCTCAAGGCCTTTATGGCCTCCGGCATCCGACTGGGATCGCTGCTGTCGACGACAAAAACCAGCGCCTTGCATTCGTCCAGGTAGAACCTGGAAAGATGATTATGTTAGAGAAGCTAGAATTAGATGTATCCAATATAAAACAATCAACAGGTATTATTTCATTATTTTCATTCCATCATAAGCTTTTCAGAATGGGACTGCTCAAGGATGATTTATGTTGGAAGTGTAGCAATGAGAGAGGTACGCTAATACAGTACATGCTTTGTGGCAATGTTCCAAAAATTACTCGCTTATGGGAAAATGTTGTTGACTGCATGGGAAAGTGGGTGAAATGTACTCGGTACTCTCCCAAAATCACAGAAACTGTGTTTTCGAAACAGAACTGTGGTGTCCCAATTGGACATACATTGTTTTAAAGTACTAAAGACTGGACTCATGACCTTTCACTTGGACAATTTTGGGACACAGGAAGTTTCTGGTTAGCCTAGCCATACATTTTTGGTAAACACTGATGATGGACGCTATAGCTTGTGAAAATGAGATTAAACGGATTGAATGTGGCTATCGAACGACAGGATGACTTTGGTAATGTTTTACCCCAACCAGAATCTGCAACGTCTTGATGTTCGTAGTGCTTGTTGAAAACTCAATCAAAACAAAAAATAAATAAAAATTTTAAGGAGGAAGTGAGATTACCTCCAGTTGGGCCTCATGCTCTTTTGACCCCCGACATCCCAGACCGTTAATGACGTCCGCTTGTCCACATCGAACGATCCCACGTTGAAGCCAATGGTTGGTGATGTCTCCATAACCTGTCACGTCACGACGAATAACAGAGAAGCAGAAATGTGCTATTGGGCAAAGCCTTACCTGTCCAGTCAGGATTTGAGTCAGCAAAGTAGTCTTTCCCGCATTGTCCAGACCCATTAAGATGACCTTAATGGAGAAGGGACAAAATAATTAACCTAGAATTGTATGTAAAGCTAATGAACCATTTTGAATTATGTCAATACATCATTACAAGTCAGATAAAGTCAAATCACACTTTTGTAAAAGCCCTAATCACAGAGTCTTAAAGGGCTGCACAGACCACCATTACAACACCCCCTGATCAGAAACCTACATGAGGGCAAAGAACAACTAAAAAAACCTCAGCATAAGTATAATTAAGAAACCTTGAAAAGGGGTCGCACATTAGGTAATCCCCCTTACGACAACAGATGATGCAAGGGCATCAACAGACAATACACAGTAAGAAGTGTAATAACTGAAATCATGTCATAAATCATATAGACAACAGCAACAACAAGCTTCCTGTCTTAAAATGTCAGCCAATGTGGTAGCTGAAATCCATTTTTTTTTTCATCAATGTTGTTAAAAACGTTGCGTTCAACATTTAAATAGCAAGTTTTGTTGCCAACCCCAGAGTGGTTCCTACATGCTACTAAATCTCTTCTGGTTATAAAGTTAACATGCCAAATCAACAAGTGTTACCTGTGGACGTTTAGATGACTGATTTAGACCCATGAGTCCTCTTGTGTTTCAGTCGGTTTCTACTCGCCAAGTAAAGGTCCCAACAAGCAAGGAAGTCACCTAACACTTGACATCACAAACTGGTTTGACTGCATGTTCAATATGCAAGAAAGCGGCACAAAAACTATGTACTGTAAAACCAACGCTTGAGGATTTATCATCTTCAGTAGCAAAATAATAGCCGGAAGGGGGAACGATACCCATGCTAAATGCTTCAGTAAAAGTGGGATTAGTTGGGTAGTAGTGTGAAATAACTGTCAGTTATTTATGTTTGCTTCTGCATTCTCCAGGAGTGTGCCAGATAACTTTGTTGGTGATGTGCTGCTTAAGTCAAAGTCCAAGTCAGCTTCATTTTCAATTCAGCAGCAAAAACAGTGAATTGAAATTGCGTTTCTCTCAGCCCTCAGGGTCAAGAAAATAGAAAAAATAAATCCAAAAAACACTATGCTAGGAAACTCTACACCAAGACACACATGTAGAAAGTACGACAGATAAAAAGACAGTGACCACATAAGTCATAAAGTGCATAGTGGTACCTTTTAAACACAAATGCTTATTCTTTGGAAGTAAAGGGTAATTGAAAATATTCTTTCAGAAACAAGAGGTCGGTCAAGATGAGAGCTGGAGACGAGCAGTTCAGAATATTTCAGAATATTCTGGGAGCAGTTAGAGGACAAGGGCTGTAGAAAATCACTTGTGCAAAGGTTGTGCAGTGTTTTACTCTCATTCCTATACAAAAAGGGCAGCCAATTAGCTGATTGTAAATCTATTAAAAGGGGATCCTATGATTAAATGGAGCACTATCCTACTGATGATGGCCTCGTAATCTAGGTCGTAGGGTCCAATGTCCTGTCTGATGATTATATGCAATTTTTTTGTTTGTCACATGGGCTACGTAGCTGCTGCCTAGAAGTTCCTTGCAGCATCTCATCTACATGGCCTGGTTGTTCCTTTTCAACTGTTTTGTGAAAGTTCATCTTGTTAAGTTTGGGGGTGATGGACTCATGTGGGGGAGGCAGAAAGTGGAAACATAAGTTGCTTAAAACAACGATGGCATTTATTAGCAAAACCTGGACCAAGGTAACAGCTGAACAAAGAAGCAAAAAACAACCGATTTGTACCCCCCCAAAAAACTAGCCCTTCCCCTCTCCACCAGGACAGAAAACCGGGACGCGGCCGAGAAACCTTCCCATTTGTCCAGGAAAATGACCAGGTCTAGCTTCCTGTCTAGCTTAGAGGTGCTAAGGCAAGCCTCAAAACGTAAGCAGTTCCTGTTCTTCTCCTGCCAGTCAGGGAATATCATCAGCAAAACAGAGGTTATTGACATTATGACTCCACACGCTGACTGTACCTTCATGTTGGTCCAGGGTTTCAGTCATGATCCTTTCCAGGAAGTTGTTAAAATAAGTATGAGAGAGAATTCAGCCTTGTCTCGTACCATCTGTGGTTTGAAACCACACTCCAATGGTACTATTAATCAGTACCGGTACTTCATCGTTGGCATTTGAGTACAGCTGTTCAATGGTCTGAACTCGTTCCTGGACCATGTTGTACTTCGCATGGTAACATTACAATACAACCCCACTTTTTGTGTCACCGATCATTACTGGTAGTCTAAAAAGTATTCAATTTGGTTAGATATGAGCACAATTTTTCGCAGAGCTCTTATTGCATATGGGTAACTCTCGGGGCCCACACAAGCTTTCGGTCCATTTTATCAGTCAACAATATCAGTCACGTAGAGGTAAAAAGTAGTCATCAAAATAAGTACTTGAGTAAAAGTAAAGGCCTGCAGGCAAATCCTCTGCAAATAAAAAAATGGCGAGAGAAAAGGCTGAACCAGACTTAATAACTGACATTTTATGCCTGGTCCTAAGATCTTACCTCTACTTGTCAGTACAGCCCTTGGACACTTGTTGTGATTAAGGCCTTAACAAATAAACACAACTTGACATTTTCTGTCAAGAAAACACAGTGTTATTATATAAATCACGTTATTATTTATTTTCTGACTTTGGATCTGAGAAAATCCAGGGTTATTTGATTGTGGCTTTCTGGAAAACGATAGGTTTTTGCATTAAGGCAATTCTGCAATCCTCATACCTTTTCTGTTACTAACTTACCCCGACCCCTCATCAGAGAAAGGGAAAGTTTTGAGGTCCTAACATGAAGAGGTTTGGGAATTTCTATGTGAAGGACTAAGAAAATAAGGGGAGGGGAGGAGTCAGTCAGGCTCCGTGTATAAATAGTGAGCTTGCGAGTTTGTGGGCCTTTCTCTCGCCATAAACTGCTCCCAGTAGTCATCATGGGTTTCGGTGACCTAAAAGCACCGTCGGGCCTCAAAGTATTGAATGAGTTCCTTTCCGACCGCAGCTACATCGAAGGGTCAGTGCAGCTGCGATCTCTTGCGCATACACATGTCCACATCATGATCTGATCTCGGGCTGATGTTCGAAGAAATCAAGTCATGGTCCTCGTACCGGCAGCGCCATTTTAGCTACGTGCGGCTAACACTTAGCATCTACATGCACAACTACGTAACTAGTGTTGCTACACAGACGTGTAACGTACTTGTTTATGCGAACGCATCGTGTGTAATTTTGATACTACGGGTTTGTTTCAATTCAATCACAACGCGCATTCGAAAGTAACATCACTACCAAGGAGGCACATGGCGGCTAACTGTAGCTAGCTGAGAATACTATTTGAAGCGTGCCTATAATGTGTGGACACGTAGGCACAGTGTTATTATTCCACTGTGTTTAAAATGGTTATTTGGGTCGTAACATTCTGTGATGGCCAGAAGTGAATGATACTGTTGCCGTTAATCATAATTCTCACGTTTAACGTCGGGATCTATCGACTGCATTAAAGTCTTTAATAATCAGCATTATATACTCTTCCCTTAAGATAATCATAATTAGACATTCTACTTCAAAGCTCCTTTCAGGACAACTAACTAACTTTATACAGAGTACCAAAAATGTGTAAAGTAAAAACTAAACTAACAAAGGGCTATCTACCCAGGCTATATCCCTCGAGAGGGGTGGCCAAAAGCAAGACAAACGCATGCAAAAAAAAAACCATGAAAATTATAAAGGGGAAAAATCAAACATGGACCATGGCCAACCCAAATACCCACAAGTTAAGCACCTCGGCACCCAAGTCGGTCATGCTTTCGTCCCTCCAGATGAAAGGGGACACAAGACTCATTTTATTCAGGATTTAAAGGGGGTGGTGGAATTCTGAAGGTTAGGTGACAATGAGTTCCACAGCTGGGGAGGAAGAGCGGCTGAAAGCTCTGCTACCCATGGAGCTGACACTGGTAGTGGGTATAGTGAGATAGAGGGAGGAGCATAATCTGAGGGTGTGGGGTTGGTGTGGCAATGTGAGTGAGGTAGAGAGGGAAGGGTTATCATGGCCATGTAGGTGTAAAGAATACATAAATAAAAAAAAATAACTTAATTTTGGCACCAGAAAAGTATCTGTTAATGAAAACTTATTAGTGATGTACTTGTCAGAATAAAGGATACGTTCAGATGATTTTTTTTTTAATTTTTTATAAAGAATCAGAGAGCCTGTCGTCTCAATACACAAGTTATGGATTTATTTTCTTTCCCAATCAGATGGCAAAGTTGTGCATCTTTCTCACTTTACTTGCAGTGTACAGCCCTTTGATACTTTTTGTGATTATACACTTGACTTAAATGTTACCCTCAATATTAAGTTCTCCACGTATTTTTCCTGAAGTTTAACATTTGAATAAAACTTGACTATCTACTCGCTTAGGTGTTAAGGCAAGCCTCAAAACGCAAGCATTATAAGTTAATTTCTTGCCAGCTGTTACATTTATATTGTACTTCTGACCGTGATTTGTACACTGATGTTTAAAACCGATATCTTTGCTTTTTAGAGTATTGTGACTAATCTCATCTTATTTTTCTCAGTCACGTGCCTTCTCAGGCAGATGTTGCAGTTTTTGAGGCAATCCCATCCTCCCCACCAGCTGACCTTTGTCATGCTCTACGTTGGTTCAATCATATCAAATCCTATCAGAGCCAGAAAAACAGGTGAATACCTTTGCTGTGATAACATAAGCGCAAACTCCTCAGTATTGAAACCGACCGCCCATTTTGTCAGTCTTCCAGGTGTAAAGAAACCTCTGGGGCAATACGGCCCAGCAGGTGTGGGCGACTCCACTGCAGCAGTTGTCCAAAAGGCTGATGATGACGACGATGATGACGATATGGACCTGTTTGGCTCTGATGAAGAGGTGAGAATACAAATGTTGGATAGGTATGCGTTGGTGCTTTGAATAGATTACTTAGATAGATACTTTATTCATCCCCGTAGGGAAATTCACACTATTAACAGTATCCTTGTGTTGAAAATAAAATAAAAGAAATAGAATACAGAAATACCAAATATAATGTGTTGATAAAGAGTATTTAAATACTGCCACATAAAATACACACTGTAATAAAAATATGCAAATTTTGGGGTGGGGTTTAATGTGGGTTTTTACTCCCCGGGGTGGAGTTAAAGAGACTCATGGCATGAGGAAGAAATTATCTCCTCGATCTGTTCGTGGAACAAGACTGTGAAAGCAGTCTGTCGCTGAAGCTGCTCTTCCGTTTGTAGATGATGTGATGGATTGACTGCAGCTTTTTCAGTGCCAGTCTCTCAGCTACAGTTGTCATGCCTACTTGTGGGTAGGCATGGGTGATATGACAAAAGTTATCATGATTAAATATTTATCGGTCGATTTTGATAATTATTGCAATAATTACCATGTCTTTTTGTTTTTTCCTTTGATATTTTATGTCTAATTTTTGCCCCTGAGGGAAAGTTGACAAAAGCCAATGTTGCTTTAACCGATCTTTAATCTCAGAACAAAGATGTATGGTAAGAAACTATTACGCAGCATTTCATGAATATGACTAACGTCAAGCAAGTGAATACATTCTCAGAGGGGAAGCTGGTTGCAGGTTGCACCTTGCTAGCTCGCCCACTCACGAACAGTTTTTTTATTATTGGGTCTAGAACATCCGCTAGCACTCCTTCGGCGAAGATTTTTTTTTTCCTTCAGCATATTCTAGCGGGCGATGGAGGTTTTTAATGGTGGTATAAGTTTGTGGTGTTTTCGGTCTTAGACGGAACATGTCTGCAAAGTGTTGGTTATCAATTTGCTTTCACTGTGATAGCTGCACTACTGCTATTCCTGCAAAATGATATGCTTTTCCCCACGACCTTCTTCGTCTCCTGAATGTTGGTCTGAAACTTGCATTCTCATTGCATTAGCGCCCCTGTTTTCTCAGTTATCGTTGTGTAATTGAATCATTGACTTTTATTGAACATTTTTATTTTTGCGGCAATTTGTATCACAGTAATTATAGTCGCCCAGGCCACTGGTGCGCCAATGCTTGTGACTCAAAATATATTGTGTTGGAACTTTATTTGGTATTCATATATACTTATAAATGTTTTGCTTGAGTTTTGTTTGTGCTATATTACTAATCCACTGATGGTGTTTTTTTTTTTTTTTTTTTTTTTGAATGAAATGCAATATTTTTGTAATTTTTTAGTTCCACTTGGTGTGGACACTAGTTTTTTTAAGGTTTTTCTTGATGCCACCCAAACATCTATTTCCTCCGTGATGCTAACCTGCTCTACATCTTTTGTAGGAAGATGCAGAGGCTGCAAAGTTAAAGGAAGAGCGTGTTGCAGCGTATGCAGCCAAGAAAGCAAACAGTATGTCACATTTGCTCCTGCTTAGGTTGTTTTCAGACTCTTTGTGATGATCAATCACCATCTTTCGGCTGACGTGTGATGTACATAATATTGACCTGACAAGAGTCCAAGGCATGTCCTGGCAAAAAGGACAAGTTGTTTCTGTGGTCATAACTATACTCCTCTCTTCCTTTCCAGAACCTGCCCTAATTGCCAAATCATCTATTCTTTTGGATGTCAAACCTTGGGACGATGAAACCGACATGGGCAAGTTGGAAGAGTGCGTTCGTAGTATTAAGATGGACGGCCTCGTATGGGGACAATGTAAGCAAGTGATTTGTTATCAGAATGTGTTTAGTAGCAGCAGATCAGGATTTTGACCAGTTCTGTATTTAATGATGATTTATACAACACCATCTTTCGGCTGAAGATGTGATGACACTCAATTGATCTGAAAAATTTGGTGTTTATATCAATCTGTAGATTTTAAAGTGAATCCGTTACGTAATCTGTTAATGTCTTTCCACAGCTAAACTAGTACCAGTTGGATATGGTATCAAAAAGATGCAGATCAACTGTGTGGTTGAAGATGATAAGGTGAGTATCAAATGTTAAAACTGAAGTGAACCCTTTTGAATAAATTGGCTAAATGAATATCCTAAAAAAAATGTTGTTGGCGGTTCTATTTCTGTAGTGTAACACATGCATACTATGCACCTGAATATAAGGTGCGGGTGTCCTCTGCCTCTGTAGTGTGTTTTAGGGAGGTTTTGTATCACTTGTTAAAGAAAAAATGCACAGTAACACGTATGGCTATCCCTTTTTTTGAGAACACAACACTGAATTTCAACTCTTTTTGCAACACTTGATGCCACGCTCACATCATCCAACAACATAGACAAGGATACGACTGTGTGTACTTACAGATACAGTGCATTTAGGTGTTGACTATAAAGTACTAACATTTTTTATCATCAAGAGACGCATGCTAAAACACAATTTTATGAAGAGCTGGCACAAAATTTAGTTTGGTACTCAAATATTAAAATAAAAAAGGTTTTACTGGTAATTGTTATCAAAGTCCGTTATTTTTGCACTAACTCTCCTTCAAATGTGCCATGTCCACTTTTGTCACTGGCAGTCACTTTTCTTGCCGCGTGGCTACTCTGAAATGATGCCGGCTTTTGCAAAAGCTCACACAGTCCCGGCAGGCACGTTAGCCTGGGGCCCCACGCATCTACAATTTTGAAATTGTGGCATAACCCTCCCAGTGTTGCCTGAAACTCTTGATGAAACAGTCGTCTCTGTTGCCTGTCCATCGCTCCCGCGCCGCTCGCAGCCCATCTTTGAACACCCGGTTTACACTGATGTTCAGTGGTTGTAGTTCTATAATTCACCCTTGAGTGTTCTTATGGTGCCGTCTATTACATCTGCCATACAAGACATGAGGCGGCTTGGAACAATAGGGTACGCTGCAACAGTTTGAAGTAAATCTAAGACTTTTAATGTGCGACCTTTTGTGTGACATTACCGAAGAGGCAAAAGCACCTTGATTCCCCCCCCGCATGTCTGAAGCTTAGACAATATTGCTTTTTAATTTAGCCCCGAGCAACCGTAATGTCAGTTTAACTCTGGTGCTGCCTATGTTGAATAGATTTTGAGAGTGTAAAAGTCTATATTGCAGAGTCAAATGCATTTTAAAGTAACTTAAAAATCCTGACTACTAGATCACCAATGATATATATGACTAATGAAGAGGCATCATAACACTATTTTGTATTTGCTGTACCAACGGCAAATGAAAAGCCGTCCCGAAATATTTAAAAAAAACAAAAAAAAACCTCAAAACAAATGATGAATTGGACTTTTAAAAGACATTTTATAAAAAAAAATTTTTTAACTTGGTATTGTTTTCATTGTTTACAGTGTGGATAAATTTGAATCATGGCTGCGTTTGTTTAACGTTTGTTGGCTTGCTGGGCTTGAGCTGGAGAAAATGTTAAAAGAATTTTATAAAGATAATAAACTAAAATAAAAATCAGGCTTTTTATACATGAACGGATGCTGTATGTCCAATCAATTGTCCTTTTACACATGATCTTACTCAGTTTAGTAGAACGTATAACAGTCTTATCTTGTTCATTTGTATTTTCTTTCAGGTGGGCACTGACATTCTAGAGGAGCAGATCACGGCATTTGAAGATTTTGTCCAGTCAATGGATGTTGCTGCTTTTAACAAAATCTGACGAGACAAAATAAAGCACTTCTAAAAATGGGTTTTTAATTTTTCCAATGAGTTGACAGAATATGACTAAGCCTGGTCGAGAGTGGGGTTTATTCCCCTAAGAGAATATGCGCTCATTTTAAAATAAAGCCCCACATATGAGTGTTTTTAATGGCACTGCATTGTTATCAAATCTATTGGCAACGAAGTTTTGGGGTTGTTTAAAATTCGATAGAAATGCGATTCTCTGAATGGCCGCCGGATGGCGGCTTATATCACTCATTGCAGTTAAATGGCAGCCGAAGAAGGCGCAGAGCGAAAACTGACAGGCAAGCCAAGAGCGCGCGACGGAAAATGGTTTGCTTCTCTAAAAGTGAAGCAGGTAAACGAGATTCAATCGGTATGTCACTATCCGATGTGATAGTATTTTGTTGTACGGTGCAATTGAGTAAAGTCAGTTTGAAATGGGACTCGTTTGGAACCCTGTCACGTGATTTCCTCTAAGCTAACGCGGGTCCGAATCCTTTTAAAAGTGTTACCTAAATCACGACGGTAGATAACAAGTGCTTTCCGCTTGTTCATTTCACCATGGCGAGTTCTCAACATCTATATTTGTTTCATAGCGTAGTCCAGACCTGCTCAACTTTCCCGTCCAGCGGCCTCACCAAGACGCATGGCAATTTCATGACTTATCACCTTTTAATGACCAAAACTAATTAAATCCGCCAGTTGTGCGCATTAATCGCAGTTGCCCATTTGAACAATTAATTTGATCACTACATCGTCGTTTCACGAGGCAAAAGTTAAAGCGTTATTCTAAACAAACTCCTGCATGTCTTGTCGGGGAACCGTGTACCACCCCAGGTTTCCCGAAACGACCAACTAGTGTAATTTATGTGTGCATTATGTGAACACCATACAAATAGCTTTGTAAGCTTTTGGTCCACTTTTTTTAAATGGTATGACTTTACACACTTTTGCCCAGGCGACACTTATTTCAATTTGTCCATCAAGAAGACATTTTGGTGAACTGTCTGCCAAGTAGCAATACTGTATACTAGCGACTTTCAACCTTTTTGAGCCAGGGCATGATTTTTACATTGGAAACATTTTGCGGCACACCACTCACCCAAATTCTTATAAAATGACACAACAGTATTTTCAATTACAACCAAGTTTTTACAGCGCAGATAATGACATGTTTCCAGAAAATGATTCATACATGTTTTATAAAATTTTGAAAAGTGACATTGGATAATTTCTCACGGCATACCTGACGATCTCTCACGGCACACTTGTTGAAAATGACTGCTGTATACAGTATTACAGTATTTCAGAACTGTAACACTGGCAAATAGTAACGGAATATACCAACGTGTTGTAGGATGTGGGCGGAGTCTCAGCCAGGTCCATCCAAAGGCTCTCCAAGCAGACCAGGTTACTGCACCTACTGCAGAGTCCTCTACAACGACTTAGACCAGGTGGGCAATTTTGAAAACCTGTTCAAAACTGATATTTGTGATTAGAAATCATTTTCATATTTATACGTGTAATGTTTATTGTTGGGTGGTGAAACTTATAAGGCAGGGTATCTGCAAAGTCCGACTCGGGGGCCAGTTACTGCCCGTGATCAGATTTTTACAGGCCTGCCTCTGTCTTAAAATCTCTAATATGTGGCCCACCAGTAATGTTGAGAATAGTGTAAAATAGGCCCTCAAAAAAATCACAATCTTGCTAAACAATGGCAGTATCCCTTTGGTCACCTTGCCTTTGCCTTTCCGTGAGTATTTCAGCCCACCCCATTTTCAACATGGTGACTGAAAAAAAAAAGGTTGCTGTGAGGGCTGTGGGTTGGAGGACAAGTGGAAATTGGGAGTATTTTCACTGAATTAAACAACTGCGCTTGCCTGATTTTCCAAGCGGCTATGGCTGTTTTTAAAGAATATATCAAGAGGCACTGCCGGACAAGTCATGTTGACGACAAAAGCTAACTAGAAATAAACTCTATGAAAAGGTGAAGCAACTGTAAGTCAAGTGCTGTTTTAACGGTATTATATATGTGTGTGTGAGAGGGTTTTTATTATATAAGTATGTATTGCCTTCCTCAAAGGGCTTTTATAAAGCTTTTAATTCTTATTATTTTTATTATTATTATTTATCCCCGCGACTCTACTGAGGATAAGCGGTGCAGATAATGGATTATTATTTTTTATTTTTTTTTGTCCGATGTAGCTGTTTCAACACTTTGGGTTTTCCATCGCTTCCCGGCTTTTTGGCCAAAATTGCCCTGCTGTAAGAGCTTGCTCTGTCCACTCCACGCATCGGCCTGGTATTGCAGTACCTCCGGGAACGGTGCATTCGCAATGATCGCAGCAAGGCTTTAAGGCTAGGACCTTAGCTTGGCCTTTTGGCTGAGAGTAAGAGTCCCGGCTTCTAGGCTTTGTAGCGTATTATGAACTGACCGATAACAGATAATGAATAAAGAAGATAGATCAATAACCCTTAAAAAATCCCTCCCCCCTTGGTTTAGTGAGTAGTGAATTTATAAGAAGATAGAGAGAACATGCGAAGTGTTTTGTATTCTTCGAATGTGCCAAAAAACATAACAAGGGTAAATTGTTTTTTTTTTTTTTTTTTTTAAGTGCAGGAGGTTACTTTACATCTCTGTGACCTGACTTTACATGCATGTACAAAGTGCTTTGCTTTTTACTTTTCCTATGTTGTCTGTGTATTAAAGGAATTATTTGTTTACAGCACCTATCCAGTCTCAGACACTTGGATTGTGTTCAAGCGTCCTCTACGGGTTCCTCCAGTTCGTTTGCTGACAGCAGCCAAGCCAAAGGTACTCTGCTGGAGAGATTCCTACAAGACGTCTTGTTGTACCATCCATATTGCTACAATGACTCCAGGTAACAAATCCACAGTTTCAACATATCCTTAATGTAAACATTTAAACACTGAAAAACTTTGACAAATTAGGTACGCGTCTCAGACCACGCAGAGTAGTGTCAGCTGAATCTAGCATTTGTTGATGTGGAGTTGCATAGTTTCCCTCACTTTAATTTATTGTTCTGTGCTATATGTTTATGTCACTAGACCGTCTCACGGAGACCTCCCATTTGCATCGATCCCTCTTCTGCCGAGGGAGAAGCTTGATGAAGTCTGTTTCTCTGGTGACGATGACTTGTCATTGGCTACACTTGAGCACCTGCCCAGCTCAAACCACGTGTCAACGAATCAGGGAGAAGACACTGTCCTTTGTAATCAGTCAGAAAAGGGACTATCGGACAAGGCTGGTCACGGAAGGCCTACACAAGCTAAAGGAAATGAGGAGGCACGGACAATTTACTCAGGGCATACAAAACTGCCTAAACATCAGGTCCCACTGCCCGTGCACAGGAAGGCACACAGGAAGACTGACAGAAGGAAAAGCATCAAGTCTACCACCTCAATCCTCTCACCCGAGGGTCCACATGCGGGCGCATGCCCCTTGCCTTTGAGTGTGCCACAGCATTGGCACAGTTGGCAGAAAGAGAGGTGGGCTGCATTCAAAGAGGATGTCTTCTCAGGTTCACACAGTGACCTTGTGGACCAAACTATTGAGGAGGTTAGCCCGAATGTTTTTGTTCTTGTGATTGAAATTTAAAATTTGGAACCAACGTGTGCATTCATACAATTTAGTTTGCTTTTTGAGGATGACGCCAAACACTAAATTAATTGGTACATTTGAAAGACTTAACCCGAATTCAAACAAAACCCTTATTGGTTTACTTTCAATTCTTAACTTGGAGTTTAACAACTGCAACAATTTCCGTCTTGAGGAGTTTGGGCTCTCTTCCCTCTTTAATAGAGTTTAGATACATTTTCTGTTTGAGCTAACTTGGCTTTCCTTTTCCCTCAAAAGTATTTCATATTATAATTATTGTTGAGGCTTTGTATCCGTGTCAACCTCCAGGTTATCCAAACATTTTGCCACGGCAACAGCTTGTCTTCTTTTCCCCATGAGGAGACAGACAGTTTTCACATCAGTCTACCCTCTTCTCTTCAAACAAAGAGTGACTGGGACCCACTTAGACAGGTGAGCCAAAATAGACATGTTTAAAATTGTGTGTGTGTGGTTGTGGGTGTGGGCGTGGGCGTGCGGGGGGATTCAACTTCTGTAAGATGTGACAACTTTTTCCAGACAGAGGCCTGTATCCCAACTATCCAGACTCAGGTGAGGAACTTCAGCCATCTGACTGACGTTCAGATAGATTTGACTGACCAGAAGTACACCCACAAGCTCCAATCCGCCCTCAACAGTCAACCCTGTACAGTTAGAAAAAGAGCATTCAAAAGTGTGCCAAGAGAAGAGCCAGAGCATTTGCCAGAGTCCTTCAAAGGGAAGACGTGGTCCGAGATAGAAGCTGAAGATGAGAAGAAAGTTGATGACCTGGTGCGACAGTTCAGACAAGGTCGTTTTGTCTGCTACTTCGACAGTGAATCCCTCGCCAGGTCGGGAATCTTTATAACCCCTGAGAAATAGTTAATGAACTGTGTGTGTTCTTGATGATCTGTAACTCTAATCCAAAAGGTACGGCACCAGGGGGAAAAATGTAAATGAGCCTGAGCAGACAGCAGCAGATTCAGACATAGGCGGCTTTCCTATACTCGACCATTTTGAAGAAGAAGTCCCTAGACGACGAAGCTTTCGGATGGCATCGAGGTGCCAGGTAAGAATAATGGTTACAGGTGGCTTACCGTATATACTCTTTATTGGAATTGACATGTGTCAAAATAAATACAGTGGTACCTCTTCATAAGAGCGTTTTGCAAGGAAGAGAGACAGTGATTGGATACTTGTCAACTTAGACATGTTCCCCCTATTTTATGCGTATTTTGATCATTTTAAAGTGTGCACGCAGTGTGACAATTTTTTTACGTGAAGAATTTTTTTTAATAGAGGATCCATCTTGTCTTGCCCATTTCAGCTCTAATGCGGACTGCCTAGATCACTGGTAGAAGATGACAACGTCATCCTAGATGTCTAATATTGCCGCATTATTTTACATAGTCTGTCTTGATGTCAATAAATAGGTGACACTTTGTGTTTGTAAGGTTTATTATTGCTTAATAAGGAGGATAAGCATTCATAATGGGAGCATTGGCAGAGGTTGACTGGTATGAGGTTAAAAAGGCTATTGATGATACGTAAGCACTTACTGTACACTTAAAATTAAAGTCAATGTAACTTTAAATGAACAGTTTTTTGTTTCCCCCTACTAGTTTGAAACTGAATGAGTTTGCTGGCAATGAGTCATCATGAGCGGTGAGTGGTCTCTGGTGGAAGCCTCTGGGACTGCTCATGAACGGGACTTTCCTTCATATAGCGAGCAATATTTTTGTATAGCTTGTATACCTAAAATTCTCATATTAAGTGGTGCTCGTGTGCACTGTATATAGAAACTAGATCGTTAGCTTCCTGATTCTATTCAGGAAAACAGCAGAGGTGAAAGGCAGATTTCTCCATCCACATTAAATCAGTGTTCTGGAAAATGCACCAAAAATAAAAACAAAACACATTGATGATATAAAAAGTCAAAAAAGAAGGGGAGGTGTGTCGCACTAGGTGTTCTTGCATGAATGAGGTTTTTCCCCCAGTTTGCCAGTCCATGTTATTTCACCAGAGGCAAAGTTTTACCAAGGACGATGCCTATCTTCAGAAACTAAAATATGAATGAGAACGAGATAATCATAAGACAAGTGATAACCACGGACACAAGTATCTGTTGTCTACATCAGTGGTCGGCAAATACCGGGGTACCAGGCCATAGGTCGTATGGTACTGGGCGACACAAAAAGAAGAAAAAATGTTGCCCTTCATTTTATCCCGTTTTTATTCACAATTTCTTTTTTACACAGACATAAACTAAAAGAGCATAAGTGGACCCCAAAGTTGACAACAAAACCATGTTCAAAGTTGTAAAGGGGATCTTTTATTTCAAGGATGTGGAGGATAGTATATCATGTCTTTATGAGTTTAAAATTTTTAATGTACTCAAATATATGGAATGTTAAATGCAAAAATGAACAAAATACATATGGGTAGAGTACATCACATGTATTATGCACAAGTTCCCTACGAATCAGGGATCTCAAACTCAATTGACCTGAGGGCCACCGGAGCTAGAGTCTGGGTGGGGTTGGGCCAAATTGGTTTTCCACAAGAAACACTGATTTTAAAGAATTCCACTTTTCTCAAATATATTTTTTTAAATGCTGCAAGAAATAAGATATAACATTTTTTTAATCAAGAATTAATGTGAAATAAATCAATCAGTAATGAATGAATCCATAATATGCGTTCACTGCACTGATTATAAAGTAGCAGTGTATTTTATTTGACCACTGGATGTTGCTTTATTGTTCCGTGCAACCAAAAATAAGTGCCAAAAAGATAGAATACAAACTAGACATTTAAAGAGACCAAACCACAACATTCTTTTGTATTTGTTCAGCCTTTTGCAAAGAAAAAAAAGAAGGGAGATGGAAATAAAAAAGAAAAGAAGAAAAAAAATACAAAGAAAGTGAAAAATGCAAATGAATTAGATCATTAAAGAAGAAAAAAGGAAATAAAGTTCGCTTGTTGTTGGGGGTTACCTGAAGCAGCAAGATAGCTGACAATGATGTCAGCTCTATCCATGTAAAAGAAGTGCAAATACTCTACCTATGAGTAATTTAAAACATGGACGTTTATTTCATAGTTTCATCCATCTATGCTTATTTTTTAAATCAGCCTAGTATTTTTTAAATCAGTTGTTTTTTAAATGAATTATATTTTTCCCAACAGGCGGCGCTTAATAATATGTACTGTCCCTTTAGACTTTCATTTTAAGGCTGGGACCTCAAACTATCACTCCCTGGGCCGCAAGTTTGAGACCCCTGCTATAGATTTTTCAATTATAATTCCCACAACAGAAAGTAGTTTCGATGAGTGAAAAGTTACTTTTTTGCTCCAGGTTGTCAAAGTGAGCCATGCTACTCAGACGGTTCGCTTGGTTGTCCCGACTGTCAGTCAACCAGCCGCGGAGGCCACGCCCACTCTTCTCAATCTTTGCAATCACCTTGGTGGAGAAAAGACCCCTCAAATGGGACAGCCCCGCCTACCCCCTTCATACTCACCCATCATTACACCACTGCAGTCCAGCACCTCTTTGGTCTACCTTCTCTGTTCCCCTACGTTTCCCGCCACACCCACAACAAGCCCCACCCCCAAACGCAGCAGGAAAAAACAGCGGCCATCGGACTGTCACAGACTTAAGGTAAAATACAAACAATTTCCCCTGCACTTTTATGATCACCGGAGCAATCGCATCGTCGAGAACCCTCCCAAAAATTTCAAGGCGCATATGAGACCTGCCCATTCCCACCCATTGCCGCCATGCGCACGACAGCTTTTTCGAAGTCTGAGCCCGGACCTCAACACGGAGAGGAGTTTTGGGGAGAGCCAGTCTGAGTCTCACAGAGTCAAAAGTCAGAAGCTGTCAAGCGCTCCCGTCACAAAGACTCGGAAACCTAAAACAGTGCGTCAAAGTGGGTCAAAGGAGGCAAGAAATGGTGCAGATTCAAGGTCAACGCCCACAAAAAAGAAGGCTAAAGTTCAGCTAACAGCCCAAACACCTTTGAGAGTTGGTCTTCGTCAAAGGAACTCAGCACATCTGTCCCCCACAGTGACAAACCTCCGACGAGGGAGGCCTCAGAGAGTGAGGGCTTCTCAAAAGACTCGAAAGTAGCACACCTGTTACAAAAGCCACCATTTTAGGGACCACTTTCAAATAAAACAAAAATAAATCTCTTTGGCCTACTTATTTACATGACACAAAATATTAAATGATTCGGAGAGGTCATTTGAACATTTAATAGAGATAACACATATTGAACAGTGGTGGGCAGTGCATTTGAGACAAGGGCCGAATGGTGCAACATTTAAAGCCTGTCTTTTGTTGTGAAATCTAAGTTAAACAAGACTGTATAAACAGACAAAGAATAACAATGACAGGACTGAGAAGCCAGGCCTAACCCATATGTAATAATTGACATTTTTTAGTTAGGTTTGGGATAAAGATTGTACCTTTGGGCTGAAAGTGGCGGCCAAACCCTTTTTCAACTTTCATACGGGTTGCTGCTTTGGGGTTGTCCGACTGATGTCGAGCGTTTCTCACAACAATATACTTTTGCTGCTCAATCTCTCAGTTTGAGCAAACACATTGGTGGATTACCGACCCAGAGTCAATTATAGTTTGTTGAATCGTTGAAGTTTCTTTACGCCTTCCAGAAGCCCAATTTCCCTCAACTTGGAATCTGTTTGGCCAAACCATTAGCCTCCACGAACATTGATGTTATGGGACACAGCCTTCAGGACTTTTGTGTAGGCCTCCGAAGTCAGTCATTTTCATTTGTCAATTTCTCAAATGTACGCGACATACAAAAAAAAATATTCAGTTTCCCACTCTCCCATGCATAGACAACAATTGACAACAGTAAAGTGCAAATGCACTGAACAGTTTTGACCTAAAATAATACTCAAAAAAAGTGTCTTTTCAGCTTGTACGAAAGTAAAAACAGCTGACATAATACACGACAGACATTAGGATTTTCAAAGCAGCAGCAAACAGTGCCAGTAATATAGATACCAGTAAAAAGGCAAAAGAGAAAATAGGTAGAAATATAAATACCATCATGAGGTGTGCAAATTGATGCAGTGTCGATTTCTGAGCCTAGCAACAACTAATGGCTGAAATGTGATTGGTTGAATTCCAAAATATGGGAGCAGCACACCCAGATATCAGCAATGAAAGGAAGCTGACAATTTCGAATTATTTAACAAGTATTGACGGACAATATACAGTTTACATGATTCAGTTTTTTTATTAGCCAACAGAAAAGCCTTGCAGGCCCTGACAGACCACCAATAAATTTGACATCGATTATGACTAAACAAGTCCCATGTTAAAGATTTTTTGAAAAATTGTCTAAACAGGGGTTTGTCTGACTTTGTCCACCAGGTAGAGCAAAGCATCTCCGACCTGGTCTGCTGCATCAGAAAGCACAAAACCTTTATTCATGCCTGTTGAAACAAAATAAAAATTAAAAAGTTTGCGACTTGGCGTAATACTAATTTAGGTAAAGCAGAAAAATGTTAGTCAGTGTGTCAAGTGGCCTGAAATATACTACGATTTTTAGAAAAAAATATTTTGTTTGTTGTAAAACATCATGAGAATAAGGTCAAAACCACAGTTAGGCAAAAGGAAAATAGTGCTTCATCATATATTGATAGTTTTTGTCCGATGTCAGGTGCATCCCCGAATGCAAACAGTCGGCTTTATTGGATAGGTCCAACAGTTTGATGTTGCCACAGATCTACACAATTTTGTTGGATATTTAAATAAGAGTGGCAAGCTTAAGGCATTGTTTTATGTTTTATTCCATTTTTTACTCAACCATCTTCTTTTGAGTACCATTACTCTGTGAGTGGATTGCACATGGAGAATCTCGATTAGTGCAATGCAATCGCTGACACGCCATAAAGCTAAGTCGAAAATGGTTTACGGTTTCCTGGTCGACATGAGCTCCAAAGAAAGCCCCGAGTATCCCTGAAAGCCTGCCCGAGAACAATGTACCCTTATCCGATGAGTGGAGGGCAGAGCGAGACGCCAAATTAACGCAAAGCAAACTCTCAGGTTGGTCCGGGAGCGCTGAAACGCCTGTTCGAAGATGAGCCGATCGCCAGCCGAAACGAATACCAGAGAAAGCTCGATTAAAACCCTAACCATTCCTCCAATCCTTTGTCTTTAACACGTATCGGTCTTGTTTGTTGATGAGTGAACTTTTGTAATCATCAAGTATGCTTGACCATTCTTCTAATGACAGCCTTTATCCAACTAGCTTTGTTCACTCTATGTCTAAGGTCATTCACAAAGACGAGACAAACTTACGCACACACCCATTACATATGGCAGTCGCTACTCATGCTGCCCGGATGTAGATGACATGCTAGGAACCATTAATTATAGAAGCAGAAAAAACAATTACACTACTTTTTTATGTTTAGGTTTTGTGCCCTTTGAGATTCCTTGTGATTGAGGGCTATACAAATAAACATGACTTGACTATGCTTAAATTAATGTATTCCAGAGATAATAGAAATTTTGCTTCAAGGTTTGTACGGGTGCTTAAGATCATTGAAATCCTTAAAATCCTTACATTTTAATGTGTTTTCAAGCATTGATAACCGCTTGAATTTTGGGTGAAGTGTTCGTAAATGCTTGAAATTATTTCTGTTTCTCAATGAGTCTGTCTAAAAATGACACCGACACGGCTCTTTGCCATTTCCACTTTCCATTTTGAATAAACTGCAGTTGGTACTCGTTTGTAAGGTATTGTCCTAGAAAGTGCCATCACCCCCTACAGGTCGCACTTAAGATGACAGGTGCATGCTACACCTAAACAGGACACAGCCCTTTGAGACTTGTTGTAAGGGCTATACAAATACAAATGTCTTGACATTGTAATGTATATTAGCGCAAGGATTTACGTATCAAGGTAGAATTTTCCGAGCGGTAAATTGTAATGGAAGAACTTACTGCTACTGAAAATGTAAGTTACATATTACTACCACTACTTTGGTCATATTTACCAAATATCGATACAATGAAAGATTTGCCCTAAAAACAAATATCTCTAGATTTACTCAAGGTCCTAATATCATGCATCTTGATAAATGCACACGAAAGATTAAAAATTGCATAGATTTGTGGCTCTGCATAATACATAATTCAAACCGAACCCGATTTTTTGGACCAGGAGAAATTGGACAATCGGCTTGGAAAGTCTTTAAAAGTTCTTGAATTTAGCCATGAAAAAGGTGATCTGTTACTTAAAATTGCTTCTTTATTGTATATTTGTAATTATTCATTACAGGATTGTGCTAATTTATTAACACATTGATGAACAGGTTTCTACTGATGTCTTACCTGATTGGTTATCTTCCACACAGTCAGTCCCTAAGGCGCTTAGTAGTCTGTCCACAGTCACCTGCAGCAACTCTTCTGTACTACAAGTTCCACAGATCCGTTCTCCAGCCATATCCCTCTGCTTTAGAGCGTCTTCTTGATAAATCGATTGGAAAAGAGGGCTGTTACCTGCACAGTTCTCATCATGGATGTCATGTGAACAAGAAATGGTCTGGCTTAATGATGGAGATGGTGTTTTCTTATTCTCAATCCACTCATCATCTGCCTTTAACATCAATTCTTCAACATTCAAATCTTCCATGGAGGACTCCTCCTCTGAAGCTGGAATCATATTTTCTTTATGTAGGTTTTCCATGTTCACAGTTTGATTCTGTTGTGGCAAATCACTGGCCTGTTGTTGGGGTTTCAGCTTGTTCAGAGTCTAAACAAATGAAATGATCATAGATCTAGTGCTACATTCATCTACTCAAAACTCTCCTCCACACTTCTGTTCAATGCGTTTACCTGAGCAAGTGTCGCCTGCAGAAGGATGTTGCTTTCTCTAACTGATTGCATGGTAACCTCAATCTCTGCACACTGTTTCTTGAGCACGCTCTGTTCGGTTTGGATGTCGAGACGCCATACTTGCAGCTGTTGCTCCAGTAGCCTTTCAGCAAAAAACAATTGTCAAACAATAACCTGGTGACAATTACACATTTGCTGCTAAACGTCGACCTTTTTCTCCTTACTGTTTGTCTTTGTGCAAATCCCTGACTTCAGTAAGCAAAGTTGAGACTTTGTGCTTTGAAGATAAAACACAGGTAGGAATAGATGCTACCACTAGCATAAACAACAAGATTTATGGAATCAAAAGGCGGAACCTGTTTGAACAAGCTCTTTACTGTGAACACTAAACAGCTTTAATGAAGATGTTCACCTGTTCTGGCAGCGTCTCGTCAGTCTGAAGGGATTTCGATGACGAGGAAACGCATAGAGTAGTAGGGATGCTCAGAAGTATTTCGTTATTGTCGGAAGAATGAAGAGGAGTGCTGAGGGGAAAAACATTTGGCTATTAAATTAAGTAAATAAATAGGGTTATCTATACTCTATATTTCCTACAGATAGTGGAGATATGATAGTGTACACTACCTAAGAAGGCCTTTTCCCAGGCAGACTGACCAGGCGTGGAAAGCTACAGAGTAAAATACAGTGGAACCTCAGTTTTCGAACGCCTCTCAGTTCAAACGAATTGTAGTCCGACCAAAAATTTCGAGAAATTCTTGCTTCGCTGTTCGGTCAAAAAACCGGAGTTCGAACGCCGGTAATGCGTGAGTGCGTACGCTAGGGTGCGATGCTGAGTGGCGTACGGGTGTAGATCGCTCTTTTTGTGACCAACTGTTATCGCGTGCGGACGTGCTTCGTTTTGCTTTCGCTTTTAATATAGGTGTACGAAGTGTTTCAGCCCCTAATTATGCCTCTGAAGAAAGTCAGTGCAAGCAGCAAAGTTGCTACAGGTGAAAAAAGAAAAGTAGTGCGTACAACTATTGCGTTTAAGAAAGAAATAATAGCAAAATATGAAGGAGGTGTGCGAGTGTCTGATCTTGCTAGGGAATACCCCAATGTCCACCTGTGCCTTCTGCTGATCACCACAAAGGTAAGAAATCCTATGCATAATTCTCTTCTTTATCCTTTTTTAAAATTTTTATTACGATAACGTGAACGTACGATTAGCCCGGGTTAGCTTTAAGTTTACGTTAAACATTCAAGGGAAACATTCAGGGTGTTGGAACGGAGCCCAACATTGAGGGTGTTGTAACGGAGCCCCCTTTCCAATGAACTGCTCACCACTTGTTGTGGAGACCCGGGTGCTAAATGACTTGTTAACGACCTGATTTTTTTATTTTTACATGTTCATGTTAGCGTAATCTTTCATACTGAAGATTACGATAACGCGAACATACGATTAGCCTGGCTTAGCTTCATGTTTACGTTAAACATTCAAGGTAAACATTCAGGGTGTTGGAATAGATTAGAACGATTCACATTATTTTTAATGGGAAAAATGATTTCGGTGATCGAACAAATCGGTTTTCGAACAGGGTTCTGGAACGGATTATGGTCAAGAACCAAGGTTCCACTGTACTTAGTTACTGTTCCTGAGTGTATTTTTTGAGAATGCTACTGTATTACATTTGAAAGCAAGTACCAAATCTCCCACTTTGTTACTTTTTAAATATGTTTAACATCGTGCCCTTTTTTTCAAATCCAGTAATATTTTTTGGGATTTGTTTGCTAGCCTACATGAAACATCTACTGGATCCATAGTAGTAGGAGATGCCTCCTGACTCCGATACAGTACCTTTATCATCTGGTCGCCGTTATTTTGTGGTGTAAAGCGTCATCCCTCCCTTTAGATGTAATTACCTGCATTCTACTGTTGAGTTCATGTTTCCACGAGGAAGTTCATGTCATATTTACTGCTTTTTGTATTCGTTTATTAATCCAAACTGAGGCAGGTTTTTATAAGCCATATTCTTTTTCTTTTTTTATATAATTATTTACTGGTGATATTTGAAACAATAATTGTAGTATACTGTAGGTTAAAGAGCTAGGTTAAAAAAAAAGTTTCGTAAAATAAGTACATCTTCCATCACTGCCTGAACACCGATCAGAAAAACCAGTATAGAAAAAAACTGGTGGCTAGTTGCGACATCTGTCGGAAGCCATTGTGAGTTCCCACCTAGCACCACATGTCTATCAAACATTGGATTTTGGGTTAAGTGTGAATTTCCCTACGGGGATGAATAAAGTATCTCTATCTATCTATCTATCTATCTATCTATCTATCTATCTATCTATCTGTCTATCTGTCTGTCTGTCTGTCTGTCTGTCTGTCTGTCTGTCTGTCTGTCTGTCTGTCTAAAATCTGCACTGGTCCATTTTATAAACATATTTGTTCATAATATATGGTTGTGCTTAGCCCATCCAACATATGGACCAAATTAAGTCCCAAAAAGTTGTTTAAAGATGTCTTTCAAACGCCTTGAAAAGGAATATTCTTTCAACGTTTACTTTTTTGGCTACATTAAGACATCATTTTGACATGAACTTTGTGTTTTTTTTTTTCATTGTCTTTTTCACCACCTTCGCTCAAAGGGGAGGAATATTTACATTTTAGGAAAGTTAGTTGTCATGATTATGATTTAATGTAATGTTGTTGCTTTCAATTGGACCTTTTGCACAGTTTTAGTTATTATTAATGCACATTGCGGGTGTTGGCTGGGTATTGTCTGTTGATGCCCTTGCAACATCCATTGCAGCCTGATCATCCTAGAAGCGAGGTTACCTTAAAAGGGACCCCTTCTCGAGGTTTCTTAATTTTTCACATGCTGAGGTTTTTAGAGTTTTTCCCTTGCCCTCATGTAGGTTTCAGATCAGGGGCTGTTGTAATAGTGGTCTGTGCATCGCTTTAAGACTTGGTGATTAAGGCTATGCAAATAAATGTGACTTAACATTACATGGCCTGTGACACGGACCAGGACAATCAGTTCAGAAAATCAATCGATAGATGGTCTCAAATACCTGTCTGACGTGTCTTTGTTGTCCTTTAGGTCATCCCTTGTCAGACCCTTTGTCTTCTCTGCTCCTCTTTGAGTATATCGTCGTGATAACAGAGAGTGGCGTGCATGTCGTACAATTGAAGTAAGAGACTCTCGCCAGGTGGGCTAAAAGGAGAATTTCTGGGATGATGCTTCAGACAACAAACTTCTAGTTTCTGACTTTTTACACTTAGTGCCTGCTGACTTTCTCTCATGTTGTTACTCACTTGTGTGCAGAATTCAATAACTGGGTGGTGACTCTTGTGTTTGTGAGTCTGTTGCTCTGACAGGAAGCAACCCTGACAAACGTGGACTTTCAGACACTTGACACAGCGATACCTAGACACGCACTCAAGTAAACGTGTTTTGATTAGAAAAATGTTTTGATAGAAAGTAAACAGCAATGCATACAATATACAATGTATTTGATAAACAATGAACATATGAAAGATTTAACTAAAGTATGTCACAGGTTATGATGAAATAGAAGGATCAATTTAAAAGGGCAGTGTGTAAATATAGTTGCCTCTAATGGTATACAAAAGGGGCGGCACGGCGTCTGAGTGGTTAGCTTGTCCGCGGAACAGTTCTAAGCTCATAGCATCAAATCCAGCTAATCAGCCTTTCTGTGCAGAGTTTGCATGTTCTCCCCCTGCTTGTGTGGGTTTCCTCCAAGCACTCGCACATTCCAAAAACATGCTTGTCAGGTTAATTGACTGGTTCTCATTGTCATTGGATGTGTATGAGCTAGTGTGTTGTCTGTCTCTGTGTGCCCTGCGACTGGCTGGCAACCAGTTCTTGGTGTCCCCTGCCCTTTGCCTGAAGGCATGGGCTCCAGCACCCCTGCAACCTTAATGAGGATAAGCAGTGCAGATAATCAATGGATGGATGGTTTACAAAGCCGTACTATAAAACGGAAACTGTTTCAATCGAGGCTTAAAACACACTTATATTCTATCCCTTATGAATGATCTATATTTCATGTTGACAATGTTTGTTTGTTAATACTACATCCATTGCAGCCTGATCCTCCTCCAAAGGGGATTACCTCACATGCGGTCCCTTTTCAAGTTTTTGTCTTTTTCCTTTGTCAGTTTTTCCTTATCCTTATTTTGGTTTTAGGTCAGGGGAATGTGTAATAATAGTTTGTAGTTTGCACTAGTGATAGTGAGTTGAGACTTCTTGTGATTAAGGGCTATACAAAGAAACATGAATTGACTTGGGCGGCATTAGCTCGTCTTGGGATCAAGAGATAGCAGGTTCGATTCCCGGCTCCTCTGTGTTATATGTTGAAGTGTCCTTGGGCAAGACACTGAATACCTAATGTCCCCAATAAGCAGGTTGGCGCCTTGCATGGCTGCACGGCCACTACAGTGGGACCCCGCTACTTTGCAGTTCCACGTTCGCGGGCTCAGAGCTTCGCGGGTCTAAAAAAATAAAATAATAAAATAATATAATTTTTTTTTTTCTTTTAAAGCAATTTTGAAGGGGCGACGCTACTTAGCGGATTTTCACTTTTCGTGGGTGGTTTTGGTCCCCATTAACCGCGATAACCGAGGGATTACTGGGATTACTACTGGTGTGTGTGTGTGAATGGGTAAGTGTGAAGCACATTTTAAAGCGCTTTGGAAGGTCTTCATTGACTTGAAAGGCGCTAGATAAATGCAGACCATTTACCATTTACTTGATTAACTACTGTGTAATGTTTAATTTTGTCTATATGCTGGGCACTATTATTTATTTTTGTTCATCTTTTTAAGGGGCAAGGTATACATGATTGTAAAAACACAATTAGGTGGCTGTACTTACCTAAGTCCACAAATGGGAAATATCTTGCAGATGTGGCAGCGGACGGCATGATTGACCTTCTGACTTATAAACAGACGGTATTGTACGGGTAGCCATAGCAACAGTCGAGGTTCACTCTGCAGCCATGATGACACATGTTCCCTGCTCATTGTAGAGGTCAGCACCTGATGACATTTCACATGACAACCATTAACCAGTCACAAATTAACTCCAAAAAATAAGTAATAGATTAGATGCTTCTTGGCCAAAATCTGTTTTTTCACCAAGCTGTAGTAGGAATATTTGTGCTCCAATATAACTACATTGTAGAGCCACGTCATATTTTATATTTCGAAAAAAAATAAAATCTTTATTACCCCTTGAAAACATGACTTCACTGCCTCTTCAACATCACCAAACAAGCCTTCCTCCTGGACAACTGCAGGTAGCTGAACATGCACGTGATGTGTCACATAACCAGGAGAAGATGGCAAATGTACGTAGTTTTTTGGGTTTACCTGATTGACATCCTCTAGCACAGATTGAAGAGAAGACCTACTGATGGACCCTGTAGAACTCGCTGCTACACACACCAAAGCTGAGACATAGACACCCGTGTTGGCGAACACATTTCACCAAAAGGAACATTTTATTATTCGAGGAACACACTTTTCACCTCCGTATTTCAACAAGAGAGTTTCCGCCGATAAACAGATGAGAGCAATGTGGAGAGAAGTAACCCTTATTTGGCTCTCCCGATTCCTAAAACACACATTTGGTACAAACCCAAATGTATACACTTGCATAAGGTGTCCCAAAAATGTCATATCTTACCTATCGAACATCTTGAATAAAAGACTGCATAACGTCTCTGATGGCTCCACAGTTGAAGAATCTGCAAATTCTTGTGATGCGATCCTGAACATCCTGTCCAGACGCTGGGTCACTTCGCCCTTACCTAAGACGGAATCCCGCTGTCGCTTAGCCCTGCCACCAAGGTCAAACGCAACCTCGATGTGGCGTACCAACACAACATCCACTGAAAGCACAGACAAAAAAATCCTTTATCAACTCAAGAAGTAACTAAGTGAAAAGGCAACAATGCATTTGACAAACCAATACTTGATTTGCAAAAAAAGTGACAAAGTGAAACTGACTTCCAACGATGTTCTGTACATTTTCAAGTTTCATCGCGACTCTGTAGGCTGGGGGCCTGATGTTGTTGAACTTCTCTAGCCCTGAAACTTGAAAACGACACCAAGTCATGGAAGGCGTTCATGTTCCTCTTCGAACCATAAATATGGCACAGACTATGATACCAAAACATGCTCATATCATACAAACCTCAAATACCCTTCTCAGTACCTGCCAGATGATGTACTGCAACTGAATAATATATATATACATATATATATATATATATATATATATATATATATATATACAGTACATATGCATACATACATATACCACTGGCTGGGTGGTTTCTTTATCATCCTCAGACACAAGTCCTCAGAGGCCTGGGAGTTTAAGAGTTCTACAGTATCTTAGATGTTCCAAGGACTGTACATTTCCAGATTGAGGTTTCAGATGATGTTCCTGGGATCTGTTGGAGGCACTCCTGCAGTTTGGGGGTTACTGCCCCAAGTACCCCAACTACCACAGGGACCAAGTTGGTTTTGACCTTCCACATGTGTTCCAGCTGCTCTTTCAACTTTTGGTACCTCTCCGGTTTCTTGTGTTCCTTGCTCCTGATGTTGGCATAAGCTGTAACGGCCACATCTACCATCACCATCCTCTTCTGCTCTTTGGCCACTCCCACTATGTCCGGTTGGTTGGCCAGGAGCTGCTTGACGGGTAATACTGCCAATTAATTTCTGTGCCTTGCTCATGTATTAGGTAACATGTATACTCAACTTTGCGGTGATGATATCTGATAGGATCTTCCATGTTGTGCTGAGACAAGTGATTGGTTGGTAGTTCGATGGAATGTATCCCTGTCCTGGGTTATTAAGGGATCCAACCAACCATATTTCAAAAATACAATTTTATGTAATATGTGAATCGGTTTGGCTTAACAATGCTAAATAATTTACAAGCTATTTGACAAAAAGCATGAACGTACCAATGTCACAACCATGTTTTAACAATGTTTGTAACTACAATATAAATGCCCAAAAATGCATGGGCAGCCAAAATGACACTCGGGTGTATTAAAGGCAGGGCCTTTTTTTTAAATAAAAGATATATATTTTGTTGGAATTTTACGAGGCTGAAGTGGATTATAAGCACATTTGGAAAACAATGATTTGCAATTGGAGGATTTAGAGCTAACAAGAGAGAGAGAATACATTTGCGTGTCAGGTCACCAGAGTACTGTAATACTGTTGTGTAAACTGAAATGGAATTGAAAAGCTAGAAAAAAAACTTACGCATCTTATTGACATCCATGATAGGATAGAGCCTGAAAGTTAGATAACAATACAGAAAATTTAGTGGTTTGTGAAAAAAGGACCGACTGTAATGCTAAAAGTGTCATATTACTACGAGTAGAAAATGTTCACAGCAAAACAAAAACACTTAAAACTAGAGATTAAAAGTAGGCATTTATAATCACAAAATCAAATATTGTAATAACATCTTCCTTTTTTGGGAATATCTTAACATGTTGAGTTTAACAAAAACTCACCTGCAGTCTTGCCTAGCATCGAGCTGATAAATCTTTAATATTATTCTGGTTTCATCTGTCTTCACAGTTGCTGCTCACCTGTCGACTTTCGACAAATCAGGAGCCAGAGCATCCCGTGACGTCATACAGAAGTGGGTAGTATGAGTGGTGTTTAAAAGTCAGGTTTGTAGCTGAGGCATAGCATCTGTGTCACTCTGTAGCATCTTTGTTTGTGTTGACGCCGCAGGCCGTTGTCTCGGCTAACACTGTCCATTTGTGTCGTCTATGCTTCCTTTGTCTCTGGCACCATGACACACTCTAACTTTTCTCCTACTGAGGTCAACAAGCTTGTTACGAGGTCAGTGTGGTGCCACTCTGATCCAGACTCCAGTATTATGTTTGCTCATTCAGTAGCATGGCAGCTAATGTTATGCTAGTAGCTATCAACTACTACTCCTGCTGCAACAGCTGTTGTCGTACCCGTTGTTTGACGTGTTTATCCCAATTTCACACTTTTTAGTTCTTTAGTTCTATTAGTTCCCTTTTAACACAAATTAACCTTTTTTCTTTTTGTTAGTGTAGCATGAAAATGATGAAATGAAGTAGAGGCCTGCTTCTGGGACAGTCCATGCACCAACCCAAACCCCCCAAAAAAGTTTATTAAAGTACATCTAAAATAATGCATGTATTTGCATGTGCGTCATGTGATAGCCATAAGCCATAAGATTCATTCTCCAACTCCTTGTCCTTACAAGGGTCACGGTTGTCATTGGGCTGGGGACACCCTGTGCTTGTTTCTAGTCAATCACAGGGCACAAAGAAACAGACAATCCCAACAAACACACTCATTAAAACTATAACAATTTTGACCCACCACTTAACCCTAATGCATGTTTTCGGAAAGTGGGAGGGCACAAAGTGCCCTGAGAAAACCCACACAGGCATAAGGAGAACATGGCAGACATGGGACCAAGTCACACATGTGCAAGTCTCAAGTAAGTCTCAAGTCTTCACCTTCAAGTCCCAAGTAAGTCCCAAGTATTTTTTTCTTGGGCAAGTCAAGTCACAAGTCAAGTCCCGAGTCTTAGATTGCCAAGTCCAAGTCAAGTCACAAGTCATAAAAACAGCGACTCGAGTCGACTCGAGTCCAAGTCACTAAGTCTCAAGTCCCCATGTCTGGAACATGGAACCTGCCGGTGAATGGAATTGAAACCAGGACCTTCGAACTGTGAGGCGGACATGCTAACCCAAGGGTGTGCAAACTTTTCAGAAAGCGGGCCAGATTTAGTTAGTTGAAAATGTGTGAGGGCTGACTATTCAGCCTGTCATTCTTTCAACAGTCTTTAATAAATTCACCCTACGTGAAATATTTCCAGTGTTTGGCGATCAGTCTTACAGCCTCGTAGCTCGCCTTGGATTAATGTTCATTTGACTCGCAGGGTCAAAACACTGCTGTACCGTTAAAACAGCTTCCAGTTGCTTGACCTTTTCACAGCCTTCGTTTCCAGTTAGCTTTTTGTAGTCAGCATGTTCCGTCAATGGAAGCAGAAGTCAATGAAGGGAGACCAAGAGGAAAGCCGCGATTTACGTGGATTGATGGTGTTATGAGTGCACTGCAGGAAAAAGGTCTAAATCTAGTGAAAGCTAGAGCTATTGTGATAGGAATGAGTGGAGAGGTGTTGTAAAAGGATAGTGGGATGTTTAGATGTGTTCTAAGGGATGGGCAGGGCACCTGTATGATGTGGCAGGGGTAAACCAGTGAAAGCTGTCGGGCCCTGCTGTTGAGCAAAAGAGTGTGTTGTGTCACCCTGACCCGAGTGACATGGCCGCTTTCTTGTGTCCCTTTTCATCTGGAGGGACGAAAGCATGATCAACTTAGGTGCCGAGGTGCCTAACTTGTTTGGGTGTTTGGGCATTTGGGTTTGGCCATGGTCCAAATATTTTGTGTGTGTTTTATTTTGATTTTTTCCCTTTTATTTTCTTTGTTGTTGTATGTGTTTGTCTTGCTGTCGGTCACCCCTCTTGAGGGATATGACCAAGGTAGATAGATAGAATGGTCCGTCTGGCAGTGCCTCTTGATATTACATTCTTTGAAAACAGCAACATTCTTTCGGCAAATTAGGCAGACGCAGTTGTTTTGGATTTCGGTGAAAACATACTCCAATTTCCACTTGCCCTGCAAACGGCGGCCCTCACAGTCAACTTTCCTTTTTTTATTTACAGTCGCCATGATGATGATGGGGTGGGCTAAAATTACCACAGAAAGCCAAGGTCAAGTTGGCCAAAGAGCTAGTGCCATCTAGTGAAATGGTGATTTTTTTTTTTTTAACCATTTATTTTTTATTGCGGTCAACATCACTGGGGGGCCACATATTATTAATTTTATAATAAAAGCTGAGAGCCAGTAAATATTTGATCACGGGGCGTAACCGGGCTGGACTTTTGGATATGTCTGTGCTAACCAGTCATCTACCCAGCCGCCCTAGTTTTAACGTATATTTCAATTTACCTCTGTAAACTATTCACAAATGAACCCACTGACCTTTTTTAAACTAAACTAAGCTAAACTTAACTAGTACTGCTCTCCAACTAAAAGCTTAAGGACAAAATTTACTGGTCCACTATACCAGGGGTGGCGAACACGTTTGACACAAAGAGCCGAAATTTTTAACTGTGAGAGTCAAAGAGCCGCACCATGCACTGACCTGCCATGACAGATAGACACACACAACCAAAGCATCACTTCCTGTGGTGTGTCTTGGGCAAGTGCAGCCTGGCGGTGGCCATCCCTCTCCAAGCCATTATTGGGTAGGGGGTTTGCTCCGCCACAGTCAACATAAAGTACTGGTTTCCCTAGTTACCAGTAGCAAGAGAAGCCTGATGATCAGACTCAGATACAGTACCTTCCTCATCTGGTCACCGTTGTTTTTGGGTGTACAGCGTAATTTTTCTGCTGACCTCGGCAATGACAGGCAGCATTGTTTGTGTAATAATTCTGATACCCAATCAAAAAGCTCTTACAGGCTCCTCCCCTGGGGGTGTGGTTTCAGACTAATTTTTCAGCCCCTTAAGATTTCAGTCAGTCAGTGTGACTGGGCATCACTCAAGTTCTGCTACTCGGTGAGAACTTTGCACCACACACACACAAATACATGGATAATAGTCTACTTGCATCTGTAGATAAGTGTCTTATGTTAAATCAATTTAGATTTATTGTGTCGATTACATATTGAGTAACTGATACATTACTTCATTTCAGAATTTGTTCATTGCTGAGGTGAACATGAACTTCTCTTTTAACATTTTCCTGCTGACCTGCTTCACCTTAATGGGACTGGGTATGTTATTAATGATTTCATTTTAATAGTGCATTTTAAAACCATATTAGGTACATTACATATAAACATTATCTTTAAGTTATTGAAATGAAATTGAAAAAATAATAATTGTTTGACCTTGTTTTACAGATGAAATATTTTGTTTTAAAACGTCCTTTTGATATTTTTCTATAAGGCTCAGCAATTCGCTGCTACAGTTGTAAAGATTACACAGCCAGTTGCACCAAACAACGAGACTGCAGCTATGACGATGCCTGCCTGACGCTCACCGAGAGAGGTAATATAATTTTTTTCCTTTCAGAAATTATCAATATGACCAACTTCTTGGTCGGCAGCTAGCTATTCTTTTGTGAAAATCCTTTTTATGAATTATAGAATTTGTTTGCCGTAGTCACAGCTTAAGGTAAAAAGGTGCGCGATATACTAAATTACAGTGCACTGACAGGATAAATGGTCAATTGGTTCACTAAGGTATGTTCATTTGGTGCAGTATGTATTCTTTTACAGTATATCTATATTCGAAATTTCTTTTACATTAAAATATTTGCTATAACTATGTCTTTCTAAAAGAGGTATTGAGTTTAATATTAGACAAAGTTATTGTTTCTGAAATTCAAGATTTTATGTAGACTCAAAGAAAAGCCTTCATTCATTCGAATTATTTAAACTTACTGGGAAAATATAAGTAGTCTATAAAGTAAATAAATTCCGAAGCCTATTCCATTAAAAAATTACCATTTTCACGTTATTTTCAGACTGATTTTTACCGTAACCTCTGAAAAGGACTTGTAACAGTGATTTCTATGCTAAAAATGGCATTATATTTATTTTTCAATTATTTGTTTTACCTTTTTTCAAGCAGAAAACGTAAATGCTCTTTTCCTGAAATATTGGTTTAACTGTTTTAAAAGAAAACAATTATATATGTAAAATGAGCTAAATCATTAGTTTAGTTGAAATGATTTTTCTTAAATTACAAAAAATGTTCCTCAATTTTGAAAGAAGACAATATTGCCCATGTTTTGTGTAGGGAAACCAGGGCAACAACATTTTTAGAACGAAAATATTGATTAGAATCAAAGAGAGACAAAAGTGAACCCCTGTACTAAGTGCATTTCAACTATTTTTCACAGCACAACTTGAAGTTCCCAAATAGAAAATACTGTATTTGTGTGTATTATTTGTCCACTAGATGTCACTGTATTGTGTATATATAGTGCACCCAAAAACGAGTGCTATAAAGCACAAGGAAGAATACAAATTATGGAGACTCATAGTGACCAAACAGCAACATTTTTCTTTTCATTTTGTTTCTAGTTTTTGGATACCCCTAGCAGCAAGATTGCTCATGTTTGTAAAACAAATTCAAATTTCTTTACCAACTAGAATTTTATTTGAATATAGCATGTTTTTATCATAGATTGTGTATTTCTGCTTGATATTTAAATACATTTTATATATTTTATTGTGTTTTAAATAAACCTGCAAAGGAGATTGCATAGGATGCTAGTTCATTATTTTGACAATCATACCTCACTTTTCTTCGCTATTTTGAGTTTAATGCACTGTTTACTTTATTGTCACTATCCGCAAATCATGTTGCTGTTTGATGATTTCCACACCTTTAGGGCGGATCTGCTTTTGTAACCTAGGAAGTTTAGTAAAAAAGGTTTTAAAACAGGTTGGAATTTCTTACCTAAAGTTTTGGGTCCTCTCCTGTTGTCCTTGCGAGTTCAAAATCCATTGATGTCTTCTCTTCTTATTGAGAGCGTCAACTATAAACTGTAATTTTAGCAGAGGCGATGAATAATACAAACTGTCCACTCAAGGGACTTTTGCACAAAGAGGGACATGATGTAATATTTAAGTGAACATTTGTGGTAGCATTTTGTGCCATTGTGATGTTACATTTCATGGGGTCAGTTGCAATCGTAGTTCACCCCTTTGCAACATAATGAAGCAGGGACCCCTAAAACAGTGTTCGGTTATGCATCTTGACGAGAGGTTCAGTTGTTTCATTTGTTCTCGTGTCTGCAGGTGGGATGACCTTCCGTCAGTGCCTGAAGTATTCAGATTGCGAGTACAACCGACTGGGGCAGATGTTCCCGCAGGTAGAAAACCAACTTATCCAGCAAAAAAACCACAGACTTAGAAAAAGAGATGCACGTATTAAACCCTGGCTTTTTGTTTCTAGGTGTCCAGTTTTACATTCAAGTGCTGCAACTCGGATCTATGTAACTCCGCTCATTCTACCAAAGCAAGTTCTCTGATTGGTCTGCTCGCAGCTTTAGTCGCCACATGGTGGGTCACCCACTAAACTTCCCAGTTTGGAGGTCATGCTATTGTTGTCCATGTAAACCTCGTTATGGACAAGTGTCTTTTTAAAATTATGTATTTTTGTAAAGCTTACTGATGTTTGCAAAGTCTCTATTTGGTCCAAATTTCATCAATGTGGATTGAACAGTATTAGGAAAAATCCAACCTTTTAAAAAAAAAAAAGAAACATTTTCTCAAGGGGATGAGGGCGTAAAATACAAACTAAATGGGGCTAATTAATTTCATTATATCACCAAATGGCAAGTGATTGGTTAAAGTGTTAAAATCACCTACATTTCTAAGAAGCTATAATTGCACGATGAAAAAAAAATCCCATTCTGGTCTGCACCTTGGTGTTAATGTCAAATGTTCACATCCACTCTAGCCATGGGGAAACCCATCTCATCTAGTGTAAAGGGACACATTCTGGGCAATTTAAAAATACTAAGCCACAGCATTTTAGTCAACACAACATCAACAGTTGATTATCATTTCGGGAAATAATAAAGACAAGTAACATTTTGAACAGTCGGAATTATCACACTGAGTTTTTGGCTACTGCGCTTGCACTCTGCTTAAACGCATCAAGGTTAGCCATCTCATTCGCTTGCTAGAAGCTGAACTACACTGTGTTTTTATTTTTTTGGGAGGACTTTGTCTGTCTTTCTTCTTTTTAATCTAACATGTTCAATGTGGGAATAATCACTTGATTATGTTCCAAGACTGCCCCTGTATTTGGTCATTATTTTAAGACAAGTTTTAAAAATTGTGAAAAGCTTGTCGAGGGTCTTAAATATGACAACTGTTTATGTAACATTGTTATGCAGGATCTTTTCTTGTAACCTCTGTGAACAAAATAAATGGTGCTTGTAAATAAATGATTGCTCTCTGTTTTGGCCTTTGCAAAAAAACCTTTTGGAACTTTTTGGGAATAAGCATTTTAAACACCTTCGATGCGAACAAACATTTTCATTTTATATTTCATTTGTATTTTACAAATATCGGCACAGCGGCTGGGTGTTTAGCGAGCAGCCCCACGGTGGAGAAGCCCAGGGTTCAATTCCAGTTACTGCTGCCTCACAGTGTGGAGTTTGCATGTTCTCCCATGTCTGCGTGGTTTTTTATGATCTTGTGATATCAGTATATGGAATCAGTATTGATGTCAGTTTTCAGTCAGGAAAAAATGTCTGTAAAAACTTTAAGGGACATTGTGTATTATTTAGCACAAAAACAAAATGTGATTTGAATAATTTGTCATGATTACTTATCTTTGGCGTCAACTGCCTTGGACGCTGATTGTCTCCCTGTCACTTTTTATACCCCCGTCTTTCTGGCACTGGTTGTCAGTCCGTCTGCAAACCTCAGCTTACGCTAGGCAAGCTTTTCGACCCTGACTCTCTCCTGTTCTGTTTCCCGGTTCCCACCCGTTTTCTGATCTCGACCACGATTTTTGCCCCCCCCGTCCCGGCTACTGATCTGTTTTTTTCGCTCTCGACACCGCCATAGCTCGCCACGGAAATACCACTTCCGCGTCTGAGCAACCTGCTCCCCGCGACCAGCGATGTACGGATCATGTGTACCATTCTTTCCCTTCTTCCCAATAAATTAAGAGAAACGCACGCAAGTGGGACCTGTCTCCCTTCTGGTCTTGACATAATTAGCAAAAAATCAAAAACTAACTTTTAAATATGCATTTTTTTTTCAATCACACGTAGGTCGATAAATGTATATATATTTTACAAAAGATGAGGCTCACCCTGAGGGAGAAAACTTGATTGTATGCCATCTTGCTGCTACGGGTACCCCTAAAAACCAAGAACCTTCTAAAAGGATACGCAAAAACAAAAAAGAAAAAAGAAAAATGAGGTGGTTACTTTGTGTTTTTGTAGTTTTGTATTCTCCCCTGTGCTTTGTAGCACATGCTTTTTCGGTTGCACTATACAATACAGCGATATTTAGTGGTCGAATATTAGGCAACCAGTTCAGGTTGTCCCCTGCCCACTGCCTGATGATAGCTGGGATGGGCTCCAGCACCCCCGCGACCCCTACTGAGGATAAGCGGTGCATCTAATGAGATGAGATGAGATATTAAACAGTGTTACTTTAGACTTCTCAGGACAATGGCCACTCCCAGAACGGTTGAGCAGAAAAACGTAGTTTCTATCCCAAAAGCCTTTTTTGCTCAATCACAGAAATTCCTAGATTAAACATTCGGACAAAAAAATGATTTTTACAAACCATTGCATTAATTTGAAATCACAAAAGTCATTCAAAGCACTTTGAAATCACAAAAACGTGACCCTCCCCGTTGCTGTTCACGTTGGCTATGTCATCCCTGACAAATGCAAGAAATGTGGCGTGAAGATCTAAAAGAGCTGCTGCAGACTGCCAAGGGGCAAGGCATGGAAGTCACGTTCTGCCTTGTGTGTCAGTAGGTGCCCTTAAAACACCACAGCAAAGACAAAAATTTGAAAAATGAGGTAAAAAATCATCTTCTCGAGTAAAACATTTGTTTTTCTGTCAGAAACTTGCTTGTGCTTATTTCAAGAATTATTCTCTGGACTCAAAAACAAAAAGAATAAAAAAGTAAACTGGGCAAAACGTTTTAGATTCTGAGAAAACTGGTAGACCTGGTAGACAGGAAAAATCTGAAATAATGATTTTAATTATTTATTTGCTCACTTATTACCCCCTAGTAGATACCTGAACTTGTCAGTGTCCCAAAGAGCAGACAAAGTATTAATTGTGAGCATGATCCTGATGATGTCAGGGGGATGTGAACATGTGATCAGCTGACTTTCTCATTTAAACGCTGGGAGATTCAGCAGCAGTTGAGTTTCCTCTTCGCTTGCCTACTTCTTTAAAATTGTATGCATCTGAACTTTAAACTTCAGTCATCGCCATTGCTTCTTGGTAAGAATGACCTTCGATTGCAAAACTCCTTTTTAATTGATTTCGATTTTATTAACTGGTATTTTATTAAATTATTTTAAAGTGTTCTACTTAAAAAGACTGTTTGAATGGGTTTCAAAATGGTTTATTAAATTTTTATCATCGGTACTCACTGACCTTGAACTTCTGCGACTATCATGATTTGAGGGATTTGATCAAGTAACATGTCCAAAACAATACAGTTGATAGGAAATATATTTCCCGGGCAATGTATTGTGTGAATGTTCAGAAATTATATGACATTGATCTTATTTTTTACCTCATCAGAGAAGTTGGCTCATCATGGAGCGTAAACTGGATTTGTCTCGCCTGACGGACGAAGAAGCCAAACACGTTTGGGAGGTGATCCAGCGAGACTTCAACCTGAGGAAAAACGAGGAGGATCGGCTAGGGTGGGTCCAACTATTGATACGGACAAAAACACGCACGTTTGAAAACAATCGTTTTTGGGAGGGACTGAAGTCATGCGACATGTTTTCATACAATGAGGGAATGTGAGCGTGAAAGCTGCAGTACATCATGACAGTCACACGGAGAGGCCACAAAGACGCTCTTGTGTCTCCACAACACCAAATCGCATCAGACCTCGGGCACACGCACACAATACCACATCCTCACAATTTGCAGAATTATTCAACTATACCATTTCCAGGATAGAGAAAGTAGGTAAAGTTCAACTTGTGATGATAACATTTACAATTGAATAAACATTCACATTCACCAGAATCGCAAGCAGGAGTGGATTTTTGATCCATCCGACTGATGATGGATGTTCTTCATAACAAAATTCTAGTTATCTTTCCAGCCGTGAAGTCCAAACTTGCGTGATATTAAGGTGTAAAGTTATTTCTATTGTCAATTGGCTATTGAAATCAGCAAGATTGTTACTTATTATATTATGTTGTAAATTGATCACCAGTTTTTCTTAACCGTTTTTCATTGATGAAAAGGTAAGAATTTTTGTCTGCCATCTAGGACCCCTATAACCCAAACTCCTTAAACGTCTAACTACTGCTTCACTGGGGATTTTAAAGATTTTATCCTGAAAGAAAAAATACTATGCTTCATGAGTATTATTTTCCTTCTTTCATTTGATTTTAAAAGTTCTTATTCAATAAAAATTGAAATAATACGATTGGCTATATATATATATATATATATATATATATAGAGAGAGAGAGAGAGAGAGAGAGAGAGAGAGAGAGAGAGAGAGAGAGAGAGAGAGGAGAGAGAAGAGAGAGAGAGAGAGAGAGAGAGAGAGAGAGAGAGAGAGAGGAGAGAGAGAGAGAGAGAGAGAGAGAGAGAGAGAGAGAGAAGAGAGAGAGAGAGAGAGAGAGATGAGAGAGAGAGAGAGAGAGAGAGAGAGAGACGAACGATCCCAGCCATCTCCCGGGCAGGGGACACCCTGAACTGGATGCCAGCCAATCGGCAGGGCACACGGGGACAGACAACTCACTCGCTCACTCACACCTAGGGACAATTCGGACCGGCCAATTCACCTGAAATGCATGTCTTTGGAATGTGGGAGGAAACCGGAGTGCCCGGAGGAAAACCCACGCAAGCACGGGGGAGAACATATTTGTTTTTATCATTTTTGTCATATTTTAAATAAAAAAATAATAAAGAAAATAAGCTAAAGTACAGTATACAATCTGAAATATTTGAGACATCTGCTAAAAATGTTTTTACTAATTAATTAGTCAACAATAGAAAAAATCTTGATGATTAGTTATTCAGATATTACAGATAATGTAACTGATGTTGTTTTTATTTGTATTTGTACTTTTGTATTTTTTATCTACACATAAATTTGATAATTTTGAGTATTTTTTCTCCTTATTTTCATAATAATGTAAAAAAGGAAAAGAAAATCTGCAATGATATTTTGTGGGTCTGATTAATATCGTTTATTTCTAAATTGATGTTGATTTTGTATTTCCTAAAATTGTATTATATATTTTTTTATTCACCCCACCCCCTTCTTGCCTGGGGTTTCTCCGGGCACTCCGGTTTCCTCCCACCTTCCAAAAACATGCATTTCAGGATAATTGGCCTGTCCAAATTGTCCCTAGATGTGAATGAGCGAGCGAATTGTCTGTCCCTGTGTGCCCTGTGACTGGCTGGCAACCAGTTCAAGGTGTCCCCTGCCCACTGCCCGAAGACAGCTGGGATGGGCCCCACGACCCTACTGAAGATAAGCGGTGCAGGTGATGAATGGATTATTCTTAAAGTGAGCACAACTATTTCCCATCTAGTAAACTGATTTTTGCAGTGAAGGTAGGAAGGAAGCCTATGCTTTTATTTTGCATTCATGCTCATGCTAATTTCTTAAGAAATTGTGTATTTTGAAAGGGGTTTAAAAACACCCAACTTTGTTTTTGTTCCGTTTTGCAGTGCAGATAGAATTAGTTTATTGATCAATGACTCAACATCCATGTGCATACATGCCGAACTTTTCACAATAAATAGCAGTAAATTGTATCGCACACTCTCTTTTTATGTACAAAACAAAATCCGTCTCCAGAATATTGGAAAAAAACAACAACATGTGCATGTTTAAAATCAGAAGTGAAAATGTAATGCGATCGTTGGAACGGTGTATTTACGCACAAAGACTTAGTCTCGCTTCAAAATGAAGCAGCCATAGCCTAAAATTCTAGTCTCGAGTCCAGATTTGTTTTTGTTGAAATGTGAAAAGACGGTAGGCATTTTTAAGGGGAGAAAAGCGGTAGTCTAACGCGTACAATGCTTCTGTTGGTGAGTATGCATGGGCATTGCTGACAAAAATGACATATCTCTTCCCATTGAATATTGCAAAGGATTGGCCTCTTTGAGGCAAACTTTGGTGGCTTGCAATCCATCTGAGATCGCCGAATCAAAACTCTTTCTCACACAGCAAATTGAAAGACTCCATCCAGAAGGAAGACACCAAGCGCGAGCTGCTGGGCGCACAGGACAACTTTGCCGACTCGCTTTGCATCCGTTGCTTGCAGCCCTTTAAGTTCCTGCTGAACAGCAAGAGGCAGTGCCTGGATTGCCACATGTTCATCTGCAAGTCGTGCAGCCGCTACAACAAAAAGGAGCACGGTTGGGTTTGCGACAACTGCCGCATGACCAGGTATGCCGCGTCTGTGCACGCTGTCTGTAGCTCAGTTCTATCGCATTCAGTGGGGCGTTCACTCCTGCAGGGTTCTGAAGATCGGGACTCTAGGGTGGTACCATGACAACATCCGGAACCGTTTCAAGCGTTTTGGCAGCGCCAAAGTGATGAGGTCGCTGTACAGGAGGCTTAATGGAGACGGTGTGTACAGTCTGAACTGGGCTCATCATTATTGTCATTCTACTGTATAACGGGGTGGACAAACTTTTTGAGTCGCTTGAAAGATTTTGCACAGGGGCCGGGCCGGAGGGCTGATTGGTTTATTTAAGTTTTTGTGTTTGCTGATAGAGACCTAAATCCGATAGCTCGGCGATACATGAGGAAAAAAGCCAGAATGAGACTAACCACTTTTTGGATTTACCTTTTATTGTCTATTGGTTAAGAAAGGGAGCATTTCATCCAATTGGTTTTTAAACACTCACAAAAAATATATTTATTCATGAATAAAAACTTTTATAACCGTAATAGTAATATCAAATTAATATCTCCCTTATATCTCCCTCTCAGTTCCATTAAAACATTAAATTGAAATACGGTTACTTCAGAAAGGTTTTATTGGTGGAAATTTATTATCTTAAATCGAAAATAAAATGGATTTAAAAAATGATGTACAGAAAATGGTAGCCAGCTATTTGAATGTTGGCCGGGGGCGCAATGAAAAATAACGTTTTTATGGGGGCACAAGAAGGGACACAGGATAGGAAAGACACTAAAATAACAACACATTTTTATTAGTAGTATTTTTTTAAACATATATGTTAGCATTATGTTTTTATATTTTTTTCGTTTGGCACACCATGGTTAAAACGCCTGTGTAAATGATTCATTTAATGATTTAAAAGTGTTTTTCTGCTTTTTATTTCCATTAAAATGTTTACCTGGATTTAATAACTTTGCTATTAGATTTAATCTATCATAGAAACAATTTAAAGATTCCTTGAACTTCTGCAAAGAACTCAGAAATGAAGCACTAGGGGTGGTTAGCACGCAGCCCCACTTTGCGGATGTCCAGGGTTCAATTCCAGCTACCGCAGACTCTCTGAGCAGAGTTTTCATGTTAAACCCATGCCGGAGGTTTCCTCTGGGCTTCCTCCCACGCACCAAAAACATGCAAGTCAGGTTAATTGGTCAGTCCAGCGGCACAATGGATGGATGGATGAATAATATGTATTTCTTCTGACCACAAAGACGTAATGTTTAAGATCAAAAAAGAAACTGGTGCCGGGAATTTATTGTTATTATTTTTTTATGTTTTTGATGGACAGTGTGACCACAAATGATAATACAAAAATATATACTGTCAAATTAAGCATTAATTAAAGCTTAAAGATAGGTAGATAGATAGATAGATAGATACTTTATTCATCCCCGTAGGGAAATTCACACTTCCAGCAGTCTACCCCGTTGTTTATTAACAGATTAACATGATGCCCTAGGGGTGCTTGTAGCGGAGTGGATGACGTCACGCCAGTCCAAAAGTTCGACATCCCTGCGGCAGATGGAAATCTTTTCTTTCTGAAAATCCAGGGATACCGCCTCCTCTCCGATTCCCCCCGGCTTTCGTGTCTCTGTATAGCGGCGTTGAAGCCGGATAGCTCCGGGTAGCTACACGTTAGCGTCCGAAATGCTAAACGTGAGCCATGTTTCCGCAAAACACAGCAACTGCGCTCCCTGTGCGCTCCGATGTTTTCCACCAGCACTTGTTGATCTTATTTGGTAGTGAGTTCGCATTTACCATGATTACGGATGGTACCGAAGGCTTATAACGCCGCTAGCCGCTTAGCGATAGGCCCCTTCATCACGCCGGCACGAGAATTCTTCAGGGCAAGGAGTTGATTCCTTGAATACACACATTTTTGTGCGCTAAAACCCATGTCCATAGGATAGAAGTAATCCATTGTGTAGTTGTCAAAACGGGAAGAAAAAACACAGAAGATGGGAGCAGATAATAAAACAATAGGGCAGCTGCTGGAAAAGGCAGCCGCTCGCGGCAGCGCCACTGATAAAGGGACATATTAGCTCCAGAAATTAATATTTCTTTCACATAGTGGTATCCCTACTTAAGGTCGCCGCGATGTTTCTCTGGCAACATGCTGCTACACTGCTCTCTGTGGCACTGGTTTTTGTTGGCATAAAACAATACCGTGCCATCTAGTGATCAATTATTCTATCTATCTACCCTGGTCATATCCCTCGAGAGGGGTGACCGACAGTCAAGTCAAGTCAAGTCATTTTTATTTGTATAGCCCTAAATCACGAAGAGTCTCAAAGGGCTTCACAGATTATTACACTGTATTACACAGACTATTTTTCAGCCGACGAGAAGAGTAGGTTATTCATATGCTATGGAGTAGAAGTGAGTTTTGAGCTTAGATTTAAACATTTCCACTGAGGTTGCAGATCGGATCTCAGGGGGAAGAGCATTCCACAGCACCGGTGCCCGGATGGAGAACGCTCTCGAACCAGCAGAACACTTCTTTGCTCTCGGGATCACCAGAAGACCGGCACTCTCAGATCGTAGGCTTCGGACCGGGATATAGGGGGAAATCAGATCTGAAAGATAAGAGGGAGCAAGTCCATGTATGATTTTGTATAATACTAAGAGAACCTTGAAATCACATCTAAGGCTAATTGGGAGCCAATGCAGGTTAGCCAAAATCGGTGTTATGTGATCGTACTTTTTTGTCCTAGTTAAAAGCCTCACTGCGGCATTTTGTACCAGCTGAAGAGACTTAATTCTAGACTTCGGGAGACCAGAGAGTAGTGCATTACAGTAATCGAGACGGGAGGTAACAAACGCATGAATTATAATTTCCGCATCCGACTGAGACAGTATTGAACAGATTTTAGCAATGTTACGAAGATGGAAGAAAGCGGTTCTAGTAATTTTCTTTACATGCGTTTCAAAGGATAGATCAGGGTCAAATATGACACCTAAATTTTTAACTGAGTCACTCTGTGTGACGTGACATTTGTCAATGTTCACAGCAGTTTTCGAGAATAAGTCACGGCATTTAGATGGACCAATGACTAACATTTCTGTCTTTTCAGAGTTAAGACGCAAGAAATTGAGTGACATCCACTCTTTTATCTCAATGAGGCAGGCCTCCAAATTTCCACAGTTTAGTGTGGGAGATTCCTCCAACGGAAGCAAGACAAACACATACAAAAACAAAGAAAATAAAAAATATTACTATTATAATATTATTTTCAATTGATCATGTTGCTCATGATATTTTCATTTTTAAAAAAAATCAGCTCATTGGCACTCCGTAATGACTCCCTCGCGCTTTTTCATTAATGTTTGATAATGGAAAATTCTATGGTTTCTGTCAAGGACAAAATTTACACTTGCGTATGTTTTTTTTTTTCTTTCATTTTTGGTCCAATTTGGATCTTTCAACATTTTAGGTTTCCAACCCCTGATGCAGACTTACTGAAATGATTATATTTTCCATCCTAAAAAGCAATTTCATGAATGTGATGGAACACCGTATACTAACACCTAATGAATGACTTGTTTGTGCTAGGTGGACGAGATGACGATACTCAAAGCATGCCGGATGTCCGCAGCAGTGAGTTTTTTCAATGCTCAGAATTTAAAGAAATTACAACACTGTTTTTCCAAAATCATGTTGTATACTTATAACAAAAATGGATACCAATATTTGAATTGGCAGGCTAGATCGAATATGCTAACATAATGTACAACAAATTACCCTGCAGTAAAGGTGTAGTTTAATTTCCTTTACTCCAAAGATGTTGGTTAGATTTGGAATTTTAAGGACGACTGTTGATATTTTACTTTTTAAAAAAATTGCTTTACATATTTTTTTACAATTTAAAACAGTATTCCGGTTGAATCATGATCTTAATCCCATTTTAGGAATGGCCAACATACTTTTGATAAATGTTTTAGGCCTAGGTGAAATAAAACAGCTAAACCTAAATAAGCTAAATTATCGTAAACGGCAGATACCACAAAATTATATTAAACCTCAACAACAATACTTCAAAATGAAGAAAAATATTTTTTTAAATGAGAAACTCTATTGCCATCTTCTATACCGTATTAATAAAAATCCATGAATCAAATTGCAGAATAGCTAGGGATGACTAACTGAACTCGTACTGATAGTAGCACTGCAAGCTTAACTAGACTTGACTGGGAGCTGATTCCAGAGCCTGGAAGCAGCAACAGAAAAGGCTTTATATTTTGACCTGGGCCCCTCCAGCACAATCTACAAGGATTGTGAATAGTTAAAAGCTCACAAAAATAAGATGGGAACAAAAACACATGCTCTGCTCGCAGAGTTTCAATCTGTAACCTAAGTGTAAGTGTTTAAATCTAGGCTTAAAACACACTTATATTTAATAGCTTATGAATGATGTTGACCTCAGGAAGTTGTCAACTGGACATTCTGTCATTTCCTATATTTCATGTTGATGATGTGGTGTAATAGTAGTATGTACAGCCCTTTGAGACTAAATAGGGCCTGTACAATTAAAAACTTGACAGGTTCCGTATTGACAAATCTCTATATATTGCAATTCAAAATTACCCATTTGTGAAATGCAACCCTGGTGCAGACCAATAATATAAATCATTTTGTCTTACAGATCACTACAATGTTAACGATGATGAACAAGCAGAAATGGAGGCACAACGATTCAAATCGGTACAACATAACTTTTTATCAAACAACAACATCATTTTTCAGACAAAAATTGTCCCCTAGATGCGGAAAAACAAACGTTTGCTATCAGTTCATCCATTTGACTTTGACTCAGAAGACTACTTTCCCTATTCAAGACGCTCTTCCATTCAGGTAAAACATTTAGTCTTTTATCTTATTTTTCTCTTTGAATACTTTATTACAGGTTTACCATGAAGTGCCATGGCTATTTCCATTGCGTACAATATTTCACCACGTTGACATTATTGACATTAAAGACAATTCTATTCTATTCCATTCTAAAGACAATTTGCTTTGCTAGTTTGAAAAAAAACAAAACAAAAAAACGATGTCCTTGTCAGTCTTAACTGTTAATTCTTTCGGATGGTTAAAGAAACACGGTTTCCTAACAGCGGGGTCAACATTTTAAAATATGTCTGTTAAAAATTGTATTATATTTTCTTTAAATTACAAAAGATAAAATTACGTTGGGTCTTGGGGCAACTACAATTTAAAAATGAGAATGCATGTTTCTTTGTCATATCACATCCAAGCAAATTCAGGAGGATCGAGCATACAGGAACGATGTGGAATATGACATGAACCTACAGCGAATGAATCGCCGGAAGAGTTTGGATCGTTTCGCAATGAGAGGTGGTGAAAACATAATCCGACAGCATATTTGCATAACATACAACATTACTTATTATAACTAATGAAGGAAGGTTTATTTTTCCTGCACTCCAGACGATTATGGTGAGAATCGAATGGTTCGCACTCGATCTTTGTCCAAGATCAGCTCAATGGCTCGTCAGCAGTACATTGACACGTCTGACGAGGAGGAGTGTCCGCGCTTTCCACCTATGTACCAACCACCTCCTCCTCATCGCCGCCGCAACAGCCGGGCTTCATCACAGGAGAACCTTGGTCAAAACCCTCCAGTAAGACAGTCACTATGCTGTTTGAAAAGTTAAAACCAAAATATACACCTGACATCAAATTTCCAGCATAAAAAGTCTGCCTGGGAATTGAACATTTGTTGTGTTCAGGGCCAAGTTGTTCGGGCCTCTGTCCTGCGATCTACTGCCTGAAGAATACTGCGTTTCTCGTGATGCAATTTTCAAATGGATGTGCTGCGTTTGTTTGTACTGCAGATCAACGAGTTGAACAAACGTATGTCTGCAATTGAGGGTCTGCTGAACCGTTTGGAGGAAAAGATGTCACCAGCCGACAAGGTATCACCACAAGCCTTTCTTCAAAATCATTGCTCCTTCATATTATTTGCATTCCCACACCCTTCTACTCCTGGGATCGGGAACATATGCCTCTTTTCATGAGTAGTTCTGTCTCGGAGATAAAATAAGGGCGAAAGAAATCTTCACTATTAATATCCTAATTTAGTGTATGCAAAGCCAAAGCAACACAACATATAACACGTTCAGTTCAAAACATACAGGGGCAAAGTTCCAAATAGTTGACACTCACTGTGTTACATCAACTGACCCCGTTTTGTCAGTACGTCTCTAAAGAATTCTTTATATGGAAGCTCATTAAACAATCTATGTTCACTGTCAGGACACTATGTTGAAAACCCTCATAACAAACTGCAAACAACTGTAAACGCCAGCCAAAGATCCCAGGGCAATTTGATTGCGTGAGCAGTAGGAGTGGACAAGTCTGTGCACTCATAGTGTACTACCCCTAAATACATACGTATCCTTCTCTTTTGCCGTATTTCGTGCCATTTTCACACAAAAAATGGTCACACCTTGTTTAACAACTATAATTTACGACTAAAATGAAAAATGAATAAATGAGCCTCAAGGATCTTAAGTAACTGCAAGAGAGAGAGAGACAAATTGTAAGTATATTGGTTAATATGGGACACAGGCTCTGGCATTATATTATTTTATAGCTTTTATCAAATTATCAAACATCACACAGTGAAATAAATGTGCTGAAAAATTAGCTTTTGTCTGTAGATTAGGTTTGATGTTTTATGTTTATGTTGAATTTTGTCTTAAAATATATAGTGTGGCTCAAAAAAAGATATTTGTTTGTATCCATCCATCCATCCATTGTCTGCACCGCTTATCCCTGCCTCCTCCGTGTTATATGTCGAAGTGTCCTTGAGCAGGTAGTTGCGTTGGATGGCTGATGCTGCTATCGATTAGCTAATGTGTAAAAAGGGAAAAGTGTTAAGCACATTGTAAAGCGCTTTGGGAGGTCTTCATTGACTTGAAAAGCGCTATAGAAATGCAGAAAATGGCAGTGGGCAGTGGACACTGGTTGTCAGCCAGTCGCAGGACACAGATAGACCGACAACCCAATCACTCATTCACGACTTGGGACAATTTGGACCGGCCAATTAATGTGACATGCATGTTGTTGGAAACCGGAGTGCCTGGAGGAAACCCACACAGAGAATATGCAAACCTTACACGGGGTAGGCTGCGGCAACTGGACTTGAACATATATATATATATATATATATATATATATATATATATATATATGGCTCTTTGAGTGAAAAAGGTTCTCTACTCCAGTGTTTCTCAACCTTTTTTCATCGATGTAGCCCTGGTCAAAGATATTTTTAACCCAGGAATCTTCTGTAATGGTGCTTCCACTGTAAATTTTTAACACTATCCAGTGCAAACAAAACCAAAACAATCCTTCGAAACAAAAAATTATTCTGATTTTTACTATTTAATAACTATTGATGGCTGCAGAAGTCATACGCTATATTTCAATAAAGATTGCAGTGAATGAATAAAGATTTCATTTTCATTTATGCTAAACGTAGTAAAAATAGTTCTGACGGCACGTCAACTTAAAAAAACATTGATAGTATTATACAATATACGCCTTTGTTGGGCATTTTTATTTTCTACAAGTAGTTTGAGAAAATATCTACTTGTTTTGACAAAACATAATTACAATCTACCTGCTGCATTTGGACTACTGGGGGCCCGTAGAAATATTATTGCTAGAAATTTTTTCAAGATCTCAAATATCCCTTTAAGTGCCCTTAAGCACCCCTTGGATACTAGCATGCTCATTAGAATACCACTTTTCTACCCTTTTTCCTAGTTTTCCTTAACTTGTCACTCCCACTTCTGATTCAGTTGCGACCGGACTTCATGGCTTTGACCTCTAGTGTATACTTCCATTTTTTATGTTCAGCTCTCTTACATCATGTGTAAATCATCACCCTTGCAACTGGAGTTGATTTTCACCGTGATCCTTTTCACCCCCTGTGATGCCAACATTACTGGCGTGGCCTTATACTGAATATGATGAACAATACACATCGGCCACTGTTATCTGTATATATTTGTATAGGGGCTTAATTTTCACAATGTTTTACAGGCGTCTGGGTCGTCAGGACTGAATGAGGAAGAGAAACTGATGAAGAAGTTAAGCGAGCTGGCGGGGAACCTTGGCAACAAACCCTTGTCATCGGATGACGAGGGGGAAAAGAAAAACTTTCTTGGAGGGAAAGGCATCGGTGGCAACAGGGCAGCGGCCACTCTGGAATCTATGAAGGACCTGAGCTCATCCAGCGAGGACGTGCCAAGCGAAGCACAGAAGGTAAGATATTGCTTCAAGTGATCTGAAGGAAAGAGGGGAAGTAAACATGAAATATTGAGATGGAAAAAAAAACAATAAAAGAGTTGAACCACCTAAATCTGGTCATTACTTGTCAAACATCACGCTTTGTGTTTGTCAGCTCATTTTTTGTGCTTTTGCTTGTCCCCAATACTGAACTCAAGTGTCATTATACTAACACAATATTTTTTAAAAACCTTTGTCAAATTCCTTCTGTTTTCCTTTGAACACAAGCTTTGCTTTTCACCTTATTTGCAAATATTTTAAAAATCCTGATAAGTACTATCCTAACTATTGTAGGAAGATAGTTCTCTTCTCAGCGTGTTTGGTCCTACCTCTCTGAAGGAAATGTGTCTTTCTCCTTCGTGCATCTCTCATCTATTTCCATGTTTGTGCAAACGCTGACACTGGTCAGACTATCTCCATTGAGGTCTTTTATTAGAATAAAACAAGGTACAATAAAACACAAAACGAGTAAAACAAAAACAACAGACTATATTCTGGGCCTGTTCAGAGGAGCATCTCTACTTAAAAGCATTGGAAATCTCGCAGGCCGGTATTTTAAAAAACATGAGTGCGGTTTGAAAAAAAACAATCTCTTAGTGCATTGGAAATTTACCGAGTGACCTTACATTGTATTGTGGGCAGATGAGCTTAATCATTGACATTTGTGATTTGTCAGACCACAAACCAAATCGCTTAAAAAGTGCCAGGGGTGCATAATGACAGGACGAGACATCAGATAAACACAACCAGAAGTAAATGCTTAACACAAATACATAAATAGTCATGAAGTGTATTAACTACACCCAAAGGAGCAATATAATGATTTAAATAAACAAACAGGTATTACTTGAAAACTCATACATCATGCTATGTATGCTACGACATTTCACAACATTCTATCATACACCATTTAAATAGGTATATAGTTTTTCATTCTTCAAACAAAACCAATCGTTCTACCATCAATGCCTTGTAAAGTGTTAATATAATATTAAAAATTATATTCAAAATATCTGAGAGAAGTTCATTTTTTCTATTGGTCTCGTAGAGCGTTAAGAAGGGAGATGTTGGAGTCAAGCAGTTGGTAATGCTGAAGGTGAAGCTCTCATTTTAACAAAAAGATCTTCCACTTCTAAGCGTTTGGCAGGAGATTTGCAAAATTAGCGTGACATGAGCTGTGTTGCTTAGATGGGACCCAAAGTGAGACACTGAACTGGTCTCTGCGTTCAAGCTGGTCACTCTGTGCCGCTTTGGTGTTGTCCTACTAACATCTGTCCCTCTACATGACTTTCAGAGATCCACAGCTGCAGCCCTCTGTGACCTCACCACTGAGGCCCTGAGAACCATTAATGCCACAGAAAATGCCATGGTTGAGTTTGGCCTGTCAGAGCCGGTGGACAGAACCCCTATGTTAGGGACTGATGCTAAACAGACCGATGAGGTGTTCAGGCAACTTGAGGAAAATGTAAGCCTCCAGCAAATTGCTCGCTTTCTTGCTTCCAGCCTTCATTACCAACCTTCTTGTGTGTGAAGGTCCAGCTACTTTTTAGTATTGCTAAAGTCCTCCGCTAAGGCATTTGTGTCATCTGCTCTGGCAATGCAATGCAATTCTGTTTTCTATTATATGGGGATAATTTAACAACAAAACCAAAAGTTATTAGATATTTAACAATAGCTTGCTTTAAATAACGTTCTCTGTGAGCTTCAGTATGAGTCTGACAGACGTGCTCTGTCACCACTATGAAACATATCCCAACAATATTAACTCACCATCACACATCATAATTAAGAACCCCAACAACAATGGATATCCCAAAAGCAACCTTTTTTTTGCTGTGCGTGTTTTTCTTCCAGTGGGAGGGTTATTCATGTTAAATATTTTCAGGTAAGTGAGGTAAGTTTAAGTAATTTTATTGGTATGTAGGAAGTTAGTGCTTCCAATTTTTAGTGTTTGAGGTGTTTCTTTAAAATTATTGTTAGTTAGCCATTAGCATTTTTTTTCCTATGTCAGAGTAACAAATGTTTCACCTCTTTCGTTCCTCGTGTGTCACAGGTATACATGGCCTCCGGACAGTCTTATGAACTGGAAACCAAACTGCGGCGACTCGAGCAAAGTGCCAAGAATCGTTTCGGCGGCACGACCGATTCTGAGCTTTCTGAGCTGGAGGATGTGGTGGCCATGACAGCTGCCAGGGTACAGAGTGCTGAAAGCGAGGTAGATGGGACACGCACACAGTGTCTCTTGGACACAAATTTAGTTCTGACAGGGAAATGAAAAAGATGCTACATTTTCTCTGCAGGTTTCCGATATCGAAAGTAAGCTTGCAGCTCTGAGAGCCGTGGGATCGAAAAAGAAGGTAATGAACAACTCACGAGATTGATGTCCTGAAAAAACAATTACTGTCCATTTCTGGACATTAAGCCTTTTTGTGTCTTGAAGGCATTTTTCCGAATCTTTAGTGACAAGAGAAGAAGTGTTTTTATTTTATTTAAAAAAACTAGTTTTTCACACAATGGAAATCATTTCTTTCAATTAATAGTGTGAATTTAACCATACATGTGTCATTTCATTGCATTTGTCTGTGAAAATTATTTTGAAAGGAATAAAAATGAATTAAAAGATCAAAAAACATATACAAAGTACATTACCTTAATTTCCTATTCTCATTAGAACTCTCCGTTTACTTTTTAGCATTAGCATTTTTATCCTTAGGCTAGTGATGTTTTTACAACGAAGAATGATTTATATTTAAGATGCTGCGAATACAATTCCCAATTTATATCATTATCATCATCGTTATTATTATTATTTTTATCTCATCTCATCTCATCAGCTGCACCGCTTGTCCTCAGTAGGGTCGCGGGGGTGCTGGAGCCCATCCCAGTGGGCAGGGGACACCCTGAACTGGTTGCCACCCAATCGCAGGGCACACGGGGACAGACAACTCACTCTCTCAGTCACACCTAGGGACAATTTGAACCGGCAAATTCACCTGAAATGCATGTCTTTGGAATGTGGGAGGAAACCGGAGTGCCCTGAGGAAACCCACGCAAGCACAGGGAGAACATACAAACTCCACACAGTAAGGCCGGGAGCTGGATTTGAACCCACGCAGGAGGTTCCCATGACCTCAGAACTGTGCCACACACGCGCTAATAATATTTGACCACTATATGGCACTGTATTGTTAAATGCAAATAAAAAACAGTTCATATAGGTACCTACAGCATAGCATAAAGCTGCCAGACAAACATGGCGGCGACTTTTAGTTAGGGATTCCACTATGTAAAAGAAATATAAATTTCCTATTATGATACTTTATGTACTTTTGCCTTATTATTCAAATCAAAGTTTTTTTTCTACCACTAGGAGGCTCTAAATATTACACACTATCCCTTTAACTTGTCATTGATAGCTTTAACGGGACAGGGTGTATTATATTTCAGCTTTTAGTGGTATAACAAACCTAATTCATTTAAAAAAGGACAATATTGATTTAAACAATAAGCAAATATAAATGAACTATTACGTGAACATGCATTCATTTTACATAACATGAGCATCACATATGGAGCTGACATAATTGTCTGCCATCTTGCTGCTACAGGTATCCAAAAACCTCAAAGAAAAGGCTAGGCAAAATTATGAGAAACTAAATGGGTGTGTTTACTGCGCAACCCCATGGTGCATAGGTTCAGAGTTCAAGTCCATCTACCGCAGCCTCCCCGTGTGGAGTTTGCATGATTTCCCCGTGCATCCAAAAACATGAATGTCAGGTTAACTGGCCGGTCCAAATTGTCCCTAAGTTTGAATGAGCGAGTGAGTTGTCTGTTTCTGTGTGCCCTGGGACTGGCTGGCAACCTGTTCAGGGTGTCCCCTGCCCACTGCCTGAGGATGGCTGGGATGGGCTCCAGCAGGATTAGCAGTGCAGATAATGGATAGTTTTTAGAATTCTGAGTCTCCGTAGTTAGTATACTTTGTTGTACTTATTAGTACTCTTTTTCGGATGTACTACACTTATAGAGTGACATTTTAGTGGTCAAATCATACACTGTGTCCCTTTAAAGTACACTTAAGGAAGGCAATTTCACATTGGTCTCCTCCAGGCAAGGTACATGCCACATGATGTGTTCAGAAAATGTTAACAATATTGGGAAACGAGTACGGTAAATGTGCCGCTCTCCACATTGATGGTTCATTTTAGTTACGTTTTATGGGTCGCCAAAAGATGAAATTAAAATGATTGTACAATTTTGATGGATAATCCAACCTTTGATTGAATGACTTGTGATTTTGTTTTTCCAGAATTCTGTATCGCAGAGGAAGAAGGCGAGTCAGGAGCAAATTGCCAGTAAGGATGCTTTGTTTTTGCAATTTTATTAACACGCTCAGTTAATTGCAGACGCCTGGCAGAATCCTCATACTTTCCAAATCATCACTTCTATAAAGCCCCTCTACCGCATACATGTTGTTTTTTTAAACTAAAAATGCACTGTCGAGGAGTATTATAAGCAATCATGTTTTTAAAGGGGCAGTGTGTAATATTTGGTGCCTCCTAGTCGTACAAAAAACTTTAGTTCAGCAAAAAAAAAAACATTGGTCTGAATACTAGGCAAAAAAAAAACTGAACAAACACACCAATGTTAATTTTAATTTAAAAAAAATAATTGGTTGACAAAATAGTATTTCTTTCACATGGTGGAATCCCTACATAAGGTTGGCGCCATGTTTGTCAGGCAACTTGCTCATGCGGTTTGCTCTGTGCCACTGGTTTTCATTTTAATTCAATTATGCTGCCATTGAGTTTGTCTGCACTTAAACTTTTATTGTGTATACTGTATTGGGGTATCGATGGGTATTGGGTTTTTGTCTATATTTATTCTGAATATAATGGATCTTTGTATTTTGTTTTAACTGTGAATGGATGACTGGATGCTCCAAACGAAGTTTCCTTGTTCTTTGACATTGACAACACATTTTCTGAACTGAACTGCATTAGACAATACAGTGCCATCTAGTGTTCAAATGTTACACACTGAGGCTTTAACTGTGGTTTGTGAAGAGAAAGAACAATGGTAATTTGTGTTGAGAGATCCAATACTAAACAGATATAAGCACTGTATTTAGTTTTGGTAATCTGGTGTATGCTTTTATCTCCCTACAGAATCTGAAAGAAATGGTGCTTGGAAATCCAACATCTCTTAAAGCATCTCTTCTTCTCCGCTCCTGTGGGTCTCAAAGATTTTGAAAGTCTTTTAAGGAAATAATTTAATTGAAGCGATGCACAAGTAATACTTGGCATATCCAGTATTTGCAACATTAGGATATTTAAACTGTATGATTCTAAAATGATCACTTGAAAAATTGAACATTTAGTGTTTTATTGAAAAGCTTGCTCACCTTTATCTCCAATGATGTTGTAATGGGCATCTTGGCTACTTGTCCTGACAGGTTGCCTGTGATGTTCACTATGAGGTCTCATTTTCTTACCGCTTATATTGAAGCCGTTGTGTGTGCACTCACCACTGGGTGGTTCGACACATTTGAACCAAACTGGCATATGTAGATAGCACATTGCAGAACCTTGTTCCTTATCTGCTGCCCATTCACTTGCTTTTCCGACATACAATAGACACTATCATGTACAAGATAACTGTCTATTGCCCTGGTAAATTCAATTGTATTTGGCTCTTTAAAAATAAATTTGACTGAAATGCTCCATAATGGTGTTGATGGTATTACAGTTTTCTACAGTTAAATCATTGTACTTTAAATTTCTCGATGTAGTTCCAGAGGGATGTTGTAGAAATACTGTACTTATTAAGAATGGGAAAAGTTGTAGACCTTTATTAAAATTAGGGATTTATATTCTTAATGTTTACCTTTTACATCCATTTCCAAATGTAAGAATAACAAGTAATAACTAGTCGTGGGACGTCAGGGCATGCGAGGCCTTCTCTGCTGGTTTATAAAATATATGAGTCTTGGGATGTTATTTAATTTTGTCCATGAATACTTATTAAATAATTACAAATTGTCTATCAGCTTCCTTTCATTGCTTTATCCATAGTTTTGCTGCTTTTAGATGTTTGCTTTCATATTTAAGCATTTAACCAATCACATTTCAGCTATTACATAGTGTCTGGAGGCCTTCACAAACAATTATGAAGGACCTGAGACTTAAAATGATTGCTCGATAAAGCTGTTGGTTTAGCCAATCAGATTCCAAGTTGGCGTCTCAGTGCCTGCTAGCGGGCCTTAGGAAACGTCAGTGGATTCACAAATTATGATTGGCTAGTGCAGGGGTGGCTAACCCGGTCCTGGAGAGCCGCACGTCGTGCAAGATTTGGAGGTTTCTCTGCTCCAACACAGGTGACGCCAATTTTCATCTTGTTAGCAGGCTTTGTGAGAGCTTGGTAACGGTCAAGGTGATTGGAATCACCTGAATTGGAGCAGAGAAACCTCCAAACATGTAGGATGTGCGGCTCTCCAGGAGCCACCCCTGGGCTAGTGGGTAACAGAAAATGAATTTGAAACCACTCCCCTAGACAAGTACTGCTAAACATAAGTATTTTGGTATACAAAATTTTGTAACATAAATCTTGCTGGCTATACACTGTCATGTGACTGCTATGGATAATGAATAAAGAAGATAGAACAATAACCCTTAAAAATCCCCCCTCCCCCCCCCCATAAGCTCATCCAGTTTGCGCATGCAAACTACTAAAGGCAAAAACATTAAATTTAATTAAATTTAAAAAAAGTGCTGTAAACATTTTTTTGTGTGTAGGTTCATTCAAAGTTGCAGTAACTTCAATTTTAAGTTTACAGTAAGTGCTTTTGTATCGTCAAGTCCCTCAACCTCCGCCAATGGCTACCTTTAATGATTGCAATCTTTATTAGGTCATAATAAACCGTAAAAACAGAATGCTGCACCTATTTTCTAACAACAAGACAGAATATGTAGAATACTGCCACAATATTAACACTCTACAATGACGTTGTTGTCTGCTAGCAGTGACAGAAATGATTTAAAAAATAATAAAATCCCGAAAAGATTTGTGCTATGGCGTACATGTAAAATAATCAAAAACATACAAAATACAGGGAAAATGTAAAGCTGACAGGTATGCAATAGTTGTGACTCCTCCTTGCAAACAACCTAAGCACACACGCAAGCACACACGCAAGCACTCACGCAAGCACTCTTAAAAACTAACATTTTATTTTGTTCAAATCATCTGATTACTGTACTTACCTATGTTTTTAATGTTTTGATTTTAGTGAGTTTTTAGTTATTATGAAGATGTGTTTTTTAACTATTAACAGTTAAACTGTATGCTTTGGGGAGGACGGGAGCGGACCAATTCGTTTTTCATTATTTCATAACGGGAAAATGTACTCGTTACATGCGCAATTCGAGCTACGAGAAAGATCCTGGAACGAATTACTCTCGTAAGTAAAGGTACCGCTGTACTGTATACTGTAATGAAGAGTCACTCATACCCCCGCAACCCCCTGCGCCATTACACTGCGGTGCTTTCAGGTGCATTCGGGTCCTGCCTTGACACATCATATCACCTGCCGCCACCATGAGGTGTGCTTTGCTTCTTGGCGTTCCGGAAGCAATGGAGGACGACTCCCAGGATGTTGACGGAGGCGGATTAACGAGTTTTTCGGGGCGGGGGAGGCGAGGTTAGGCGAGGCTCGGCATTTGCGACGAAGCCGGTTTCGTGCGTTTTGCGGTTCCGACTCGGAGGCTAACGTTAGCTTAGCTGCAAACAGCGCTGGACCTTCAACGACAGTTCGAGACGTCAGAAGGACTCGATAGTGAAGCGGGCGCCTCCGCGGAGAACCACTTGAATGGCCGAGGCGGACTGACTTGGGTTCGAGAAGTGTTGTAAAGCCACGGGTTTGTGTGTTCCGGAGACTGAGGTTCGGTTCGGTTCGATCAATCTGGTAGAAGATGGGGACTCAGGGAGCTGGAAGAAAGAGGCTCCCCAACGCAGAGAAGCTCACTGCAGAGGACGATGCTCTCAGGCAGATTGCTCGGGAGGTGAGTTTTGCCGTAGTCCAAAGATTTTCTTTTATATATGTCTATAACTAACCAAATATTATTAAGTAATCTCTTCCACGCCCCCTTATGTTTACAATTAAAATTAATTTTACTATTTTTCTCATCCTTCCTTATTATTAATCTTATAAATGAATGATGATGCTTTGAGCTATTCAATTACATTTTGTTCAAACCAATATTATCCATCTATCTACCTTGGTCATATCAAGAGGGGTGACCGACAGCAAGACAAACACATACAAAAAAAAAAAAAAATAAGGAAAAATTGGCAAAAAACACACAGAAACTTTTGTGGACCATCGCCAACCCAAATGCCCAAATACCTAAACAAGTTAGGCACAACGGCACTTCGTCCCTCCAGATGAAACGGGACACGAGAAAGCGGCCATGTCACTTGGGTCAGGGTGACACAACACACTCTTTTGTTCAACAGCAGGGCCCGACAGCTTTCACTGGTTTACCCCTGCCGCATCATACAGGTGCCCTGCCCATCCCTTAGAACGCGCCCAAACATCCCACTATCCTTTTACAACACCTCTCCACTCATTCCTATCACAAACAATAGCTCTAGCTTCCACTATATTTAGACCTCTTTCCTGCAGTGTACTCATAACAGCATCCATCCACGTCAATCGTGGCCTTCCTCTTGGTCTCCTTCCATTCACTTCTGCTCTGTAGATCCTCTTCAACTTTTGCTCCTCATCCATCCTCTCCATGTGTCCAATCCAACCAAGTACTCTCTTATCAACACGCCTGCTCAGTTCCACGACTACTCAAGTTCTGTCTCTCACAATTTAATTTCTCAATCTATCCAATCTTGTCACTCCTACCATACTCCTCAAACACTTCATCTCAAAAACATTTAATTTCCGTCTAAAATCTGCGTTCAGGCTCCAAGTCTCTGCACCATACAACACAGTTGGCACAATCACACTCTCATACAGTCCCCTCTTAACATCCATACTCATACTCTTGTTGCTCATCACTCTCCTCAGAGCACCCAAAACCTGGCAAACCAATTTAGATTTCTCAAATCTTGAGAGGTCATGATACCAAATAACTACACCATTACTACATCAAATTCCCTTTTTTTATGAAAAAATAAGTGATTGTTTTAGATAAATGCATTCAAATTAATGAGTGAAAGACGTTTATTGTCATTATTGGGGGTGAGGCGATCCTTGGAATATTCAGGTCTATCCAATTTGAGTAAATACAGGGTAGTATTGATTGATACAGATCCGATCCTAATAAGTTTTGCTTACAATAAACACAAAGACTGTTAGTGCTAAAAATGTTTTGTCTTCTATTAAATAACTACGATGCAAATTTTAACAGTATACAAAAATGCAGAACTAAAGTCAAGAGCGGAAAAACAGAAAAGCAGCAATGTCACAAAAATATAAATATAACAATGTCAAAGTGACAAATATAATATCAACACTGCACAGTATTTTTGTAGAGAAAGGGCAAAACGATGTAATGTTTAAAACCTTTAACACTGTAAAAAAACAACACTCCTACTAAAAAGTGATTCAGGAAGAAAAGCAAAGAGAGGCAAACCCACCAAAATCAGCAGTGTATCGAAAATACAAATAACATCAGTAGTGTATACAAACAAAATCAGATTGAATTTGAATGTTATAAGGTATTTATAACCTTAAAGACATTATTGTAGTTACAGTTCAAGTGGAAAGACGGCACCACTAAAGTATCAAACGATCCAATCTCTCACTCAGTATCAATAATATCCATACTTGGATCGAACTGCCCTCCCTTATTTGAGAGGTTATGATAGCTGCTCCACACAACAACACAATTATTGGATCAAATTCGCTATAGAAAATTGTGATATTTTTAAAAGGAATTTCTTTAAAAAAAAATAAAGCTGTTTTTAAAGAAACATATTTGTGTACAACGTTTTGGTGAGGTGCGTAGTTTGAGGTGTCCTTAAAATGAGTAATATAATACTTTTCCCTTAAATTGTTTTTCTTCATTGGCAATTTACCATTGCTTTTTTTTGGGGTTTATGATTCTCAATTGCCATTAGAAGGCAGCTGATACAGGTAATGCCACCAATTCGCCCATTTTTTTTTATAATACCAAGATGATAAAAGTACAGTACTACAACCAGGATTACTAATGGTAATAAAAATGATAATAAAACAACATTAAAGATGAAATCATGTATGGGTGATGCAGAAATTGCTATTGAAATTGCTTTTTACCCCTCTGCCATCAGACTCATAATACACCACAGGCACGTTTAGCACACTACAGGCACTTCTACACCACAGACAATTTAAACTGGACCATACTTGGACTATTCTTGCACTACACTACAGTCAGGGTTGGGTAGGGTTACTTTAACTTGATTACTTTCAATTACTTTTGGATTACTCCAATACCAAATATTCTTATAAAAGACAAAAGAAACTAAATATGAATAAAATCACTAAATTTTGTGCAGGCTTGGGGAGTAACGGAATACATGAAATGGCAAAAATTATGTTGGCAAGCTGTTTGGATTTATTTTCATTTTGTTTGTCGCATTTTATGTTAGTTTTGCCGGAAATCAAAGAGATCAAAGCCAGGAGAGAAAGCTCACCACGTGTTGTGAGTCATAATTTTATTCATATTTAGTTTCTTTTGTCTTTTATTAGCATATTTGGTATTGGAGTAATCCAAAAGTAATTGAAAGTAATCAAGTTAAAGTAACCCTACCCAACCCTGACTACAGTCACTTTTCAACTGTGTTTTATCCTATTTTAATCGTATTGCCTTAACTCATCTTGCGTTAATCTTGTATTTTTATCTTTTTTATATTTGTAATATTATTTTATGTATACATGTATATAGTTTCTTAGTTTTATTAAGCTGGCAACTGTGTGGACAGTAAAGTAAGAATTTCATTGTGCAGGGAATCATGTTTTTTTTACCGTGCATATGACAATAAACACTTTGAATTGAAATTGAAGTAATATTCATTTCGGACCGATCATATTTTGTATTGTGAGATCAATTGTTATAGTAATAAATCAAACTAAATACATTTATAAATATGCTGTAAATGATACTATAGTTGAAACAAATATGTGTTGTAGACAAAACATGTCTGTCAGACCGGTCATGTGACTGTTGAGATGCAGATTAATCTTTAGAGGCTTAAAGAATGGGGGTCGTGGTCAAAACACACATGCTCTCACAACCACACTCACGCACACGCATACATGTACACACACTAGGTCAGTGGACCAGTGAGAGAAAACAAACTCCAGCTTTGGGCTCATTCATCACCCTTTCCCTACTATTAGAGTGATTATGCACCACTATGGTGGTACACACGCCAATACCGTGAAGGTATATTTATCTGTTGACTGATCGAGGATCTAGTTTGCTCTGCCTTATGCCCAGAGTCACTGAAGTTTGTTGTAAAATAGTCAGACAAAATTGGCGGTTCTACCATTTCCAACTTCATTAACACTGTTCCTAATTAAAATTTTTCAAATTCCATGCTTGGTCCTTTCAAAAGGGTTGAACAAGTCATCCAGACCAGCCTGTCGGTATTGTAATGGGTCAGGGGGAGTGACAATAAATGGTGTCTACATGTGTAGTCATGCTCGTGCTATTGTCTGGCTAATGTTTAGGTCAAATGGAAGTAAATGTCTGTGCCATAACGGGGTCAAATTTTATTCTTATTCTTAATTGTTCGTTCGCAAATCCTCTTTTGGTGCCCACATTTAGTCTAAACATTCTCATCCATGTTTTACCAATGAGCTACTTTCAGGTTGTCTACCAATACACATAGATCTTCAAAAATGAATATACTCCCTTCACTTTGAAAACATCTCACTTAAAATCTTACCCAGCCTTGTAGGAATGTTGCCCTTTTTTTGTCACACATATCGCACATACTAAAAACCACGACGATCTGTGTGACATAATGGCATGGTTTTAAGTATGGCAAATCAGTTCAGCACTTAGGCTATACAGTATTCAATTTTTTTATTCAATTAAAATATGTAATGGTTTGTCTTTCCCCGATTATATACAATGATTTCAAGATCTAATATGTGAATTGGTTCATTTATACAATTATTTTTACTTTTTTTTTTTACTTTTCAAGCATTTTTTTTATCAAACATCACAAAATCACCCAAAATATGTGAGATGATGGGTTGAAGCCTAAGACTAATAAGAGACCCATCCCCTTTATTTAATGATTTACGAACACAAGCTATATCTTTTTTGTTTTCTGTAAACAGTAGATTCAAAAAGCACACATATTTTGTTGCATAAAAAAGGAGTATATAAAAAAGGGAGTCATTGCTTCAGTACAGTTCTGTTGTATTTATTTTTATAAAGCTGTTTTTAAAGAAACATATTTATGTACAATGTTAAGGTGGGGTGCATAGTGTCCTTAAAAAGATTAAAATTCTATATTTTCTCTCTTAAAGATGTGTTAACAATGCCCAACTGAGCTCAAAGAGCCTTATAATATTTTCTTTTCTGCTTTTCTTTACTTTAATCATTGGTTTTCCTGCCACAAAGCGCATTGGGTTGGAGGAAAGATTTCACGCTCACGCTCAAAGTTTTCTTTTATTTTGAATGGTGTTTTAAATACAGTCCAAATGCCAACCCCAAAAGATGAAAAAGTTTATTCAAGCGCGTTTAAGAGAGACACGTATGTGCACGCGCCATACAAGCATCTTGACCGAGGCTGCAATGATGATTTTCGCCAGAATATGGTGTCAGCAAGTAGAATATTTTGAAGTTACGGACACCACCTTTGAATAATGCTTTAGTGGTTAAATACTGTTTTAAGAATTTTATTGCTCCACACTTTTTTTTATTTCATAGCAGTGTTACTCATCGAGGTTCGAAAAGCAAAGGAAGCCCTGCTGAGGAGCAGATTTTCATAGAGTTACTTTATGTTTGTGACAGGCAGAAGCGCGGTTGGCGGCGAGGCGAACGGCTAGAGCAGAGGCCAGAGAGATTCGGATGAAGGAGTTGGAGAAGCAACAAAAAGAGGTAAGATGCGCCCGCTGATCAGCCAGTCTTTAGTTTAGTTAACAGCCTTTTCAAAAAGGTAGACCCCGAGTATAGTTCAATGAATAGGTTTTACTTTCATTTAACGCTTCAAAATAAAGGGTTCATAACCAGGTACCATCTTGGACTTCGATGTTTAGCGCGACTACTACTTATGTTGAATCTCTCAGGCATGATAAGTTCATCAATAATACTTAAGTGCTTGTGGAGAATTTCCACTTCTTTTCTAAAACGGTTGAGTCCTAATGTTATCCTCTTGCACATATGTAAAAGTCAAGGCCCGTTGGCTGGATGCATCCCGCAAGGTTTTTCTAAGGCTCCTGAGATAACTTTGATTCATTGTTGTATCATACACCAGGAATAGCAAAAGGTTGGTTTTGGTACATAGATTTTTGTACTTGACTGTTTTTCCATCCAAATATATTTAAAAATATTTCACTTTGACCGAATGATGGAAATAGGTATTGTTTTTTGATCTTTGAAGTAAAAGTAGCCCACTTTTCCTCAAATATAAACTTTTGGTTACTGATGATGCCAGAATAATAGCGGCTTCCTTTATTTATTGTTTATGTGAATTTTATTTCGTCAAGGAAATTTGTATTGGGTGCCTGTTGAAAATTCCGGGTTACTTATTCAAGGCTTTATTTATCTGATCCTATTGCAATATAATTGTTCGGTTTTGGGTAAGTTCATTTAGATGTACAAGACTATATACTGTATGTTGTTTAAAACATTTTCAAGATTCCGTCAGTCCGGCCATAGATTTGTAGCCAAATGTTTTATTTGAACCCTCCATTTGACTCTGAGGTTGACTAAAATGTATCCGTTGCATTTGTCCAACTTTGCAAGCAAAAAAGTTTCCACACATCAACGTCTACTGAGTTAGCAAACATGTGACACGTGGTCAGAGGTCAGACAGTTGTAGGAGATAACAGTGTGACTGTTTTTCAATCATCAGTTATTAGAAACATTCATCCTCCGGTGAGTCACTTCTCTTCCTCTCCAACCCTAATTCTTTGGCTCTTCTGTATTTGATTTGTTTTCACAATAGCATGTACATGGAACACTCATGCTTTCTAACTTAGGTGTGCATGCAATGTGGAGAGACCCAGCAAACTATTAAGTTTAGATATAAAAAAAAAAACGCCGCCTGAATTAAAATGAGGAGTTTTTTTTCCCTAATTTGTGCTCCTTTTCCTCTGCAGAAGTATTATGGTCTGGATTATAAATGGGGTCACATTGAGCAGTGGATGGTATGACCACGCATCTGCCGCTGGCCCATGAAAACCTCCTGCTACATTATCTCTTGAAAAACGAATGAAAAGAGCACCCGATTGTTGAATTGGTGCAGACTGCTAGGTCACGCTATTTTATAAATAAAAGAAAAGTTATGGCCGATAGCGTCACTAATTTGTCATCTCCACTTTTTGAAATGGATGGCACTTGAGTAAAACATGATGTAATCACCTGGGTGGAGTTAGAAGGTTTTCACGAGTCAGCTATGCTGCATGCCAGCCTCTTGTTGTTGTGTATGTGTTCATCAAGTTCCCAGATCATTAAATCAATGCTGCAGTTTTTGTTGTTGTTGTTGTTGTTTTTTTTACTTTTTCATTGCAACTTTTGCTGTGTACACTGTTTTATAAAAGGTTTGTGAATGCTTTTTTTTAAGCTGCATGTCAGGCACAATATCGAGTTTTTTTGTGTACTAATCTTAAATATGACTCTTCGATTTTGCCGTGAAATTTTCCTCTTTCTCTTCTTTTCCGCGGCCTTCAGGAGGAAGGCGAGCGCTATTCTCGCCACTCACGAAGAATCACTTCGGTCTGTATTGTTTCAGACTTTTCTGTCTATCCTTACTCTGTGAGACGTTTTTGTGGTTACCGCTAGAAATGTGACGCTTTATCGGAATTGCAGTTACATGTTTCACATGCTGCGGAGTCAACATATTTTCCCGTTTGTCTGTGGTTCCAGCTGTCAGACGATGAAGAGCGCATGTCTGTGGGCAGCCGAGGGAGTCTGAAGGTGAATAAACTTCATCAGTCCATCTTTAGATTTTGCAGCTTTTTTCTATCCTCTTCTTCTGTAACCCCACTCTGAAACACTTCCGAGTTATTCTTTAACATCTTCCCTTGCATGCAACTTTGTGTCCTCCCTACGGTCGTCTTTTACGTCTATCTTTTCCTGCACACTGTTTTTCTTTCCTACCTTTCCAGCCTTCAGATTACAGCCCGTTTCTTGGCTCTGGCTCTCGGGCATCTTCCAGAACTAGTTCAGCTCGTGCAAGCCCTGTGGTAAGTTTAGTTAGGTCTGCTTCCAGGATGTTGGTTGCTACTGACTGGGGAGTAAATGAAAGGATGTAAACGCACTGTTAATTTTAGGACTCTGCATCTCAAATTGTTTGTTTAAACATAACATCTCCATGATATGACTGTTTGTGTGCGTAGGTGGAGGAGAGACTGGACAGAGACTTACTGGATCGAGTAAGTCCAATTATTGTGTTTCTGTCAGTTAACATAGCTTGAAAGTAGGGCAGTGTCCAAGTTTAAATGAAAAATGTATACAGATTGTTTAGGAATAATATTGTAAAGTATTCTATAAATCTGTCCATAGTTAAATTAAAAAATATATTAAATGTTTGGTTTACAATCCATGTATTTCAAAACTAAACATGACAGGTACTGTAATTCAAAATAACTGTGGAGAAAACACAATATCTGATTATTTAGTCCTAGCATGTCAGGAAATGGGCAGGAATACTGATTATTGTTTTCCAAATTAAAAGCAAATGTGTGAGTGTAAAACCATCTACATTAAAAAAAAAAAAAAAACGACATAGTGAAACAAAATGGATGAATAATTTGTAAGTAAAAATTCCAACCACACGTCAAGTCTGACCAATATTTGGGATTTTTATGTTTTTTAAATTGACATCATTTTAGGGTTCTAATGCCAGTGTTTATTTTAATTTTTTTGCTAAGGTAATTTACCTTTATTTTCTGCAACTGTTAAAGAAAAAAAAACTGTTGCAAGTTTCTGTTGAAAAGCTGAAATTCTGAAGACTCAGAGAATACTCAACCGAAACCCATCTAAACTTTTAAAAAAATAGTTTGCAAATAATTTGATAATTCTTTAGCTGTCAAACAGCTGATTAATTGAAATGGTTGTCCATAAAATGAATAGTTGTCACACCTCAATTGGGATTTTTATGTGACAAGAGATGCAGTAATACCAACCCCCAATAAGGTAAAACACAAAGGTCACATTGCATAATCAATTCCTGTCTTTCTTGTCTCTAGATTTTACATTGTGTCAATAGTAAAACGTGGGATCAGATGTCAGTAGTCAAGTCATGTTTATTTGTATAGCTCTTAATCACAAGAAGTCCCAAAGGGCTACACAGACTATTACAGACTATAGAACTTTATTACAACATCCCCCTATCTAAAACAAATTTAAATTTAAAAGCGTGTCTTATTTGTGGAAAAGAATGTTTTTTTTTTGTGAGTGTCATTAGGTAAAATGGCACTATGAAGTAATTGTGCTGGGTGTTGGTACTCGTTGGTAATTATTGTACTTTATAGACCGCCTAAGTCCCATTAAAAATTATACTGGTATGTGCATTGCAAGAACCTATTAAATTATGAGGTAAAAACCGCATGAAACGGCTTCCTTAGTACTTAAACCCTTTCCCTGAAAATGTAAGCAAAATTTTGAAAAAAAAAAAGATTATCACCCCAATATCAGGTTTAATTATTGCTTTATACTGAAAATGTTTTGTGTGGACGCATTAATAGCAGGAATTCAAGGTTTTGTCTGAATTGTTTTGATCATTGTTTTCCTTGTCAGAGCTCCAGGACAGCACTGAGCCTTTCTGCAGCCACTCTATCGTCTCTGGGTGGAGCGTCGTCTCGCAGAGGGAGCTGTGACACGTCAATCTCCGTTGAGATGGAGGCCTCAATCAGGGAGATGAAGGTACAAATAGTGCACCTCCAGGCTAACTGATGGGCCATTTCTATACAGCTTGAATTACTATTCATTATAAAATAGACCCATATTATAACCTGCTATTTAAAAACATCTTGTACAAAACTATCTTATCTTTGGTGGAGAATCATAAAACTTGCAGGATAGGTAGCTTTTTATATGCCAAGATATTTCAAACTAAAAACCTGACTGAAAACAATTGGCTTGTTACATTCTTTGAATTTGATCCTTGTCTGACTCTTAGTTGATACAATGTTTCAGGATTCGGTGGCAGAAGCAGAGGAAAAGTATCGCCGGGCAATGGTTTCAAACGCTCAACTGCACAACGACAAGTCGACTTTAATGTATCAGGTGGAAACGTTGCGAGAGGAACTAAGTGACATGGAAGAACTGCTTTGGGAGGCACGACGGCAGGCTGACGAGCGCACAAAGGCAAGTGGGTCGACAGGAATGCCAGATGACACAGCATAACAGCCACAGTCAAGATTGTCAAACAAACATTTCAATATTTTTCCCAGAAATCATCTCAATCTTCAGTGCTAAAATACCATTACCCAGATAAAGACAAAGTTAGCCATGACTGTTGGCCTAGTAGAGCCTCATATTTGTAATATATTAGGTATCGTTTCCCATCCAAGCTTAGTTTAAGGTATCTGTACTTGCAACGTTAGCACAGTAGCAGTTGCATTCTTAGGGGCAGCCTAGACAATCAAGAACTAGAAATATGAAATAGAAATACAGAGAGCCCTCGCAACTACAAGCTTCAGTCATCATTGGTTCACTCCCTTGTCCTCCGGGGGGGGAAAAAGGAAAAAAAAGATCAAACAAAAAAAAACAACGGATACTTCCCGCACCATGGAAGAACGTTTCGGACAGCCAAGATTGACGCCGATTGGCCAGTACCCTTTGACTTGAGATCTCGATGGCGATTGGCCAGATCATATCGACGTCATTCATTCTGCAATGTGTCCGGACACCTGCTCTGTGTTCCGATGCATTTTGCTGAGAAAAGTTTGTGTCCAAATCATCCTGCCTAAATGATGCATCTTTCTTTCTCTCTCTCTCTCTCGCTTGCTTGCTCTCAGTCGGCAAGGGTTTTAATCAAAGTGCTTCCCCCTCCCCCCCAAAAAAAAGATCGACAAATTTAAAATATGTACTGGGTTTTCAATTTGTTTTCTCTCTCTCTCTCTCTCTTTCTCTCCTTCTCTCTATCAGTCGGTAAGTCGGCAAGTCCTTTTAATGCAACACTACTTCGTGGATTTTCACTTTTTGCGAATGTTATGTTTGCATTTGTAACAATTTCTTTAAAATACATTTTTGGGGGGGGGCATTTTATTTACAATAAAATTTGGTATCAAGAGTTTTGGTATCTATCAGAAAACATCATACAAACATCCCTAATTGTCACAATTAAGCCGCTGTTATAGTGCTTTCTGCAAGTGTCAATTTTCAAAGTGTGTGTATGGTTAGAGTTTTACTCTGTTTTGCTTGTGTCCTGATGTAGGTGTGTACATAGCATTCTTGCTTCGCTAGCTTAGTGTATTTTTTCCATCCATCCATTATCTGTACCGCTTATCCTCAGTAGTATCGCGGGGGCGCTGGAGCCCATCCCAGCCATCTTTAGGCAGTGGGCAGGGGACTCCCTTAACTGGTTGCCAGTCGGTCGCAGGGCACACAGAGACGGACAAATCCCTGGCTCATTCACACCTAGGGACATGCATGTTTTTGGAATGTGGGAGGAAAACCGGAAATCTTCTCGCAAACACGGGAGAACATGCCAACTCCACACAGGAGGTTTGATCTCATGACCTTAGAACTGTGCCGCACACGCTCTCTAACCACTGCGCTGCCATGCTGCCCTTGTATTTATTCAAATGTCCTAAAACAAATCATGACAGAAGAGGCTAAGGTACCGAAACCATGACATATTTCAAAAGAAGCAAAGTACAAACTCAGTTTGCCAAATTGCCCCCTCTGAAAAAATGCTCAAGAAAAGTATGTATCCTACAATCATTATACATTCATTTTATGCCCAGGTCCACCTGAACTGATTATAAAAACAAAGTCTTAAATATTATTGCTGGTTTACTGTAAACTTAAAACCTTTAGTGCAATTCACAGCAATGGATGTCAACTTTTAATTTTCCATTTAACTAAGAGCAAAGTGAATGATGTAAAATCTCTCAAAGGCCATTTCTATGTTTACTTGTGCTTGTGTTGGATTTATAATACAAAATAGAATGAACATCCAAAACCTACAGGAAATCTACTTGTACAATAACTGCCACAGATTTCTAACATTCGTTACCTTGTGTTTTTGCAGGCGTACGAACGTGAGCATGAGAGTCATGTTGTCCTTCAGTTCCAGTTTCAAGACATGAAAGAGACTGTAAGACGAAGTGAAGAACTGCTGATGGTTGGTTTAACACCAAATATGCGAATCCGAGTGCTCAAATTTTCTTTTTGTGACTTCGAGATCTGTTCTTGATGTTGCAAGATTAACATCATCTACCACCTTTTAATGAGCTTTTAACAACTAAAATTGCTCTCCTTTCCCTTCATTTCCCTTCCTGTGTCTTCCTTCCTTCCACAACCCCCAGGAAGTGTCACAGTTGCAACAACAAACACATGCTTACTCTCAGGAGGTATCTGACTTGCAGGAGAATCTGCAGTGGAAGGAAAAGAAAATTGCGGTATGATCTGATTCAGTGTCCAAATATTTCATGCATTAAATTAGCAGAGTAAATTCAGACTCGCACAAAAAAAACAATAGGTATCAGATTCCAATCGTACTAAATGTCATACTAATCTTACTGCTAATCTATTAACCTCACTTAACCACTTTGACTGCTTTCCACCTGTACTCATTCTCCTTGGTCCCTCTCAGGCATTAGAGCGTCAGAGGGAAATCTCTGATGTCATTCAAAACGAGCGCGACCAGCTGAGGGTTGAGGTGCTCAGCCTCCGAGATGTTCTCAAGGTACAATAAAATGAAGCCTCAAAGTCATGGTGCCATTTCACATAGCAGAACATCTTGCAACACTCCGTTTAGCTTTTATTTTTATTTTTTATTTCTTTAAGAACGGTAACTCATCAACGGGCCACTGATGTGTCTCTGTTTCTTGATATCCCTCAAACAGAAACACGGAGAGTTCATTTCCCCTGATGTGGCAACAAACGGGGGGCTGAAGTCAGATGAGGCTAAAGAGGAAGACAGTTCCAGTTGTGCTTCCCGGGTGGCAAATGAAGCTCCTGGGAGCAGAGATAGCATACTTGGTGAGGCTCAAAGACAAAACTTTTTTTTTTCTCTAATCCAGTTATTATTTAATGATATTACAGCTGTCAAAATGTTTAGTGAAAGTCATTAGACTTTGACAACAAGGTACTCTAAAAGGACTGATTCAGCCCAAAGACATCGCATTTTAGCGGCACCATCAAACGTTGGAAAATAAAATTATGAAAAACAGTTAATTGTTGTAGCTCAACATTTCAGTGATGTAACAAGTTCAATGTTTCATTTTTTGGAAAACGAATCTATTGACATATTTAGAAATTAATATCAAAGTTCACTTTTTAAGGAGCTTATGCAACTACTCCAACTCCTATTTAAATTAAAAATAATAATTATGAATTTGTTCCATATAGAACAGTCTTTGCGGCACGGTGGGTGAGTGGTTAGCGAGTCTTAAAATAAAAAATAAATCCTTGCAATGAGGCACATTTGTCTGTAATTACAGATAAATGTGTTAAATTTTAGGATTTATTTTTATTTTAGAAAAAAATACTTGTTTCATCTTTGTATAAAACAAACCTTGAGATGAGAAAAAGATCCACCGTCTGCCATTAAAGATCGTAGTGATAATTTTATGAATTGGTTTTCTTATTTTATTGCCATTTTTTTCTACTTTAAGTGCAACAATTTTTTATTTTATCTGTTTTTTTACTGAATGAGTGTGGGCAAATTCTTCAACTTGTCGTCTGTGACTACTTGTCTGTGCTTAGTGCTTCAATGTACCCTCCGTGATCTTTTAGGCAACCCTGGAGACATGCCATGCCGGCATTGTCTAATAAACAAACCCCCGCAGTCGCTTGGATTCAGCTCAGCCGGCAAGCCTGAGCAAGCGTCGGACGCGGGCCGAGAATTCTGTGCCAAAAAACGAGCGAATCAGAAGGGAAAGCAAAACAATCAGACCTGGACAATTTCAAAAAGACGTAAACATAGTCGTGTTTCTGTGATAAGAGCCAAACAACCAGTTGAGCAAAGGGGAGATTCCAAGCCAGAGTTGATTTTGACACCCAAAGTAAAGTCCTTGAATGAAGCTGGGGAGTCCAAAACACAGCACAGAATTCAGGAAAAACACAAAAAATCCAGCTTGAAGACAAACATTAGAAAAATCCACAAATCAAGTCAGACTGATTTGATCATCGAACTAAACGACTCTCAAGTCGGAAACTCAGAAGAGCTGCAAACTCCATCTCACTTCTCAGCAAATGTAATGCATCAAGTTAATGAGGAATCGGATTATGCCTGCAAATCTGAGCCAGAAATTATTGCAAATATTTCTGAGGAATTTGAAACGCCACTCGCAGAAGCTGATTATCCAAACATAATCTACGCCAAATCTCCTGAAGATCCCCATGCAAAAACCTCTGCTGCTGGCAGCCAAACTTTCAAGCTTAAAAATTTTGTGGATGAAATCAAGGTCATGGTGGCTCCTGAGATGTTGCTGCTGAAAGTCCCCCAGGGAAAAAATGTTGAAAACCAGATCCCAAAACCAGACATGGAGGCCGTCTGGGAACCCTCTTTGGCCGACATGGACAGTTGTGAGGAAGCATGCGAGGACATGGAGCCTTTATTGTAGAGGTTGAGGTGAACCAAGTCTGGAGTTATGCTTCGTCCAGCGCCAGATCGGTTCGAGTGGCTAAGAGGCTGTACAGCCACAGAAAATCTTTGACTATTTTAGAATAGTATACGTACAATTATCTTTATTCTCATTGATGACAAAGTAGTGTAAATTGTTTGCAGCAGGATTAGATAAGAATCTAATTTTGACTTAAAAGGCTTACATTTTTGAAGTACAAACATTTTACATCAGAAAATACAGCAACGAAAAAGAGTAGCAGCAACATATTTTCCAAATCAAAATCGAGAAATAAAATTACAATACTTAAACACTTAACCTTTCTATAGCCTATCGGCGCGCTGTCAGACTTTTGAGAAGCAAAGACGTGTCTGTACGCTGTCACCAGTCAAAAATTGGAAAGCTTAAACTCTTGGGATTCAACATATGATGACCATTTCAAAATGTACTCATCACACAAATATCACGATCAGTCTGAAACCAGGTACCTGAAAACTAGAAGCCAGAAGTGCTCACCAAATACGTGCTCCTTTTGTCAGCTGATTTAACGATTCCCTGCAAACACGGTCTCGTTACATTCACGACGGTGTAGTGAAACCAACTGTGTAGTATATTTACCCCAAAACAACTGATAATGCCAACAGATCCAAAAATGCACCTAAAAGCATTTCTGCATTGTTTGACAATCTTTGATGTAATCAGTTTGTTTCGCCCCACAATTCCCTTTTATAAGTAAACAAACTCGTAAGACGATTTCCAATACGGCCGTTAGCCTCTGCCCTTTCGATTGAAACCACACTTGAACAATTGCAATGAGGGCCAGTATTGAAAAGATAAACTCGCATAACTTTGGCTCTAAATATCATAAGCCATTAGTGACCGATAGGAATTATGATTGACACATTGGTTCGCCGATGAAATTCCCCAAATAAATGTATGCATACTTACAGTGTGAATATTAATCAGAACTGAAAATAAACGTAAGTAATGCCACTTGGGATCCATTTTTAAGCGTGATTATCACACGCAAACGTGAGAGACGCTGAAAGAGGACCTAAACATTTATGACTTAAAATAAAATTCATAATGTCTAAATACAAATGCACTGTTGATTAGGTTTTAGAGTTGTACATTTAGAGGGTCCTTCCGGAGTCTCCTAATGGCCAGTTTGGGAAATGCGTAGACATTCTCTCAGAAAAAAGTGTAAAATACAAGGATAAAGTTTTTCACATTGTGATCAAATTTGACATGGGACCAGGTAAGGCTTCATGCTACTGTCCCAGCTTTTTTCCCTTGCTACGCTGAGGTTTTGAGATGGTCCTTGCCCGCATGTTGGTTTAAGATCAGGTAATTGTGTAATTGTAATCCTGTGCAGTTATTTGATAAATTTTTGTGATTAAGGGCTATATAAATAAATGTGACTTGACTTGACTTGGCTACCCTCATCCGCGGGCATGTGATTACCGAAATCAATTCTAGTGAGGTTAAAAACTTTCCGTTTCTCTGTGTTACAACTTAGATTACTGAATGTTAGTAGCATAACTTCAGAGTGTTACCTTTCAAAAGAGATCAAAACCATCCAGATTCACCAAACGGTTCAACAACAGCCTTTAATTTACTTTGGGTACGTCTTGGATCGGATATTTTAACCAAATTTTACAGGATTGTTGGAGGGGTTATTTTCATACATAGACGAGATAAAAATTTGTTCACAGTGCTCTGTGCTGCTTAGGGCAGTGATGGCTCTTATGGAAGAAACTCTCTGACCCTGTTGGTCCTTGTTATAACCAGAGAGCAGAATGTCAAAGAGGTGGTGGTCGGGGTGAGTGGACTCCTCTTAAAAAGATTCCCTCATCCAACATGTGGCTTGTTTTGTGTGGTGACAAATCCAGTTTTTAACTTTTGCCCAAAGGCAGTTTGGTTAGACCCCACCCAAGCTAACGAGCACCAATCAAGTAATCTTTAATTATTCTTTTGACAATCACAAACAGAAAAGTTAATAAAAATGGAAATTTGTTTACTGTCACTAATGTTTGTATTTTGTGTCCTGAAACAAAATAAACAATTTGAATTGGTCTTACTTTTTTTGGCAAATGATCTTTGCTGCTTTATTCTAGTTGTTCCCCTCACAAGTGGTGTCACAGCATCTGGCTAGGGTAAGAACTTGTCAAAGATGAAAACTTTCAATTATTCCAATCAAATAAATCCAAGTGTAAGTTCATGATCAAACCACTATTTACTGAATTTGGAATGATTCACAGTATTGCAAAATCTCTGGTGATTTTAGCATGTAATTAAATATACGGTACCTATGTAGTTAATTAACAAGTTAGTCTGGAAATGTCAGTGACCGCAACCTCCCTCCTCTTGTTGCAGAGCTGCATCTGAAAAAGCTACTAGAAGAAAGAGAATGCTTCCAGGATGAGGTGCAACTTTTGCAACAATTACCCATCAAACCTCACCAATGATCCAGTGTGAAAGATAAACAACAATGGTCAATCATTCTTGTTTTGAAAATGCGCTCGTGTGTTGTAGGTGAGAATGCTCAAGACACAACTATTGCGACAAAGAATAGGGCATGACGGAAGCGAAAATCCAGACGGAGACGCTCTGCATAACGGCACCGACGTACATGTTGCGGATCCTCAGAGTAAGGCTTGCTCTTTTACGAAATACAAACGTTTACAATCTTCCTGGATGCTTTCAACATGGTGTATTCCCATTTACAGGAGAGGCAAGCAGACAAATCAGCGACCTGAAGTTCAAACTAGTCAAATCGGAACAAGAAGTCGTCGCTTTGGAACAGAACGTACGCCCTCCATCTTTTCTTTGTCGTTTATTGTTCTGGCAACTATAATGATTGCTTCCTCGCTGGTTATTACATTTTAGTTTGAACATCATTAATATGTTTTAATGTGACTAAAGCGGGGGCAGCACGGTGGAGCAGTGGTCAGCGCGTGTGCGGCGCAGTTCTAAGGTTGTGAGATCAAACCTCCTGTGTGGCGTTTGCATGTTCTCCCCGTGCTTGCGTGGGTTTCCTCCGGGCACTCCGGTTTCCTTCCACATTCCAAAAACATGCGTGTCAGGTTAATTAGCCGGTCCAAAATGGCCCTAGGTGTGAATGAGCGAGCGAATTGGCTGTCCCTGTGTGCCCTGCGACTGTCTGGCAACCAGTTCAGGGTGTCCCCTGCCCACTGCCCAAAGATGGCTGGGATGGGCTCCAGCAGCCCCACGACCCTACTGAGGATAAGCGGTGCAGATGATGGATGGATGGATGGATGGATGACTAAAGCGGCAGTCAAGCCAAAGGATTTCCTAAAAAGAAATCCTTTTTACTGGCCGCGATAAGATAAAACTTTTTGATCAATATTAGATTCGTAAAATATGGGTTGTGAAGCGAAGTCTACCTGTTATCCATCACTGGCGACAGCTATTTTGGGAATGCTGTTGAGTGAAGATGACTTCACGAACGCTCAGGCTTTATGAAGCAGAGCCACATTTGGTTATCAGCTGAACACGTGCAAAATCAATGTCAACACCAACCATCATAATGGCAGAACCCAGAGATGGAACAGGTGGATATTGCGTCATAATTATTTGCAATACATCCATCCATTATCTGCACCACTCATCCTCAGTCGTGTCGCGGGGGTGCTGAAGCCCATCCCAGCTATCTTCGGGCAGTGGGCAGGGCACACAGAGACAGACAATTAAATCGCTCATTCACACCTAGGAAAGTTTGGACTGGCAAAATAAACCTGTCATGTATGTTTTGGGAATGTGGGTGGATACCAGAGTGCCCAGAGGTAACCCACACAAGCACAGGGAGAACATGCAAATCTGCACATGAAGGCTGATAGCTGGATTTGAACCCATGACCTCAGAATGGTGCCGCAGACACGCTAACCATTTAGCTGCCGTGCTACCCCATTTGCAATACATAAATGATAAAAACAAATCAAAACAAAATGAAATGAAATGATCTGCATTTATATAGCGCTTTTCAAGTCAATGACTTCCCAAAGCGCTTTACATTGTGCTTCACATTTCCCAATAGCGGCTGTGATCTGTGCTGCCATGTAAGGCGCTAACCTGCTTATTGGGGGTATTGGGGGTTCAATGTCTTACCCAAGGACACTTCGGCATGTAACACGGACAAGCCGGGATTCGAACTGGGATCCCTTAATCCTAAAACGATCGCTCTACCTCCTGAGCTACCGCCGCCAAAAAAAGGAAATTAAACTAAAAACACAATAGGCCGTGTTTGGACTAGTTGAGGCCAATTCAGCATATTGTTGTTTTAGTTAACTCTTCCCTTTGCATATTGTCACCGTACATCTCAATCAATTTGATAGACTGTAAATATAAGCAGCTAAGTACGGGCAAGGTATCCAAATGTTCAAACTTTATGTAAATTTTACTCAAATATTTTAGCACTTCTGACATTTTTTGTGTACTGCTTTTATACCACTTGAGCAAAAATCCGCAAATTTCAGAGTAAGAAATACCTCTTGTGTCCTTTAGACATTATTACTGTCAAATGTGTTTTAACAAAGTAGACATTTTCACCAGCTCGTAAGGGTCTGTTGTAAAATCTGTTTTCATGTCTCCAAGGTCATCCGACTGGAAGGTCAAGTGACCCGCTACAAGACGGCGTCAGAAAGCGCAGAGCTCGTCGAAGATGAACTGAAGGTTGAGAAGAGAAAACTACAGAGAGAAGTACTTTCCCCAAACAATTACTGAAGTTGTTCATAAAGTCATGTAAAAAAAACTCTTTGGTGTGGAAAACTGAAATGTCTATTCAAAAATTAGAATGGTGTCCTGCATTTGCAACATACACATTTTTAATAGAAATAATAATCTAATCATATATAATAATGATGATTTTAAAAAAAAATCCCATTGCGGATGTAGAAACATTTTGAAATAATAATCACAATAAACCTTGTAAAATAAATACTTCTGTTGTAGCATTTACAGTTTAAACTGTGTTTTATCGTCACTTTTACAGCAATGCAGTTTCCGACATACTCTCCCTTTGATGGCTAAAAGTTCACAGCTGCACAAACCAGAAGCTACACATTGCAACATTTAAGTTGAGCCTTTTTTAATTATAGCGAAAACAATCCAGACTGTCAACTAATGTCATGTGTTATTTACTTATGTTTCCTAATTTTTAACAAAATGTATAAACAAGTTGTCTATATAGTCAAGAATAAGTGAGATAAATTGATTATCTTTCCTTAATAAAATGTTTTTGGGATGTACCAAAATAAAAATGTGTGTCTAAAACTGAAAATGAATAACGCTTGGCAGAAATACTAGAAGAGCAAAACCCAAATAAATTCTATTATTGAACTGTGAGGCAGACATTTCACCACACCAGGCACCACAGTTTCCGACCTGCTTAGAAAACATAATATAGAATGATAACTGACTGGCATATCACAAGCTTTTGATTTAAAATACTTTGATTAAATTATCATAAAACGAAAAAAAATATTTAGGTGTTAAAAAGAAAAATCCTGTTGGACAACAATGTGTAATACATAAAGCAAAACTGCTGAGCTATAGAAAATGCAAATAACACAAGCACGTCCATTTTACTTTAATACTTTAGCAAATTGGCGGGTTATGATAAAAAAATTAGCTGTCTATCTATCCCTTTTCTCTAAGTACATATTTTGGGGGCATGAAAAGGACAGTGAATGATCACAAGAAAATGACGGGAGGACGTAACAGATTGTGATACGGTTGTCACTGCAGCCTCATCCAATAAGCCATAGTTAAATAATAATAATGATATTCAACTTATTTTTTTTGTACATAGCCTAGTGCCAACCAATTGACCTAGGAGACGGAAGGATTAAATGTCACATACAATTTTATGTGTTTACGAATTAACACTGCAGAACTGTAGATAGTTACCTCTGTAACGTTAGCATGTGACAATTAACCAAAGTTTAGCTAGCGGCTAACAAAAACGTGAAAGGGATACGTGAACTTTTTAGAAAATTTCTTGTTTGTTAAAGGTTGGAAGAGTTCCGGTTTTTACAGGGATCACCTTCTTCCTCCGTCTTATGTGCAAAATGAAAATTAAATAGCGACATTGTGCTCAAATCTTGCATGGCTGTGATCAACAGTTTTTCAGGAGCCTTTTTATGTATATTTTCCCCTTTTGGCTGAAACTGGAAATGCACTTTTGGTGAATTTTGGTAGAAAAAACTTTCAGTGCCAAAACTCTGGTTTAATTGTGTTTGATGATTGCAGTTACGATCCGCTCTGGATCAGATCCAGGAGCTGGAATCCACCAACAGCCTCCTCTCCAAACGTCTGGAGAAGATGAAGGCCAACCGCAGCATCCTGCTGGCCCAGCAGTGACACCAACATACTGGAGAAGAGCATCTCTAGTTCCTCTCAGCGGAATGGAACCCCAAACATTTCCATGTGGAATTGTTTTCCCTGCAACTTGACTGACCAAAAACCGACGGGTGACGGATGCTTGACTTCGTAGAACAACATGCGGGGTGGCCACACACTCGGGCTTTGTGCGAGCAGGTCAAGAAGGACTCTGCAGGAAATTTTAGACTGTGCCCACCTTCTTCACCTTGACATTTGTTGTAAAGAAACAACTTCCGCCTCTGCAACTTTTTCCTATGAAGTTGTATTAATATTTATACGATAGCGGTTTAAGGTCTGGTGTGATGATGTTCTGACCTCACTGGTATAAAACAAAGTAGGGCACTAGTAAAATCGCACGAGTATATTTTTTCTGCTTTTGCTGCGCACCACTACAGGTACATCACTGCAGTGCACAAAGATTGATAGTTGCCATAATTCCTTGTATTTGTTAACTCTTAGTGCCACAGTAGTCGTCAACTGTTTAAGTTTTGCCATGCTAGTGCATTATAGTAATTCGCCATATTGCGGCAATGTCTCACAAACAAAGGTCATACTAGCACAGGGGTCTCTAACTTGGTACCGGACTAAGAACACCTAAGTATCCACGGAACAGGTTCTAAAAACAGCTCACCAGTGACGGGTCATAGATTTTGCAAGAAGTTGGATTTCTAATAGCAAACCTGCTTTAGTGGTTGACTGAGCCTATTTTCACTCAACTTTAAATGATTAAAACCTGGTCATAACATAGTTACAACCTGGTAATAACATGATAAATTGTCATTTAAGAAATGCATATCGAACCGGTAGCCCCTCGTGCCAATCAATAACAAAAAGTAGTGTCTCAGCTTCATAAACGTTGCTGAGCCCTGTACTAGCATTAAGACAGCCCTGCAAACTAGTACAATAACAAAGGTGCTTTGTGGTAAAGTTTAGTACTTTCCAGTCCGATATTTGTTGTCTGAAATTCCGAATGGAAATTACTTTTACACCATTGCACTGCATTTCAATGCACTATTTGAATGTGTCACCAGTGGAGTGTTCAAGACTAAATATATATATACATATTTTTTTCGGGGGGGGGGGACCTTATATTATTACATTACATTCCTTTGCACTTGCACTACTATGGAGGGTAATTTGGGGCAAGGTAAGTTATAACTCTACAAAGAAATGTTTGTAGCCAAAGTTTTACACGGAGCAAACATATCTATAAACGTATTTTTAACCATATGTACCTATTGCACTTTTCACAGAATGTACTTGTAGCATAATACTATTTTGTATCTGTCTATGTTTAATTTGAATTCAAACAAGTTTCTAAGTGACTTAAGTTAAAGTTGTGTGCATACAGCAACAGAAAAAAATACTTTGCATCCGTTGTGGCCATCCAAGATAATTCCACGGCCACAAATATTTTTGATTTGTACGCATGCCTGCTACTTCTCGTATGGATACAAATGTCATTTTTTTTGCCATAAGTGCAAAGCTTGTTTGTTGTTACAGCTACAAGACGGTTTTGCACAAAACATATTTCTTTAAAGGGATTGTTTATTATTTAGTGTCCCCGAGTGGTAAAAAAACAACCCTACAGTTTTGATAATAAGCAAAAGTACATAAACTATCCTATAAACGTGCATTTAAAAAAAATACTCGAAAGAAGCATTTATTTGACAACATGAGCCTCACCCAAAAGGAGATGACATTAGTGTCAGTCGTTTTGCTGCTATTGTCACCCTAAAACCTCAAAGAATGCTGGGAAAAATATGAGAAGTAAAACTACGCTTTGTTCACTATAAGTCTCTGTAATTTGTATTGTGCTTTTTAGCACTCGATTTTGGTTACACTACACATACAGAAACATCTACTTGTTAAATAATAATCACTGTCCCTAGTGTAAGCTATTTTTAGGTCAAAATATTACTAGAGCAATTTTTTTGTAGGAAAAGCATGGTTAGAGACGCAAAAAAAAATAAAAGCTCTATATGAGCTTTATAAGGAAGTCAACACAAACTATTTATATCCTGTACATTTATCTTAATTTATTGGAAAATGTTAAGAAGGTTTGCCTAATGTCTGTCCTACAGAAACCATATCGTTTTCCAGGGAGCGCCAAAGAGCCGAATGTGGTTCCAGAGCCGCTTGTTGCCGACTCCCCTGTTATAGATGGATGAAACGTGTGAGGGGCCAAAACAGGGAGGCTTGACGTCTTGTTTACATTTTCAAAATTGATGACGCAAAATGAAAAAAGACCTTTATTCCACTTCGAATACCTTCACAACCCAAAATATTAGACGAGTTCAGAATTCCCTGCAGTAAACTGTCGGAACATGTTGCCGCCTCCTCGGTAGCTCTGGGATCCAATTTACAATTTTCATCAATGTTCCCTCAATTGTGTTCCCAAAAGATGTCACATGGAGGCTTCGGGCAGCGACACTGCAGCAATTTCCATTTTTTCACAGTTGCTGCCGCTGGTCATCTCCCCTTCACAGCCTTTAGTGGGCGTTCTTGTGGCGTCGTCGGGGGCGAGGGAGACGCTACCCGCTGTCAGGCGCTTAAGATGGACTACGGTGGTTTTGGTCGGGATGCACTGGCTGGTCTCTCTAAGATGGCGATGACAATGGAAGAAGATCAGGAAGCAGCGGTGGAACTGATGGGGTGGGACAAGGAGCAGAGTCAAGCAGGTGAGCTACTTACATTCCCTCAATTTCTGGAAAGAAATGTGCTCGGCTTCAAAGCGGGATTTCCTGATCGTCACCTTCAATAATCCTGCAGTGCAAGAGTGTAGGTTTGGTCTTTAGATTGGTGGTGACCAGATCCGTCGCAAAATATGAGTCTCAGGGCAAGCATGCTATTTTTACCACCAGAATATTTTGACACAACGCTCTTTCCAGTGTTTTGTTTTTTAGTTTTTTTTTATGTACAGTTAAGTCTTGTACTTCGTAGTTTATGTGTGGTTGCACTAAGAAGTCCATTCATCCATTATCTGCACCGCTTATCCTCAGTAGTGTCGGGGGGGTGCTGGAGCCCATCCCAGCTATCTTCGGGCAGTGGGCAGGGGACACCCTGAATTGGTTGCCTGCCAATCGCAGGGCACACAGGGACAGACAACTCATTCGCTCATTCACACCTAGGGACAATTTGTACCGGCCAATTAACCTGACTTGCATGTTTTGAAAGTGGGACGAAACCGAAGTGCCCGGAGGAAACCCACGCAAGCACGGGGAGAATATGCAAACTCCACACAGGGGGTTTGATCTCACGACTTCAGAACTGTGCCGCATACGCGCTAACCACTGCGCCGCTGTGCTCCCTGCACTAAGAAGTCAATATTTTTTATAGACATTTTGTTGTATCACGCAGGGATTCCGGTTTAAAGTTGCTCAGTATAAAAAAGTTGAAATGAGTTAAAAGTTCATGGCAGAGTAAAAAACTGCATGGTATTATATCCATCCATCAATCCATTATCTACCGCTTATCCTGGGTCGTGTCGCGTGGGCAGCAGCCTTAACAGGGAAGTCCAGACCCCCCTATCCCCAGCTTCTTCTTCCAGCTCACTTGACGGGATCTCGAGGTGTCCCCAGCCCAGCCTAGAGACACAGCCTCTCCAACGTGTCCTGGGTCGTCCCTGGGACATCCTGCCGGTGAAACATGCCTAGGACACCTACCGAGGCGTCCAAGAGGCATCCTTCTTAGATGCCCGAGCCACCTTGACTGGCTCCTCCCAATGCGGAGGAGCAGTTGCTCTACATAGAGTCCCTCCCTGATGACTGAGCTTCTCACCACAAGAAATGGTGTCAAATAATACAGTGTCCATTTAAATAAGATTAACAATTCCTTCTGTTTATAGATATGTGTGCATGCACATATTTATTATATATTCTTAATGTATTGTTTTATCCCTAGTACTTGTTTACCTTTTCAGTTGGTTTACTTGCTCTGAGAAGCCTTCCAATTTCATTATAGCTGTTTAATGATAATTCAAGTCAAGTCACATTTATTTGTATAGCCCTTAATCACAAAATATCTCAAATTACTGCACAGGTTACGATCTTAAACCAACATGCAGGCAAGGAAGAACTCAAAAACCTCAACACGAGGAAAATAAACCATTCATTCATTTGAATGTGTTCCAACTTGTATTTGAGTCACACTAAAGCGACTCTTTTCAAATGCCTTGACTCTTTTCACCTGTTTGTTCATCATGATGTAGATGACGGGGTTGAAGACGGTGCTGCTCTTGGCGAGGATGGACGGCACCACGCTGGCCACGGGGCTGACCAGGCCGGGCTTACCGAAGGCGGCCAACATGGCCACTACGCCGTATGGCATCCAGCAAACCAGGAAGCAGACCACCGTGATGAGCACCATCAGCAAAATGTGCAGCTCCCTCCGCCTCGTCCGCCGAACCCGACCCACCTGGTGGCACCAGGGACATGGCCTCATCACATGTCAATACAGTGATAGGTCGTTAGTGAACAAAACGGCTCTTTGGGCCAGCTCCTGAAATGCTCCTTTGATATTCTGTCTCTCGCTCTCTCTTTCGGTTTTCCTCTCACGCCCCCTTTTTTCTCTTTCTTTCTCTTTCTCACTCCCTTGGTTTTCCTCTCCGTCTCTTTTTATTCCTTTCTCTGTCCAAATCTCTCTCTCTTTCTACCTCTTTTTTCTTGGTTTTCATCTCACTCCTTTTTTTGCCATCTTTTTTTCTGTCTCTCTCTTTCTCTCTACCTCATCCTCTCTCTCTTACTGTCTTTCTACCTCTCTCACTGTCTTTCTACCTTTCTCTTTCCCCCCTTGGTCTTCATTACTCCATTCCAATCCCTTCTCTTTCTTTCTCTCTCTTTTTCTCTCTTTTTCTCTCCATCTGTTTTTCCCCCTTCTCTCTCTATTGATCTCTCTCCCTTGGTTTTCCTCTCACTTTCTTTTTATCTTTCTCTATTTATCTTTATCTTTTTCTCTATCTCTAATTCTTCTATCTTGATCTCTTTCTCGCTTTAATTCTCTTTCTATCTTTCTTTCTCTTTCTAGCTTCTCTCTGTTTCTTTGTGCTTTATCTCTTTCAAAGTTTCTTTCTTGCCCTGTCTCTTTCCCTGTGTTTCCCTCTTTCACTCACTCACTCACTCACTCACTAAGGCGCTTATGACCAATCAATATGAGTGGTGTCATCTCTGTCTTGTTTGCTTTGTTTAAACAATTTGAAAGTTTAAATTAGGTAAAAGTTCACTGTATACTGAAACAATGAAGGCTAAAATTATAAAGTAGCATTACACATTTCCAAACTTTATTAGTTTGGTGCATAATGTTTCATTATTATTGCTGAAAAAGCATTCTTTGGAGAAAGACTCATGCAGTCAATGTCATGGCCTGCAATGGACCAGACCTCAACCCAATTGAAAACCTGCGGTTGACATTGAAAACAATTTTTCACAGCAAGGCTCCAGCTTGCAAAGATTATCTTGCAACTGCAATGAAATAGAGTTGGCACTCATCAAGTTCATACCTCAAAAGATTGCAAGCTGCCATAAAAGCCAAAGGTGGCGCAACTAAATACTACTGATATGTTTTGATTGTTATTTATGATTCCATAATTTTTCCTCAGAATGGAGTGATTCCGTATTTTTTCCCTGTACTTAGTCTATAAAAGTAGCATTTACTGACCACCACAAAGTTTATTCATTTTAGTGTTTCTGAATGCTAAGGAGTTGCACTTCTGGAAAAAGAAAAAAAAAATCATGCTTTTTATCTGTGTTTGTTCTACAGAATAAAATGTCGGAGTGTGTACTTGTCTGAGGGTTCCATACTTTTTAGTAGGGGTCGTACAAATAGTAAGTATTGAAATTTTGGTTCGGTTGGCCGACACTAAGATTATTGGTCTCGATCCGATCCAAGTAGATAAAGGGTAGTATTCATCAATACCGATCCGATACTGATACTTTTTTGCTCTGAAATGTCATGATCATTAAATAACTGAACCCGTCCCCCCCGTCCAGTTATTTTATGATCACAATAAACATGGCACAAATATTTTAGTGCCTAAAATATATATGTTTAAAGGAATGTGTGTAATAGTTGACTGATAGATGTAGGATGTAGTGCGAGTGAAAACGAGTGCTAAAAAGCGAAACAAGAATTCAAACTACTGAGACTCAAAGGGACCAAAACACTCCATTTTACTTGTCATTTTCTTTTCTGAAAGTTTTTGAGTACCTGTAGCAGCAAGATGGCGGACAATCATGGACCCCCCTGTAAGTGAGGCTCATCTTAAGCAAAATAAATGCCAATTACTCAACTGGAGTATTTTAAATACAAATGGATGTTTTATGATAGTTGATGTATTTCTGATTATATTTTGAATAAATCTTGTTTTTTAATGAATAACAATGTTTTTTTTTTTACCGCTTGGAGGTGCTAAATAATATGCACTGTTGTTTTAAATAACGACAACGCAAATTTTAACGCTATTAAAAAAAATAAAAAAATATTTATATTTCAACTGTTACAGAACAAAAGTGTAAAGGCAGAGCCCCCCAAAAGGGCAGCAATTAAAAGTACAAATACTGTATTTCAATGTCACTAAAACAGTTACAATAATATCGATTGCACAATATTATCCCCAAAAAAGTCAGTAGAGCAAATCAAATATAAAGACATTCCGATAGAATTGGAAAGTGTTAATGTATTTATACAGTATTCTTATGACCCGCGAACAACATTATTATAGTGATAGCTAGAAATGGAAGAAACCATCGATCCAAAAATAATAGCATTGATCCGATCAAAGTTCTGGATACTTGGATCACCCACTCTTAGCGTGCGATTGGGCCCCTCCCTCACCTGTTTAACAGCACACAGGAGGCGCCCGTAGCAGTAAACCATGACGAAGACGGGCAGGCCAAGACAGAAGATGAACAGGCAGACGACGTAGGACCGAGAGCGAGAAGTCCGTTCGGTCCAAGTCACCGAGCAACTGGTTCCGGCTCCCTCCAGCCCATAACTGCTCCATCCCAGCAAAGGTGGCAAGGTCCAGACCATAGAGTAGAGCCATGCCCCACCGACTGCTAGCAGAGGCTTCCTGTAGTCCCGGGCATGCTTGTTGAGCACCAGCAGGGTGCTGTAGCGCTCGTAGGACAGCAGGGCCAGGGACACCAGGGACACGATACCTAAACAGTAACATACCAAAAACACACTAATAGTTTTAGAAATGCTGTTATGGATTTGATCCACGCCCCCCGGTGCTTGACAATTTTAACGATAGAGATTAAATTTGACTTTAGAAACCAGCTGACCACAAGTCTACATATTGGTGCAAACGGAAAATTTTTGATAGATACAAACAAAATGCCAGCACAACTCCACAGGTGCAGTAGATGTCATCTTATTCCACCTGTTTATTGAATAAATCAATGAATTGAAGGCACTGCCTTTTCTTACATTTCACCTTTAAAATCATCACTTATCAGACAGGGCAGCACGGCGGCACAGTGGTTAGCGCTTGTGCGGCACAGTTCATGTCATGGGAACCTGTCGTGGGTTCAAATCCAGCTCCAGACTTTCTGTGCGGAGTTTGTATGTTCTCCCCGTGCTTGCGTGGGTTTCCTCCGGGCACTCGGGTTTCCTCCCACGTTCCAAAAACATGCATTTCAGGTGAATCGGCCGGTCCAAATTGTCCCTAGGTGTGAATGAGCGAATGAGTTGTCTGTCCCTGTGTGCCCTGCGATTGGCTGGCAACCAATTCAGGGTGTCCCCTGCCCACTGCCCGGAGATGGCTGGGATGGGCTCCAGCCCCCCCCCGCGACCCTAATGAGGATAAGCGGTACGGCTGATGAGATGAGACTTATCAGACAGTGGAATCGAAGGAGCCTCTTACAGGTCAAAACAAAACTTGTTTGCTCTCAAAACCGGGCCAATGTTTATAAAATGTAATTAGGAAAAAAGAAAGTTCGAAATGGTCTCACTTCAAAATGTTATTTTTTTGCCAGAAAATTTAAAACAATGTTCACATATATTTCAGTTAATATATCCAATTATGATGTATGTATTTTCCTAAAGTTTTTATCCAGTTTTGGGGAGGGGGGAGGAGCAACTTGTTTTAAAGTATCCGTCTTAAATAAGAGGACAATATGGAAATGACTGTTCATGAATCATTTTGTTTGATTTTCTCAAATCATATACATCCCACAGATTTAATTCCCCTCTGCCCTCTGAGATTCGATCCGCAACCACAGTTGAACTGTTTAAATCTAGGCTTAAAACACACTTCTATTCTATATCATATGAATGACCTATATTTCATGTTGATAATATCTATGTATTGTTTGTTAATACTACATCCATTGCAACCTGGCCATCCTTTTTATATTTTGAAATTTTATATTAAAATGTAATTATTTTATATTTTACTTTTAATTTCATTGGTTGTAAATGCAACATCCATTACAGCCTGGTCTTCCGGTAAGGGGTATTACCTCATGTGCTGTCCCTTCTCAAGATAAAGGTTTTTGAGTTTTTCCTTGCCCTCATGTAGGATTTAAATCAGAGGATGGTGTGATAATAGTCTGCAGTTTGCAATAATCTGTGGTCTGTGCAGCCCTTTGAGACTCTTTGTGATTAAGGGCTATACAAATAAACCTTACTTGATGTTGGATTTATATAATACTAGACAAGTTTTTATGCGTTTACAATACAAGTATTTTGTTATGATTATTGTGTTTGTTTATTATTGTATTAATACATTTTTATTTATGTTAACATTACTATCAAGTCAAATGGGTTGTTTTGAAATTGAAGTATTACCCCTTGTTTAATGTGCCGGAGTAAATCTTTTCTTTGCAGGAAAGTATGTCATGACTCTGAATCTTTGCCTTCTATTGATCAGACGAGTAACTGTAACAATCTTCCATATTGTTTGATGAAGCGGTTTTGGATACTACAAAACACAGTTAAATAAACCAAATGAAGTATAATATTGCAGAAATAGTTACAAACATATATATATATATATATATATATATATATATATATATATATATATATATATATATATAATCTCATCTCATTCTCATCTCATTAGCTGCAACCGCTTATCCTCAGTAGGGTCGCGAGGGTGCTGGAGCCCATCCCAGCAATCAATCGGGCAGTGGGCAGGGGACACCCTGAACTGGTTGCCAGCCAATCGCAGGGCACACGGGGACAGACAACTCACTCGCTCATTCGCACCTAGGGACAATTTGGACCGGTCAATTCACCTGAAATGCATGTTTTTGGAATGTGGGAGGAAACCGGAGTGCCCGGAGGAAACCCACGCAAGCACGGGGAGGACATACAAACTCTGCACAGGAAGTCTGGAGCTGGATTTGAACCCACGCAGGAGGTTCCCAAGACAAGAACTGTGCCGCACAATGTTCCAATATTTTGCTCGGATAGCTCGAAGTAGTTATGTAAGAAGCAAATATTCCCGATATGAAATAATTAAAAACTAATTGGTCTGCTCCTGTCCTCCCAAAAGCATACAAGTGAGCCCTAAATGGATACAAAACACCTCATTCTGATCACTAAAAACACAATCAAATAGTAACCTAACATGAAAAATGCAATAAGATAAATAAAATTATGTTTACAAAATACAATGTGAGTTTGCATTTATATGTTATTTTTTGGGGGGGTGGAAAGACCAATCTTGTCATGCACATTTTGGCTCTCCTCCTGATCGTCTCGGTCACTGGTAGCAGGCGACAACATTAGTATGCTGATATTTTTGCTGTACTATACTGTCTTGCTGTGAGTAAATAGGTGCCGCTTTGTGTTTGTAAGGTTTACTATGACTTAATGAAGGCAATTGCAGTCATTAATAAGGGGCGCAATTGACTGAGGTTGCCAGGCACGGCTTAAAAGCTACTATAAATGTCTACAAGTAGCGATCATTCTTCCAAAGTTCAGAGTTGAAGTGGAGTGTTTTTTAGGCAGCCACGCACTCACCGAAGCAGGAGTTGACAAAGCCGTACCAGGAGCATCCCATCCTTCCGAAAAGCCATCTGTAGCGCAGACTGGACGCGAAGCTGAGCGTCGTCCCGCAGGCGCACACTAACATGTCGCTGATGCTGATGTTGAGCAGCATCATGTTGACGGGCGTGCGCAGAGTCTTGAACCTGCAGAACAGAAGCAGGACCAGCAAGTTGTTGAAGAAACCCAAAATCATAATGGAGCCCAGGAAAAGCGACACCACGCGGTGTTCGCCGTGCGTCAACTGCTTTCGCGTTGCCGCGCTCCACCAGTCGTGCCCTGAGGTCCGGTTCATGGCGGTGGGATGCCCGCCTGCTATCGTGGACTGATGTCACTCAGTTGACATCCTCCGTGTAGCTCTCACTGGCTCAGAGCGAGACCAATTCACGCTTAAATGCTGTCAAGGGCGGGGGGTGATTATTTCAAACCTTGGGCTCGGAGTTCAGATATAAGCTGACGTAAATTTGATGTGGCCCACCCAAACAAATCATGTATGAACATTTATGAACAACACATTACGTCACAGTGCCTCAGGTCTCAGCTAACAGAAGAATATTGTTTTGGGAATTGGTTATGTGACATTCATGCAGAAAACCAGGTATGGAACAACAAGCGTTTAAAATGTTTTATTGTAACGAACAGTGTTTGGCGACGTTACTTTAAAAAAGTAATGTAGTTACTCATTACTTCTTCCAAAAAGTTAGTAACTGAGTTACTCTATTATAAAAGTGACTAGTTACCAGGGAAAGGAGCTATTCCTGTTACTTTCATAATAGGTTGTATGTCAACTGATTTGATATTTTCTGAGCGGAATCAAAGTCAATTGAATTGAAAAAAACAGACATGTAGTTGTGTTAAAGAACGTTTTAGTATGTATTGCACCTCAACAGCAACAGATTTATGCTACACTTGAAGTGCAACAAATATAAACAGTAAACATCCATTATCTGCACCTCAGTAGGGTCGAGGCTGCTGGAGCCAATCTTTGGGCAGTGGGTAGGGGGACACCCTGAACTGGTTGCCAGCCTGTCGCACGGCTCATAGATACATACAACCACTCATTCATTCACACCCAGGCACAACTTTGGACCAGTCAATTAACCTGGCATGCATGTTTTTGGAATGTGGGAGGAAACCGGAGTGCCTGGAAAAAATACAGGCGAGCACGGGGAGAACATGCAAACTGCCCACAGGAAGGCTGATAGTTGGAGTTGATCCATGACATCAGAATTGTACTGAGGATGCGCCAACCACTCAGCTAGTGTGCTGCCCAACCTTTTTTTATACTTATCAAATTCAGAGTCAAAAGCATAAAATCCCTGAAAATGTTTTGAGCAATCACAGGAGAAAAATAGTGTCTCGAAGGAAATCGGCTCTTGACTCTTGGGTAGGCAGCTCCCAATTTCAAGAGCCAGCTCATAGAGATGTTTCGTTCACAAACGACACGAGTCGGGGTTCTCAAATTGTTTGCGAATCAGATCTCATTTGCCTTTTCTTTCAGCGCATTAGTAAATACTATGTTTATAATTGAGGAGTATCGCAAGACACTCGCCAGCCAATACTGGCTAAACTTTTCCAAAAAGCTGCCAACAGCGGGAATACTCGCAGCGTGTTCCAAGGTATGAGGAAAGCCTTCTGTCCCAGCACAAGAAAAACGGCCCCCCCTGAAGTCCGCCACCGGCGAGACAATCACTGACCACAACGGGCAAATGAAACGACGGGCCAAGCACTACCAAGACCTCTACTTGAGAGAGAATGTTGTCAGATATGTGGCCATCAACAGCATCCCCAGCCTGCCTGTCACGGACAAGCTTGACGACCCACCCACTGAAGAAGAGCTAAGCAAAGCCATCGACTCCCTCGCTCGCGGCAAATCTCCAGGTAAAGACGGCATCCCAGCAGAAGTGCTGCAGCTGTCTGGCCCGCGCCTGCCAAGAATTCGGGCCTTACCATCAGCCTGAAGAAAACAAACATCATGGGCCAAGACAATAGCAAAGTACCCGGCATCTCCATCGCAGACCACACCTTGGAAGTAGTCGAGGATTTTACATACCTAGGCTCAACAATTTCCATCAACCTGTCTTTGACACAGAGATCAGCAAACGTAATGGAAAAGCAGCATATACCAGACATGGGACCAAGTCACACATGTGCAAGTCTCAAGTAAGTCTCAAGTCTTCACCTTCAAGTCCCAAGTAAGTCCCAAGTATTTTTTTCTTGGGCAAGTCAAGTCACAAGTCAAGTCCCGAGTCTTAGATTGCCAAGTCCAAGTCAAGTCACAAGTCATAAAAACAGCGACTCGAGTCGACTCGAGTCCAAGTCACTAAGTCTCAAGTCCCCATGTCTGGCATATACCATGGTGAGACTGTCTAAGAGAGTGTGGGGAAATTCCAAACTCACCACAAACGCTTATGTCCCTGTGTACAAAGCTTGCGTGTTGAGCTCCCTACTCTACAGCAGTAAGATCTGGACATCCTACACCCGTCAATAACAACACCTCAGCAGCTTCCATGTGCGCTGCCTGCGACCCATCCTTCTCAATACTGATGTACTCGAATGAGCAAACTCCCAAAGCATGTTTGCAATGCTGTCACAAAAGTGCTTTGCTGGCACGGACATGTTCGGCGAATGGATGACGGACGCCTACTAAAGGATCTCCTAATGCTGCGTTTCAAGGATGTGATCAAAAGGGACATGAAAGCAGCTGAGATCAACCCCAACTCATGGGAAGCTGCTGCTGCTGACCGGAGCACCTGGAGACACGGCGTCAGACCCGCTGTACGGACAGCACAAGAGAAGAGGGACCAGCGGTGTCAGGACAAAGGCCAACGGTGAAGAGAGAGAGCAACCTATGCACCTGTACCCCTGAGTGCCTTTACATGCAAGCACTGCAACAAAGACTGTGTTTCAAGAATCGGACTGTTCCATCACACCCTACGTTGCCCTATATCAAACTGACATGGTGAACCTTCTGACGCAGTCCATTGTCTCTCAAGACAAAAGGAGACTAATGATCCTTATCACTGTTCTTGTATCCCTTAATGGTCATGGTCCTAGGGGAACCACAGAGGAAATAAAACTGGACACCTTTCTCCAATGCTGACAGTTCCTGGTCTGAATTTGGGTCGTCACAAAGTGGTCACCAGTCCATTCCTTGATGTGTGGGCCCAGTTCTTTTTAGAATAGAATAGAATTTACTTTTATTGTCATTCTTTGTATCAATGCATACAGAACTAAATGTCGATACACCTGACCCGTAGAGTTAAACTGTAGCGAATCGATGCAGCCACAGCCAGACAGGGCAAGGCAATTTTAGTCATTAGGTGACCAAACCCCCCAATTCAAACCCTTAAATGCTGAGCGCCAAGCAGGAGGCAATGAGTACCAATGTTGTAAGTCTTAGATATGACTCGGCCGAGGCTTGAACCAGCGGCCTCCCAGTCTCAGAGCGGGCGCCCTACCATCTAGGCTACCAAGCTGGTTTTTCCAGTTCATATTGGTCCAGGGCTTTAGTCATGATTCTCTCCAAGACGATGTTCAATAAAATTAGAGAGATAACTCAGCCGTGTATCATTATACGAGTAGGAATAAAGTGAAAATGAAAATCTTGTCCCATTGGCTGATATATTGGTTCTTACTGATGAATTATTTTGTCATTTTGTTGTCAAGGACCAGAACAGACTCTCGGATCCAATAGCGTTAGTTTCAGAATTTTTTATTTGAAAGAGTTGTTGGAGCTGGCTTGGGACATAGGCGCTTGTTGGTCGTCAGCCTCTTTGGGCGGAAATGGCAGCCGTGACGGATAGACGAAAGGTGCAGCTTAGCGGGTAAGTTGATGGCCGGGGCGGGAGAGTAGGTTGCAAAACGTGGAACGGAAACAGGTCAAAAACGGGGGGCAGGCATGAATCAGGCAAGAGAAGTCGTGGGTACCTTGTAGTCTGGAGAAACACTCAGGGATACGAAGAGTACACTCGAACGTCCACCTTTGGACGCAGACCGCTTAAGTGGAGAACCTCAGCCAATCAGGAAGTGCGCTCCAGCGCACCAAACGACTGCCCCAGGTGACTTCACTTAGGCAATCATGACATTTGTAACATTTGTCTCTTCTTTTACTATATGTTTAGCACATTTTGTAAAAACATAAACATAATTAAATTAGTTAAGACATTTAAAAAAAGTTTTTTTTCTGGTTATGCTTAGGGATATAGATCTGAAAACTAGGTCGAATAAAATAATATATTTTATAATCAGCAAAATATCTGGTATATTCAAACCACTGTATTTTCTCAGTGAATAAGTTTATAGTATAGTTGAATAAAGATACAGTTAAAACGAGCAAAACATTCTGCCAATAGAATGTTTTTTAGGCTGGAGGGAATTACATTTTTTTAAATAATTCTGAAGAATAAAAATATATATAAGTTCTATAAGCCTATTTGATGGTTTGGATGGTTTGATTTGGAAAGCAAACTGGCAACGGCTCTCCATTGTACCATTTTCTGACAACAGGGTCACAACGCCCTTTAATTTTCTGTCTCGGCTATGTATGAATAAGAAAAAAATGCTACCTGGAGGTTACAAATGAGAAACATGGAAGAGATTTTCGGAATTACATCTGCTCTTAAGCTTCATCTACTTGTTTGAGAAAACATTACAATCTTGGATGTCCCTTTGTCACACCTTGTAGTTATTTTTGATTCATGCCTGCAGATATTCAGCAGGGGCCCAGACACACAGCCACATTCCATTATGAGAAAGCTTAAACAAAAAATTGTCAAAAAACGTATACACACACACACACACACACACACACACACACACACACACACACACACACGTATACATATATACAGTGGGACCTTGCTACTTCGCGGTTCGACGTTTGCGGCTTCAGAGCTTTGCGGTCTGTAATGGTTAAAATTATTTAAGGAGGATTTTCACTTATCGCGGATGGTTTGGTCCCCATAAACCGCGATAACTGAGGTCTTACTGTATATATACTGTATATATATATATACAAACACCCAAACAAGTTAGGCATCTCGGCATCTAAGTTGGTCATGCTTTCGTCCCTCCAGATGAAACGGGACACAAGAAGAAAGCGGCCATGTCACTCAGGTCAGGGTGACACAACACACTCTTTTGCTCAACAGCAGGGCCCGACAGCTTTGACTGGTTTACCCCTGCCGCATCATACAGGTGCCCTGCCCATCCTTTTTATATATATATATATATATATATATATATATATATATATATATATATATATATATTATGCGTGTGTGTGTGTGTGTGTGTGTTCAGACAAAGGGACACTGTGTACTATTTTCCCACTAGATGTTGCTGTATTCTGCCGTGCCACTGAAAACGAGTGCTAAAAGCACAACGGAAGAAGACAAAACACGGACACTCTAAGTGAGCAAAACATTCCTTATTTCTTTTGAAAAGAATAGAAATAAGAATATATATTAGAAAAGAAAAACAGTATAAAAAAGGAAATAAAGGACAAAAAAAGAAGAAAAGAAAAGAGAGAAAATTGCATTTTTGTTTCGTTTTTATCGTTTTTCTCTCTTTCCTTTTTTCTTTCTCTTTCTCCATTTCCTTTTTTGCTTTTTTTCCCGGTTTTCTTCTTCGCAGGGCACACAGAGACAGAAAACACACTCAGTCACACTTTGGGACAATTTACCTGACATGCATGTCTTTGGAATGCGAGGGGAAACTGGGGTGTAGGGAGGAAAGCCACGCAGGGACGGGGAGAACATGCAAACTCCACAAGGGAGGCTGCAGTAGCTGGATTTGAACCCTGGACTTTCACAGCGTGGGTCTGCACACTAATCACCTAGCCTTGCCGTGGTAATCGAAACATACCAAATAAACATACATACAGATTCCATGCAAAAAACGTGTACTATTTCTTTACATTTTGCATGTTTAGAAGTTGGGAATGCCTTTATGAATTTCTGTTTTTCAACCCCTGGGATGGGCTAAATAATACAAAATGTCTAAATACTCTTATACCACACACCTTTGACACTTACATACATTTAGCTTGATCGATACTCACCGTCTGACCACCTTCCCCGCAGACTCATCTGTTTGCTACCGCTAACAACGCCGCGGCGAAGGTCAGTTACTAAACTCAGTCGAGCACCAGCTGAGGACTCGCCGGCGTCTTTATTATTATAATCTTTAACAGCAGACGGACAAATGTGTCAACAAACAACTTGTTTGAAAGGCGAGAAACCTCCGCGGGCGTCTGTCATGGCCTTCGTCTTTCATTTGACATCCGTGCCGGAATATGAAAACGGTGACGTTAAACGATAAACCCCGTCGAACGCTTTTGGGAATAGCGTTACGTAACGGCGTTATTTAACTCCTAAACTCGTGACTTTCCCGCCGTTATAACGCCGTTATCGTTACTGACGGTTGAAAGCGCTGCGTTACTTTGGCTACTGTGGTAGATTTGTGCCTTTATTATTCAATCCAAAAAATTGTTTAAATCAAAAATATTTTCAAACAAAAAGACCTTCAATTCGATTAAAAAAACAGTTTCATTTAAATAAAAATAAAAATAACTTACAGTAACTTACAAACAGGGTTGGGTAGGGTTCCTTTAACTGGATTACTTTCAATTACTTTTGGATTACTCCAATACCAAATATGCTAAAAAAAGACCAACTAAACTAAATATGAATAAAATGACTAAATTTTGTGCAGGCTTGGGGAGTAACGGAATACATGGAACGGCAAAAATGATGTTGGCAAGCTGTTTGGATTTATTTTCATTTTGTTTCTGTCGCATTTTATGTTAGTTTTGCCGGAGATCAAAGAGATCAAAGCCAGGAGAGAAAGCTTACCACGTGTTGTGAGTCATAATTTTATTCATATTTAGTTTCTTTTGTCTTTTATTAGCATATTTGGTATTGGAGTAATCCAAAAGTAATTGAAAGTAATCAAGTTAAATTAACCCTACCCAACCCTGCTTACAAACGAAAATCATATCCACTGACTGCCGATGTAGTAAGGGACACCACTGTCAATAATTTTTAAGTCGCTCCGTGTCAGTGAAAATGAATCTTGTGAGGAGAATAGATGAAATGAAGATAAAAAAACGTTCATATTGAGTTTAAAGAGGACTCTGTCCATCTTGTACATGGTGTCAGAAGTCTGAAAGGATCCAGACAAGAAGACAAGTCAGAATGGAAAAGTTTAATCGCGATAATTTGATTTAATTTTCCATATTTTTCAAACAGTGTTTGATACTTCGATCAAAAAAAAAGTTTGATCAAAGAAAAAAACGTGTTTCAATGCAAAAAAATATTTGACACTCCAAAAAGCACTCTTTATTAATTATATTGAAAATGTTTTATTACATCGAAGTAATGTTTTCTGTGTTTTGATCATGTTTTGGGTAGGACATTCATCTCATCTCATCTCATCTCATCAGCCATACCGCTTATCCTCATTAGGGTCGCGGGGGGGGGGCTGGAGCCCATCCCAGCCATCTCCGGGCAGTGGGCAGGGGACACCCTGAACTGGTTGCCAGCCAATCGCAGGGCACACAGGGACAGACAACTCATTCGCTCATTCACACCTAGGGACAATTTGGACCGGCCAATTCACCTGAAATGCATGTTTTTGGAACGTGGGAGGAAACCCGAGTGCCCGGAGGAAACCCACGCAAGCACGGGGAGAACATACAAACTCCGCACAGGAAGTCTGGAGCTGGATTTGAACCCACGACAGGTTCCCATGACATGAACTGTGCCGCACAAGCGCTAACCACTGCGCCGCCGTGCTGCCCGGGTAGGACATTGTGTGTCTTCATTATTCAATCCGAAAAAAAGTTGTTTTATTCAAAATATATATTTTCAACAAAGAAAATCAAGTTTAAATGCAAAAAAATATATAACTCAAAACAGAAAAAAGTGTTGTTTTTTTAGTTGAAGTATTTTATTTTCATGAATGAAGTGAAAATAAGATATAAAATCGTTTTTTTTTTCACTACCGATTGAATCATTTTGACACAAATATCTTGCAGTGGGCGGGTCTTTCCCCATTGGTCAGACATGTTTGAGTGACAAGTCTCCCCGCATACTTGACGCTACCGCCAATACTGAGTCGGTTCCATTAGAAACGCAATTTTTCTCTTATGATTGGTCAAAATGCTTTTTTTTCAGGTATTTTATACTGTTGACTTTGAATTTGTTGAGTATAAAAAAGGTTAAAAAAAATGGTTTTATCTTGACAATTACTAAATATTTTAATTTTTGTTTCCTGTGTTTTTCATTTACAATTTTTAGTGTTAATTTTGCTGCATTTTACCCACTTTAAAGTGTTTCATAATAATACATATTAAATGAAATATATGGATTGGACTAAAAAACTACCCAAAGAGCCATTACCACCTACATTGCATATTACCGAATTTTATTGCAATATGTATTCTGTGTAGCACTATTTAGATATTCTATATAACACGCTACAGTGGGCATTTGCACGTCACAATGGGTGTTTGTATATTGTATTATTTTTGCTTTATTATTGCATTGTTCTCAGCTCAGGGATGCTGCTGGAAATGTGAATTTCCCTTCGGGGATGAATAAATTATCTATCTATCTATCTATTACGGAGCCGAAAGTCGTCTCTTTTTAGTGAGGCAAGCTGAAAACGCAGGTTCTCTAAAAAGAGTCGGAATTCCCAGTTTAACAAGGGAGCATTCGAGTTAGATTTGATTAAACTCACTTTATTGTGTTTACTGCTGATTGTTATATTATTTTATGGTTTACTGTTTCTGTGAGAGTGTGTTTATGAATGGGTAAGTTTGAAGCACATTGTAAAGCGCTTTGGGAGGTCTTCATAGACTTGAAAAGCGCTATATAAATGCAGACTATTTACCATTTTGTAGCACTTCAAGTGTAGGATAAATCTGTTGCAATAAAGATGTCTGTTGTTTATTCAACTGACTCAAATACGACAAATCCTGACATTCTTTTAACTTATTTTTCTCTTTAAAGGTTTGTCTTGGAGTGCCATGGCTAATCTCGTTGCCAACAATATTCATTACATTGGTAGGACATTAAAGAAAATTCAATTCAATTGACTTAAAGCCCCAGTGTGTAATATTCAGTGTTGGGTATGTTACTTGGTAATTAATTATATATGTAATTACTCTCTACTTCTTATAAAAAGTAACTGATACTCTAGTTAAAGTAACTTGTTACCATTGAAAGTAACTATTGTGGTTACTTTCAAAAAAATTGAAAATTTCCGAGTAAATACAAAACCCTGGGGGAGGAATTTTACTTGTAGAGAATGTAATTTTCACTATTTTTAGACAACCACCTTTTCACCCTACTCTCCCAGGGAGACTATATAGGACCTTTACCTGCCCTATTCTCCAAGGGACACGTCTACCTTTTCCTTAGTTTTAAAGGTTCCTCTGCCTATTTACCCAAAACTTTCTAACTTTTAGTTTAAAAGCTTCTTTTCCCATTTCTGCAAAGACGTGTCCGAATATTTTACTTAACCGGAGACGCGTATTGAATTAGGGTTTTTTAACAGGGGTCACCTTAGACATGCAAATCACATCGGTAATGTGAATATTACTCATCTAATCTTACTCTTACTCATCAAAGACGACTTGCCTGCAAACCCCACAAATCAATGTGTACTGTATGTGAGTTTACCATACGCAACCCAGAGACACGGAAACTTGTTTTATCTCCGGCTAACATGAGAAAACTGTTTACAAAACATCCAACATTACTATGAGACCTTAATGTAACAAAATACATGTTATACGAATGTTAATATTAAGCAAATGTGTGATAACTATCCGATAATAATTCCTTTAGTTGGCCCACTAAAACGGCTTTCGGGTCCCAAACGGCTCTTCAGGTTGTTTTTCAACCATTCATTATCAGTTATCTAAAATTATGCATGGAATTAATTAAAAAGGGGGGAAAATTAAGAAAAAAAGGCACACATGGAAAAAAACCTAACTTAAGAAAAATACAGTAATAAAAAGGAAACAAGAGATACATGAACACTGAAAAACAGGAAATATGTTTATGAATCTACAAAATATATATATAAAAAATAATGTTAACTCAACAGATTTAAAGTCAACAACACAGAATCCCTGAAAAAAACTGCCAATAAAGTATATGTAAAGGCAGTATTTATGTCGTTATTCCCAACAATGGTCATGTTTGACCACTGTATTGTGTGATGCAAACGAAAACCAGTGCCACAGAGCACAGCGTAGCAGCAAGTTGACAAAGATGGTGGCGACGTTAGGTCAGGATTCAACTATGTAGAAGACATTCAAATTTCTCAACCTATTTTTTTCATAAAAATCAATAAATTGGTATGATAGTTCAGGTATTTCTTCTTAGTATTCAAATAAATGTTTTTCCTGAATGCAGGATATTTTGTAACACTAAGAGGCACTAAATACTAAACACTCTTTTTAAACAGCAAGTCCATGACTGGTAATTTAAGTAAAATAAGATCGGGCGGGGTGTTTTCTCAAGCGTTCGCCGGTTGATAAATCATAAGTCAGCAAAACAGCTTATGTGAGTGGTTTTACTTGGGAGTAGTGCTTGGCTTTGCTGACATCCAGTGGACATATTTAAAACTGCAACAAATTCAAAAATCACGAAAAAAAAAAAAAACCATTTTCAGTATTGCTGAATTATCGCGTTTACCAAACTGGTGATTTTTACAATTGTTTAAGCCTCTGTCATATTATAAAAGTTGGTTATATTTAAAATATGTATGCTGGAATTTTGCTGATTGGTTGCAAATATGCCACAAGAACTAGATACTATGACAACACCATGAACAGAATGTATTCCTTTAAAAACAACACATAAGCAATAATATATTGCATATCCTTTAAACAAATAAATACAAAAATTACAGTGATACATTAAATGTGAAGTCATTAAGCTCAGATCAGGTCAGGAGGGAACCAGAGCCAGTTGACTTTCCGATGGAGCCGCCTCGACGATTTCGCCTGACATGAATGACTCCTGAAAGAAAGAACAAGTCAAAATCATTTGGAATCCCGGAGAACACATTCAAAAAAGAAGGAAGAAGGAGCAGGGCTGCTAAACATGAACAATATTTCAGAATGAAGAGAATTTTCAGATTTGAAAGATAATTTCTTAGTAACGCAAAGGAGCACCATTTTTGTTATGAAATCAGTTATTTAACATTGTCATCACTCAAAACTGCAAACAACAGACAAGCAGTCATTAACAATTCTATCGTACAAATTTGGTATGAATATAACTTTTGAATACATGTAACCAACATTTCCAATACAAAAAAATGAACATTCCTTGATTTGTTTTCTTCGATTTTTTGTCGTTTTTACAGAAAATGGGCATTTCATCATTCGCTATAAAATGTCATAGTAGACTATGTAACATTCTTGGTATTTGGTGGCTCTGTAGAAGCATCTTTTGCCATTAGTGGTAGGATTCCATCCTGAATCACACTTCACTCTAAGATTCCAGCAGATGTGTTTTTTGTTTCCCCAACAGAATTATAAGCTGGAAAGTGCATGCACTTTCCTATTCAAATGTTGTCTTGAAAAGAAAATGTACATACAGATGCTGCCCTACGTACGAACAACATAAGTTGAATTTGTTAGTAAGTTGCTTCAGTGCTATATTTTGCATATTTAAGGTTTATAAAAGTTTGTTTAAGGCTTGTATAAGTGACCTGTAATGGTTTGTAATAAAAAATAAACTTTTCATGAAATAATATGCTCTACTAAGATAAATAAAGTTAAGCGTAACTTACTTTTGGAAGATGAGCTTCCAGAGGTCGAAAAAAAAGTGTTCCGAAGATTTTTTCAACCGCATCAAGCTTTCTTATTCCACTTTCATTCAAAAAGAAACGGCTCGCTTCTTCTTCACGCTTTACACCAACCAGATTTAATGGATGTACGAGATATTAAACGATGAGAATGTCTTAAGTGCTGAGCGCGCTTAAGATACAGTACACATAGTATGTTTACACACTAATTAGGAAGTAGAAGCCGGACTTCTTCTTCAGGGTGGATGCTGGGTAACCTCTCACAGCGCCACCACATGCCAGTAGCGGCGGGAAAAAGGACTACAGTACTGTCCAGTACTTGGAAAACGGTGCACACCGTACCAAACCTCACTTACAGATCAGGATATTTTTCGACGTCCCGAAAAAAATTCTTATCTACCGTTTATCGTAAGTCGAATGGTCATAAGTAGGGGAGCTCCTGTACATGTGGACTGTCTTTCCTTCTATATATATATATATATATATATCTATATATATATATATATTGAATACTGTTCAAAACTGCTTCTGTAAATTCGAAGTCCTAGTAAAATTGAAGCCCTTTTTTAAACACTACACTGAGGCTGCAGAGCAAATTTCATTGACATTTTATGTTAATCACAGTATAGACAATCTTGAATGTATCGGGCAAACACCTTGTCATAGATGACTTTGACGATAAGGGAGCAGCTTGGACATGTGGCCACATCCTCACCGTTTTCCAGCTCCTCCTGTCAATAAAAACACAAACAAGATCAATTCAGTTGCTAGCATGGGTAGATTATGTACAGTACATGGACGTGAGCAATGTACTGAGTGCAGTACCACAGTGTCGTGCAATTAGGAGAGGCAGGTAAGGATATGCCTCACTAATCAGATATATAGATCATTTTCCTCATGTTGAGGTTTTTGAGTTTTTCCTTGCCCTCATGTAGATTTGGATCAGGGGATGTATAATAATGGTCTGCAATAATCTGTGCAGCCCTTTGATATACAAATAAACATGACTTCACTTGACTTCAAATCCCCGTAGGGAAATTCACATTTCCAGAAGTATCCTCATGTTTAAAAATAAAATAGATGTAGAATACAAAAATACCCAATATAACATGGAATAACATATATATATATATATATATATATATATATATATATATATATATATATAAAGTATTCAACATGGAAATATAATAGTAAGAATATATAAAATTGTTCTTTGTATTCATTGTTAAAGTTGTTTCTCATTTGACTTGATGATTTTGGTATTCAATTTTTCAAAATTGTTAAATTTTCAAACGAGATCATGCTTGTTATTAATACAATCAGTAGATTACTTACTACTGTGCTGAGGGTTTGCGGATAACGAGCCAGGAACAAAATTCTCTTGCAGAGGCCAATAATGACACCAAAAGTTCGGATTTGGCGCAAACTTCAGCCCCAAACAATAACATTGGTGATAGTATTAGCAAATAATCAGCAAGTCAATCCATCCAGCATTTTTTGTCTTTGCATACTTTTTTAAATGGAGGATGACCTATCTATTGATGCTTTTAATCAAAAGGAGAAGTGCGAGCCAAGTCCGTCATTTTATTTCTTTAGGTACAATTTATATGTTGTTTTTCTGAGCGAGATGTAGGATCATTTATTTGTAAATCTGACTGCCTCACCAGAGACGATCCTCACCGCACAGCACTGCTTTATAAACACTTGGTGTCCATTTATGTAATATCGTGAATATGTTTGGCCACAAAAATGAGCTGTCAATCGAAAAATAGTCTGTCACTTACTTGAAAACGTGCGAGAGAAGATCAGGTTTGGTATTTTTTTTCCAAATGCAACAATCTTAATGCAAATTTCATTACGAGTTAAAAATTGAATCAATTATTTAATAAAAATTTGATAAAAAATCTGCCGTTTCTCTACTTAATTTCCACACGAAGTTATTACAAGTTCAAGGCAAGCTGGCATTTACACATTGACTTCTCTGGTCACGGCCAAATCTGTATTGTTGAAGTAGTTTATGTAACACATTTTAGTCTAAAATAAGTTAGTCATAGATCCTAGTAGAGACTGAAATAATTATGACAAAATTATGTTATCTCAGGCCGTTGTGTTAATTTATTTTTGTATTAGCTGAAATATAAATATTAAAACAATCAGAATTAAAGAGCAACTGCGATGGTGTCACGCTTGTTCGCTTAGGGCGACTCACTTTGCTTATGGCGAATTTGTCTCCACATGGACAAGGGAAGTAATATGTTTCGGTGTCTTCGTCGTATTCGAAGTCTTCTATCTCAACTTCGTCGTGAAAAACAGACATTTTGACACAGACGATTCACGCGAGCGGTGCACATTTTACGAAGTCCACTCGGGCGCTACTTGATGACGTCATGACACGCGTCCCCGACAATTTGACGTAATTATCATGGAGAACCCCTTGAGCGAGTTGCTATGGAGCTATTATACGTCATTGCGTTTGCCATATTTAATGTGTCAAGAGGTTCATCTTCTTGTCTCGTGAGGGAGACAAAGCCTAAGTAAATACAATACTCGCATCTACTGCCCAGACACCACACACGCCCCATTTCTTAACCCGAACATTTACACACACCATACCAGTGGTCTCCACATTGGTGCCCGTGAGCGCCAGGGTGACCCTTTAGGCCCTAAAGTTTAGGGTGACTCAAGCAACCCCAAATATAACGCCGTAGCAATTTATCAAAACTCTATTTTCCTTAATAAAGGACAGGATAGGCTTAAATGTGATGAAACCGCTCACGCCCCCCTTCGCTCTGCCAGTGTCACTTCATTTTACTGGGACTGGGACAGCAAGGCGAGGTCGGAGTCTAAAGGAGTCGCAAGCCAGAACGAGAGACTAGACGAAGTCGGGGGACAAAAAGAGGTCGTAAGCCGAGACGGGAGAGCCGACGTGGTCAGGATCAAAACAGGTCGTAGCCAGAGACAGACGGGAGCAAAAAACAGGACAGGTGGGAGTCAGGGTCGAAAAAGGCTTGCCTAGTATACACTGAGGTTCGCAGACAGACTGACAACAGGGATCAACTCCACTCTTTTTAGAGTTTGCCGCTTTTTAGACCATTAAATGTGAATTTCCTACACATTAAATATTCAAATTATGGTCCATTTTTTTTCAAATAAAAAGAATAAGAAGAAAGAGATAAACTACTGCTTCTATCATAATTAACTATGTTTAAAGGGACAGTGTTTATTACTCAGTGCCTCAGAGTGTTACAAAAAAGAGAGTGCAGTTTTACAGACTGTTGAATGCTAATTACTTATCCATTAAACAACATTATGGCAAAAAAAAAAAACAAAAGAAAGAGATAAACAACTGGTGCTATTGTAATTAATATAATATATTGTAGCGAGCAGAGACGGGAGTCGTAGGCGGAGTGTCAAACAAAGGTGCCAAAGGACGCTGCTTTAATAACATGTAAACTTGCGATAACCAAAACAAACACACGAGAGTGGCTAGAACCGGTCGAATTAAGAGTCCCCCTAGGAACTCGCTAACTAAACAATAGTTCCGTGGGTGAATTATGTACAACCCACTACACAAGCCCCCCCAGAATTCACCCATAGTCAAAGTCTCTGTGCCTGGTTGGGACGCTGACCCGGCCACTGCGGGTACAAGGAGTTGGAATAGCAGGGGGGTGAGAGCTTGTGGACTCAGTTGGAAAGCCCACAGTTGCTGGGGGCGGAGGGTCAGAGTGGGTACCCACGGGACCGAAGGGTCGTGCCGCAGGAGGACGGCCGCGCCGTGGGGCTTGGGCCAGTTCCAATGGCTTGGACATATGCATGTGGGCAGGCTTAACCCTGTCCACGGAGACAGTCTCTGGCCTACCACCGATGTCCACGACCATGGTCTTGTCGCCATGCTGCAGGACCTTAAACGGTCCATCATAAGGAGGGCGCAATGGTCCGCGGTGGGCATCGTGGCGAATGAAAACAAAACCAGCCGAGCGCAGGTTGGAGGGAACCCGTGAAACTGGCCTGCCGTGTCGCGATGTGGGGATAGGCACAAACGCTCCCGCAGTGCCCTGCAAGATGGACTTCTCCCTGGATGCAGCCCAGGGTGTCGTTGGGTCTGGGATGAAATCACCTGGCACCCGCAGCACTTGACCGTAAACCAACTCAGCTGAAGAGCACTGAAGGTCCTCTTTGGGAGCGGTCCTCAGTCCCAGCATGACCCAGGGTAGCTTATCGACCCAGTCCCCATCGGTCAGGCTGGCGCGCAAGGCCGCTTTCATCGAGCGGTGGAACCGCTCGCACAACCCGTTAGCCTGGGGGTGGTAGGCAGTGGTGCGGTGAAGTTTGACTCCAAGGCTCTCGGCAACCGTGTTCCACATCTCGGAGGTGAACTGTGCGCCCCTGTCAGATGAGAGATCTGCAGGGGGTCCAAAACGGGCGACCCAGGTTCCGATGAACGCCCGGGCCACATCGACAGCTGAGGTGGAAGTCAGCGGAACTGCTTCAGGCCAACGGGTCGTCCTGTCCACCATCGTCAGGAGGTAAGTGAAACCGTGTGAAGGGGGCAGTGGGCCCACCAGGTCAATGTTAACGTGGTCAAACTTCCGTTCGGGGATGGCAAATGGTACCAATGGGGCCTTGATGTGACGGTGCACTTTGGCACGTTGACATGCCACGCATGAGTCGACCCAGTCCCGGACGTCCTTTCTCATCCCTTTCCACACAAACTTCTGGGCCACTAGCTTAATGGATGCTTTCCTGCCAGGATGAGACAGGCCATGTATTGCCTCAAAAACAGCCCGACGCCAGCCAGCAGGGACAAGCGGCCTAAGCCAACCCATGGAGACGTCACAACAAAGCTTGGCCCCTGAGTTTCCGACCGCAACCTCCTCCAGCCGCAAACCAGTGTCTGAGCTCTTGAGCGTTTGGATGCCGTTATCAGAAGCCTGGTCCACACTCATACTGGAATAATCAAGCCCCAATTGCACAGCGCTGATGGTTGCTCTGGACAGGCAATCCGCAACCACGTTGGACTTCCCAGCAATGTGCCTGATGTCAGTCGTGTATTCCGATATGAATGACAGCTGGCGCTGCTGGCGGGCAGACCATGGTTCGGACGTCTTGGACATGGAGAACGTAAGAGGCTTATGATCAACAAAGACGATGAACTCACGGCCCTCCAAGATGAAACGGAAGTGGCGAATCGCCAACCAGATGGCAAGTAGTTCTCTGTCGAATGCACTGTATTTACGTTCTCTGGGGACCAGCTGGCGACTAAAAAAGGCGAGTGGCTGCCAAGCATTGTCAACCCACTGCTCGAACACAGCACCCACTGCAAGGTCTGATGCGTCTGTAGTCAGTGCGACTGGGGCTCCGGGGGCTGGGTGAGCCAGCATGGCTGCCTGGCACAGCGCGGTTTTTGTGTCCTTGAATGCCTTGATCCTCTCAGCGGTCCATTCAACAGCTTGATTGGGTGACCTACCCTTGAGGGCTTCGTAGAGTGGGCGCATGACATCAGCGGCTCGGCGAATAAACCTATGGTAGAATGTCACCATGCCGAGAAACTCCCTGAGGCCCCGTGCTGTTGGCGGCTGAGGAAAGGTGGAGACGGCCTCTACCTTAGACGGCAGGGGGGAAGCCCCATCCTTGGTGATGAGATGCCCAAGGAAGTGGATGGAGGGTACGCCAAAAACACATTTCGCGGGATTTATAATCAGGCCATGCTGACTGAGCTTGGTGAAGAGGTCTCTGAGGTGCTCCAAGTGTTCCTCTTCTGAGGAGCTGGCAACCAGGACGTCGTCCAGGTAGACGAACACAAAAGGCATGTCCCTGAGCACTGAATCCATCAGCCTTTGGAAGGACTGAGCGGCATTTTTTAGTCCGAACGGCATCCTGAGAAATTCGAACAACCCAAATGGAGTTATCACGGTCGTCTTCGGTATATCTGAGGGATGCACTGGCAGTTGGTGGTATCCGCGCACGAGGTCCACCTTGGAAAAGAGAAGTTTGCCCGCCAGGTGTGCAGAGAAGTCTTGAATGTGCGGGACCGGGTAACGGTCGGGCGTGGTAGCCTCGTTAAGGCGGCGATAGTCCCCGCATGGGCGCCAGCCACCGCCTGGTTTCGGGACCATGTGTAATGGAGAGGCCCAGGGGCTGTCTGATCGGCGAATGATGCCGAGACGTTCCATGTGAGCAAATTCGGATTTAGCAACTGCCAGTCTGTCTGGATTGAGTCGTCGGGCCCTGGCATGAACCGGGGGCCCCTTGGTTTCAATGTGGTGCTCAACCCCATGTCTGGTCGTGGAGGCTGAGAAGGTGGGCTTCGCCAGACTGGGGAACTCGGCGAGGAGCCGGTGGTAAATATCACCGTCCAAGAGAGAGCTGGACAGACCCTCAAAAATCCCCTTGTCGCGGACACACGCGAGAGAGGAGAAATTCAATGCGTCAACGAGGCGGCCATTTTTCACATCGACGAGTAATCCATTGGCACACAGAAAATCTGCACCAAGAAGAGGAAAAGCAATATCCGCAGTGACAAAGTCCCATGTAAACTGCTGACCCCCAAAACACACGTCCACTGTCCGTGTCCCGTATGTGCGGATGGGGGTGTCATTGGCAGAAGTTAATGGAGGTCCATGTGTTCCCCCCCCCACATCGTCCACAGTGGCAGGGAGGACGCTCCTCTGGGCGCCGGTGTCACACAAGAACTTTTGGCCGGAGATGGCGTCCCGGATGAACAGTAGCCGGTTTCTTGCGCCTGCACTCACGGCCGCTACAGAGTGCAGGCCTCGAAGTTTCCCGTCGCGTTGGAGGTGCAAGGGGGACGGCACTTCTTGGCCCTGGGCCCAAAACGTGCATGTTAGTAACACAGACCTGACACATTCTGATCGTCGGTGGCCGCGCGTGCCTTGCTGGCTGGGGGCGTCGCACTTGATGGTGTGTAGGCGCGTGTAGGGGCCAGCACCTCATGTGTGTATCTATGCGTGGCCAGGAAAAACCGGTCCGCTTCCTCTGCCAGTGCACGCGGATCTGTAATGGTTGTATTTGCAAGCGCCGTCTGGACATGCGGCGGCATGTGACGCAGAAAAAGTTCAATGAAAAGAAAATTTGGCTCTTCGGTGCCAAGCAAGTTTAACATCATTTCCATGTGATCCGATGGCTTACTGTCTCCTAAGCCCTGAATAGCAAGGAGGCGTCGAGCACGCTCAGAACGCGACAGTTCAAAGATTCTGAGGAGATATGCCTTCAGTCCCTTATATTTATCCAGTTCAGGAGGGGATGTGATGAAACTCACCGCTCTGGCTGCAGTTGAGCTCCCCAGAGCAGACACCACGTGGTAATAGCGAGAGTCATCGTTAGTGATTCCGTGCAGGGCGAATCGAGCTTCTGCTTGTGCGAACCACGTTAGCGCTGATGACTCCCAGAACTCGGGGAGCTTGAGAACGGGCGCGTATGCCATGACGGTATGCTCAGTAGTATGCACAGCCTCGGAAACTTCCACGAGACTAATGTCGGGGTCACCAATGTAGCGAGCAGAGACGGGAGTCGTAGGCGGAGTGTCAAACAAAGGTGCCAAAGGACGCTGCTTTAATAACATGTAAACTTGCGATAACCAAAACAAACACACGAGAGTGGCTAGAACCGGTCGAATTAAGAGTCCCCCTAGGAACTCGCTAACTAAACAATAGTTCCGTGGGTGAATTATGTACAACCCACTACAATATAATATATAATTCATGTTTAAAGTGACGGTGTGTATTACATAGTGCCACCTAGTGGTAGAAACAATCTATTCCATTAAAAACAAAATAAATAATTACGTAAAAATACATGAACTATTATATCAACATGTATTTTTAACATACTCATAGGTTGAAACATTTGCATTCATTTACATAACATGATCCTCACCTAGAGCTAGAGGAAGTTTACATATAAGTCTGCCATCTTGCTGCTTTGGGTACCCAAAAACTAAAAGTCTGGGCCAAAACATAAGAAACAAAATGGTGAGTTTTGTTATTACTTCATAGCACTCGTTTTTCGTTGCGCTAAACTAGGGGTTACCAACCCCATGCCCGCGGACACTCTGACGCCCACGACGAGATTATCACTTGCCCGTGGGGTTGTTCTAAAAATAGACCTAATCACAAACTATTAATGTCTAAAATGTGAATAAGCCGTGCTGCGATTTAAAAAAATGCATTTACAGTGCTGTAAATAAACAACAAAAAGTAAAATAAATAAATAAAACCTAAAAAATAAAAAAAATCAAAGTAGCAGAGTTCAATAATCAGAAAGTAACATGCTCATAAGAATCACAGCCTCAATCTTGAGCGTCGCTGAGGAATCAAAAAGTGTTTCTACACAAATAAACATGGCGAGAAAAGGAAGAACACGTATCATTTTCGAAGTGAATGGGAGGAACATTTATTTTTTATTGAATGTGACAAAAACTCGCGAGTGTGGCCGCGGCATAGCGGCACCACTTGGAGCGCCACTTTAGCAGTTCTAAAACTTCCATGCTACCGGACAGCAAACGGCAAACAGAAAAGGCCTGCGACTTAAAGGCAATTTAATAAGCATTTTTTTGATAAAGAAGACTAGATTTTCAGACCTTGCAACATGGGAAACTAAACCTTTTGAGGTGTGAACTGCAGTGCAAAGGTAAAACTTGCTGACATGTTCAGTTTTGTCAATGCATTTAAAACAGGAGTCATGGTCAGCGCGTGTGCAGCACAGATAGATAGATAGATAGATAGATAGATAGATACTTTGTTCATCCCCGAAGGGAAATTCACATTTCCAGCAGCATCCCTGAGCTGAGAACAATCGAGAACAATCGAAAATAACACGGGAGCTGCTGGAGTGGCTGCCATTCGTGACGGCGCCGGAAGAAAAGATTCAATTTGAATCATGTACAAACAAACAAACAATTGAATCATGTACAAACAAACAAACAAACAAACAAAATATTCATGTTTCAATAAGTGGAGTGTTAATAAAATGGTGGGAAAATAATTTCTGATACTGATATAACCAGGTAAAACTAATTTTAAGTTACCTGTCCAAATGAATGTTGTGCCATCTCACCTTTCCCACTCTCTCTCCTCTCACCTTTCCCACTCTCTCTCCTGCAGTTGACTTGCTGCTGCTCGCTCCTGAAACTAATACTTACCTCTTTGTGTATTGTGCAGTCCCTTCTCAAGTTTCTTCATCTTCCTCGTCATGAATGGCACGTTCTGAGGTCATGAGATTGAACCTCCTGTGTGGAGTTTGCCGATCTTACGTGGGTTTCTCTTAAGATTTGTAATTTTTACACCGCCCTTACTCGTGAAATTGCGGTAAGATGTTTTCTATTGAGTGACGCACGCACCGTATTTCGTTTTGCTAGTTGTTGATTGCCATGTTGGATTGGATGGAGCTGTGTTCTTGTTTGCTTGCTGTTAAGAATAAATATTCTTAAAAGCTGAACCACAATGTCCTGCTTATCTACTCACGCGTGAGGAAACTGCACACTCTGTCATATCCTTAACAGTTTCCTCCGGAGCACTCCGGTTTCCTCCCACTTTCCAAAAACATGCATGTCAGGTTAATTGGCCGGTCCAAATTGTCCTTAGGTGTGAATGAGCGAGCGAATTGTCTGTTCCTATGTGCCTGTGACTGGCTGACAACCAGTCCAGGGTGTCCCCTGCCCACTACCTGAAGTTAGCTGGGATGGGCTCCAGCACCCCCGCGACCCTACCGAGGACAAGCGCTGCAGATAATAGAGGGATGGATGATTAACATTTTATCCATTCATTTACAGACAAAAAGAAGTGAGACTTTTGATGAAGCTGAAGAAAAATTTAGACTTGGACAAGAGTTTGAGAAAAGGTTTTGTGATTTTTATCATTTTGAGCCATGCGTGCCGTGCATTTCTAAACCTTTCATGCAAGTGGATGCAGCATGTATTTTGGAGCAACTGACTGCAACGTTCTCCTTGGATGTTGGTCATATAGAGATTGAAATTGTAACTTAGTGATCAGTAGAAATGCGATAAGATTTATTTCAAAAGTAGTCTATTTATGTAGAATTTAACAAAATGTATCATTTGTACAAACATGATACTGAGTTTGAACTGAAACTGATAGTCTTTAAAAAATGAACGTGATTTCCTGTAAAATGTGAAAGTTGTCATTTGTTTTTGAAACAGTTGGAAAGATAAATAAGAAATAAAAAATTTCATGTTGTAGTTTATCTGTTTCCTCCACCTTAATCATTCTGAATACGTAATTAAAATTATGAATCAATTCCCACGTAAAAAGTCAGTAATATAGAAAATGTGATTAATTCATTAAAAATCTTGTATCAGAAGTGTGTTATCAACGTGCCCTCTCAGTGCCCTTGAAGTTGCTCTCGGGCTCAAAAGGGTTGGAGATCCCTACGGCAATTATGCCTCAAACAAAATGACATTTCCCTGTCTTTTGCGTCAAATATAAAGCTGGCCCTGCCACCGGACATCAAGCTGGCGCGCGTGGTCGTCTGCAGGACGCCGTGCGTGGGCTTGCTCGTGCTTAAGCTTGCCATCCCGGACTTGCATGTAGTCAACGTGCGCCAAGACGTATAAAGGAGGAGAGTGATGAAAATGTGTCGCGTGCACGGTCTTGGTGCTGGTTCCAGTTTCGTACGTGGTGCGCTCCGCAGCTATGTGCTTCTTTGACGAGTAGGTGCCGCGGATGTTGCGCTGCGTTGGGAGTTTGGGGATGCACTTTCGGGTGGACCGTGGGCGTGCTGCACACGATGGCCGGATCCGCACTTCCTGCACGTCGCTGTGGAACCGTCACAGCCCCGGCCCGATGGATCGGCTGCAGCACAGGCCGATAACAGAGTACGCCTGATAAGAACACTTGAACTGATTTTCCCCTTATGAATAGAGAGCCATTTAAGACTCATTCGCGGACATTTTCGCTGCGCCAAAACACAATAAAAGTCACAAGTACAACAAAACGATTCAATTCCTTGGTCTGCAACCCTTTGATCCCGGAGATTTTTCAGAGCTGTTTTATGATGGAAAATGATGGGGAAGGGAAAGATATATGTTTTTTTTGAAAGATGGTTTCTTTAGTCTGGTAAGCTTGTTCTTTACGATAAAGTTATCTGAATAATATAACTTTGGTGCAGAAGTGCGCATTGCTGCAACGAACTGCAGCGCCAAAGTGTGTTACTCAAGTAAAAATACTCTCACTTCATAAAAATATTACCCAAATAAATGAAAAAAGGAGTCCTTTAAATATGCATGAGTAAAAGTACAGTGCATGCTGTGCAGATCCTCCAAAGAAAGAAAACCCCCAAATTTAAAAATACCACCTTAAAGCCCTGGTACAAGTTCAGTCCGAAACGTAGTCAGTAAAACAACAACAGGTAAAAAAATAATGCAATTTATTCTTTGTTCTGTTTGCCCAGTGCCAAACAACACACAGCCCGGTACCAGTCTGCGGACCAGTGGGTGCCATCTACTGCCTTATGGTGTGAAATATTGTTCTTAAAAAGTTGATCAATCCATACTTTCAGAAAACTATGCCATTAACCCAGCCTTTCTTTTTTAAATGATTATTAAATTTTTAAAACGGCTCCCAAAGATTCGAAGGTCTGTTAAAATCGACCAATTTAGTAGATTTTTTCATTTTGAGCCAAATATTTTGGGCCAAAAATTGATAATGTAAATGTCTTTCGGATGCAAGATTGTTTGTTGTGAGTCCAACTTACTGAAGAGTAAAGCTACACAAAGCGCATACTTATATTCAGTAACAAATTAGCCTTTTTTATTTGGTGATTTCTGATTTTTATCGGTATATATTTTGAATATTTATGGACGTTATTTGTGTTTTGTTGCTCAAGCCCAAGGATGGGTGGGTTGATTTGGTGTTAAAAGAGAGGGAGAGGAGGCCGCTGATGCAATTTACTCATTGACTTGTTTGACATTTACACATAAATCAAAATAAACTGTGCCAATTGCATTTGATTTACCATTTCATAAGGCTACTGTTTGAATTGTTTTATAAATGCATGTTGCGCATGGGCACGTTCTGTTTTGTTGTTGTTTTTTCGGAAATATTTGATTTGTTTAATGCATATCTTTAAGGTTACTTGTTTAGTTTAAGTTTATTTAGCAATGAATCATACTGTAATTCATTAATATCGTAATGAAGTAATTTTCTTATATTAAACCAGGTAATAGACATGTAAAACCAAAAATGAATCAAGGCTCCTTAGTTGTTGTATTCAGATGTTTATTTGAAATGTTCTTCTTTATATTTTGTACGTATGATTCTTTTAAATAATTGACATGAAATATCCCAAAACCTTTTTAATGAGTTCAAATAAACACAGTTAAATCAGTAAGTACTGAATTGGGGTATTTATTAATTCGACAGTGCGAAAATGACCTTAGGTTTTTAGCCACACTTGAGTCTCATTTATGTTAGGGAGAGTACTTTGCTTAGGTCTATTGGGTAGCAGTTACCATAAAATAAATGTAATGTATTTGAACTACTCATAAAAAAAAGAAAAGATCTCTCTACCAAATATACTCACAAAAAAGAGTACATTAAGGGCGCACTTTTTAAAAACTTTTTATTTTTAGACATCAACACAATCAAGCATGTGTTTTTTTAGTCCAAACGTAAAAAAATATCTGATATTTGTTTATTCAGTTACATTTACTACAATATTTATGCCACTTATAAAAACGTTTTAGCTAATTTCTTGTTGTCACCCATGTAGCCCGTCCAGATTGAAATACCTGGAAAGAAAAGTAAAAATAAGCATTCCTTAATTTTTTGCCTTTTGATGGAGAACTCAAATGTTTTCAATGTCATCCAAACAATAAATGAGTTAGCCTGATTGTTTTGATACCACATTACTGTACTGTATTCTATCTTTCAATGCACATGCAGGGACACATGTCTGAACAAAGGTTGCTCAAGGTGACCACCCCAGTGCGACACCTTAAACATAAAAGCCTGAATTGAATCGCCAATGGAGTTTAGAAAGGAGTAGGAAAGTATTCACCTTGCATTTTTTCCCTTGTTGGGTCTCATCAGCAGCCAAACGGCAACTCTTTGTGGCCGCCATCAGTTGATTATTGCGTCAAATGCACCGCCTGGGGCTCGGTTCAATCACCTTCCAAAGGGTCCCCACAATTCATTATCAATTTTCTATTTATTACATATGTTACATTTGAGGACTGGCACAACCTGGTAATGCGGAAAGATGGAGAAGACTGCTTTCTCCCACTCACTAATGGTGCCATTTGTTTGAAAGCAAAAAGAGCAAAAAAACGGTCAATTTTAGGTTGTTAAAATTGTGTGGTTGTTTTATAGGGGAAAATTAAATGTAATCACTTATCACCGAAAAGGATTAATTATTGACCCAACTGCTATCGATTAGAATTAAAGATAAATCCTGTACTGTTATTCGATTTTTCATGAATGATTAGCCTAAATAATTACGCAGTCTGAGTGATATTGCAGTCAATATGACCTAATTCTGGCTTTTTGTAGAAACAATCAGCAACCATAATTAATGTCGCCTTGCATAAATATAAGTTGGGTCAATTGACTTAAGCTGCTAATTCATTAATAATAGTGGATTGATTTTAAACCAAATTTTTTAATGGGTTCATTTCTTATCTACATAGAGTTTATGCAAATCCATAGAATTCAGAGATGAAAATAAAAGAAAAACATGTCAAATATTTTTGGAAGCTTTGTACCAAACAAACTGGTTTTGGATGTTTTCTATTTTTGGGTTGTGTGCCAAGAATTATATAAGTTAGTTATTTTTATCTACTCAAAATATAATTATAATTAATATTCATTCATGCATTCATTCATTACCTGCACCGCTTATCCTCAGTAGGGTCACGGGTATAATTAATATGTTATAACAATATTACAAATAATATAATAATAATGGGATTCGAGTGAAGAAAAAAGTTGTTACATGTCAGAAAGTATTGTAATTTTGACACAATTTTGTTCGGATCAATTTAAGTACTGGAATCTACTTTAGTAATGACTTAGAACTGAGTCTCCTTTTGCCAACTGATTGATAGCCGTGATAAGAAAAAAATAAAAATAAACTACACCCCATGGTTCACTTTTGTATACATGATTGGGTTCGTTTTAATACTAATTGGATTTAGATGTGTATCAAACAAAAAATAGAAAGGATGAACTTGTTACAAATTTCTACTTGAATTTTAAGAATTTTGCTACTTTTTTGCTTTGGTAAAAAGCAATAATTTTTGGGACTCTTTTCAATCATTTAAACTGTTTACACAAAATAAGGCAATTACTTCATCATCTGCGCTCCTCACTCAAGCAATGTCAAGGCTAACCTAAATCTCCCTAAATTGTATTATTGCCCTGCTCAGAGCTGCTCAGTCTCTGATAAAAGTGGCGCCAAGACTGCAAAGTCTTTCTGGACCAGACCCAAAATCCAGACGTTATTCCAACAAGCATGGTCATCAGATACTTGATCATGAACACGGTCAAGTCGGGCGTCTGCCGATCTGAGTTTTCCTCCGGACACGGCACAGAGAAGTGTTTGCAGGTTTGCTCATGCCAGGTCAGCTCCCAGCGCCAACGAAGAGTGTGCTCATAGAAGTGGCAGGCCACTACTGCCGAGGCAGGGAGCGTGTACAGGACACCAAACAAGCCGATCCGCACTATCAGCTTTTCCAGCTTGTCTGTCCTGGTTCCCCCAACTTTCATAATGGTGCGGATGCGAAAGAGCGACACAAAGCCGGCCAGCAGAAGAGAAGTTCCCACCAGGAAGTAAAAAAACAACGGAGCCAGCACAAAAATTCGAAGGGCCTCCACGTCATTCACACCCACGTAACACATGCCGGTCAGAAGGTCCCCATCGACCTTCCCCATTGTCAGGATGGCGAGAGTTTTGAATGCTGGTATCGCCCATGCCGCCAGGTGAAAGTAACGCGACATGGCCTCAATAGCTTCGTGGCCCCACTTAAATCCCGCCAACAGGAACCAGTTTAACGACAGGATCACCCACCAGACAGAACTCGCCATGCCGAAAAAGTAGGCCACCGTGAAGAGGATAGTGCAAATCTCCTTTTTGGTTCCTTGAATCACCAGCTTGTAACCGTCCGCCTTGAACTTGTTCATGCAAACAACTTTGTCCTCGAGCAGGAAACCGGTGACGTAAACCAACGCCACCATGAAGTTGCAACCAGAAAGAAAGATAACAGATCTCTCAGGGTACCGAAACCGCTTGGGATCAACAGCAAAGGTGAGGATGCTGAAGAGCGTGCTGACACAGCAGAGGACAGACCAGACGGCTACCCAAACCCGGATTAACTTTATCTCATCCTCCCTGAAGTACATGACCCCGTTGGGTTTTGAGACCTCACATGGCGCACCACAGTTCTCTGCCCCAAGGAAGCGGTAACCCAAGTATGGTGGCACCTGGAGCTGCGAAGGACAGGAGAAGGCAGTGTTCCTTGAGGGGTAAGACGGAAAGTTCAACAGTAGGTCCTGCGTCGTAGCTGTTGTGGGATCGGTTGCATCTGATGAGTTCTGACCCACACAGATTTCTCCGGTGCCATGGACAGGGAAGTTCTCGCATCGCAGCCTCTTGGGCCACTGGAAGCCGAATTTATTCATCAGCTCCTCGCAGCCTCGCCGGGCTCGTTCGCACAAAGTCCTGCAAGGAGGGATGGCTTGCTCCAAAACTGTGCACACTGGGGCATACATGGAGCACAAAAAGAACTGAAGATCGGCTGAGCACTGGACTTTGACCAGCGGGTAGAACTGGTGGACCTCCAGCCCAGCATCTTCCTGGTTGATGTGGCCGAGCAGGTTTGGCATGATGGTTTGGTTGTAGGCAATGTCGATGCACAGGGGGATGGAGATGGCCTGGCAGAATCCATGTTCCGGGATAGCAAAGCCTTTATTCTCCTGAGCCGAACTCGACGGGACCAGCAAGAGTAAAGCAGAACCAAGCCACCAGGGGAAAGTGCCCCAAGTCGCCATGATGCTACAGTCTAGCCAGAAGAGCAAAAAGTACTTCAGTTAACTGGCTTGTCACTGCTGCATTTGCCTGCTACGTCCCACGGCCACGCTGCTCAAAGCTCTGAAATGCAAAGTTGCTATATAAAGCTCTGTATACTATACTTTTTCATCCCTTCTCAATTTTGGTGGTCTGTTTCCAGGCAACCACTGCTACCACATGGGGTAACTCAGTGTGCGAAACACTGATTGGATGCTTTGTTCACTCATTTCTAGTCACTGATTGGCTCAGGAGGCGTAGCTACAGGCAGCAATAGGAATACTATTTTGTGGAATACTTTTTGAAATATTGAGCGCATAAAAAAAAAACAATAATTATCTTTGTAATGACTGAAGTTTCTGTATATATTTTTGACTGTTCTTAACATATCCACATTCATGATTCAATTAAAAACTAACACTTTGCATTTCCACTGAATAGTACAGATATTTAACTTTACACAGTTTTTTCACCTATTCTGTGAAAAAAGTTACACTTTGTCAGTTATTAAATGAATAAGTCCCAGTGTTATTCTAACACTGGGTGGTTTTACTCTAAAGTTTGTATGTTTCTTGTCATTGTTAGCAGGTAAACGAACACAAGATATTTTGATGGGACTTATTTACCACTACTACTTTTTTAAAGAGTATTTCCACCCTTTGAGGCAACTCCGTATCAAAAAAATGTGGTAAGGTTTGAGTTAACACAACTAAAATAATCCTGTTTGAGCAGAAAACTGCTTTATTTTTTCTATATTCCTCCATCAATATGTCAATACAGACGCTCCCCTACTTACGAGCATTCGAGTTACGAAAAACGGTAGATACAAACACTTTCTTAGGGACATCAAAAATTATTTGGACATTGCTGTAAGTTAGATTTTGTAGTATGTGCACCTTGTATTATGAGTAGAGGACATTACTATAGTGCTTCTTTCCGCCGCTACCAGCGTGTGGTGGCGCTGTGAGAGGTCACCCAGCATCCAAGCCGGATAAGAAATCCACTTCCTCTTCCTAGTTTGTGTGTAAACATACTATACAGTACTGTATCTCCAGAACTTTGACATTTTTATTGTTTAATATCTCGTGCATCTATTCAATATGGTTGGTGTAAAGTGTAAAGAATAGCCGAGCCATTTCTTTTGAAATGAAAGTAGAATAAAAAAGATTGATATGGTTGAGAAAATGGTTGGATCGTTTTTTTTCGCCCACTTTCTGCCACGAAGTAGGAGGTTGCCTAACTCTTGAAAGCTCATCTTCCAAAGTAAGTTAAACATAATTTTGTTAATGTTTTCAGAGCATATTATTTTATGAAATAAAAAGTTTTAGTACAAAACAATACAGGTTACTTATACAAGCCTTAAACATACTTATATAAACCTTAAACAGAAAAGATATTGCACTGAAGCAACTTACGAACAAATTCAACTTACTAACGATCGTCCGAAACCTATCTCAGTCGTGAGTAATGCAGCGTCTGTATTCTTACCTTATTTATAATTATATGAATATATTTTAAAAATATGCACTTTATTTGTCTTAAAGGAGCCTTTCCGCCTATTCTAATTGTAATAGCAGAACTTTACATTGCTAATTATTTATTGATCAGGTTTGAAAGTGATATAGTTTCAATATGAATACATTTACCTGTACACACAGTCTGCACAGGTTACATGTAATACATTACAAAGAAAAAACTTAATTTAAGATTTATTTGATGGCTTGGCTTATTATGGTTTACGTTGGTAAAGTAATTTAACAGCTCAAAAGTTTTGTCAATTAGGAACAACATATAAAAATAAAAACAATTATAATAAACAGATAAAATATATTATATATTTTTAAAAATCTCCACTACCCAGAAGGTAAAAGACAGTTGGAGAAAGACTATGACCAAATCGTTATAATCCCATTTAAACACAATGACATAAAAAGCTGCAAGAAGGGGGCCCGGATAAACGCTAGGATAGCAAGGACGATTGAGCTTTGGCTACACTTAAAAAAAAACTGAGACAAAATAAAGACAAAAGAAGCTAAGGGAGGATAAAAGACGATTGGTATTGACATTCGAAAATCTACAATAAATTTCTGCATTTGAAATTGACTTTCTAACATAACTTTTGAACGTTGTTGTCCAAAAGTTTTCCATCGCCTTTGTTTACGACAAATAGAGTACAAACGCAATGGAATCTAAAAATAATATACATTAAAATTAATGTAATAAAACTTGTCAAAAGTCATAATGATCAGCGGGCAAAAATCAAAGGCGAATGTTTATTTATGTTGACATTGTTCGAGTGTTCGAGAATTAATTTTTGCCCGGCGGATAAGATCAGAGAATCGCAAAAAAAAACAAGCGTGCGGTAAAATATTCAGGCAAATCATTTGTCTCTTTTATCTTTTCAAACTTTGTGCTCCATCCCGTCAATCAATGGAAATATGTTAAGTCACCCACTTGTGCCAAGAAAACAACTTTTTGTGAGACTCGCATTTGTTTGACAAAGGCGCAAGTTCCTCGGGACAAAAATATAAAGAGAAACAAGCGAGGAAAAAATTGCTGTTGTTTGAAATCACAATTGTTAGATGAATTTCTGTCAGTAGCAAAACTGGTTAAGGTATTAGCGAAAATGACCATATTCACATAATGTGCCATACGCGAAATGGCGTATAAACAAAAGGTGTGTTTGTTTTTGATTTTCCCCCCTTAAATAGTAAGGTTGATGGTTTGTGTTTGCAGTTTTTTCCCTGCAGATAGCCAAAACTTTTTCAAAGAAAAGGCAACATCTTATTGCATTTTCTAGTTCATTGAAATCATCATTCAAAGTACTTTAAAATCAGCATTTTCTGACCTTCTCTTTAGTTAAAAGGGAAATTTTGTATTTTTTTAGCCTCCTAACGGTAAAAACTTCATTCATTAAAAAAGGATTGATGTAAATCTATCTATCAATGGATCTACCCTGGTCATATTCCTCGAGAGGGGTGACCGACAGCAAGACATGCAAAAACAAAGAAAATAAAAAAGGGGAAAAAGTAGCAAAAAACACACACAAATTTTTTTGGACCATGGCCAACCCAAATGCCCAAACAGCAAAACAAGTTAAGCACCTCGGCACCCAAATCGGTCATTCTTTCGTCCCTCCAGATGAAACAGGACATAAGAAAGCGACCATGTCACTCGGGTCAGGGTGACACAACACACTCTTTTGTTCAACAGCAGGGCCCGACAGCTTTCTCTGGTTTACCCCTGCTGCATCATACGGGTACCCTGCCCATCCCTTAGGACGCGTCTAAATATCCCCTTATGCATTTACAACACATCTCCACTCATTCCTATCACCAACAATAGCTCTTGCTTCCACTATATTTAGACCTCTTTCCTGCACTGCACTCATAACACCATCCAGCCACATCAATCGCGCCCTCCCTCTTGGTCTCCTTCCATTTACTTCTGTTCTGTAGATCCTCTTCAACATTTGCTCCTCATCCATCCTCCCTATGTGTTCAAACCAACTGAGTAGTCTCTTATCCACACGTTTGCTCAGTTCCACTACTACTCCAGTTCTGTCTCTCACATTTTAAATAATAAGCAATTAATACATGAACTATCACAAAAGTGAGATTGTTTAAGCTTGATGGATACAGTATCAAAGGAAACCCCACTAATTCGTAAATTAGCATCACTTGCATTAATTGCAATAATTTTAACATTCAAACTATTAAAACATCTCGAAATAACTACAATATAGGGGATATTCTGTTCATACTGTACAGCGTAATGCTTGTTTATGGGCGTTTAATTATTGTAAAAATCTATATCACACTAGTCTTCAGCTGCGTGTCACGTCAGCTGCTGAAATTGTTTTCCTGGTATTTACTGACATGTTTTGAGGGACGTGGTACCAAAGCAATTGTCAACACTGTTTATTTTCTGCAGAAATTAAATTAATTATTCATCAAGACTTCTGGGAAAGAATAGAGCAGCTACTAAAAGATGCTAACAGATGCTAACAGACACAGGAGAGCAAGTGGTATAATTAAATATGCAATCCCTTATATGGGGAGGCTCTCTGAAATAAGATCAAGTTTGGAAGTTACTTGAAAACAACATCTACTTGAGTCTTATGTGCTGTTAAGAGTCCAATTTAGATAATTTGACGTATGATATATAACAGTAAAAGCTAATATTTCTAAAGCTGAGAGGCTTTAATGTAAATGTACATTGAAACTTTCTATAAAAACTGCTAACAATAATGGCAGGAAACTGGTCATGCCATAAAAACTAGCAATTTTATGGAACAAGGAAAGGCTTAAAACGTTCCTAAAACTGTGATTCCACTGCACTTCTTTGCACCTTCTTCTCTTTGAATGATCCTGGGAAACATTGAAATCGTGAAAGAATGGAGCAGTGGTCCCCAACCACCGGACCACAAACCTGTACCGGGCCCCATGGAAAGAAAAAAAAGTGTAATTGTTCTTTGCTTATTATTGTTTTGTTTTTACAAAGCTACGGACACACCCAATGTGAACGCGATGTTTGCTTAGGACAGACCTTGAAAATGTGGTAAGAAACTATGCCGGTCCTCTGTATAGAAAAGGGTTGGGGACCATGGGACTAAAACTCCAGAGGAAGGATTGTGCACCGTAAACATAATGAATGTATGTCATCCAAATGATCAAGATCTGAACCTGGAAAAACAAAGCCTAAGAACAAGAGTGCTTTGAGACAAGACTTGTGTTTGTTTGATGGGGACATCATTGTTGCAGAATACTTGTAGTTTAAAACATCTTACCCTAGATCGGGGGGCAGCAACCTGCAGCTCAGGAGCCCCATGCGGCTCCTTAGCCCTGCCGAGTGTTTACCTGGCGTTTTTCCCAAAAATTAAAAAGATGGAGGAAGGAGGTGATCTTTTTTCTTTTCACGTTTTCCAATGCTGTAAAATGTGTATAATACATATTACATCTCAACTAATTCGTCACACCTCTCTGCCTGCTTTGCCTTCTCTCCTGTGTTTCCTGTGTTAGAACCGAGCTATGCAGGGCCCAAGCTCCGTCCCTTTTTAAAGTGGCAGCGTCACAGTGTAATGCTAAACCCCTAAATTAAACACAGAAGTCACATTAAACGTTTAGAACACAATACTGTCATAGGCCCTATTTCAGTAACAAAGTAGCTGTTTTTATTAGGTGATTTCTGATTTTTGTCCGTACATATTTTGAATGTTTAGGGATATCATTTGTGCTTTTTTGCTTGGTATCAAGAGAGGGAGAGAAGGATGCTGCTGCAATTTACCCATTCACTGACTTGATTGACATTTGCACAGAAATCAAAATAAATTGTGCTAATTAGATTTTATATACTTTACATTTTCAAAAGCTGCTGTTTTAATTGTTTTATAAATGCATGTCGCGCTTTATTGCACTCTTTTTGTTGCCCAAATAATAGGCACGTTCCATTTTGTTGTTGTGTTTTGGAAATATTGGATTTCTTGATTGCATTTCTTTAAGGGCGGTATCCCACAACAGACTAGTCAAGCGGTGCATCATACTCCACAGGACGCGCTGCATCCAACCTAGTCATTTTGATATTAAGCTGAAAATAATTCAAATTGACTTGTTCTTTAGCCATTCTTCACATTAACTAAAAGCTTTTTCATGATAGAAATATGTAAAAACCGAGTTTCTTAAATTTGTTAATCGATAATTTGTTCTAATAATTTATTGACCACCCAAATTCACTACACAAATATGGATAATTGTCACGTCTGGCGCTGTTGCCATGGCGCCCAGTTGGTCCCAGCTGGCTGGCACCAGGTTCTGGCGCAGTTGCTCCCCGAACACCGGCTGAGACGCATTTGACTGATTGCTTTTGGAGTACTTAAACGCGTTCCTTTGAACTGTGCTTTGCTGGAGCGTTTGTTATTCTTGTTAAACCTCTGTGAAACGTCTGTGAAACTTATGTGAGACTTCAGTTAAATCTTATAAAATAATAATAATAATAATAATAATAATTTCCTTGTATTGTCATTCTGTGTAACAATGTACACAGAACGAAATGTCGATTGCACCTGACCCGTTGTAGCGAGCCGATGCAGCCGCAGCCAACAGAGGGCGCCGCCGACCACTTTTTAAGTCTTAGGAATGACTCGGCCGGGGCGCGAATCACCGACCTCCCAGTCTCAAAGCGGGCGCCTTACCATCTAGGCTACTGAGATGCCTAGTTCTGTGAATCTGCCCGTATTTGATCCTGTTTTGTTTTTGATCGGATCCGTTTGGTTTTGGACATTCTTTTCTTTTGTGTGGATTTCTAATCCACTCCTGCGACCATCGATTCCCGGATCGATTGTGCGCCCTCCTCCTCTTTCCCAATGAATTGTGAGTATGTCGACGTGAATGGGTCCTTATTTCCTGTTTACCGCTCCGCTACATGACAATAATATAGATACGTGACATGTTAAATGTGTTGCATTCATTAAAAGGCTTTTAACTTTTTGTGGCCCTACACACATTTTTTGTGTATTGAGGGTGGACACTTTCCTTGAAATCAACACAAGAACAATACTTGTTGTATTGTAAAGAGAGGAGTGCGTTATGGGAAATAATAGGTTTTTAATTGTGTGTGTTTGTGTGTGTCTGTCTGTCATGGCAGGTCAGTGCGTGGCTCTTTGACTCTCACAGTTAAAAATTTTGGCTCTTTGTGTCAAACTTGTTCGCCACCCCTGTAATAAACACTCTTTATTGCATCATATATAATGTGTTTGTGTTCCCAAACGAATTAGTACTCACATCAACAAATCAACTACCGTAACCAAAACTTAACATGGAAGAGTATCAACCTTTAAAAGAAATAATTATCGTCTGTTACAACAAACACTAAAGCAATGTAGTGCCCCTTTTGGGAATTTAAGGGCATTACATTTTTTTCCCGTTTTTTTTTTCTGAAGAATTCTTTTTTTTATTTTGCAAGTAAAATCTAATTTAAAAGTGTACAGTAATAAGAAAAAAATGTGATTTTATTATACAAGAAATATAATTTCCAAAGTATAATAAAACAAAATACTCAGTATGAGAAAAAGCTTAAAAAGATAAATCGAGGTAAAAAACTCAAAATTGCCAATTCTATCTGACAATGGGACAGGAATTTCATTCTTAATTTTATTTTTTACTGAATACAATGTCAAAGATTTTCGGTAAAGAACTGGTTAAGGATGCTTGTCTGTAAAAATGGACTGGGTCTTCATCAAAGAAAAACATGGATATAAAAACTCTGGTACTTAAAGTGCTTCACGTGCATGCGTTTATTCGCACATATGTTTCACAGAACAGCAGGAAACTATGTATCCTTGGCGAAAATTCAGTATTCAATATAGCAAAACAACGGCAACAATAATAACCTCCATTCAATGCCGTTGTTAACTATTTACATCAAAGTTCCATTTTGATGTGACTTTTGGTCATTAATCAGTTTGTGTTATCATGAGGATATCATCGGCCTACAATAGACCGACAATTTCTTTGTGTGTATTCAAAAACATCCGCTAGGGCAGGCATGTCAAATTCAATTAGGCTTATTGGCCGGATCCAGACTTAACAGTATGTTCTCTGGTTGGCCCAATCAGTACGAAAAAGTCAACGCCAAATATTTAGATTGTTTGCTTTATCATTCTGCCTATATTTGAACCCTACCCTACGGATCACTGTAATCTCACTGATGATGCGGGATCTTTTCCAAGCACAACACATTACATTCACAAAAACTGGAAAATATTATTTTCTTGGTGGATATTACTATAACAGTTGAGTAAATGGAATTTTACATCTTAACCAACTCACCACAAACATAAACTAACTGAAATGGAAGCTATGACTACAAATATGCTTGCCTCAGTTGTCAAATTGCTTCGAAATACAGTAAATAAAAAATAAATACCAAATAAGATTTTGAGGAGTGAACAAGCAATAACATCAGGTTAAACTACTAGGCTGGGCCTATTTAAACTGTAAAAATACCAGAAAATATTTTCTTTAACCCAGAACCAGACTGGACATCACCTCTTTTACAACTCTATTGCTCTCTAGCGGCAGGAAGGAGCATTTGGTTTGTATTTACTGCAAAAATCCGGCTTTTGATAGATATGAGCTAGAGACTTGCTTTTTTTTTTTTTTACAAACTCAGAATTCTGCGGTGGGCTTGATTAAACAATCCAGCTGGCTGGATCTGATCCGTGGGCCATATGTTTGACATGCCTGCACTAAGGCATCACCAAAACTTGGCAGCAGGAAAAAGCGCAGGCCTGACTCCCTTGCTAGGAATGAAAGTGTCGTGGAATTCGGTTTCCAGGCGGATGCCGGGGACTTTGAAGATGGACACGGCTAAAAAAAAAGGAGAGAGATTGACCTGAGATACCGAATAATTTTAACGCGTAAATGTGAGTCAGGATTGGCACTTACTGTCCCTCAGGTGCATGACCGGTGGGGGTAGCGTGTTGAAATAGGTCTGCTGCAGTGCATCTGGTGCCGTGATGCGGTCTGCAGGCGCTAGGACCAGCATCTTCTGAACCAGGTCTTCGGTTTTGCGTGGGAGTCGACTCAACCTGATGAACATGAACAAGATGGTCCTGTTTAGTTGCTCGAAATAATATATCCGTAAAAGAATTTAGAGTTCTTAAAGTTTAGCATTTTCGACTTCATATTTTATGGCCACAGTCAGACAAGTAATCTCTACATTGCATGAAAACGGAACATTATTTCAAAATAAAAAGACGGACTCCTAATCCAGAGGTGGGTAGAGTAGCCAAAAACTTTACTCAAGTAAAAGTACTGTTACTTCAGAATAATATTGGTAGAAGTAAAAGTAGTTATCCAAATACATACTCGGGTAAAAGTAAAAAAGTACTTGATTTTTTTTTTAAAACAACCAATCAGACCGTCAAATTATCCAATCAACAAAAAATAAAATAAAAATGTAGATATGATATAATTATATAATTATATATATATATATATATATATATATATATATATATATATATATATATATATATATATATATATATATATATATATATATCTATATATATATATATATATATATATATATATATATATATATATATATATATATATATATATATATATATATATATTTACATATAAAAAGGGGAACATGCATGCTTTTCTTGTGAGGCCAGGGGTGCTCCTCCTCTTCTATGTTTTCATAGTCGGTATTGATAAGCAACGTTTTCCATTCATTTAATCGGTAAACAACTTTTCACCCCCTGAAGTTGAATATTGTCATGTAACAAGACTGCTACGTTTGATTGGTTGGACATTGTAGAGCCTGGCGGAGTTCTACGTCAAAATAAATGCGCCTTAGTGTAGACAGACCTACGCGTACTTACGTGGAGGGGATTTATTAAGTAACGAAGTAACGACTTCAATGTTGCCTAATGTAGCAGAGTAAAAAGAAAGATTTTTTCCTCACAGATTTACTCAGGTAAAAGTAAAAGTATAGGCATTTCAAAATACAAAGTACAAAATTTCCCGAAACTTACTCAAGTAAATGTAACGGAGTAAATGTACTCCGTTACTGCCCACCTCTATCCTAATCCTAAAAAAACAGAACTGACACACAAATCAGACTAACTTTAACTAAAAGCATTCAAATTCAAGATTCAAAGTGTTTATTGTCATATGCACAGTAAAGAACAAATATTCCCTGCACAATGAAATTCTTTCCACACAGTTGCCACTACATACTATACTCTTATCATGTCAACTTTTTCCTCTCTTACCTTTTCCAGACGTTACGAAGTAGCTTCGGTTTTGAATGAAGCGACCAATCTGGAACAAATTAATTGAGTGAAAACGTTTGCCTAATACATGAAAACTGTCATGATTCTTCACTTGTAGAGCAAATATATAATCAGCAATATTTAAGGATTAATATGAAAATTGAAGGGACTAAGTTATATATTTTTAGATCAAAATCTGTAATATTGTGGGAACAATTCCTTTGGTTCCTCACGACTACCCACACAAAAAACATTTTCATCAAACAATACCCAATATTAGTATGGACAACCCAGCCTTCTTTAAGGCCCGGTCAAACAGCCTTTCACGGGCGTATCGAGGCTGAATCACGGCCAGAAATTTCTGCCCGTGAAGCAGACGCTGTTGGACGGTTTGAGATCGCGATACAGACGAGATACAGCAGTGCTTTACACGCGGCAAGAAATTCACACGCGGTTGAAAAAGTTTTGCGCTGCTCAAAACTTTAGACCACGGGTAACCGCCGGCGGCACACGTGGTACACACGAGGTAATGACGCGGTACAGACGCGGAACGACGTGCTAGGGCCGCGGCCAGGGCGTGGTTACACGCGGGTAGGACGCGAAATTTTAGCGGGTAATCGCAGGTGGAGCACGGCCATAGCACGTTTGTTCTGCGCCTGTATCGCGGTGTTATCACGTGCATTAGCGTGTGTACCGCGATGCAGCCGCGGTTACCCGCGATAAGGACGTGGAACAGTCGCCGGCGTCTGTTTCGCGGGCATACCACGGGTAAACAGCGGGTTTAGCCAACTTTGCACATTTTCCACCGCGTCTGCTTCACGGGCAGAAATTTCTGGCCGTGATTCAGCCTCGATACGCCCGTGAAAGGCTGTGTGACCGGGCCTTTATAAATAAAAAAAAACTATTAACATATCTTGATAAAATATGCATTTTGGTAAACTTTTACTCCAAAATAAATGGACTTGTATTTACCCATTAAAAATGTCTATTTTACCAAAAAGAGTCCTATCCAAAATTATAACGGCAAGAGGTTCTCAAATTAAATGATTAATCGGGGTTAAAGGGAGAGTCTATCAGAATGGTCACTTTTAGTGTCTTAGCACTCTCTAGCGGATTTTAGTTTCAACACATGTTAAAAACCTGCACTATTGAATACATCTTACATTCAACACAAATCTCAGTGCACCACAATATCATCAAATACATTTTGCCCGGAAATGAATAAAACACCCTTAAATTCCAACCCCTCTCGCTAAACAGAATCAAAAATATGTGTGCAGTCGTTATGAGAAAAGCAATGTAGCCAACAATAAAATGAAATAAAAAAACATAATGTTTAGATACAGCTTTTCTCTAAAGGCTAGAAACGGCTGAAATGAACTACTAAACTAATAATAAAACTAATGAATAACAAAAAAATACAAAATATAAATTAAAAAACAAATGTAAATTTATCGGTGTCTGTTGTACTGTGGTAAGCACATTTGCCCAACACGCGAAAGGTCCCCGATTCGAGACCAGGTGGAAACATCTGTTGGTCTGGAGAGGGATGGGTGCTGGGAGGCTGTACTTGCCCAAGACACACCACAGGAAATGGTGCCCCTAAGACCGTAGTGGTTAACGGATCCAACCAACCATTACAGACTATATTCGCTATTCCGTATGGGGTTCCATTAGTGCCAAAAGCAGTGCCCAATGCCCTGTTGCTGTATGCATGTGATAAAATGCCGTTTCTCGTGTGGATGTCACATAACTTGTGCACAAATAGAATAAAAGTTAATATTAATATGAGCAATGACACTTGACATGTCCACACAGCAACGACACCCAACACTGACGGAAGCCGGCATGACATTATTAAACATTCTGGCAAAATGTTGGCACAAGTGGAATATCATTTATAGGCAATATGTTGTCAATCATGAATCGTTGTAGTTCTGTATTCACAAACTTAGCTACTGTATTTGAGGATATTTTTTTTCTAAATCTATCCATCACTGTCATGCACTTTGAAGGAATGCACGTTGAAGGGATAGTGTGTACTTTTTCAACACTAAATGTCGCTGTATTGTTTCATGCGACCAAAAACGAGTGTTAAAGGCACAAGGAAGAATTTACACTATGGAGACTCAAAGTGACCAAAGCAAGTCCTTTTGTATTTATTTTCTATCAATATGCTGTTTCAAAAAATGAATTTAGTTATTTTACCACCAGGAGATGCTGAATAATGCACACTGTCAATTCAAAGACTTTAGTTCTATATTCCTTCTGATATATGGTGGGTTTGTTGCTGTATTGCAGTAAGAAACAAACCAAACCAATCCAACTTGTCATCTCTAAATAAAATCTATGGGAGACATGGGAATTGAGTATGACAACCTGACTGGTAATTGGGCAGCCGTGTCACTCCAGGCCAGGTATCTTCAGATGGGACTCCGAGCACCTATGAGAGCACACGATGATGGTTTGAAGTCTCTCTTCGTCTGTAGGTTTGTTGCACCTACCATCCATATTTTCTCCAGCTGGTCAAACTCGTCAGTGACTCCTGGGAATGCTGGAGAGCCTTGCAGCATCTCCACAAAGATACAACCAGCACCCCTGGACACAATTCGGAATCAGGTCCACATGTCTTAAACTTACATTTCAAGTAAGACCCACTTTGGGAACATGGTCTTAAATTCAACAGAGGCCATGTCAATGAGGTTTAAGATTTCGAATGTAATTTATACTACATGCTGGTTCTCTCGTGGATGAAAGGCATTTTCTAAAACAAGTCTCCATCACGAGTGACAATATTGGACAGATTGTATTCCAGACCCTAAACCAGAGGTGGGCAAATATGCGGCTCCTCAGGCTTTTTTATACAGCTCGGCAAACAAAAATACTGCAAATTTAATGATAATATGTATTAAATTATAAAAAGGCACTACTTATGAAAATGTGTTGACTTGGTGCCGCTTTTGTCCCCAGTGTCCCCAACATTGTTTCTTTGCTTAGTATTATTATCACATACTTATTTTAATTATAACAATATTTATCAAATGATATAAACTTCTGAGACAGCCATATTACATTTTGAGGTTTTTAATGCACATTATGACATTTAGTGTCATGATTTTCCCATTGCCCTCACGTGTGCCTGCTCGTTTGGCTCCAGCTGCTGCTCATTTCCTGATTGGTTCCCCTCCTATTTAAACTCAGTACTCGCATTCACTTCTGGTCAGCCCGTCAGCGAACCTCCGCACTTTTGAAGGCAAGCATTTTTTGACTCTGGCTCCCGTTTTGTCCCCGACATGTCCTGTATCCTGTATCCTGATTCTGTTGCCTGTATCGATCCCCGATCCAAGCTCCCCTCACCTGTCCCGACTACCCGTAACCTGATTCTGTTTCCTGTGTTGATCCCTGATCGAAGCTCCGTTCTTCTGTCCCAGGTACCCGAATCCTGAATCTGTTTCCAGTGTCGATCCCTGATCCAAGCTCCGTTCTCCTGTCCCAGCTACCCGTATCTGATTCTGTTTCCTGTATCGATCCCTTAATAAAGCTTTGTATGAAACGTTACGCATTGGGGTCCTCTGCTTGTACCGGTCATGAGATTTAGAGCATTAAAAGGGCATACCTGTGACTTTGGTTGAACTATGAGCACTTTGGGACCATTTTTATTCAAAGTTTTATTTTAGACAAAATAAGATTTGTCACATATACCAGGGTACCCCCAAAAGAACAGCCGAGGTGCCGGTGGACCTGTTCTGAAAATAGCGCACCATTGTGATTTTCAAATAAACTATTTTTTTTTAGTGGTTGACAGAGTCTATTTAAACCTACTTCTAATCATTAAACTGGCAATCACATAGAGCCAACAAAGTAATTACCTGAAGAGTTGTGATTTCAGAAATGCTTATCTGCTGAGCTGCACATGACTCAATACTAAACTGACGGACGGAAATTCTTTTTGATTTTGATGGCGACACCGCAGCCAAACCTCACCAGATATCAAGTGCTGTCGAATAATCAGTGGACCCAAGCAGGACATCGGGAGGACGGTACCACAGCGTCACCACATCTGAGGAGAAACTGTGACAGGGGATGGATTTGGAACGAGCCAGACCTGCACATGGATCCAGAAAGTGGGTCGGTGTTGCCATGGCAATGTGACTGTACATTGTCCACATCTAGCAACTCAGTGACGTGCAGTCAGGGGAGGCAGGTGAGGCACAGCCTCACCTGTCATCGTGGAATATGTAAAACTAGAAAAATATTAAATTGTTATATTTATTCAATCTTTCGCATTTAACTTTACAATTTTGTGTGTTTCTTTTTCAAAATTACTGAATTTTCACAGTTACTATTGATACTGTATAGTGAGACAAAGCAGCTATCGAGAATCACTTCTCATTAGTATCTCAGGAGAGACGAAAGGAAAAGGAAAACAATGAGAACGTTTACGAGCAAGTTACAGTGAAGAAAATAAGTATTTGAACACCCTGCCATTTTGCTCTTTCACCCACTTAGAAATCATGGAGGGGTCTGAAATTCCCATCCTAGGTGCATGTCCATGGTGAGAGAGATAAACAAAAAAGAAAATTCAGAAATCACAATGCATGTCTTTTTAACAAGTCAAGTCATGTTTATTTGTATAGCCCTTGATCACAAAGAGTCTGAAAGAGCTGCACAGACCACAGATTATTGCAAACCACAGACTATTATGACACCATTCCCTGATCTAAAACCTACATGACGGCAGATAATACACAGATATTGTCATCATAAAATATAGGTTAAATTATTTGTGTGATACAGCTGCAAATAAGTATTTGAACACCTGTGCATCATCTAGAATTCTGAGCCTGATAGACCTGTTAGTCCGCCCATTAGAGGTCCACCTGCACTCCATGTATCATCCTGAATCAGATGCACTTGTTTGAGGTGGTTAGCTGCACGAAGACACTTGTCCACCCCATACAATCAGCAAGACTTGAACTTGTAACATGGCAGACTCCAAAGACACCGGAGACAAGCATGTACACCTCCACAAGCCTGGAAAGGGCTACGGAGCAATTGCCAAGCAGCTTGGTGAAAAAAGGTCCACTGCTGAAGCAATCGTTAGAAAATGGAAGACGCTAAACATGACGATCAATCTCAATCGGAATGGAGCCCCATGCAAGATCTCACCTCGTGGGGTCTCAATAATTCTAGGAAAGGTGAAGAATCAGCCCGGAACTACACGACATGAGTCGGTCAATGACCTGAAAAGAGCTGAGACCACCGGTTCCAAGATTACTCTAGGTAATACACTAAGGTTCCCCTGCTTAACCAGCACATGTCAAGGCCCGTCTTAAGTTTGCATATGACCCTTTGGATGATACAGAGGAGTCAGGGGAGAAAGCTTTGTGGTCAGATGAGACCAAAATAGAACTTTTTGGGCATAATTCCACTAATCGTGTTTGGAGGAAGAAGAATGAAGAGTACAATCTGAAGAACACCATGCCTACTCTGAAGTGTAGGGGTGGTAGTATCATGCTTAGGGAGTGTGTTTCTGCACATCAGGACAATTGGAATGCATTCAAGAGAGGATGACTGGGGCCGTGTATTGTGAGATTTTGGGGTCAACCTCCTTCCCTCAGTCAGAGCATTTAAGATGGGTTGTGGCTGGTTCTTCTAACACGACAACGACCCGAAGCACACAGCCAGGGAAAACCAAGGAGTGTCTCCGTAAGAAGCATATCAACATATCAAGGTACTAGCATGGCCCAGCCAGTCTCCAGACCTGAACCCAATCGAAAATCTTTGGAGGGAGCTCAAACTCCGTGTTTCTCAGCGACAGCCAAGACACCTGACTGATCTAGAGAAGATCTGTGTGGAGGAGTGGGCCAAAATCTCTCCTGCAGTGTGTACAAACCTGGTAAAAAACTACAGGAAACGTTTGGCCTCTGTAATAACAAACACAGGCTACTGTACCAAATATTAACATTCATTTTCTCAGGTGTTTAAATACTTATTTGCAGCTATATCCCACAAATAAATTATTAAAAAGAATAATGCATGTTGATTTATGGATTTTTCTTTTTAGTTTATCTCTCGCACAGTGGACATGCACCTACGATTAAAATTTCAGACCCGTCCCATATTTCTAAGTGGGAGAAATACTAAATACTAATTTGCAGCTATATCACAGAAATACATTGTTAAAAAATCATGCATTGTGATTTCTAGATTTTTATTTTTAGTTTATCTCTCTCACATTGGACATGCACCCATGATGAAAATTTCAGACCCCTATTATTTCTTAGTGGGAGAAATAGCAAAATAGCAGGGTGTTCGAATGCTTATTTTCTACACTTTATCTATACTTTTGTTCAAAAGGAGCGGCGCCTGGAAGTAAAGGTAATGCCATTTGAATAGTTTTTCAAAGTGGGTTTTTAAACTTAACACGTTAAATGTTGCCAATCAAATGGTGGTAGGTTCATTTATTTGGAGATCTGACTGTGCCTCACCGGATATGAACTTCACCCGACTGTAGGAACTGACCGAAATCTGCCAGTTTAAGTTCCCCCAAGTAGCTAATGAGCAGGTTTTGAGGCTTCAGGTCTCTATGGAGAATCCGACGTTCGTGAATAAAAGTGAGTCCGCGCAGCAGCTGGAACATGAAGATCTACGAGGAGAACATCCATATTCCTAATCCTTCGATGGGAAGTTAAAATTACATTCATTTTTATACAACTATGAACCCATACATACCCGCACATTGTGAGAGTGCAGACCACCAGGATGCTGGTCCATATACTGGGCCAGGTCCGTCTGCTGCAATCACAAACATTGGCAAATGAATATCTGATGGAGCTCAAGGCCATCCGACGGGTGCACACCACCAATTGGTCTCACCACGTATTCAAAGACAAAGGTGAGCGAGTCTCTGGAGTGGATGATGTCGTGCAGAAGGACAATGTTGGCGTGCTTAAGGCCTTTGAGCAGGGATGCTACAAACACACACACACACACACACACACACACAAGGATGCACAAAAGAATGGTCTATTGTCACATTGTCTGTGAATGACAAAATGTGACACTGAGTCTGGCGCGGATAGGTTTGGGGCAGGTGGTGGGGCCACATATTTATTGCACCTAATAATGCATGTGTCGTTTTGAGGAGGTATAGTATCTGCATAATCAATATGATGATGGAAATTGGGGCCGTGCAATTAGCAATTTCGTTGGGATGAATTTATAAATGAAGAAATGGCACTAGGTAATGTTAACGAAAACATGTTAAACCAAGATTTTTTTTTTTTGGAGAACCATGACGAAACTGTGACAAAAATGGGATTAGAATGACACAACAGAGATGTTTAATCTGCGTGGCATGAGTTTTCTTTTGCGACACAATGCAAGTTGGGGTACATTATTTGGACGTGAACTTTAACGTGTGATAACTCAGCCATTTATACATATTTGTTTTTAAACTTCCAACTACTCAAAATGTTTGGTAGCATCAAACCTACCAATACACATATACTGTAGTTTTTAATTTATTTATAACAGCCAAATGTGCCCCCCGACCCTTAGGACGGTACGTCCTAAAAAGTGCCTGTTAAGAAAGCTATTTGAACCGTATATACATATTAAAAACATTTCTAAGTAAACATTTCATATGGCCTAGTTAGAGCTTTGAAAAATTCAAAAAGTGGTAACTATCTTTTTCAATACATGCCCTTTTTTACAAAGCAGTGTCCTCATAAACCTCACCAGTTAATTTTACCCGCAAACCACTATTATTTGGGCTGTAGCACTACCAGTGTGTGAAGGTGTGAACACTCAATTTTGTTTTTACTTAGCATAGAAATGGACTCCACAGCACTGAAGAGAAAAATACCCAAATCGTGGGAAATACATCAAAATACATCATATTTATGTTATGACAAAGATTAGGAATTATATTGGATATCTATACGTCCAAATAATGTACATAGCATGTTCTTTGTATAGTATGTGGTTGGTATTCGTTTGCGCTACACAATACAGCTACATCCAGTGGTCATAATAGACACTGGCCCTTTGAGTCACGCACTCCTATAGAGAGACGTCAAATACACATTTTGAATAGGTTTGCATTTGGCAGCGCATACAATTGAAATACAGTTCGATGCCAAAATAGAAATAACAATTCAGTCATGTTAAGTCTAGGCACACCTCAAACTACATAGAAACAGTTTGTATCTGTGTTTGTTGTGTGTATTTTAGTGTCCCCAACCAGATCACCTTCTCTGATAGCAGTGAACGGCATTCCCTCTTCTGTCTTTGTCTGGATAACCTTCAGAGCCACTAACTGCCCGTTGATTCTAGACAAAAAAATGAAGCATCATCGTTGTCATCTTAAACTTTGAACAGCTCCAAATTAACATCTGAGTCCTCACCTGCTGATGCCTTTATAGACAGATGCATAAGAGCCTTCGCCGAGTTTCTCCAGGCTAACGTACGAGTTAGCTGTCCCAAACTGCAGTCCTGGTTCCTGGTATTAATCACACACACATATCCAAATACTTTTTGTGGAGCTGATTCAGACTTGAGTTGAGCTTTGAGAATTGAGCCCGGGCATCATCTGACCAAGTTAAGGGGGTCTTGGCAGTTCTTCTGGCTCCAAGGATCACTGTTGCTGCGGCCTCGCTGCACTCGAAGCCGTCGCATCTGTAGCGTGTGGAACCAGTGAGGCTGAGGCCCGCTGTCCAGATCCAGCTTGGCCAAGAACATGCCAACAAAAAATAGCAATCAGTTAAGAAAAAAATAAAATCATCAAAACCTCAATAACTTTGATGATATACCTCATGAGCTGGCAGTGATGAGGAACTGTTGCTCTTCTTGGTTCCTCTATTTACCAAGCTCAACACCTCCACATGTTCATTCTCCTCCTGGTCCTCCTCTGGGGCCACTCCCTGTGCGGTGGCCCCTTCGTCCTCCTCAGCTTGGACACAGTAGCATCTCCTTACCCAGCGGGACAAGCGGCCCATAGCTGTTTCCTCCCTGTTTTGGGCTTCTTCTACTACTCATATGACCAACGGGTTGTTTGGAGGAGAGCAAACATGGTCTCATGACTAGTTCTCCCCCACCCCCTCCTGGGCAGAAGAACAACAGTGTCATTCAACATGCAGCATACTGCTGCTCTCCAGTGGGCACAGTCAAGAACTTGCACCAATTGCAGCCATCCAATTGGTTTTCTTTTTGTTTGGCATTTATAAGGAAATAACCAAGTAGACTGACTTAGTTTGTACTATAAAGCTGTTTTCAACCATTGTGCCCAGGGCACAGTGTGCTGTGGTCGGCCGAGTAACTGTTACCTCTATCAATATATCAATATCAGTAGGGGGTGACAGGATACCATTTTTATTATTTCTTACATACTAACAATCAAAATGGCCCAGAGTTGCCAGGCCAATAGAAGATTGGATTCGCCTGCTTGGAGTGGTCGATCATCCCAAACTGAAAACTCAAAAACTGTGTTGTAAAGTAAGCTACTTTTAGTATTTCTCAGATTCCTATGCTATGAAATCAACTTGTTTAACCTGTTTTTCTATTTTCAATATACAAGTAGCCATCACACACACACACACACACACACACACATATAGTCACATTTTCAAAGATCTATGTTTTCAGTCTAATTCCATTGTTTTTAATACGTTTTCAATGTTTTTCCCGTTGTATGAAATGTAAAACGCATGCGCGACTCCATTGTATGTTACTGCGCATGCGTGACCTTTCAATAAATACGTCTGCTGACCCGGATGTAGTCAGAACGGCCTGGGCGGCCAAGCAAGATGGCTGCCGGGCTCCTACATTCGCGCAGTAGTTTTAACATTTTTAAATGCCTCTACTTGAATATTTTTGTCAGCAATGAGTTTATATTTTTATCAACTCCGACAGAGTTGATATTTATTGGGGGTGCCTTGACAGGAAGCCTAGCTAAAGACACTCACGGAGGCCTAAAGTATAACTCTGTAATCAAATCCAAATTTATTTTCAAAGCACCATCAAGGCACTGAATGCCACTCAAAGTACTGTATAAAACATTCAGTGTACAATACAATACAATACAATAAAATACAATTGAAATCCCCCCCTTTACCTCAACCCAACAACCCAAAACCCCAAATACATCAAAAACACAGACACCAAAAATGGTTAAAACACAGTAAAAACAAAATAAATAGTAATAGAAAAAAATATATGATTTTGACAATGCACAGACTAACCATGTGAAGAAAGGGACCTAAGGGAGGCTTATCCACACTGATAGGCACGGCAACAGATGGTCTGAGAATTTTCAGCCCATGAACCACACTTAACCAGTGTGCTACTGCCCACAAAACAGAAAAAACTGACATGATAAAAACTAGATATAAAAAATGACTGCAACCCAAAACGTAAAAATCTGAAGTAAAGAGTAAAGTATGTTACAGTAAAATGTTACAAGTTAAACACATCCAACTAAATAAAAATGATCATTTAAAAGCCTTATTATAAAAGTGGGTCTTGAGCCTCCTCTTAAAAAAGAATCAAGCGTCCCTCCAGACCTAATGTCCTCCGGCTGAGGACAAAAATGGCTGAATGCTGCTTCAACAAAGGTTTTGGTCCTCACCCTGGGAACATTTAACAAACCGCTGCCAGAAGACCTCAGGGACCGCGAGGGGTGATAAAATAAAAGCAAGGTTCATGAAAATTGGTTCAGCTGTTTCAGAACCTGTCACACACACACACACACACACACACACACACACACACACACACACACACACACACACACACACACACACACACACACACACACACACTTCCACAAATCGGCAAAAATATAAAATACATCATAAAAGAGCATTTCTTGAAAAACTGATCCAATGACATCTGCTTTTGACAATCCGTCGGAAATCTTCGAGGCAGACGTCATCATAATAAGTGATACCCAGACCAGCCAAAATTTTTCCTGGGTGATTTTTTTTTTCCACAAATCTTTAGATGTATTTAGTTTTGGCTGATACAATGAAGGCTGCATCCTCTTTCTTGTCGTCTCTGAACTACTCCTGTAGGGCGGTTTGTCTTTTCATACCTTTCTATTATTTCTTGCTAGTTTCGATGGCCAGAAAAAGACTCTTCTTCTTCTTTTCCCCTTGTACGCTTTTCTGCATATCTTTTGTGGGATAACAGTACTGTAGACTGCTTACAGAACGAGAAAGGGACACGGAGAGCATGCCGAGAAGGGGACACGAAGAGCATGCTTGGGTTCGAGAATACGCACTGGATTGGCAGGTGCTTACAGAGTGGGAAGGGACAACGAAGACATTGTTGGGTTGACAGGTAGAACTATGGAAGCGGAGAATGGCCAGGCGTACTGTAATGTATTTTTGACTTTGTATCTTGAAACGCATTTGTAACAAGAGGCAATATTTTCCCGTTCAGGTACTTTGTAACCTGAGACTTGTAAATAGAGACATTTGTAAATAGAGGTAGCAATGTATTAAATTAGATAACTTGTTTTGTTTGATAAATCTGTTCAAAATTGCACAACTGAAAATAATGAAATAACTTATATAAAGTAAAAATATTCCACAATTTGTTGCTGGTTTTAATCATGATCTCTCTTCATTAAACTGAAGAAAAACTAAAATAAAAACAAATTAAAGTTAGGGTGCAGTAAAATATTTTTGTTTCATTAGCAGATCTTTTCTATCTTATTTTATCTTATTTTTGTAATTCAATGAAAATGAATTAAACCTAACCCTTAAAAAAGGTTAAAAATAAAATAAAATCTAAAATGGAAATATTCACCAAAATCAACAAGCTGTTTCTTGATGTACCACAGTGACCTCAATTCATCCATCCATCCATTATCTGCACTGCTTATCCTCAGTAGGGTCACGGGTGTGCTGGGGCCCATCCCAGCCATCTTCGGGCAGTGGGCAGGGGACACCCTGAACTGGTTGACAGGCAGTCGCAGGGCACACAGGGACAGACAATCCGCTCGCTCATTTACACCTAGAGACAATTTGGACTGGTCAATCAACCTAACAGGCATGTTTTTGGAATGTGGGAGGAAACCGGGGTGCCCGAAGGAAACCCACACAAGCACGGGGAGAACATGCAAACTCCACACAATAGGTTTGATCTCATAACCTCAGAACTGTGCCGCACACCCGCTAAACACTGTGCCTCCGTGCTACCCTAGGGACCACAAATTATAAGAAAGCCTAAAGAACATTTTAGGCAACATGATCATTTATAATGCCCTAAGATAGCTGGAATGGGATCCTGCAGCCCTGCAACGCAAAAACCATCCATTTTTTGCACCGCTCATCCTCACTAGGGTCTCGGGGGGTGCTGGAGCCCATCCCAGCTATCTTCGGGCAGGGGACACCCTGAATTGGTTGCCAGCCAGTCGCAGGGCGCACAGAGACAAACAACTCACTTGCTCATTCACACCTAGGGACAATTTGGACTGGTAAATCAACTTCACGTGCATGTTTTTGGAATTGGGGAGAAAACCCAGGCAAGTACGAACAGAACATGCAATCTTCACAAGGGAACGCTGTTAGCTGGAATTCTACCAATGACCTCAGAACTTTGCTGTGGACGTGCTTAAAACTCAGCTGCCGTGCTGCACGGATAATAATTCCTCCTTTTAAAAATAAAAGTAATCAATAAATTTAAATTGATTCGTTTTTTTTTCAGCAGACAGCGTGCCTTGAGTTTTTTTGTGTGCACTTCTGCTCAACAGAGGTTGGGAACACTGCTTTGATGAGTGTTATTTTATATCTGTGGGTTACCTGAGTACTTTTCTGTTAGCCTGATATTTTTACTCCACCAATGGAGACAGATTTCTCAAAACTGAAGTGGAAAGTGATTTAAATTCAATGTTATGTTGTTGTTGGGGTTTAAATGTAGTGTATGTTTAACTACGACCAGCAGAGAGCAGTACAGTGAGATGTATTAAAGATTGTATCGGCAGCCTGGGTACGTACTGGTCTTTTAATATTTCGTTTTTTGTTGTTTTTTAACTGAGCTGGGAACTTTTTGCCAGTCAATTCCAGACCATTTTAAGGGTCAAGATTGATTTTAGAGTTTAGTTTGAAATTGTATTTTTCTTTTTGCATGAATATGTATGTTTAAATTCACTCTCGTGAGAGAATGTGTGCCCTTATAGCTACTCACCTGACTCACAACAACAGATAATTGTGTCATAAGGGGCATTTAGGGCGGCAGTAGCTCAGGAGGTAGAGTGCTCGTCTTGGGATCAAGGGATCTCAGTTCGAATCCCGGCTTGTCCGTGTTACATGTCGAAGTGTCCTTGGGTAAGACACTGAACCCCTGGTACCCCCAATAAGCAGGTTAGCGCCTTACATGGCTGCAAGGCCGCTATTGGGAAATGTGGAGCACATTGTAAAGCGCTTTGGGAAGTTATTGACTTGAAAAGCGCTATAAAAATGCAGATCATTTCATTTCATAAAAAATAATGTATCCCAGCCATTGAATCATATGCTTAAGAGATTTTCATTTATTTCAGTTCTGTCAGTTGGAATTCACGTGAAAATGAATCAGACTGGTGTACTTGTGTATTCAAAACAGTAACATAACTTAGCCATTAGCGTGATAGCTTAACGTAAAAATTAAATCAGTATTTAAGTGTCGAGGCACCTTTCAGCAGATCCTTGACCAGCAAGTTCTCTGAGACGATTACTGAAGCAAGAAAAAGAATTGTAGGAAAACACAGGAAGAAAATAAAGTTATGGGTTACAAACAAAATTCTCCAACAGTGCGACGCGAGGCGGGAACTAAAGAGGAAGAGAAACAGACTTGGAGGAACAGGCAAGTATAAAGCAGCCAACAAGAAAATTAGAAAAAGCTTGAGAGAAGCAAAGGAGAAATGGATTGAATCCCAAGAACAAGAAGAACAATTCTAACAAAACCTTCCAGTAAAAGACCTCACACAAACAAAACAGGCAAAATTCCACAGCATTCGGGATGAGGTAGTGAATAAGCTAACTGAACAAAAAGAGACCATGAATAAATGGATCAAATACTGCTTCAAACTCTACATCCACCCGACACAGGGAAACCCAGAGGTCCTTAAGAATTCATGCCCAGGGGAAAGTGACGACTTTCCTATCCTCAGATAAGAAGTAAAGGCAGCAATTACTTAGTGATGAACAGAAAGTCTCCAGGAATCGACAACATCTAAATCAGAACTCATACGAAACGATGGTGAGAAAACTATGGACATCTTAACAAAGATTTGTAGAAAGATCTGACAAACAGAACAGTGGCCATCTGCAAGGACAAAGTCACGAATAATTATGCTATCAAATAAAGGAAACCTTCTACTAAAGAATCATCAGTCTCATTAGCCATGCGAGTAAAGTTATGCCTACATAACAGACTGAAACCGCAGGTGGAAAAAAATCCTAGCCAAAGAACAGGCAGGTTTCAGGGAGCGAAGGAGTACCACACAACAGATTTTTCATATGTTCATCTAATGTGAGAAGTTTCAACAACACCAGAAAAACCTCTGTCACGTTTTTGTCGATTTTTAAAAGGGGGCCGTTTATGGGCCACCATGCGGAAGTACAACATGGGCCAGAAGTTTAGACCATTGAACAACTGTATGCCATTGCCAACAGTGCGGTACTGATCGATGGTACCAATTAAGCATGCTTTCGAACCACAGTCTGTGTGAGACAAGGCTGCATTTTTTTCTCCAACTTAATTCAACATCTTCCTGGCGATGAACATGTCCGAAGCTCTGTAGCAAGATGAAGCTACAGTCAGCATTGGGGGACACAACATCACTAACCTCCGTTTTGCTGGTAATATTGCCGGATTGGCATGAGACGAACAGAAACTCAGAGATCTGGTCGATAGGCTTGGCAAAAAACATCAACCCAGTATGGGATAGAAATCAACACAGAAAAAAACTAAAGTTATGACCATTAATCCCCAAGGTATAAACACAAACATCACCATCAACTACAGAGAGCTAGAATCTGTCACCAAATGTAAAAATCGAGCAGCTGTCATATTAGAAAAGGGGTCAGAACCAGATATCATGGCCAGGATAGCTGAAACCACAGCCACACTTGCCAGACTTAAACTTAGCTGGAGGGACAGGAACATAGCAGTGAAATCAAAGATAAGGCTCATGCAAGCGTTGGTTTGATTATATGATTATATTTTATATATATACACAGTGCATCCGGAAAGTATTCACAGCGCTTCACTTTTTCCACATTTTGTTATGTTACAGCCTCATTCCAAATTGTATTAATTTAATCTCTTATCTCAAAATTCTACACAAAATACTCCATTATGACAATGTGAAAAAGTTTTTTTTTAAAACTTTTTTGAATTTATTAAAAATAGAAAACCTTCAAAGCAGCAGAAATTGTTCTGTATCCTTCCCCAGATTTGTGCCTCAAGACAATCCTGTCTCGCAGGTCTACAGACAGTTCTTTTGACTTCATGCTTGGTGTTTGTGCTCTGACATGCACACTCAACTGTGGGACCTTATATAGACAGGTGTGTGCCTTTCCAAATCATGTCCAATCAACTGAATTTACTGCAGGTGGACTCCAATTAAGCTGTAGAAAGATCAGTGGAAAAAAGATGCACCTGAGCTCAATTTTGAGCTTCATGGCAAAGGCTGTGAATACTTATGTAAATGTTATTTCTTAGTTTTCTATCTTTAATAAATTCAAAAAAAGTAAAAAAAAAAAAAACGTTTTCACATTGTCATAATGGAGTATTTTGTGTAGAATTTTGAGATAAGAGATTAAATGAATATAATTTGGAATGAGGCTGTAACATAACAAAATGTGGGAAAAGTGAAGCGCTGTGAATACTTTCCGGATGCACTGTACATACATATATATATATATATATATATATATATATATATATATATATATATATATATATATATATATATATATATATATATATATATATATATATATATATATGTAACGGGTGTAATCATAACTTTTGTTTTGATGAAATTCCTGCCGAATTATGTTTGTTTAGTTTATGTGTGAGCGTCCTGCAGTGCCGAGTCCAACAGTGCCACCTGCTGGTATGAGGTAAGGTTTGGTTTGGCTTCTGATTTTGTGACCGGAAGGCGGATATTGTTGGCAGTCAGTGCGCTGCTAACGGTAAGCCACGATCTTTTGGTGCTCTGCAAAAAGTTAATTTCAAACATTTTAAACCACAGCTGACAAATCTCTCAACATCAACAGTAATGTGATTGATGTTGTCAAGCTGTTTGGATCTATTTTCGTTTTGTTTCTGCTGTCATTTATGTTAGTTTCGCCAGACGTTGCACGTTGTGCTAAAATGCTAATCCCCCTTATAGTGTTGAAAGCCAGCGGAGGTGCTAACCACATGTGTGGATATCTTGTGACCCATTGCAGGTAAATTGTATCCGTTTTTATACTCGTTATTGTAATTATTACTATTTTCTCATATATATAAAAAGGATGATGTTGGTTAAAATTCAGATTAAAGAAAAATATGTTGAATTCATTGTAAACGTTAAAAAAACACTATTCGATCTCTTGTTAAAAGTATCTTGTTAAAATGGATGTAAAAATAATTGTTGTGGTTGATTTTCTGAACTTGTATTGTATCTCAACTGTAAAGAAAATGCTTTGGGCAGTCTACAGTGCGCTGCTAACGTGTTGAAAGCCAGCGGAGCTGCTAACCAGATGGGTGGATATCTTGTGACCCATTGCAGCAACTGTAATAAAAGCCTCATCATCCAGTCCAGCGTGAATGTGGATCTTTGGTGGGACGGGTACACTGTGGTTACATATATATACATATATATATATATATGTATATATATATATATATATATATATATATATATATATATGTAATATGAAAATATTTGGACGGACACACAATTTTCATCCAACCATACTGGACTTGAAATGAAATATCTTGAGCAGAAACCTTTGTCAGGCCTTTACAGCAGCAGCCTTGAGTTGTTACTTGTTTGTGGGTCTTTCCGCCTTAAGTCTTGTTTTGAGCAAATGAAATGCATGCTCGGTTGGGTTGAGATCTGGAGATTGACTTCGCCATCGCAGATTATTCCACTTCTTTGCCCTAATAAACTATGGGCTGATTTTGCTGTAGGCTTTGGGTCATTGTCCATCCGCTCTATCAAGTGCCGTCCATTTACTGTCCCAGGCTGGAACAACATTGAATATCATCACCATTTCAGGATTTTAGTCTCTGTCTAGGCTCAATCTTACTCTTTGGGTTTTCCATTCTCGTGTGCCAATGTACCCCGCCTAAAAGGGAAATTTCACCTAAAAACGATTTCGTGTTTCATCGCGGATGATGGTCTAATGGTGCACAACCAACCTCGATAGGCATGCCTGGTTCTTCTTTTGTACAATCCAATTTGTACACGTGTGGTTTGCTACCATCGACCGTATTAGCCTTTAAATATTTACTGGAAGCATTCGACCTTTCTTCCTGTCCCTCCCAGACCTTTCAATCGACATTTATTAAAGCATGCACGGCTTTCCTGAGAGCGACGCAAGGTAGGAAATAGTTTAGCGTCCTCCACCGCTCAATGTGACAGCCCCTGGCAACGGGATGAGAAACGAGGCAGCGACAGGGACGTAATTGGACGACGGAAGGAGGCTGAGGGAAGATGTGGGAGTTAGAGGGGGGAGGAGGGTGCAGTAGAAGGACGAGAGGATGGCGGACAAAGGCGGCGAGCAAATGGGGCGAGTAGACGGTTGGGACGGGGAAAATGGGGGAACAAGGGCAGAGGTCGAGGGAGATTTCTGTCTGTCTCGTTTCTTATCGTGCCAATTTAAATAACGTACATACACACACAGGCAATTTCTGCGTGCGGCTGAGTGGGCGTGTTGACATTTTATCACCAATGTTCAAATTGGTCAAACTGCTCCTGCAAATGTGACGCCACACCATACACCTCATGTGCCTTCATGTGAGGGGCAAAAATTGCTTGTAAAGATGATAAAATAATGCTCAATTAAAGCCAAATAAATAATTGTTGATGTTATGTGGTTAAAGTTATAAAATTTCTACTGCAAATGAGACTGAACTGACAAAAACATTTGCCAATAGCATATCCTTTAAACTCAGCTAATTGTTCACCTTTTTAAGTGATGATAAACCTCACAAACCCAACGCTGCACCTATTTACTCAACTAAAGACAGACTATGTAGAATAAAAACTAAGGTAATTTGTCCGAACAAGTTTATTTTATCCACAAAATAAACATCACCAAATAATCCTACCGGCATCCTTCTTAGTTCTTTCCGTACGTTCAGTAAATTTAATGTTGCTTATCATACATAGATGTGCAGGATTACCCAGACTTCATCTGTTTTACTGATGGTCTTACCTTGAAACAGAAACGGTCAAACTCTAGTTTAATTTGCAGCAAAAATGTAATGGTATCAGTTCCCAGTGCCAATGATATTTTGACCAAGACCAACTGTATTAGAGCTGAAAAGGGCAAGACAAGTTCAGTCTCATAAAATACCAAGTTTTTTTATTGTACAAAAAGTTGTTTTACGGCATACACAATATGAAATGATCAAATATAAAAATAAAAATACTGTGAAAATATATAATTTTACAGTTAAGTAATTGTCAATCAGGAATGCTGTAATCCCTCGTTTATTACAGTTAATGGGGACCAGAATCCCAGGTGGTAAAAAACTGCGAAGTAGCCTCTGCAACCATTTGTAACAAGCAGCAATAATGGACCAGAGATAAAGGATCTCCCCCGCACGGTTACTTCTTATTTTAAGCGATAAAGCCGCCTCACATGGCACTTCACTATTCAGCAACAGTTGACAGTGGATAGTGGTTTATTCTAGACTGGCCACAATGACAGGCTTCAGCATCCCCAAAAGAAATAAAATAGCTCTGCCAGCCCCTGCTCTTAACAATAGTTTACTTGGGATAATGGATCGGGTCCAAAAACTGTGTTTTGTTTTTTTATGGAACGGCATACTCCAGACACAAGAGCTTTCTACAAGTCGTAGCTCAAAGCAATATGCGATCAGGGATAATGGCTCGCAACCTCACAGGTGCAGTTCATTTTGGATGGAAATACAGTAACTGCAGAAAAAAGCCGCCAAGCAAGGAAAAAATGCACTCCACCAGCCCCTGCTCGCAGCAATACTCGATCGAGGTTGTTTGTTTTTCAACTCACAAAGCACTGAGGCTACAAAGTACAAAGCTCTATAAAGGGATTACAGTAACTCAAATTTTCAATAAAATCAGGAGTGTGTAAAATGTTGTTTCATTTAGGGACACAAGCTCCAGCTTTTCTCAGCAAAAACAACAAAACAAAACAAAAAAATCACACAAAAAGTAAACAATTTAAAAAATATATAATAAGCTCTGTTGGTAGTTGCTGGTAGCTCACCCGTAGCTTACCTTCCAGGTCTTTTCTTGCTCCTGTCGCTTTTCTTTCACTCACTTTGCTCATGCTAGCTTTTACTAGCTGCCTGTCTTGTTAGCCTCTGCAGCTAGTTCTTGCTAAGCTTTTTGTTTTGTACTTATTTATTGGTTTTATGACCGACAGGAGCAAACAATTGAGCTTTCCATTTACTGCTAATGTAGCACATGTACATTTTATGGATAAAACTTGAAACTTCTGAACACAAAAAGGAAAAAAGGAGAAGCTGTTTAGTCATTGAGTAAAATCAGGGCCATAGCCCCGCAAACACACACAACGCGCACTGCGGTGGGCATGAAATTCCCAGGAGGGCACCAAAAGAAATCAGGGTCCTGAAAAAAAGGTGTAAAGTGTTAAAAGTGTTTATAATATTCACTAATATGGTTAAAGAATACAAAAGCAGCATAAACCAAATTTCCCGAGAAAATGGGTGAATCTGTTTTGTCTCATAGTGCCTCCAAGGGGTATGTCCAATTATGCCTCATTCGCAATTTGGTGGACACCTGTGCAAACATGGCCTTGAATCGGCAACAAGAGTCTGTAGCGGAGAAAGGAAAAAAAGAAAAAAACAGACGAAGCTCATGCGTCGCTTGCCGGTAGTCAATGTTGAAATGGAAAAGCTCACTATTGTACCATATTTCCATGCGCATTTGGTGCACTGTTTTAAAGGGCGCACTCTCTTTGGTTCGAATTGCTTTTTGACGGTTCATATGCGAAAACACACTGGCCTATTAGATGCGTGTCTCACCCGACCACCTTTAATACCAAACAAGTGTGTGTATTTAAAAAAAAAGCACCAGGTACAAGACTGAGTTTGACTGTGGTTTGATCAAGTATTAATCACATCGTAAATCACCGGAATACAACAAAACTGGGCTTAGGGCACCCAAAACGGCTAGGAACGGGCCTGAATAAAATCACATTTAAGTCAGTTTGAAATCTGATTTACACAATAAAACAAAACACCTCTAAAAGCTTTATATATTATGACTTATTTAAAAAAATAATTATTTAAAATGCTCCCCATCGCTTCTCAGTCATTCCATCATCTTGCTTCACAAGCAGATTTTATCCAGGTTTAAGCCATGAAAAAGGAACCAACTTGTCGGCGTGTAGTGACGAAAGAGAAGCCTGCTACCCTATGAGGAGACGTGGAAAAAATGAAGACTATCAAACCCTTTAACTTTTTCTAAGCTATTCTAGGAGGTGTCAAATTCATGGCCTGCAGCCTAATGTGGCACCACCGCATCATTTTATGTGGTCTGTGAGACAACGCCAAGAGAAGCACACAAGAAAAATAAGCTTCATCATGTCACCTAATGACTTGCAGATTTAAATTTTTCTTTTGCAGGTGTTTCCCGATCTTTTTCAAGCTGGGAGGTACATTGTGTTACTGATTAGCGCAAATTTCATCCAGTTTGCTATTATTAGGTTGTTACAGCGTTATTACCAGGGTATTTGTTGAAAGTATGGTTAAATAGGCTAGGTCAACTGTTAAAGAATAATTATAGGAGAAAAACAGACTGGTGAGTTATTTTCAGATCAGGCCCACGGGCATCTCAGATGTCCTTATGGGTTACCCTAGTAACACCTATCCCTGGTCAACTTGCAAAGCACCCACTGTAGCTGTATTTGCTGACTACCATTTATCAACCAGAGAATATGGAGGAAAGGCAAACCAATGTTACTTTACTTAAAATAAAAGTCACAGATGTGTGGTTAGAGGCAATACAAAAAATGCTAAATTAAAACAACAGCACCTGGGTTTCTTTGAAGAAGTTTAATGAAGCTTTAGCTCTTTTTTATAGTAGATATGAAATCTTACAATGAAGTTCCCATATTTAGGGTAAAATCTCCGTAAAACAAAGAGAAATTAGAAATACTTTTAAATCCCTCAATCAATTATTTGAATTCGTGTTTGTATGCTAATTTTGTCAATTTTCAGCCTGCTGTCATGGACCAGGAACGGAGATGGGACCGACTTGCGATTGTTTAACACAGCTTTATTTAGAAGGAGGAAAGGGCTTGCACCCACGATCCGGTGATCGTCGGTCACGGGTAGCAGATCGCTTGGAATGCGGAAGTGGCACTTCAGTGTCGAGCGGAGGCAGTGTCGAGAGCGAGGAAAAAACAGGTCGATGGCCGAGACAGAGGAGCAAAAACGTGAACAGGTTAAGAAAAGAGGTCGGCACCGGGAATCAGACAGGAAACGTGGCAGGATTGAGTCAAGAGTCAAAAAGAACTTGCCCAGCGTGGAGCTGAGGTTCGCAGACGAACTGCCTATCATTGACAGGAAGATGGTGGTTTGAAAAGACGTAAGCAGCCAATCAGCGTCCGTGGCCGTTGGTGCCAACGGAGCAGACTCAAGTGCCCCGCATCAGTAATCATGACACCGGCTTGTGTTACCTGGGTTAAATAAATCGTAGTGGACCTGAATTTTCTAATCTATTTATTTTTATTTTTAACAAATGCACAATTGATAAATAGTACAAGAGATCAATTTTTTTTGAAGGAAAACATTAAGGAGAAAAAACTCTTCAGTTTAGAATCAAATCTTACATCCCTAAATCATAATTTAATCGTGGTTAGCGCGTGTGCGGCACAGTTCTGAGGTCATGGGTTCGACTCCAGCTACCAACCTTCCTGTGCGGAGTTTGCATGTTCTCCCCGTGCTTGCGTGGGTTTCCTCCAGGCACTCCGGTTTCGTCATTCCAGAAACATGCATGTCAGGTTAATTGGCCGGTCTAAATTATCCCTAGGTGTGAATGAGCGAGCGAATTGTCTGTCTCTGTGTGCCCTGCGACTGGCTGGCCACCAGTTCAGGGTGTCCCTTGCCCACTGCCCGAAGATAGCTGGGATGGGCTCCAGCACCCCCACGACCCTACTGAAGATAAGCGGTGCAGATAATGGATGGATGATTTAATTGACAAAAATAGTAAATAATATTGTTCATGAAAATATTTCACAATGATTCTTTCGATCAGTTTTTGACCTTGCTATAGATCATCCTTCATAAGGAGCTTGCTTACTTTCTCCGGTTTTTCTTTGTGGTCTGTTCCATGTCATGGCTCACCACCCCCAGGATGGGCAGAGGGAGAGGAGGAGGAAATGATGAAGGCTGGGGTGTCTAATTGATTTCCTAATTTTCTTCACGAAAGAGCGAGCAGGTCAGATAAGAGCAAGCGCGAGCGAGAGAGCAAAAGCCCGAGAGGAAGAGAGAGCAAACGTGTTAAAAGCTTTGCCAATGAAGCATGAAGATGTGTGTGTGTGTGTGTGTGTGTGTGAGACTGTGTGTGTGCGCGCGTTTGGGTCTTCCTCCTATGCTTGTGACCTTGTCTTGGTGGACTGTGTGTGACAATGCATACGTAAGCGTGTGTTTGTGTGTGTGCGGGAAAAAAATAGGGAACCTTGAAACGGTCTTTCTTCCCTCCTCTACATTTCGCTCTCTCTCTTCTCTCGCTCTCTCATTTAAAGTCATCCTCACCCTTCCTCGCAATTTTCCACCAAGCTGTTTTTTTTCTGGCTTTTTGTTGTTTTAACACTTGGAATAACCTTTAAGACCCTAAACGAGAAGGGATGTGACCTTCTCGTTGAGCATTGAGGGCGATGCTACGGCCAAGGTCATCTGGGTTCCTTTTTTTGGGTTTTGGGTCCAAAGGCACTGTACATTACAAACATTTTTGTAATATTTTTGAAGGAGCTGTACGGAATTTGAAACTTTGTAACTCGCTGTCGCCATCTCCAGGCTTGTATATCATTGCAGCCTCAGTAAGCTAATTCATGGTGCCCGTGCAAGTATATGCATTTCTTGGAGACGCTTCTCATCTTTTTTAGGGTTTGGGTTAGTGTTTGGACTCTACTAGAAGCAGGCCTTTCCTTACTTTCACCATTTTCATTCCACAATAACAAATAAGAACAAAAAAAAATCTGCGAGACTGACGTCACTCTCCAGCATTTGCCCCGGCCCCCATTACGCGAACCTAATAAGTTCAGCCCCAAACAGCTCTGCTAAAAGTAAGATAAAAGCAAATAAGCACAGTGGAAATTAAAGAATAAACGCTCTTCAAACTCAGTTGGACATTGTTGACAAATACTAAATAGAGAAAACATTTTACTTGCAACTTTTAAAGGACATCTCAAACGACGTACGCCACCATTAGCTAATACATTAGTTTGGTGGAAAAGAAACCATTGAGTTTACAAAAATGTGTTCTGTTACCTGGATTAGTTCTGGAGAAACTATGGTCTACAGGCCGTATGCAGCCCATAAGGCTTTTTAATGCAGACCGGCAAATAAAATGGTAAAGATGTGATAATATCCAATCTAATCTCATCTAAACTACTTTATAAATCCTGATTTGTATGTGCGTGTGTGTGTGAGTGCGTTGGCTCTGAAACGGATAAACCGATTTTGATGAAAGTTCACACAGGTGTAATTTAGGCCTCTGCAAGAGTCTTCAGCTCAATTTTTGTGTCAAGGTACCATAATAAATACCAACATTATTGATAAGCATCAGCTTTCATGTAGTCTCTAAAGCCTTCTGACAGACAAATTGGGTACTGCAAGTCCTGACCACAGACCACTCCGAGAAGCCGAATTCAATCTTCTGTCAGATCGGCAACTGAGGGACATATTTGTTGAATATAATTGTAAAAAAATACTTCTTATATAAATAAATACATTTGACAAAGTACTAGGTAAGGCTTCAAGCTATTGTCTCACCTGTTTTCTAGCAATGATGCCCATGCAACACTCATCTACTAGAATTTGATTGCAAAAAAAAATTATATATATATTCAGATTCAGATACACCGCAGCCATATCCCCCTAGTGGGAGGTGGCTAGAGTCATTTCTGACTCTTTTTGGGAGATTGATACAGAGGAGGGGATTCCCAGCCCCCTCGCTCAACCCAACTGAGGTGTTGGGAGTCATTAGGTGACCAAACCCCCCAATTCCAACCCCTAATACTGAACGCCAAGCAGGGAGGCAACGGGTACCAATGTTTTAAGTCTTAGGTATGACTCGGCCGAGGCTTGAACCACAACCTCCCAGTTTCGGGGTGGGCGCCATACCCCCAAGGCCACCGAGGAGATGGAAAAAAAATAAAATAAAAATAAATAAATAAATAAATTTTTATATATATATCGAGAATAAATATTTCTGTTTGTTCCAACTCAGATTACTCAATGTTAGTAGCAGGTGCAGTGATTACTTCAGTGTGTTACCTTTCAAAAGAGACCAAAACCATTCATATTCTCCTAACAGTTCAAGAACAGCATTCAATTTACTTTGGGTACGTCTTGGATTGGGATTTTAGGTGAATTTCACAGGATCATTGGGTTAAAAAGCCTGTGAGAGATACTTTGAAACAGGTAAAATCAGGGTCCTTGTGTACTCCTTCATGTTTATTTCATGAGGATGTAATATCAATAGCAAGTATAATACAAAACCACATACCTGTATATAAATATAGCAAACAACATTCAAGAATTGGACCAAATTCACAACTACAAAGCAGCAACCTGACAAAAGTATATAAATTATTGTGCAAACACACATACATATTTACTGTTTACATTGTATAAGAATCATAACTTAATATAGGTTGGCATGTTATATGTCTAGTACAGGCTGGTGCTTCTCACCTAAGGTTAGCTAGGATAGGTTCAAGCTCACTGGTGACCTTGAAATGGCACTACAGTAAATTGTTGTTTGGTCAAACCCAAGGTTCTGAAAACACTCTGCCCTTAAATAGCATAATGATTTGTTACTTCTCATCTCCCTGGTTGTTTTTTTTAATCAAGTCCCTTCAGTTTCAGTGAGCTTGTCAATAACTTTTGTACAATCACGGCTTGGGCTAAGAAGACCTGCAAATGTAATCCCCAAGTCCTTAATGTGAACTGTGACATTTGTCAAGTTTCTTCGCCATGCTGCGTCCATCCTCACCGTCACATCGTTATTGTCAAATACGGTTTGACAGTTCTTCCTTGCTTGCCCAGCTGATTCCGGGGTACCCCCTCTGTCCTCATTTTGAGAACTGATATCGCCCGCGTTAACATCCGTGCTCTTGTGCGTTTCACCAGAATGCGAGCTCTCTTCACTTTCACAGTCGGCGCTCCATTTATTCCGAGAGTGCTCCGCTTCCCACACTCCACAGTCCGCTTTTGAGGCCGGACTTGCGCAATCATTATTTTTAGCTTCCAACATTTTGGGCTGAATGTGACTAGGGGCAACTTGCTTGCGTTTGACCCAGATGCTTTGGTCTTCCTTCGTTTCCACCGCAGAGATCGAAGTAGGAAGCTGGCTCAGGCCTCGCAAATCCCCGCCTACGGTCGCATGTTCTGACGGAGGTGGGGCTGTCGGCAACGTTGGAGGGGGCCGATCTTGACTTGAACACCCTGCGAGTTCTGGCAGAACATGGTGGTCAGAGCAGAGCATGGCAGCCATCTCCGGCGTTGCCTTCACCAACTCCAGAAAGTTCTCAGCACCCGGTCGGGGAAAGGTCTGCTGGGTAGGCCAGGTCTGGCAATAGAACTCAGACTCTGGCATGGTCCAAACTTTGAGATATGGGAAAAGGCGACGGAAGATGTCAGGTGCCATTTGAAGATGGGCCAAGACGTCACGGAGGAGGAACCAGTTCGTAGGACTGGAATGAGGACATCAAGAAGAATGTAAGTTGAGAAAAAGTGGAGCAACATTATGTTCACGCAGTGGGCCACATTTTAGCGACCAAAACAAAGTCAATAAAATCCCCAAATCATAACATTTAAACGGACAAAGATAATTTCCCTTTCATACGGCTGCACCTACCCCGCTGATGGGGACCTCTTCAAGGTGTAGCAGGGAATCAGTGGTTGATCCAACAGCTCAAACTCAAAGTCCTTCCTCCGTACTAGCTCGTCTGCTTCTTCTTTCTCATCCACCTCTTCTTCCTCCTCTGGCCCAGGTGGGTTAGCCAAAATATTGTAAACCCCGACCTCAATGGGTGGTTCTAGCAAATTGGCATTACATACCAAAAATGAAAAACATTACTGTCAGGATCAATGCATATTTTACAGATCAATTTTATTGATTCCTAGGACTTGACTACCTAAGTCAACTCTGAAGATTTCAGCTGTTTTTCGCAAGGGACAAACGGACAAAGTTAACTGATACAAAAGAACGGTATGCATCATCAACTCAACTCGTTTACTTGTTTAACCAGCCGTGGTCCAACAAAAGCTCAAAATGATCAAAAGATTAAATATCAAATCTATTGCATCAATGTATAGTATTATCCTCACCAAATCTTATGTCAAGTCATGTTTATTTGTACAGCCCTTAATCACAATGGGTCTCAAATGGCTGCACAAACTATTGCAAACTACAGACTGCTTTTACACCATCCCATGATTTAAAACCTACATGAGGGCAAGGAAAAACTCAAAAACCTCAACATGAGGAAAATGAAGAAACCGCACATGAGGTAATCCCCCTTCCAGGATGACCAGGCTCCAATGGATGTTGCAGTAACAAATAATACACAACATAAAATAAAGGTTATTCATATGCTATAGAATATAAGTGTGTTTTAAGCTTAGTTTTAGGACAAGAAAAATTTAATTAAAAAAGAAAAGAGAAAAGGACAAAGAAGAGACCAAAAGGGAAAAAGAAAAAAAAGAACTGAAACAAAAAGTATAACTCAAAAAAAAAAAATATATATATATATATATATATAAAAGAGAGAAAAAAAAGAAACTAAGGACAGAATAGGATATTTGAAAAAGGCATACAAAAACAAAAAAGAAATAAGACAAAACATAACACACAAGTAAAAAGGGAAAAGACAAAAGAAAAAAAAACAAACATTTTTTGTTTCTGTCCTTTTTCCTTTCTTTTCTTTCTTTCTTTTTTCTCTATTTTCAGTTTTTGTTTTCTTTTCCCCTACTTTTCTTTTTGTTTCCTTTTTTTTTACTCTTTTTCTTATTTTTTCCTCCCTATTTTTATTCCTTCTTTCAAAAAACCTTGGTAAAAATTGAAAGAAAAGGGAAGCTTTTTTTGCTCACTTTCAGTCCCTGAAGTTTGTAGTCTTCCTTGGACTCTATTTTAGTTGCACCTCACATTACAGGGACTTCTGGTGGACAAATATAAAACACTGTCCCTTTAAAAACGGGGAAATATTTTTGTGGAAAACCCCATTTGACCCAACCTCACCCATATTTTAGCTTTAATGCCCCCCCAACTCCATTGACTTTGAGACCCCTTGACTTTATGCTGTACTAGCTTGCGGCCTGATCCTAGCTAGCACTAAGCTAGCTCATTGTCTCTCAAGCTTGGCTAGCCCGAACGTGAGGTCGAGGTGCTATCCAGCCAAAAATGTCCTGTCGTGAGTATGGCCAAAATTTCCCCTTTTTACATTCATAATAATTTCCTCGTTTTGCTCTCACAAGTGAAAATATACCCGATTCTTTTCCGTTTGACCTCTTGCAAAACACTTTTGGTGTGATTGTGTGAAACTAACCGCACGCGGAACTGCCATAAAAATCCCAGCAGATTCCCGAATCCCCTTCGGGCCTTCCCCGGAGATCAGCCAGATATTCTGGGGAGAGAAACGGACCATTAGTGACCCGAGACTCTTAAAAGACCACAGAAAAAGACAATATAAAGGCGAGAGAGGGGTGCGCGGAGGCGTCCGAGAGGAAATGGATACCGGCAGGTGTATCCGTGTTTGTGCGGCGGCACGCTGCTAAGAAATTCAGCAGCCGAGCCTCATTAAAAACATCTCCGGAGGAAGCCGACAAACACGGGCTGTGAATTGTAATCAGATGGCTGCAGCGCTTTTGTCCTGTGCGCATATCCGATCGAAATTTGATGGATTTTGTTTCTCGTTTCGTTTTGATTTTTCACCAGTGTTGGGTATAACGCCGTTATAGTAACGGGAGGGTCTAATTCAATATTGTTCCCACCGTTACAACGCCGTTATCGTTACTGACAGTCAAAAGCGGTGTGTTACTTAGACTGCAGAACGACAAAAGGCGGCGTGTCTCCGCAACTCTGACGCGGTTTTCATCGGCGCGTTTTTTCGCACTCCGCAGAGTTCTTCACGTCGCGTCTTTCCAGATCATGGCACTATTCGAACTAGCTACTAGAATATATTTAGATACCGATTACAAATACAGTTTTTACTACTATGCGGTCTGCGACCAATTTATGCCGTTCTTGGAAGTGGGAGCCAGTTACCCACCAATCGAGAGCCGGTTCCCTTCGAGACGCTATTTTTCTCCTGTGATTGGTCAAAATGCTTTTTTACACGATTCTGTTTTGTTGACTGTGAATTTAATGAGTATAAAAATGTTTTTTTTAAATATTCATTTTTGTAGATTTTTCAATAATTTCTTTGTTTCCTGTGTTGTCAGTGTTAACCTTTAAGTGTTAATTTTGCTTTATTTTCCCAAGAATAAAGTCATTCATAATAATACATAATAAATGGTAATATACAGACGCTGGCCTACTTACCAACAAGAAAGGTTCCGGACGATAGTTCGTAAGTTGAATTTGTCTTAAGTTGCTTCAGTACTATATTTTGTATGTTTAAGGCTTGTATAAGTAACCTGTATCGTTTTTTTTCTAAAAAATAAACATTTCATGAGATAATATGCTATATAAAGATAGTAACGTAAAGTTTAACTTACTTTTGGAAGATGCATTTCAAAAGGTCTTCCTCCGTGGTAAAAAGTGGCCGAAAAAAAGCATTCAGACCATTTTCTCAACCGCATCAGGCTTTCTTAATCTACTTTCGTTTCAAATGAAATGGCTCGCCTTTTCTTTACACTTTACCCCAACCATTAAGAATGGATGCACGAGATATCAAAGAATAAAAACGTCAAAGTTCTTAGTTTGTTGGAGATACAGTAAACGTATGTTCACACACGAACTAGGAACAGGAAGCGGATTTCTTCTTTGGGGTGGATGCTGGGTGACCTCTCACAGCGCCACACGCCGGTAGAGGTGGAAAGAAGCACTACAGTACTGTCCTCTACTTGGAAAAAGGTGCACACAATACAAAATCTAACTTACAGCAATGTCCGGATATTTTTCTACATCCCAATAAAATGTCCTTATCTACCGTTTTAAATAAGTCAAATGGTCGTAAGTAGGGGAGCGTATGTATGGATTAAACAACAAACACAACCTGAAGAGCCAAAAGAGCTCTTTTTAGTGAGCCAAGACAAAAAGGCCGGTTCTCCTAAACGAGTGTTCCTGCAGTAGTATTTTTGTAGTTTGAATTTTTCATAGTATTTCTATTTTTTAATATTTGAAAAAATGTTTTATTGTATTATTAAAAAACAAACTAGCAAATAGCAAAATATAAGAGATAGGCATTTAAACTAAATGTTGTCATAAATACATTGGAAAAAAATACACACACATAGAATTTATTTTGAATTGATTAAATATCCCTTAAGTGATATTTTTAAACCTGCCCTCGTAATTAGCCAATTTATGGTTAAACCACATCTAGTATATAGTACAGGAGTAGGCAGACCTTTTGGGTGGCGGGTCGCATTGGTTAAAAAATGTTTGTAGAAAGAACCGGGAAGAAAAATAATATTTCTTTTGTTTAGTCCTGAATCAGATACCTCAGCAATACATGAGGAAAAAAGATAATGTAGTCCTATCAAATATTTCTGATATCATCGCTGCCATTTCAAAAAGACGTGTCTCTATTTTTTTGCACATTTCGCTCTGGCAAAACGATAGATGACAAGAAAATTCAGAAAGGTATTTTTGGAATAGCAGCGAGGACATAAATTTATATAACAAACATGCAGGAATTTACGTGTACAAGATATATATATATTTTTTTGGTCTACAAATAAATAATTTAATTAAATTGGTTTTCAGACACTCGTAATTGAAGCAAAATAATAAAGTATGTCATTTTTTTAAAAGCACGAATTTTGATAAAAGTGCATGAAGTAGTATCTCACCTGTACCCAGTTCATCTAGATTTGGGTCGGTTTTACTACTTCTCCTGCCTAATAAAGTAAGAAAAATGTTGTGGCAATTCAAACTGAGAGGGTCCACCACTTCCCAATGCGTTGCTATGTATTCAATATCCACTAACTGGTACAGGGCCTATAGTCGACCATATTATCTATCAGGGCTTCAGGCCTAAATCCAGGAATGACCAAGTTTCAAGTCCGGAATAATACAAAAATACTTTAAATTGATGTTCCCAATCCGACAATATTTTGGTCTTACCCTCTAAAAAAATGTCCATGGCCCTGTTTCCAGTCACATTTGATGGTCTTTGTCTGGTGGTCATGGTAGGATCGGCGCCACAGGCCAGCAGGAATCGGACTACCTCCAAATGATTGTTTTCAACAGCTTCATGTAAGGGCCTGAAAACATGGACAAACAACATCAACCATGAGGAAAAAAAAACACAGTGCAAGCTCATTTTTTAACCCAAACTGCAAAGACTACATGGTTTGCCTGGAACCAACCAAAATAAGTTGATTCAGTATTCGCTAGCATGATCAGTCTCTCTCTCAGTATCCCTGTCTGTCTTTCTCCCAGTCGCTCTTTCTGGGCCTCTGTACCTTGCTCTCGCTCCATCAGTCTCTCTCTCCATCAGTCTCCCTCTCTGTCTTCCTCCCAGTCTCTGTCTATCTGTCTGTCTGCCTATCTCTCACTCTCTCAGTCCACCCTCTCTCAGTCGATCTCCTTCTCAGTTGCTCTCTCTCGCTCTCTGTCTCTCATTTTCTCTCTCTGTTGTTCTGTCTGTCTGTCTCTCTTCCCTCTCTCAGTCGATCTCTCTATTTCTATCTCCCCCTCTCCCTCTCAACACTCGCTCTCTCACTCTCAAGCTCTCTCTCTCCCTTACTTAAACTATAGAAGGCCATTATGTCCAGCCATTGAGACATGCATACCCATCATGTTCTGTATTTTACAAGGCCTTTCATAAATTGTTTTTTTGGTTTTGTATGTTTTATTGTAGCTCTAGGTCTTGTTTACTTGCTTAAAGTGTCGAGTAAACCGGATGTTGATTTGAGCATGAATAGGCAGAAAAAAATGCCTTAATTAATATACTATAGAGTATCGCTATAGATACAGACAAAAACACGTTGTAGAAAATCTCTGCTCATTTTTTTTTTTTTTAGCTACTTTCACTTTCCACCATACACCCACCACTTTTTCAAACATTCAAGAAAACCCATCTCATTCCATTTTACAACTTTTTGAAGTTTGATTTTTGACTTTAGTTTGAATCCATGGAATTGTGTGTTCATTAACCATTGTGTCCTTTTTTTGGGCGAAATTAGTAATTTAATATCAAATAAATGAACTTCGCATTAATGAATAAAAGTGTAGCTGTTTCAAAATTATGAAAATGATCGTTATTTTATAGAGCGGACATATGGCGTCCTCTTTTGGTAATTAGAGGTAACTAAAATCGGCATTTGGAAATTCTTAAACTATTTAATTTTAGATACAACATAATAACGCTATGATTATAATCTCAAGTGTTATACCTGGTCCCGTCCTGAGCGGTGCAGTTGACGTCTGCCTCATGCTCCACCAGGTAACGCACGATGGCGAGCCGGCCACGAGCGCAGGCCTCGTGCAGGGCGCAAAAACCTCCATTGTCTCTGTGGTTGACGTTGCAAAGCTTCAAATGCAGACAATGGAGCACTGCCTCCTGTTCACATGCAAGACCAGCAGCCAATGAGAAGAAAGCCTCGACAACGTTACTAATTCGAATTCGGTAACGAGTAAACTTGTCCAACAATGTTTCGCAAATATGTTATCAGTTTGAGTCCCTTCAAATAAATTTGCATCAAAGCATATTTTTAGGCACTCTAATGGATTGCAGCGTCTGTTACCTCGTCTCCAAGACGGACGGCATGCCGCAGCAACGTTTCTCCTGCGTACTTTCTCACGATTAGACGTTGCAATTCTGAGGCTGTGGGTTTAACTGCAAGGTTTGTCTGGGTAGTTGATGAGCATGCGTCGGGTGAAACCTGAAAGAGGCCATAAGATAAAATTACTATTTGGGCAGAGGTTAGGAATAAAAAGAAAAAACAAATATATGGTTTTTATATATATGCGCGAGACCTTTGTTTTAAAATGTTTGACTAAGTTTTCAGTCTACAACCTAAAAGTTGCATCATACATTTGCACACCATTACCTAGCATGATAAATAAAATCAGTACTTTGTCTTTTCTTGTGTAGTGCTTACATGGTGCTGAAATCTAGCTCCATCTTATTGGACGCTCAAAACTAACATATTCTTTCCTGGAAACCACTGTTTTTGTGTTCTGCCTCAAAAGCTAGTTCCCAAGAATTTAGCCGCACTGCTACCTTAGCTGCAAAAAAATACGACTTATATCATATGTCCCATCCCATTAGCTGCACCGCTTATCCTCAGTAGGGTCGCGGGGGTGCTGGAGCCCATCCCAGCCATCCTCGGGCAGTGGACACCCTAAACTGGTTGCCAGCCAATCGCAGGGCACACAGGGACAGACAACTCGCTGGCTCATTCACACCTAGGGACAATTTGGACCGGCCAATCCACCTGAAATGCATGTCTTTGGAATGTGGGAAGAAACCGGAGTGCCCGGAGGAAACCCACGCAAGCACGGGGAGAACATACAAACTGCGCACAGTAAGTCCGGTAGCTGGATTTGAACCCACACAGGAGGTTCCCAAGACCTTAGAACTGTGCCGCACACGCGCTAACCACTGCGCTGCAGTGCTGCCCTATGTAACACAACAAAAAAAACACTCAAGGGAAAACACATAATAAAGACTCAAAATCCCAAAGGTGAAAACCACCAGGAAAAGTATGTGTGTGTCAGTGTGTGAGGTCAAACTTTGGAGCAATTTACAAGACGAGACCAAACAATGTCCAACTATTCATGTGTTCAAATATGAATACAAAAAACATTACTGGCAGAATACAGAGATGAAGAAAATAGCATATAAGTTATACTAGAGATTGGATATACTGCGTTTACAACTATAGTTAACCTTGTTGTTATTGTTACTATTATTATATCAGAACTGTTATTATTGCTATTATTGTTATTATCATTGGTGATATTTAGTGACTAGTAGCATTATAACGTTAAAAGATGGGTACTACGACGATTAGTGTATAAAATATGTGACTATTGTTACTATTATAATTATTGATATCCGACCTATGTAATATCAGTGAGATTTTGTTATATTAGACACAAGAGGAGCTATCTGTAAAATGTAATTAATAGGGAAGATGAAGGGGTAGGGAAAATAAGCGTGTGCTTCTTACTACCCCTTTTCGAACATGTTATGTTAACATTATTTTTGTTGTTGAGTCATTGTTTTTGTCCTGTTTTTATTTTATAATGTTCAAAATAAAGTTTTCATTCATTCAAAGATAAGACAAAAAAAAACAGAATAAATAGGCAAACATATTGACAATTAGGAGCTAGGAGAATTGCTTTAAATATAATTCTACTGTAATATTGGTTAAACGAAAAGTAGTGCAATGAAATTGAGCTTATATTTTTGTATTTATCTATGTAACAAGTAAATACTTTTGCTTGTTTGTCTTTCTGCTTTAATTAAGTTACGAATAAAAAACTTACAATGAGCAAAATTCTTTGCCAACGGTTTAAGATTTCCACTGTCTATGAGTGTTCCGTCACTGCTAGAGTTCCAATACATTGCTTTACCATTAGAAACGCTGTAACACGAACATAATGGTTTTTCAGCATTAAGCCTAAACCTATTTTGCAAAACAAAACTTGTGGTGAACGCAATTGATCTCAAGATATTTTACACGCTGCGTGTTCTGCCTGTTAGGAAAATCTTCTTAGAGCCGCTGACACCGGCATTTGCGTGTGCCGCTAAACATCCACGCGGCATGTGTGTCAAAATGTGTGCGTGATGCCCATGTGCAGGCGGCGCTTGCCGTCACGCATCAGCAGACAGGATGCAGAAAAAAAAAAGCAAGGTTCGCCTTCGGGCGACGTGCAAGCGTCTGGATGCGCTACCCAGCAACGGTGGAAAAGAAAGTGATGGCAAATTGTGTGTGCAACGGCAATTTGCGTGCTGTGTGTGTATATGTGTGTGTCGACTCCGCCGTAGGAAATGTCTTGCACGGCTGCTGTCGCATAGAACAAGCTGATGATGGAACACACACACAAATACACAAAAACAATTATAACCAAAATGGAAGAGAAAGCGAGATTGCTTCTCAAATGAAACGCTTCGATTTGGGTGTTTTGGGGTTTGTGTTTTGGGGTCTAGCAAGGAAAAACTTGATTTCTATCTGATCTTTTGGGAACAACGGGTATTTTTTTTTTTTACAGTTGCAAGAATCAGTGGAAAGCCCTTGAGCCCAAAACAGAGCGTGACCTAAAAAATGGCAAACATTATCGGGCTGGGCTTCTCTCCCGCTGGCTTTTATTTATTTATTTATTTATTTATTTATTTATTAATCCACCCGTTATTGTTCTTCTTTGTCTCTCTACCTCTCTCTTTCTTAAAGTACCACACTAAATTCTTAAGGACGTACTTCTGCTTTGGTTTATGGCCCAATTCTCAACGCGTCAAAATGGCCGTAAAATTTTACCGTCAACTCTTAAAAAAAAAATTGTCGTGAGGGAAGATTGTCAGTTATATTGAATAATCTGTACAGACACAGAAATATAAAAGATGAATACCGTTTTACAGTGCCAAATGAGCACAGCTTAGCAGCAAGATGCCATACAAACATAGCGACTACTATTTATGGATTCTGCTAAGTTAAAGCAGTGTCGGAAATAACGTCTGCCAGGACGCCCGGGGAGTACATCTTTTAAGTCGGTCGTATAACTTACAAAACGTCTCCCCCCGGGTGGCCGACAACTTTTTCAAGAAAGAAAAATAAATCTTCAGGTTTTTTTTCCACATCAAACGTTTGCTTTATTCTGATTTTGAAATCTTCGTTCGGTTTGGAAATTTCGGAAATTAAGTTCCTTTAGCAATTTGCATACTCTGCAGCCGATCAGAAGCCTGCGTCGAATAACTTCGTGCTTCCAGACTTTCATGAGCGTTATAAGGTCGTGCATTTGCATATCATTTTCCACAGTAGATGCACAGAGAACACAAGAAAAATGGAGAAGTGGTTAGGAATCAAGCCAAAACCTTAGCCCCAGAAGAAATATTCAAAAGAAGCTAACAAAATGAATGATGCTACAAAACGTAAACGTACATTAAGAGCATCGTGGAAAGAGGAGTTCACGTGGCTTGTAGCAGACGACGCAACGCAAACATTGCATGAATGAAGATGAGTAAATACAGGTACATACTGATGGCAGATGGAAAACAGTGATGCCATATACATGCAATGAATGTTATAAGTAGATTTATATTTAACTTAATTTAAAAGTGTTGTTCTGTTATATATTTTGATGATCAATTATTAATACTTTGCAACAAAGTTTTTTTTTTTTTTTTTGCGATTAGTTGTCTTATTGTGTTTCAAGTTGTGAAAAATGGGGCAGGCAACTTTATGGCTAGGCAGGCAACTTTTCAGCGTTGTCTGCCCTGGTGTCCTGTAACTTTTTGTCATGAGTTTCAGACACTGGTTAATGAAATACAAATTTCTCGACATTGGTATGATAATCCATGTATTTTGCCTATTTTTCAAATCAATGTATTTTAGTTTGGTTTTTCTGAATGAGGGTTTTTTTTGTACCACTAGGAGGCACTCAATATTACACACTGTCCATTGAATACCAGTGCGCCTGGGTGGAGTCAGGCTGGATTTTTTTTCAGCCGGATCTTACCTCTGACCTGAATGTGCCATGAGCATTTTTAAAGTTAGCTAATATGGAGGACCGATCAAATTATATGTAGAAATAAATACAAATACAGTGCATGGCACATAAATGAATGAAATCACGTGGCCCCAAAATATATGACATGAATGCAATTTGTTCATTTATTTATGCATTTGGTCATTTATTATGTCATTCATTTATTTTGGTATTTATTTTCTCATGTATTTTGTCATGTATATTGTCACATATATTGTCGTGTGTTTTGTCACAAAAAAGTGTTATTTAAATGAGACAGCCTTGTTTCCGGAGCTTTTCACCTCTTGGTTGATCAGTAAAGAGTTGCACTTGATTGATCACTTCATGACCAACCAAGAGGTAAAAAGCTCGGCCAGTTTGACCCGCCCCCTTATTTGAATAACATATTGTAGTGACAAAATACACGCAAAAAATATATGAAAAATAAATGAAAACATTTGTGACAAAATAAATACCAACATGAAAAAAATGCCAAAAATGCATAACTACTGCATATGAATAGCATATGTCACATATTTACGCATTTTGTGATTTATGTTCATTAATTTGTATGACATATAATTGTAGTTATTTATACATATGGCAGGATCTGTTCCCCATATGCAAACAGTTATTCCAAATATTAAAGAATGAAATTTAGAACAGATAAGTACATTTGCTTGCCTCAAACAACTTTTTGTTGTAAAATTAAACATAAAACCAAAAACATTATAAGCCGTGCTTTAAACCATAATACATTGGCTTATGAAACTTGCAATTTTGTAAAACATAGCTAAGCTTACATCAATCTATTTGTAATAATTCTGAAAAACCTGAATCTCACCTGCATACCCCAATCCCCTTCATCACTTATTTCCTTATTTGCCTGTTCTGAGGCATGGCCTGTGTGCTTGGTCTTGCGTTGTTGTTTCCCTGTGGGCTTTTCCTGGTTGTCATCGGTTGAGAACTGGGGAAGTAAGGAGAACTTGCGCCTTTCCCTCAACTTCTGATGCTTCTCCTGCAGGCGAGAGGAGATGACGTGGCAGGGTTGCCATGGTCCAGGACTGCTTATATTTCCTGGGTGGGGAAAAAAATATCCATCGAGTCCAAGCAAGAAAACTGATATTAACACATCGCCCCACTGATAAAAACTGAAAAGCTTGCCATATTTGCTAATTATGTAGGATTTATTTAAAAAATATATATTTTAAAAACAAAGCCCAAAGTCTGTATTATTTGAACACTAGATGTCACTGTATTGTGTACTGCAAGCGAAAACGAGTATTTCAAGCACAAGGGAAGATACAAAATACGGAGACTCAGGAATGTCTATAAATTCCGGTCCCATCACAGGTAGGTCACCTTCAGAATCTTCTCGCGTGTACACGAGGATTCCGAGTGACAAGATGCTCTGGCGGTCATACGGGACTCATAGTAACCTTCATTCTATTTTGTCCCTACTGAAAGCTAGAGGCGGTGTTTCAAGCACTCAATGTTTAATACCAGTGTAGTCACTAGAAACCCATGAAACAAACCTCACTGAGAAACCTAGGCTGGACTCTAGAAAACGACAAGCGGTGTGGGGGAGGTCACATCAACGCTGTAAGACCCTCCAAAAGTGCTAGGCGATGCCCAAGATACGGTAACACCGATGTCCTTCAGGGCGGGCCTGGAAGTGGCAACGACCCTGGTAGAATGACAGGGCAACCCTGCAGGCGCACATCCCCAGACCGGTCAAGTCTAGGAAGCCCACTAGAGAAGACGGTCCGCCTGCTGCAACAGCAGAGAAAGGCCGCGTGCCGTCTTGTCGGCGCATGTGGAAGACAGCCAAAACGCAAACCGCTGCTACCCGCGGCCTAGACGAAGACAACCCATGGCCCTAAAATGCCAGCAGCCCAGGGACTGAGCGGCTGCCAGAAAGAACATCTGTCGGTCAGTCAAAAAACCTCATATCCAGGCCGGGAGGACAGACTACCAATGGAAGAGGCCGGCAGAGACTAAAAAGGACGTGGGGCACAAAGCACCCGGCAGAGCATGACACCGGGGGAGGGCAGGCGAACTAGGGGGGACCCAAGACTCACCTGGTCGGTGCGAGGGAAAAGCCCAGCCGAAAGGGGCAACTTAACTGGCAGGGGCAACTAACCTGGCCATATCCCACAGATAGCCCCTTCCTCAAGGATCCGGGAAGAGTGAGCGTTCCCGCCACACCTGGCGGCACACCCACATCAGAAAAGTGTAAGCCACAACCATGGCCCACATTGAAAAGGGCCAATGCCCACAAGGCCATGCCAAAACATCAGAGCAGCACCAACCCCATTCCCACGCAGGGGGACAGACAAGGCCAGATGAAGATGAGCCAAAGCCTCAAATCCTGAAAAAACAAGCAGCAGCAGCACAATCTGTGGTGAGGGGGACCTACATTACCCAACATTGAGCCGAAGGGTAGACAATCAAAGACGCAACGGATAGTACCACCACGGGTACTCGGACCAAGCCGGCACAAGCCATATCTCATAGGGCTGCCAGGGCACATCAAGTCGCAGCGCCGCCGAGGCAGTGAGCAGCACGGCCCATAAAGAGTTTTCCACCGGCTTGCAGGACTAGCAACAAGCAGATGACGGGGAGCAAGACCAAGACATTTAAATGGCAGGCCACAGGCATCCACACAAAAGATAGGTGCCGGCGCAGCCAAAGATGGCATCCCCAAAGCAGGAACACCGACATGGAGGCCGAAGAGTTCCCCGCGCCAATCCAGGAACAGTAGGAGGCGGGGAGGGGTGTCTCCACCACCCACAATTGACCTGCAATCAGCCAACCACTGAGGTAAGCGACACTTAGCAGCCCCCACTTCAAACATGGGGCGGAGGGGGCCAGTAACAAAGGTAGCAACGCCCAGATGAGGAGGCTGACCCAGAGCACAAGAGCCACCCACAACACCAGAGGAAGCTTGCACAGGGCTAACAGACCCCAAGTCCGCAAGCTAGGAAGGCCAGACATACAGCAAAAAGCAGTACCTGGGCGCCAACGCAAGGCTACCCGCAAACCATACAAGGCACACAGCCAAAATAGGGCAACAGCCCAAGACCGCGTGGAGAGCCACCAACAAGGATGCCTTCAGCACAAAAGGATGAAGACGCAGTCAGCCAAAGTGGAAGGGGCGGAACAGTAAAAGGCAAAGCACACACAGCACGAGGAGGCGTCCGACACAAAAAGGTGTAACAGAACGACAATACAGTAACCCGTGGTGAGAGGGCGCCAACGCTGCCTGCACAGAAGACATGACAGCACACACAGCACAAGAAGGCGTCCACTGCGAACAGTTCAATAAGACAAGGACGCAGTGAGCCCAGGAAAGAGAGCGGGAACGCCGCCTACACGGCAAAAGCCAAAGCACTCAAGGCACTGGGAGGCATCCAGTGCAAAAAGCTTAACGGGACGAAGACTCAGTAAGCTGAGGCAAGGGGACGGAACGCCACTGGAAACGCGGAAGAGCACTATGGGAGCAAGTGGGCAATCAAAAACACGTGCTGAGCAAGCAAACTAACCGGGAGCTAGCAAATGGCAACAGCCACGGCGTCTACTCGAGGCCAGTCAGAAGTAAAAAACCCTGCCAACCCGAAGGGAGGCACAGGCAAGCCGTAAAGCAAGCTACAAGGGTGGCAGGCGAACAAACCCTACACAGCCTTTAGGAGAGCAAAAAAACACGCAGCTCAGACGAAAACAGTCACAGGGTTAAAAGCAGTGGAGATGGCAAAAACGCCAATTTCATCAAGCGGAAGATAGCGGTATGCACCAGCCACGCCAGAAGACAAATAGCGATGTACGTGTGATGAGACTAGGATTTTCAGGCATTCCTGATAAAACAGGGGCGATGGAGTGGCTAATTTTTGGTACGCATTTCTCAAACTGCGCATGCGCAAATGTAATATTGAGTGCTTAAAGCACTGCCTCTAGTGGTCGGTAGGGACAAAATAGAACACCATTTTTCTTCTCTTTTTTTTTTTGCCCAGCCTATTGCGAGGGTTGGGGATTTTGGGCTACCCATAAAGATGGTTGACAATGATGTCAGCTCCCTTTAGATGATAAATAAATGTGCCAATTTTCTCAACCTCCGAGTATTGTATAAAAATGCAAGTTTATATGGTATATTACTTTTTTCACCACTATGAGGTGCTAATAACTAGTAGGTGCTACACACTGTCCCTTTCAGTAAAAGTAAAAACTTTTTACAACAATGTGTGACGAAACACTAAATAAAGCAGCAGAACCCACCCACTTTTATCCATCTAAGTGGGGGGGTGTTGGTGCTTGGTGGCTGGGCACTTTGCCACTTGCTGTCAACGGGAAATGTTAACAGAGTGCTTCAGGGTTTGTTTTATGGGTTTGGTCATGTGACATTCACAAGCTGAGCTCTTCAGACACGCTCATGTCATTTTCAGTTGACAGTAATTTTCACAAAGGTTTCCCTGCCCTGGAACGGTGAAAATATCTTGATATGGCTCCTCACTATATTTTGTTTTCCAACAAAAACATTACAATTATTTTTCTGGACCGCACATGAGGTAATCCCCTTCCAGGATGACCATGCTTAAGTGGATGTTGCGTTAACAAACAATAAAATAAAAATATAAAATATAATGAGGACATACTGGCAATTAATCCTTTTAAAAGGCATTACTCAAAAAGATAAACAAAAACTCACAATCAAGTAAATGGTATAAACCTTACATATCATCTCATCTCATCAGCTGCACCACTTATCCTCTGTAGGGTCGCGGGGGTGCTGGAGCCCATCCCAGCAATCTTGGGCAGTGGACACCCTGAACTGGTTGCCAGCCAATCGCAGGGCACACAGGGACAGACAACTCACTCGCTCAGTCACACCTAGGGACAATTTGGACCGGCCAATTCACCTGAAATGCATGTCTTTGGAATGTGGGAGTAAACCGGAGTGCCCGGAGGAAACCCACGCAAGCACGGGGAGAACATACAAACTCCGTACAGTAAGGCCGGGAGCTGGATTTGAACCCACGCAGGAGGTTCCCACGACCTCAGAGGTGTGCCGCACACGCGCTACCTTACATATCATGATTGCTTCAATTTTGTATTTGAATATCCTGTTCAATGAAAGGCAGTTTACCAGTGACTATATATCACTATAGATCACCATACTATAACTCAGGGGTCGGGAACCTATGGCTCGCGAGCCATATATGGCTCTTTCTATGAGTATCTGTGGCTCAGGGACCAATTTGATTGCATGCAAAATTTCTCCATCTTGTTCAAAACCGGAATTGTCTATCCTATTCAGGTACACGTAAAGCCAAACCAAAGCTAAATTCAAAGGCAACACTTCGCAGTATATATAGGGCACGTTTTTCACTACAATTTACAGTCAAGGTGTCACACAAAAAAAGGGGGAAAAAAACTCGTTTTGGCTGTACAACGCTAAAGAATCCTTTATTTAAAAGTTCACTATATAATCTGTGTTCAGTGTTCAGATACTTTATGATGAATCCACAGAACTGTAAATACGCCAAAACACCGGAAGAGAACTTAGTCATTTGATTGGGTGAGTGGGAGGGATGGGTGGAGCTATGCAAAAAGTACAAGCATTCCCTCCCATCTCTCGCCAAAGGTAAGCAGATAAGGCTCCCTATTCTCAGAATGTTGTGACGTTTTTACAAAATAAATGCTTGCATCTGGTTTTGAAACCAATATGTATGAAAAAAAGGGTCAAAAGGAGTTTAACCGATCTTGAGTAATTGCAAGAAAGAGACAAGTTTAAAGTGGTCTGTTTGTTGAATTTGGGACAGGGGCTCTGGCATTATTCTCTTTTCATAATTTTTATCAAATCATCAAAAATAAATGTGCTGAAGACTAAGCTTTTGTCTGGGGCGCCGGTTTAGCAATTTAGTAAATTTGTCTCATAATATATGGTGTGGCTCTTTCCCAAAATAAAATTAATATTTTGCTATAACTGTTCAAAACTATGGAAGGAGCCCTCATGCAAAAAATTTAAATTGTTCCATACTTTCATTTCAAAAACTCATCTGACCTCACTATATGGTTAAAATTGATGTTGGTAATTTACTTTGATCCGAGTCTGTTTTATTGCAGTATGAGGAGATGGGTAGCTCACTAAGCAACCTGCAACTCCAAACAATCTAAGAATCTGCGTGCAGAAGTGCAAACCACAAAGTGAGGGCAAGAAAACAGAAAGCAGGAATGTGTAAATACAACCCAATGTTGTTTGCCCATGGATTCATTATCAGATTCAACACATTATTATTCATTCAACACTTGCATTTTTGATGTCATGGCTCTAAAGTTTGGGGGGGATTTAACTCGTCTCAAAACTTTCCATACATTGACTTTTGAATTTCAACAATGTGTCAAAGGGAACAAGAATTCTGTCACTTATGGAACCTGCTTAATTTACTTTCAACCACAGTCTTACAATACAAGCAGTGCCCCCTCCCATCTTGTGGAAACACTTGGGTAAATACAACCGTCTAGTCCAGGGGTTTCAAACTCACAGCCTGCGGGCCTTTTGCGGCCCCCAACATAATATGGAAACTTAATGTTAGAGCAGCCCGTGCAAGTTTGAGATGGATGCTTCATCTGGGCTAACTATTAAGGCAGCACTGGAAATCTATTAAATATTGCAGAGTTTTCAACCCTTTTTGAACCAAGGCACATTTATTTCATTGACAAAACTCCCACGGCAAGCCACCAGTCGGTGCTGTTGCATTTTCCAAATGAGTGATAGCTTATGCTAGACGGCACAGGCACATAAATGGGATAATTTCCCATGACACAGTACGACATTTGATTACTGAAAACTGTGCACTAATGTTCGAGATCGATGTACGTCTGGCCTGCAATGTGATTGGCTAGCTACTTCCTGGTTGGAACCCCGTAGTGCGTACACATTACAGACTCAAAGTTTCAACAAATTATCTCATTCAAGTAACCTTTTTTTGCAAACTGAGCACAATTTTTTTTTTATCAAAATTGAAATGTGGAACGAAAGGCTGCCGGAGTGTGAAAGGAGATAGTCAATGTTGGTGAAATGTAGCTCGATCAACATTGGATGCATTTTACATGTATCTTTTGTTGAGTTTCTGCCTTTGAAAACTCGATGCGGCCCAACCTCATGCAGACCCTAGTTCCAGTGGCCCCCGAGTAAAATGCATTTGAGACCCCTGGTGTGGATTCTTTACTGTGAGTTTGTTGTCCCAGCCATGCTCACAGTAAAGTGATACAATTTGTGTGAAATTCATTTGAAAATTGGAAAGTTCTGACCAAGTGTCAAGTCCAGAACAAAACAGTTGCTTTGCCTGGAAGAGTTTTTTTTTTTCTTTCGTAAACTGAGTATCTTATTTATGGGTGATAATCGTTGCTAGCAAGATAACTTTAATTGATCAGAAAATGCATTGCATCAAACAAAAGTTATAATCTTATTAGGCCTATAGTTAAGAGCCAAAGGGATTAATATCAGAATCTACGGTATGTCCTCTTTAAGAGGTGTCAAAAAAGTTGCTTACCTTGGATGTCTTCATTGAGTAGGCGTGGCTTTTTTAAGGAGGGGCCACTCAGCTCCAAGCAAGTGTTATGCTTGTTCATGTCCTCTGCAGTCACAATAATAGTAACAATTATTATCATTGGAAGTCCCCTGGTCCATTACAATAGCGTTCAAGAAGAAGCTACACAGAGATAAAACTCTTAGGTTGATACCGATGCTAAACAAACTTAATGGGGCTGCTCAAAATGCTAATACTAAAATCCAATTCTAGATTGCTGCCTGTACTTTTCCTTTATATCTGGTTTGCTGTACATATTTGACCATGGTCGGGGTTAATGTTTGTTGCTCTTTTTCTATGTACAGCAATTAATCCCTGTGAAGAAGAAAAAACTTTGAGTCAGGTGTATCCCCTTGTGTTTCATCCCAGGGTCTACAGCATTAATGCAGTACTTTGAGGTTTCACTGTACATTGAATGACTGGTTATATAGTTGAAGACAAGATATAGTACCATTACTAAATGGCTTCGATGTCCCGATGTCTTCAATTCGTCTTCGCCTTATCCAACGACCACTGATGGTGCTCTGATGAAACGGCTCCAGACTAAAGCTGCAGTTTGTCACAATTTTCTGGTTCGAACTGTCAAATTCCATCAAAGAGGATGGTTTGCTCCCATGAACCTGAGCACTCATTGAAGGAAAAGCCCCTTGGTTCTCTTCTACGCTCCTTTCTTTGTTTTGTTTCTTCTCTTCTGAGCACCCATTTTTGTCCACATAGTCGTTGGCACAGCAGAACACAGGTGTTACCTGAATGTTTGATGTTTGTTCACCTGCATTGGAAAAAAAAATGACGTTTAAAGCCTCTTTACTTTTTATTATCAAATTGCAGGACTTAAATTCAAATAGTACCAGTGTACAGATTCAAAGAGGGATTTTATCAAACAGTGGTTGTGGAGAGAAAACTGACATGCATGAATTTTGTGGACTATAGAACTGATAACACACAGGCTTGCACAAAAACAGTACCTCATCGTCTTTGATAATTACGTCAAAGGCTTGAAACAGTAAAAAAGTCAAGTCAAGTCATGTTTGTTTGTATAGCCCTTTATCACAAAGAGTCTCAAAGAGCTGCACAGACCACAGATAACTGCAAACTGCAGACCACACCATCCCCTGATCTAAAACTTACATGAGGGCAAGGAAAAACTCAACATAAGGTAAAATAATAAACATTGAGAAGGGACGGCATTTGAGGTAATCCCCGACAAACAAAAGAAAATGCATTAGTAATCGAATCATTTGAAAAAAAGCAGATCAACCAGTAACTGGAGGTTCTGTTTTTTGATTCCTGTTTTCTCCGAATCATGACAAGTCATGAAATGTCTGCCACTAACACTTCGGTACAATGAGGTTAGTGGTAGTTAGAGGGGATGAATGCATACACTGGCGGCTAATTTAATATTATGCATAGGAGGTCAGTGTAGGCCTTTAAACAGACACCAGATCTTCACCTGCAAAACCAAGTACAGAGATCCTTCAGTTTGTGCGGTGAACGGGGACCAGTACATTCCTGTGAATAGTGAGAATCCCCAAAGTAGTGCCTAATTTTCAAAGCCCTGCCGACTGAGAGTGAGAGAGCGAGTAAAAGAGAGAGATGCATCGCTTAGGCGGCACGACGAAGGCACTGGACACAAATCCTTCTAGGCAAGATGCAGAAGAATGCAGAGCAGATGTCCGGTCACAATACAGGATGAAAAACGCCATGATTTGAATTGCATATGAGAGCTCAAGTCAAGAGGTGCTAGCCGATCGGCGTGAATTTAAATTAAAACAATTTTCTAGCGAAGGAGTTAACCAGCCATAACTGAAGCGCAAAATAGCGAGAGGTCCCTGTACATGTAATACATTCTATAAAGAGGATATTTGGTTTCATTGTCAGTCTATTAAAGTCAGATGGGGAATTATTTCATTTCAACTATGTGGTACAGCAAACAGTATATAGTTTAAACACAACAAATACTGACGATGGTCTGCTGAAAACAAGAGCATTTATTCTAGACACTAAAACCAGGCAGGATATTCCACATGAAGTTTGCCTGTTTCCTAAAGGGAAACGTGTGCGTGCATGTGAAAATGAAATTTTCCTTTCCGGCTATTGCAAAGGCAGTCTACCTCTCTGTGCTCCAGCATGGACAGTAGAAGGGGGGTCTCTTTCCCTCCCCTCACTCTTCTGGCAAAACTCCAACCACCCCCCTCTGCCCCCACTATCGTCGCGCTGTTGGCTGTCTGCCAGCTCAGCCTCCCCTGCTGCTGCTGCCGCCGTCTCGTTGTCCTGGTTTTCCTTCAGCTGAAAGAGGGTAGCATTTTAAGATTGTGGAATATCTCCAAAAAACATATAAAACACGATTTCTAAATGCAATTTTCTGATTAGAAAAACAGACTACACAATAGTGATTAGCAGCTACAATCTGAAGACCCTGCTGGCAGAGGTGTGTCGTCTTGACTTGAGTCAAACTATCACCTGAGATTTCACAACTGTTTTCAGGGGAGTTGAAACATTAAATTGTGATTAATATCATATTATTGAAAGAAAGAAAGAAAGAAAGAAAGAAAGAAAGAAAGAAAGAAAGAAAGAAAGAAAGAAAGAGAGAGAGAGAGAGAAAGAAAGAGAGAGAGAGAGAGAGAGAGAGAGAGAGAGAGAGAGAGAGAGAGAGAGAGAGAGAGAGAGAGAGAGAGAGAGAGAGAGAGAGAGAGAGAGAGAGAGAGAGAGAGAGAGAGAGAGAGAGAGAGAGAGAGAGAGAGAGATAGATAGATAGATAGATAGATAGATAGATAGATAGATAGATAGATAGATAGATAGATAGATAGATAGATAGATAGATAGATAGATAGATAGATAGATAGATAGATAGATAGATAGATAGATTGATTGATTGATTCATCCCCGCAGGGAAATTCACATATGAAATCCAGTGAAATCAAGTACGGAATGGAATATGAGTTTAGATGCAAAATTAAGCAGATTTTTTTTCAATGTCTAGAAACAACCATTCTTGGGATGCTGTTAACTGAAGATGTCATCACAAACGCTTGGACTTCAGCTAACAACCAGTCACAGTTCATGGTGGGTTGTATGAAGCCAGAGTCTTTGTAGAATCATCTATCATCTTCATTCGACAGCATCCTCAAGATGGTCGCATCTAGTAAATGGATTTTCAAAAAGTGGATATTGATTCTTAACTCTTTTTGTCCAAGAAAAATGCTCCTTTCTGATTAGAAAAGGCTCTTTATCACACCTACCTGAACATTTATTATATCCTCTGTGTTTTTTCCCCCTTCACTAAAGATGGTGTCTGTGGATTTATTTTCAGTCAAATAATATTGACCTAAGGAGTCTATGGCATCGGGCCCATATACAGGAGGCTTAATAAGAATGCCTTTGTTGTGATCGGACGTCATTTGGGCTTCTTGGTTAATCGACACACATAACTCAGTCTTGCTGTTGAGTCCATCAGCTGGGTCCTGCAGAGTGGTATCCCCACAAGTCATTGTCCTACTAGTACAAACTGAAACATTTAAAATGTCGAATCCAACAGCTGAACTATCACTGGCACTGGAGAAGACATTGGGAAACGCGTTGCTTGAACAGGTACTTGAGGATGGGTTTTGATTAACCTGGTCATTGCCATCACAATTATCAGTTTCATCAGTATCATGCTCTCTCCCAGCAACAGTGTCAGAGCCATATAGGGCTGATGTTCGCCTCTTCTTTGAAAACTGCTTAGGAGAAGTCCGGGCACAATGCATTGTCTCTGTGTCGGGCAGGTTATTTGATGGACTTTGAGATTTTTCCACTGAGATCTCACTGGAAGGCAGAGAACATGAGAAAATCTCATGACAAGAAGGATTCGGCACTATGGCATTCTGGACAGCCAATGATCCATGGTTGAGATTAGATGACAACTCATCAACTTCTCCTGAATGCACATCAACACAACCTAAGTTCTCGCTTACCCTATTGTACTGTTTGCAAAATGATTTTAAGGTTTGATTTGAAAACTGCTTGCTGAGCTCAGGATCTGTTTTCTTAATCCTGCTTTTGTTTTGGTCTAATTTCCAGGGTTTTGAAAGAGAGCTTTTTGAGGGATCTGCATAATTTGAGACAGAAGGTAAGGTACCTTGTGAATCTACTACTTTGTGAAGTCTCTGTTTAGTAAAAGTGTGAGTCGGGTCATTAGTGCGGGAAATGAGGGAAGAGTTGTGGTGGCCAGATATTCGGATGTCCTGTGAAATCAAGTATGGAAGGTAGCCTTTGCTGTTGTTTAAACCTTGTGAAGTAAATAAGTCAGAGTCACTACAACTGGAAGTATATCCGGTTTTCACATATTTTTTCTGATGCTTTGGGGGATTTGGATGGCTGTGTTGACCCTGGACATTTGAAAGCTGCTGTTTTCCAGGGAATTTGTTTGGCTCCATACTTTCTGTTGCATGCACTGTTTGCCTGTCTAACTTTATGGAGGGGAGGCATTTGGGAGAAGATTGTTTGCCATCTGAATCCAAATTCACAGTGGATTTCCTTATTTGGGACTCTAATATAGTGGCTGGAAGAGAATCGCCTTCTTTCAGCCAGTGCTTCGCATCAGGCAGTAGCACAGACTTGGACCCATTTGATGGGTCTTTGATCGTCTTGGCAGAGAGATCCAAAGGAATTTGATGCACTTTCTTGTCGGACGATATCCTTGCAGTTGCCTGGGAAGTCTCAACTCTACTGTGATGTAGGTGGCTGCTTTGTGTCAAGGAATTTATTTCCGACCTCTGACTGCTATTGGAAAAAGGAGAAACCCTAGAATGTTCGGTTGTTGATGCAGTGCTTCTTTTTAAGGTCTTCCAAGAATCTGTCGTTTTTGAAACAGGGTTGAACACGGAGGTAGAGGTAAGTGTGTTTAGTTTTTCACAATCAGAGCTATTGTTCCTCGCGAAATCAGTGTTGCTAGAACTTGGTTTACAGGAGTTTGAATTATGATGGGAGTCATCAACGTGAAAAGCAGAAGAAAGAGTATCAGGTTGGATAGAATTGCTGAAGGTAGATGTTTGCTGAGGTAGCAGATGTAGTTGCAATGTGGTCAAAGGTGCGAGAAGTGCTTGGTTGAAGGCATGTGTTCTGAAGTCCAACTCCAACTGAGACGAAACATGTGCCGGAAAGTACTGGGGTAAATAAAAGAGTCCATCATCAGGTGAGCCATTTTCTGCAAAATAGCACAAAGACTGGTATGCTAACTGCTGGTATATGAATGGAGAAGACTGGGCCAGTAATGAAGCCTTATATGCCATGTCAAGAAAAGGGTACATGCTGGCATCGGAGTATTGGCAAATCCCAGGGAGATTTAAGAGGCTACCGATACTGCTAACGCCCAAATCCAGAGGGTTGTCATTGGATGTAACTCCGGAAGGGCCTACTGGTAACTTTAACAGCTCAGATGATGAAGTTTTACAAAATCCTAAAGGAGGTGAAATAGATTTGCCAGGTAGAGCCTGATCTACAGGGACAGGACGTAAACTTGGAGGGAGGATTCCTTCACTAATAAAGTTTGTTCCTTTCAAAGATTTGCAGTCTATGCTGAGAGAGGCAAGAGGGTCCATCCAGAAACGATTCACCTGAAACACACAGTTGTTGAGAGTGTAGTCATGTTAAAGTTAAGAGTACAAAGCAATTTGTGTTTATATAGTACATACCTGTTACTTTATTAGTACTAAATGGTAAGGAACCTGAGAAGTCAACCCGAACCTTTCTCCAAGAACATACTTTCCAAATATCAAACACCTCATCAGTTTCTTGTTTCTGAGAGTAATACTGCTTTGTGTCATGCTTTTTTTCAAGCCACAAAATTACAGATACAGTAATCCCTTGCTATATTCTTTGCGGTTTTGCTGTTTTGAGGATTTTCATCATACATTGTGTTCTGCATTCCTTTGGCAAACAGTTGGTTACTGCTGCTGCTTAGACTATTTAGTTTGTTTACTTTGACCTAAAGAGCACTTGGAAGAAATCATATCACAACAACTCCCATCATGGGCCCTTGCGATACTTTGTATTGATTATACTTTTGGGTTCCCCTAGTCTGCACGATCTTCCCAGCTGTGCCATCGACGGAGGGCTGTATCAACACGGGGGGCCTCACACAACCTGGCGGGAGCGCACCACACTCCAACACCTGGCGACTCTTCCTGCAGGTCTCCCAAGCTCCGACACCGTCAGGGCCCCATGTTAAATGACTATCAGGTGCATTGTCCTTCCCACGGCATGGGAGGAATTTGGCAAGTACCTTCAAGTCTGAGACAATGGTTTTCAGTCGGAAAAGGGTGGCATGCCCTTTTCAGGTCGGAGATGAGATCCTACCCAAGTGGAGGAGTTCAAGTACGGTATCTTGGGGTCTTGTTTATAAGCAAGAGTAGGATGGAATAGAAGATCGACATGCGATTGGTGCCGCGTCTGCCATTGCGTCTGCTCTCAGTTTACTAGTTGATCTACATCCCTACCCTCACATATTGTTGGGATTTGTGGGTCAGGACAGATAGAACAAGATCCCGGATACAAGGGACTAAAACATTTTCCTCCGCAGTTTGGCTGGGTTCTCTCTTAAAGAGAAAACATAGAATCTTGGAAGGGACTCAGTGTAGGGAGGCTGTTTCTATGAGTTTCGAGGAGCCAGTCAATGTGACATGGGCAAATGGTAAGAATGCCTCCCGGGTCCCCACCTTGGAAGGTTTCCAGGCGTATCTCACCACCAGGGAGCCCAGAAACGAGCCAGGATATGCTGGAGGGACTAAAACTCTAAGCTGGTCAAGGAACGCCTTGGTCAAATTGGACAAAGTGGCTGAAGATAGGGAGGTCAGGCCTTACCAGTTGAAGCTGCTGCCCCCAAGACAAGATTAATCAGATGATAATGGATGGATGGATGGATGGACGGATGGATGGATGGACAGACAAAGTGTTTGTAAAAAAGTCCAAGTTCTTGGCACATTTTGGCCATAATGATTGATCGTATAGTTTTTTTCATAGTGTTATTGCTGGTAATGAGTATTCATTGATGGATTTCTAACTTTGGTGTTAAAAAGACTTATAGTCTTTTAATTTCAATTGATTAATTAAAACTCAGACATGCAAAAATTTATATGAGGCTCAAACGGACAATTGACTGTAAAATAAGGGAAGTTGAAAGGCAGGCTGCTGCATGGGACATTTATCATTTCTCAACTAAGTGCAATTGATAAGACTTACCAAACAATTGAATTACACTACATTAAACAATTGCATTTAATTTGGTCTCAATAATATTTAATTTCACTGACTAACTACCCCCTAAACTCAGGGGTCACCAACCTTTTTAAAGCTGAGAGCAACTTTGTATTACTGATTGGAACAAAGGGCTACCATTTTGCTATCTCATCTCATGAGCTGCACCGCTTATGCTCAGTAGGGTCGCGGGGGTGCTGGAGCCCATCCCAACAATCATCGGGCAGTGGACACCCTGAACTGGTTGCCAGCCAATCGCAGGGATCACAGGGACAGACAACTCACTCGCTCATTCACACCTAGGGACAATTTGGACCGGCCAATCCACCTGTAATGCATGTCTTTGGAATGTGGGAGGAAACCGGAGTGCCCAGAGGAAACCCACGCAAGTATGGGGAGAACATACAAACTCCGCACAGGAAGTCTGGTAGCTGGATTTAAACGCACAAAGACATTAGAACTGTGCTGCACACGCACTAACCACTGCCCCGCTGTCCTTCCTGCTCATTTTGTTATATATCTGTAAAATAACAACTTATCTTCTTACTATGTAGTGATTATGTTATTACCAAGGTGTAAGGTTTTGTTAGAAGTTAAGTCAACCGCTAAAACAGCATGTCAGTTAGAAATAAAATTTACTGGAAAATCGCAATGGTAAGCTATTAGCAGAACCTGCTCCACGGGCTACTCAGGTGTTCTTAGGGGGCTACCTGGTGCCCACAGAAACCACGTTAGAAACCCCTGCCCTGGCGTAACACACGATGACGTCACCAAATGACGTATTTTGTATCAGACCACTTCACAAAAGAACAACGGCAGTTGACCTTGAATAAAGTTAAATTCTAAAAAGATGAAATCACCTGCAGTGGGACGTGATGTCGTATCAAGCAGAAGATGGTTAGATTATTTTTTCCACATAGCCAAACTTTGAAATAATGATCTACTCTTTATCTCTTTGCAAAACATTTGGACGTGGTCCCCTGGCCGTCCCCATCATCAAACGATTTAAGATCCGCCCCTGTCTGAGACGCACAAAGTTCAATCAACGTACATCGAGAGTTGAAACCTAAATAAGACACAATGTAAGTCAAACTCACCTTTTTGTCTTCACTGGATGTCGTGTTACGTGTTTTTTCATGGGCAAAAGTAAACACGTCCGTTGTCATTGCTGTGGCAAGCGCGCACGCGCACGTCCCCGTGAATCCAAAAAAGGAAGCGTTCAGACTGATCAGTTCGTATTAATCTCTCTCGGGAAAACAAATAATCCAATTTGATGGTACTCAAAATAAGCAAAGCCACTTAAGAAAAACAGGGAACCGCACCAAGACTAAGGAAGACATTTAAATGTGATTTTATGTGTGCGCGTGTGTACACACGCTGGTCATTTCCTTTTCCTTACTTCACGCTCTCTTTATTTCCAATTTCTCACGTCAATTCCTCGGAGGTGCGTCACGTTTCCGGCTCATCTTTCAAAATAAACAGGAAAAGTCGACCCGAAGTAGCACACATCAAACGAAACTTTTCCTTGTACTGTATAGCGCTTTCAGACAAATTGCAACTCCAATTGCTGTGTAAAAAATTAAATGTACATCCATCATTTACCCCCCTTTTTCCCCACCCAGCAACCTGGAACGCCCAAAACAGAGTCACACACACACACACACACACACACACACACACACACACACACACACACACACACACACACACACACACACACACACACACACACACACACACACACACACACACACACACGATGGTAAAAATAAAATAGTAAAACAACATAAATATAGGTCTAATCAGGCGCCAAACTTTGGAAATCGTACAGCACATACATTTATTTTTTCCAGTGTTTCCTCATCTGGTTGGCACACTGGTAGGGTGTGGTTCATCCATCCATTATCTGCACCGCTTATCCTCAGTAGGGTCCCGGGGGTGCTGGAGCCCATCCCAGCCATCCTCGGGCAGTAGGCAGGGGACACCCAGAACTGGTTGCCAGCCAGTCGCAGGGCACACAGGGACAGACAATTCGCTCGCTCATTCACACCTAGGGACAATTTGGACCGGCCAATTAACCTGACATACATGTCTTTGGAATGTGGGAGGAAACGGGAGTGCCTGGAGGAAACCCACGCAAGCATGTGGAGAACATGCAAACCCCACACAGGAGTTTCGATCTCATGACCTCAGAACTGTGCCGCACACGCACTAACCACTACGCTGCCGTGCTGCCGGGTGTGGTTCAATGGCTGAAAATCCTGAGATCATATTTCTATGAGGAAAAGCCTCCCTCAGGTACCTTTCCTCACATGGTGAGTATGTGCCTTTCTATAATCACATTTTATTTCTATTACTATTTTCTTTGTTTTTATTGTTTTTAAACCATTGTGTGTTTCTGTGTATTAAATATTTTGGGTTGTTCGGTGGGAATGGAGGAGGATATTCTATTGTCTTATTGTCCTAATATACACAAAATATTTTATACAGCACTTTGAGTTGCAATTTATTGCCTGTAAAGTGATTTTCAAATTAATTTGATTTGATAGAAAAAATAACTTACTGGTGACCGTAAGGTTACTGATGTAACTACTTTTACAGTATTGTACCTGTAATAAGTAAAACGTTTTTTATTATTAAAATTGTTTTTTGTTTTTGTTTTTAAAGATGCCTTCTTGATAATGGACACAGCAAAGCCAAGGTCCTAGTTCAGAAATCAAGTAACAGCACCAAAATAACCCCATTGCATTTCGTTATGTTTTCTTTTCAACTGAAAAAGAGTCTTCACAATTCAAGTAACTCTTTGAAGAGTTGATGCAAGGAATCTCGAATATGGTACCCCTCTTCCCTCCAAATAAATGTATTATTCATTGTACTTTCTAATTTTGTAAATGTTCATTTGACTTGGGTATTATATGAATGTCGTTCGGAATTTGATACCTACTCGGCAAATAAAATGAATTATGGTTAGAGTTTACAATTATTTGTTGTTGTTTTTTTTTCTTTTCGTGATGGGATATACAGTAGTTTAGTACAGCCTGAGTATGCATAAGGTCACGTGTGTGCGTGAGTGTTCAGGAAGAAAGTTATAATCTGCTGCCATCTATAGGCGACGTATCGAAGTTTTTTTTTTTAAATTTTCAATAAAGTCAATTAAAATCTACTGGCTAAGTTTTGCGTCACCAGTGAGACGCTCTCCGCCAACAGTTTTTTTTTGGTAAATGATCAAGAAAAAGAGGGCCAGTAAAAATTAAGCTAAAATGTATTTCTAATTGGGCAGGACGGCAGGGCAGTGGTTAGCGGGTGTGCTACACAGTTCTGAGGTCATAAGATCGAACTCTCCTGTGTGGAGTTTGCATGCTCTCCCCGTGCTTGCGGGGTTTCCTCCAGGCCCTCAGTTTTCCTCCCACATTTCAAAAACACGCATGTCAGGTTACTTGGCTTGTCAAAATTGTCCCTAGGTGTGAATGTGCCCTGCGACTGGCTGGCAACCAGTTCAGGGTGTCCCCTGCCTACTTCCCAAAGATAGCTGGGATGGGCTCTGTGACCCTCCTGAGGTTAAGCGGTGCAGATAATGGATGGATGGATGTTTCCAGTCCGCACCAACACCAGTGTATATATAATATATTACTTTCTTGCTCTGCCAATCAAATGATGAAAAAGATCTAGGTCAGGGGTGGCGAACACGTGGCTCTAGAGCGCAGGTGTCAAACAGGCGGCCCGCGGGCCAGATCAGGCCCGCTAAGGGTTTGAATCCGGCCTGCATGACAACACTCAGAGAAGCGCAAGAGAAAAATAAGCTGCAGGTTGGAATATGTCTCTCTCTCTCTCTCTCTCTCTCTCTCTCTCTCTCTCTCTCTCTCTCTCTCTCTCTCTCTCTCTCTCTCTCTCTCTCTCTCTCTATGTCTCTGTCTTTGTCTCTTTCACTCTCTGCGTCTCTCTTTTTCTCTTCCTTTGTTGCTCATTGTCTCTTTCTCTATTCCTACCTTTCACGTTTTCTTTTCTCTGATTCTGTCTTTCTTTTTCTCTTTGGATTTCTTTCTTCCTCTCCCTTTCTTACCCCCCTCTCACGATGTTTTACCTCTTTTGTTTCTCACGCTCTCTCCCTCTCTCTCTTTTTCTTTCTTTGTCCTGACCTCTCTCCTTTTCCCTCCCTCTTTCTCTTATTTCTTTCTCTCTTTTTCTTTCTCTTTAATATACTAGTCCGGCTCCTGACAGAATGTTTGTTCTATCATGTGGCCTCCGAGTTAAAATAAGTGGGGGAGGGATTTTTTAAGGGTTATTGTTCTATCTTCTTTATTCATTATCCATTATCCGTGATTGGTCAGTTCATAATATGCTACAAAGCCTAGGACGCTTACTCTCAGCCAAAAGGCCAAGCTAAGGTCCTAGCCTTAAAGCCTTGCTGCGATCATTGCTTGACACCCCTGCTCTAAAGGATCTTTGCCTCATCATATTTTCTGTATACTGTGGCTCTTTGCCTTGTTTCATGTTTAGTTTTCTTTGTGTGTATTGAGGGTGGACACTTTCCTTGAAATCAACACAAAAACAATACTTGTTGTATTGTAAGGAGAGGGGTGTGTTATGGGAAATAATATATTTTTAATTGTGGGTGTCTGTTTTGGCAGGTCAGTGCGTGGTGTTGCTCTTTGACTCTCACAGTTAAAAATTTCGGCTCTTTGTGTCAAACATGTTCACCACCCCATATCTAGGTGTTGTATTTTTTTTTTTAACTCTCACCACATGTCAATGTTAAAAACATATATTTTGAATATTTGCTTTATACAATACAAATATACTTTTTGTTATTTTCCAAAATGTTTTTTTGAGTTATTTATTGTACATTATAACCAATTTTAGACAATTGTGGAGGAGACAAAACAAATTGACCACATTTTTGGGTTGTTTAAATCTAAATGTTGGCAAAGTTGGGAGTTTTTTTTCCCTTTAGTCGGGTAAAATGACCTTTTTCCTGCGAGGTTTTGTTTTTATCAAAGTTTTTTAGTTTGGGATTAGAAAGTGTTTAATTCCGGACAGCACCTTGAAGGGAAAGGCAAGCATGGACCCCTGAGATGCTGACGTATCCGATGACTTTAAGAAGTTCATAAAGTTTTGTTTTTAATCAAACTACTAGCCAATGTAAAAAAAAAGAAAAACACTTATAAACCTTTACCTGAAAGTGTGCATATGTTCACGGGTTCAGTATGCACAGCACTTCCAAACTTTTGCCACAAAATAAGGTAATGTCGCTTTTCTGGATAAATCAATAGCACTACATTGAGAAAATTGTTTTTTTTTAGCAGTAATAAGAGTGTGACTGTCAAACATAAACCATCGCAATTACCTACTAGTGAAATTATTTCTTACCATATTATGCCAGTAACTTCGCGTCAATCTTTTTGTGCGAGTGCTTAAATAAATGTTACAATGAAACCTTAAATGCTCACGTTTTCTAAATTCACTTCAGTAAGTTAAAGTAATGTTACGTACTGAGGAAAGTAAAATGGATACGAGCAATGGTGGCAAAAGTAATCTAAGAAATTTGGATACTTGAGTTTTAAAATCAAGTAGTGACAATCAGTGTAAAAGATGGACGGAGTCCCCTTTAAACTCAACGTGATCTTTGTTTATTTAAAGAACACGATATAGCTTCTTCACTAGGTAACAAACATTCCCAGACTCCACGCGGTCTCTCTATCAAACTAAATCACAAGTATAGACTGAAAGCTACTTAAAAAAAAAGTAAAAACGAAATTCTCCTAGGTTGAGTAAGGGATTAAAGAGACATTAGCACACCCCTCGTGGACGTACAGAGAGTTACAACTGGCACTTGCGCGGGAACACAAAATATGATGATTATTATTATTTTTTTCTTTTTTTGGACTCACTTGAGATCTATGATTATTGGCTACCAGCTGTAGAAGAAGCAAGAAACGTCCTGAAACGGGAACCATGAAGTAAGAATAATAAATAACCAATGCATGCACGATTACAAAATCACTCTTTCTCTGTAAATTGTCTTTACTGCGTGAGGTTTTTTATTGCTATCATAAAAACTGAGGTAATACGGAATGTAAATCTTCTTTTGCATTTTTGTTTTTCAAATCCAATTGCTAGAAGCTACATTAGCTTCCGGGCTAACCAGCTAAAAACAAACGTATTGGTAAAATATTACTTGTGATGCTAACCATGTCAATGGTAATTTTTATGTTCTGAGAGGATATTTATGTTGATAGAACAATAGCAAGAATGTCATTAACACAATCACACTATTTAGGGTGAATTTAATTTGCACCTTAATTTATTCTCTATTAAGAGCCTGCAGCTAGTACAAAATGCTGCAGCGAGGCTTTTAACTAAGACAAGAACGTTTGATCACATTACCCTGATTTTAGCTAACCTGCCATTGGCTCCTTGTTAGATTAAGATGTGATTTTCAGATTCTGTTGGTATTATAGAAATTCATGCATCGGTATGCTCCCTCATATCGTTCAGATTTAATTTCCCTTTGTGTTCCAGTCTGGAGCATTTGCTCTGAAAATGCTGGTTTACAAGTGATCCCAAGAGCCAAGAAGAGAATATCAGGTTTGAGAGCGTTCTCCATTCGGGCACTGGTGTTGTGGAATGCTCTGCCCCCCTGAGATCCTATCTGCAACCTTAGTGGAACTGTTTAGATCTAGGCTTAAAACACACTTCTATTCTATAGCCTATGAATGACCCGTATATCCTGTTGACGATATCTGTGTATTATTTGTTATTGCAACATCCATTGCGCCCTGGTCATCCTGGAAGAGGTATTACCTCATGTGCGGTCCCTTTTCAAGGTTTCTTCATTTTCCTCATGTTGAGGTTTTTGAGTTTTTCCTTGCCCTTGTGTAGGTTTTATATCAGTGGATGGTACGATAATTGTCTGTGGTTTGCAATAATCTGTGTTCTGATCAGTCCTGTGAGACTCCTTGTGATTCAGGGCTTGACTTGACTATTGCATGCTCGATATTGCTCCAGAGCCAGATGCCTTCCAATAAATATAAAACAATCACCTTCGCTATAGCGATAGTTATAATTGAGACTGAAATCATTCCAATATTTTGCGTATATCATCTAGGGCAGTGTTTCTCAACTGCTGGGTTGGGACCCAAAATTCAGTAGCAGACTCGTTTTCAGTGGGTTGCCTTTAGTTTTGCTAGTTATTTTGTTTTGAGATGTGAACTGTGTTCTACTATTTGTAGTTCAAAAAGCACAATCATTTTAATCACGACATTTGAGAAATCAATTATTTTTTTCTTGATTTGGGTCACGGCCAGTTGAGAACCACAAATCTAGCGGAAAGAAGTTATTGTGGATTTCCCTTTTTTTCAAGTCGATTAACAGCCAGGGGGCCCTGTCGTATGAAGTTAACCGAGGCAAACAAGCTGTCAAATCTTAAAGAGCAGCGGTAAATTCGCGTTTCACCTTTTGACTGCATGGGTCACGTGATCTGCAAACACACGCTGCAAGCTAGCACGTGGTTGCAAGGGAACAGACACGTGGCCTGTTTGGAAGGTTCATAAATGCTGGAATTTCTTTTTTTTTGCTGCAAGGGTCGAACTGCCTGCATGGAGGTCTAAGGTGGGTGTAGACAGATGTGTTGAGGGAGATTAGTCCACGTGGGTCCGCCTGGGCTGGGTTGGAGGTATGCAGACAGGTTCTGAGGAAGAGGCGTCCTTCTCCAGAGCCTGAAACAAGCTGACTGGAAGCAGATGTTGGAATTGATGACGGCATGACATCTTTGTCCCCTCTTCTTGGTTCCCCTCCCGTTGTTTACCTAATTGAGTTTCTTACTTGTGCAAGCATGCGTGTGTAAATTATTACGCGGTTACTGTGACGTCAACTAGTAAAACCTCAAACCGGCAACTATAAAAAGGAAATGAATGTACTGGCTGTATAAAAGTCATTATAGTAAACAGAGCCATGCCCAAAGTCAAAACAACAACACAGAATGTTGCACTTCTTGTGCTTGTTGATCTCTCTCATTTGTACAGACGCAAACACAACAACAGCCATGGATTAATTCAGGGGGCCCCTTTTTTAGCCTGGGAGTTTTCTACCCAAAGCCGGCCCACTTAGCTATAAAGTAGGAATTTGAATTGATGGAACAACCGAGCTCTTATGGTGAATTTTTATTGAGAAGAAATTGTGGTATGTGTTGATAAGTTAACAGAAAACACTTTACCATTTTATTTAAAAGGAAAATATATAAAGATTCTGATATAGATGAAAACCTATTTACCTATGTAGAGTATCTTTTGAGCTAGCCAAACCAAAACAGCTGCTTCTCAAAGAAGAGACGCGATTCCCATCACTACGAGCTTATTTGAGTGTGAGGAGCTACCCAGTGAAGGCATTTAACTGCTGAATTCTGCAAACACGTAGGACAGCACACCCCCGGGGACCCACAAGTGACAGGCAAAAAGTGCAATATGAGTGAAATGAATAATAAAGGTCCTTCTTTTAACATGTTTCTTTTTCTTTTCTGGCTTTTTTTGTCTCCACCTAGCACTTTCCTGCCCTCCATTGTACCTGCCTCATGTCATTTGCGCTGTTCTGTATTCATTTAACTGCTAGAGAATAGTGGCGGTGGGCCAAACCAACTTCAAATTTGGGAGGGGAGATTTCCTCCAGATGGTAAAACTCACCTCATCTGTTGCGCTGAGTGTGGTTTAATAACTGATGAGAATGAATGCACGAGTAAGTTTAGACACTTGTTCAAAAGATTTTTCTCGTCCCGTTAGACCAAACTCCACTCCCGTTCTTCCTGATTAGCCAGCATTGCATTAATTGGTTTTGGTATTGTTTGGAATGTAGCTCAAATTTCAGCCAGTAGACGGCAGCACAATATTATCTGTATCTAATTTACATTCAACAAAGAAGAGTTAAAGAGACAGTGTGTATTTTATCTTTTCTTCTTTTTTTTCCAGCATTTCTCTTTCTCTTTGTTATTTTTTACCTTCCCCCTTTTGTTTGTTTTTCAAATGGTAAATGGTCTGCATTTATATAGCGCTTTTCAAGTCAATGAAGACCTCCCAAAGGGCTTTACAATGTGCTTCACACTTACCCATTCACACACACATTCAACTTTTTTCCTTTTTATTTTTATTTCACTTTCTTTCTTTTTGTCCTATTTTCTTCTTTTTCCTCTTTTTCTTTATTTGTTTTTCCCCTTTCCCCATTTCTTTCTTTTACTTTTTTGGTTTTTTCTTGTTGTTCATTTTTTTCTCCCATTTTTTTAATGTTGTTTTCTCTCCTCACAAAATGCTTGGCAGAAAATAGTTTTTGTCACTTTGAGTCTCCGCAGTTTGTGTTCTTCCTTGTGCTTTTTAGCACTCATTTTGGGTTACACTACACCATATGGCGACACTTAGTGTTCAAATATTAGCACTGTCCCTTTAAAGCAGAACATATTGAAAGAATAAGCTCACAGCCGACATAAGGTGATGATTGTATGTTTTGGACCTCTCCAGTCCTAAAATGTATGCCTTCCAAAAGATGTAGATTCATCTTAGCGTATTGAATATTGACAAATAATGCAAGGTTGTAAATTTGTTGGCAGGAAATAGACGGACTTGTTGACAATAAACACAGAGGGACCACTCCATGTTAATACTATCAACTAAGGTCCCACAAAGCTAGGATTAATTTTGAATTTTCCTCTGTTAGAGCTAGTTTTTCCTTGTGTCCATTGCCAAATGGTTGCTCATTTAGGGTTCAATTGTTTTTCCACAGTGTATAAGGAACGTGGGTAGACAATGTCAAAATTCTTCACCCCCTGACATTTAATACAGCAAATTAAATTAACTTTGGCTTGAGTATATATACTTTTTGCCTAATCTATATGCCAAATTATCTGTTATTTTCCACTGATTTACAGTTCACAATACTCCAGCCAAGAATTGATTGCTTCTTGGATGCAGCGTACGATTTTGTAGAATAGACATGCGATCAAAACTATTTTGAGGGTTACCAGTTAAAGCAAACTCCTCGAGGCTAAAAGTTAGAATGGTATTTCAAGGATAAACGTTTTGTGACACGTGTCTCACTGGAGCGGGCTTGTAAGGCTTCCTATTTGTGAAGACACCATGACACCTACAAGCTGCAGCCATGTTCACTGCAAAGCACAGAAATTGTGACCTCACATTGTCGGAAGCTATCTCTACCCGATTAAACAGACATTTTGAGAACAATTCTGAGTCATTTAAGAAACTTCAAAAAGTATGGACTCACCAGTCTTGGACAAGTATTCTCTCCGACATTTAATTCTGTAGAAAAAAACATGTAAAAATGATAGTTTTTCAAAAGTGCAACTCCTTAGCATTCAGAATAACTAAAATAAATTAAAAAAACACTTTGTGGTGGTCAGTAAATGATACTTTTATAGACCAAGTACAGGGAAAAAATATGGAATCACTCCATTCTGAGGAAAAATTATGGAATAATGAATGACAATCAAAACATATCACTAGTATTTAGTTGCACCACCTTTGGATTTTATGACAGCTTGCGGTCTCTGAGGCATTGACTTGATAAGTGCCAACTCTCTTTCATTGGAGTTGCCAGATCATCTTTGCAGGTCAGAGCCTTGCTGTGGACATTTTTTTTTCAATTTTCACCACAGGTTTTTTTAATTGGGTTGAGATCTGGACTATTTGCAGGCCATGACATTGACTGGATGCGTCTTTCTCCAAAGAATGCTTTCACAGTTTTTGCTCTGTGGTACGATGCATTGTCATCTTGGAAAATTAGTTCAACATCCCCAAACATTTTTTCAATTGAAGGAATAAGAAAGCTGTCCAAAATGTCAATGTAAACTTATGCATTTAGTACAGATTTGAGCACAGCCATCTCCCCAGTGTCTTTGCCTGACATACAGCCACATGTCATTATGGACTGTGGGAATTTTTATGTTTTCTTTAGAAAGTCCTGTTTGTAAATCTCACTGGAACGGCACCAAACCAAAGTTCCAGTATCATCACCTTGTCGAATGCAGATTCATGACTCGTCACTAAAGATAACCCTTATCCAGTCATCCACAGTCAATGATTGCCTCTCCTTAGCCCATTGCAGTCTTGTTCTTTTGTGTTTAAAAGTCAACAATGGTTTCTTTTTAGCTTTTCTATATGAAAATCCCATTTCCTTTAGGCAATTTTGCACAGTTCTGTCACATGCATTGACTCCAACTTCCTCCCATTTTCTCTTCATTTGTCTTGTTTTGCATTTTCTGTTTTCAAGACTTACTGGACTGTCTCAGAAAATTAGAATATTGTGATAAAGTTCTTTATTTTCTGTAATGCAATTAAAAAAACAAAAATGTCATACATTCTGGATTCATTACACATCAACTGAACTATTTCAAGCCTTTTATTATTTTAATATTGCTGAATTTGGCTTACAGCTTAAGAAAACTCAAAAATCCTATCTCAAAATATTAGAATATCATGAAAAAGTATACAAGTAGGCTATTCAACTAATCACCTGAATCATCTAATTAACTCGAAACACCTTGCGAGGGTTTCCTGAGCCTTAAAAACACTCACCTTGGTTCAGTAAACTAAATCACAAGTATGGGGAAGACTGCTGTCCATAGGACCATCATTGATACCCTCCATCAGGAGGGTAAGACACAAAAGGAAAATTCTCAAAAAGCAGGCTGTTCACAGAGTGCAGTTTCAAAGCATATCCACAAAAAGTCTGTTGGAAGGGAAAAATGTGGCCGGAAACGCTGCACAACCAAGAGAGATGACCGCAGCCTTAACAAAATTGTGACGAAGAGCCGCTTCCAGAATTTGGGGGAGCTTCAAAGACAGTGGGCTGAAGCTGGAGTCCAGGTATCAAAAGCCACAGTTCACAGACTTGTCCGGGAAATGGGCTACAATAGCCGTATTCCCATGGTCAAGCCACTTCTGAACTCAAGACAACGGAAGAAGCGTCTGACTTGGGCTATGGAGAAGAAGCACTGGACAGTTGCAGAGTGGTCCAAAGTCCTCTTTTCAGACGAAAGCAAGTTTTGAATTTCATTTGGGAGTCAAGGCGCCAGAGTCTGGAGAAAGGCTGGAGAGGAGCAAAATCCAAGTTGCTTGAAATCCAGTGTGAAGTTCCCACAGTCAGCAATGGTTTGGGGAGCCATGTCAGCTGCTGGTGTTGGTCCACTGTGTTTCATCAAGTCCAGAGTAAATGCAACTGTGTACCAAGAGATTTTAGAGCACTACATGCTTCCATCTGCTGAAAAGCTCTATGGAGATGAGGATTTCATTTTCCAGCATGATCTGGCACCTGCCCACAGTGCCAAAACCACCAGTAACTGGTGCACTGACCATGGCATCACTGTCCTTGATTGGCCTGCTAATTCCCCTGACCTGAACCCCATCGAGAATTTGTGGGGTATAGTTAAGAAGAAGATGAAAGACACCAGACCTACAAATGCAAATGAGCTGAAGGCCGCTATCGAAGCATCCTGGGCATCAATAACACCTCAGCAATGCCACAGGCTGATTGCCTCCATGCCACGCCGGATTGATGCAGTAATCCGTGCATAAGGATTCCCAACCAAGTACTGAGTGCATCAATGGACATTTTCAAATGTTTGATTTAGTTTTGCTGTTATAAAATTATTTTTTTTACTTGGTCTGAGGAAGTATTCTAATATTTTGAGATAGGATTTTTGAGTTTTTTTCAGCTGTAAGCCAAGATCAGCAATATTCAAATAATAAAAGGCTTGAAATAGTTCAGTTGATGTGTAATGAATCCAGAATGTATGACATTTTTGTTTTTTTAATTGCATTACAGAAAATAAAGAACTTTAACACAATATTCTAATTTTCTGAGACAGTCCAGTATGTCTTTAGTTGTTTGTTTTGACGCCAACATGTGTTCCTTGGCATACTAGTACGCTTGACTTTAACAACCTTCCCAAGCTGTTTGTACTTGGTCCAAATCTTCAATACAGCTGATTTCAATATTATTTAACATATACTGTATAACAGTACGTATGGTGTTAAGTATTTCTAGTCTAGTGAGACTAGCTATCTTGATAAAGGAATATTGCTATCTCTTGAAGTTACAGGAGAAGGGTTATAGATGAACACATCTGGGGTTGGTTTTAGTACCTCCAACAAAGTTGAGAACCAAAGGCCTATTTTAAAAATATGAGCGTATTAAATGGACTATTAATTCTTAATCAGTATTTCAGACAAAACATTGCAGGTACCGGTACTTGTTTTCACAGGTGCAGCTCTCATGCCTGCGTCAAAGCACTTTTCCATTACTTATATGTTGTATTACTGTTATGCTGTTTAACTCATTCACGGTTTAAAAATCTTCCATTGACCCGTCTAGGCCCAGCAGGTTTTTCTCCGGGAGCCGTATCAGTGCGGTTGAAAGTTTTTTGGGACTGTTTCAAACTCCCCCAAGCATGACAGAAACTGTCCCATAAAAATATACGCATACATAATTTAAAATCTTTTACTGTGTCCAGATTTGCCAAAATCAAAGATCAGCAGTAGCTCGCATCTGTTGGAAACTGCAAATGTTGTGGAAACACAGTCAGTTTGAGCACTGTCCCATAAAAAAAAGTTATAGCATGAATGGTTTTTTCATTTTCAACATTCCATCTATATGCAATGGTCAATGAAAAAGGCATTTTATAGTCGTACAGACCTTGCTAAATTTGATTTGCGCCAGCCTTGGTGTACCTTAGCTTTTTAGCATTACTTTATCGATGTCGTACGTCAAATTTGACCCCAACAGTCCGAAACAAAACGTAAAAAGTTAGACGTAATAACATGATGCGTAATATATTAAACTTGGTGGTATGTCAGCATTTCCCTCCTCTTAACTCAACAACAATAAACTTGAACTTGTGACGGCAAAGCGCTCGCACGTTCCGTTTACTGATTTGAACAAAACAGTCTTGCGCCTGCACGCGAAGCCACACGAGACAAATGAAAGATTCTTCCGGCGCCCCCACAAAGTTCTTGACAGCTTTTCCAGTAACCGCCAAGAGAAAAAATACCCCACACCCCTAAAAACCCTCTGTATTCTGCTTTACAGTGTTACAGTCAGTCCTGCTCCTAAGCGGTCACCAGATGGCATCCATCACGGTGAAGGATCTTCTGTGCTGATGGTGCGGGAAAATAAAACGCTGCAAGCGGGAGTTTCATCTTATTTTCAAAAGGGACACACGCAGAGAGGAAATACATTTCATGACAAAGCATCATTTGGCTACTGAAAGGCTCCTTAGCTACGAATGAATGAATTCAACAGCACAAGCGCACACCGCACACACACAACTACACACAATTAATCTATGAAATTCTGCACCATTTCAAGCTTAAGACTCTAAATGAGATTTGCAGATATTGTTTTTGTCAGAATATGGTCACTTATCTATATTTAGGTGTTTCCGACAGCTTATCTTTTGAGGTACATGAGTCTCCAAATTTCTGCTTAGTTGTATCAGGATTTAGCGGTTAGCTCCTATCCGGATAACCATTTTCTATTCTGCGTGTTTAACTATTAAGTAAACCATCCAATATGTTTTATGCACTATCACCATGAGTCTAAATCCAAGAAGTGATGTGTTATTTAAATCTTAAATCAAGCAGCAAAATCCAACTGTTCATCCGTTTCAAGTGGTGGCTATTTTGCCACATGGTGTCAAAAAACAATCACAGTCCCTCGGGGATCACGAAAGGACCAATCACGGGTTTTGACACGAGCCAGGAGATTGCGGCAGCTCGTAAAAGAATTTCTTATTCTGTATAGGTCCTTTTGAGTTGTTCATGAATTTAGATATAAACCAGATAAATTTGAACAAAAAATAAAATATACTGGCTTTAGAAACCTTATAACTGATTTACAAACGTTAGCATGGCTAACTAACACAAGTACTAAGTTTGTCTGAACTGTACACTTACACATACACCGTATGTGACTGAACCCACCTCTGCTAATAATGAATTCAGAATTTCTTAAAAAAATAGCATGTCTGTTTTTGTTTTTTTTAGTGGAAACCATTTTAGGGTGTTCTTTTTTCGCCAGTTCACGTGACCCCCTAGTGGTGCGTAAATGTGGATCAATAATGAACAGGTCCATCAAAAACAAATTCTTTTAATTTTTAAATATAATATGAAACATCTGCTGAGGCCTCCAATCACAGCATAGGTAAAGACGGTAATGCACCAATGCTTGCAAAAGCGTGATTGGTGGGGACGGCCCCGGGTCACCAGGAATGCGTCTTGCCGCGCCCATTGCCTACAAGCTTCGACGAGTATGCAGGAAAATGGCAGATTACATAACTTGCTTTGAAGGGAACCAGCTTGCCAGTTCAAGGCTGCACGTCATTTAAATGTCGCCCCAAGGTACCGTAGAAATCCCGGCAAATGTCCCTCCATTTTTTTTAAAAGCCATCCAAGGACGTTAATAACGCAACAAGAAGCAGTAACTGTCTAGAGAGGCTTTGCGAAAAATCATGTTTAGCTTGTGTTTTTTGTCCTTCATCAATTCTTCCGCTTTTTTATTTTTGAAAAAAATCATGTAATTTAATGTGTTTAATCCAAGGGTGTCAAAGTCATGGCCTGCAGGCCATTTGTGGCTCTCATGCTAATAGTTTGATGCCTCCACCTTAATATGAGGGTTAAAGGGACAGTGTCTAGTCAAGTAATGTTCATTTGTATAGCCCTTAATCTCAAGGAGTCTCAAAGGGCTGTGCAGACCACAGACTATTGCAAACCACAGACTATTATTACACCATCCCCTGATCTAAAACCCACATGAGGGCAAGGAAAAACTCAAAAACCTCAGCATTAGGAATATGAAGAAACCTTGAGAAGGGACCGCACATGTGGTAATCCCCCTTCCGGGATGACCAGGCTGTAATGGATGTTGCATTAACAAACAATAAAAATACAAATAAAATATAAAATAATTAAAGAATAATATGAAATAAAAAAATAAAAAGGATGACCAGGTTGCAATTAATTTACATTTCTTGCTGATTGATTTATTCTCAATTTAAACCACTTTTTAAAAAAATATTTAAATCTTATTGTGTATGGAATTAAAAAAATATATATTTCACATCAGTTGAATGTTTTTATGTGGACTTTTTTGTGGAAAACCTAATTCTGCCCTACCTCACTGAGACCCAAGTTCTGGCATCCCCCGGGTAAAATTAGTTTGTTCGCAATGAAGAGTCATGGCAAAAAAATAAAATATTTACTACGTTGTTTTCAATGACAATAAAGACCATTCGATTTATCTTATTTAAAGTTAATTAATGTGATATACCCCGCGACCCTACTGAGGATAAGCGGTTCAGCTGATGAGATGAGATGAGATGAGATGAGATGTGATATATTAAGATGTCAGATCTTGAAACATTGAAAGATTTTTTTATTTTTTCGTCTGTCACGGATTTTCATTTCATTCAATCATTTTCCAACAACTCATACTTACGAGGGCAGCACAGCGGCTGAGTGGTTAGCGCGTCCGCGGCACAGTTCTGAGATCGATTGTTTGCATGTTCTCCCCATGCTTTTGTGGGTTTACTCAGGGCACGCCGGTTTCCTCCCATATTCCAAAAACATGCATGTCAGGTTAATTGGTCGGTTCAACTTATCCCTAGGTGAGAATGAGCAAGTGAATGGTTGTCTCTCTCTATGCGCCCTGCGACTGGCTGGCAACCAGTTCAGGGTGTCCCCTGCTCACTGCCCGGAGATTCCTTGGAGGGGCTCCAGCACCCCCGCAACCCTACTGAGGATAAGCGGTGCTGATTATGGATGGATGGATGGATGGATCATCCTTACGAGAGTTGCGGGTAATTTTGGAGCCCATCACATTTCACATCAGGTAGTGGGGCCGGGGACTGAGCCAGTTGACAACCATTCACAGAGTTCAGATAGTCATACAATCCTTACACACACTCATTCAAAAATAGTCACAATTTTGTCCCACTAATCACCCTGCGGAAAGGAAAAACGCCTGGAGAAACCCCCCGCAGGCATAAGGAAACCATGCAAACTCCAGTGTAGTTAGAATTAAACCCAGGACCTTTGAGGCGAAGAACATGTTAACCAGTCAGCCACCACATTGCTTTAACAAAGCATTTTTCGAGAAATGATGTTACAACTCTTCAAGTAAATAATTTCTTGAGGTTTTTACATACCTATAGCAGCTATATATAAAACGAATAGCTGATGCGTGTGACAACTGTGATGCCTTTTCTGTTGCCAGAATGTTCACGCTTGCCTTTTCCTATTCCTAAGCGCTGCAGAATGATGATTGTTCAAACCAACCGCCAGTGCCCTGCCACACTTGTTGAAAAGTATCACGATCATGTCAACAGACTGTTTCCATGTTTGTGTGCAGGGATGTAATGGACGGTGGCCCAGTGTTGCGTAACATTGGCAAACTTGAACCGACGTTCTTATTCTGACATGATTTCCTGACGATGTTTTCTTTACCCCTTCCCTCAAAATCCCCTTTTGTGGTAAACGATCGTCATTATTTTTCCTTTCAAACAAATTTCCTTGTGGTAGGCTCATTCTGAACAGAGTAACTCAGTTTCTGACAAACATATTACTCCAGTCCTGATGGCTTTACGCCGACATACAGTCAGCTGTAGAATAGATTTTGAAATTCTCCTACTGGTTTATAAATTACCGGCAGGTTTGGGTCTTGAATATGTTAAACAAATGCTGATTGAACATAAAGGCATGGTCTGCAAACTAAAGTCAATTCTGGAGCTCAGAGTTCAAAGCAGACATGGTGAAGGGGCATTTGACTGTTATGCTGAATGCAAATGGAACAAGTTATGTTTAAGTTTATGTTGAAGTGTTTAAATGTCCTGTGTGATCCTTTAGTAACTTAAGGTAAATTTTCTTTTTATTCAATTTGCTTATCAAAAGTTTTTGTATGCCAATGTGTTTATTATATTGTGCCTTAGCTTGCGTGTCGTAGGTTATATGGTCTTAAAAAGCAACTTTGATGAAAATAATAATATCACCCTGCCTTATGCAACAATCGGTGCTCAACATATTTGTTAAAGGTGAGGTGCATCTTTTGAGGTGTCCTTGAAAAATTTGAAAGTTCAATATTTTCTCTATTAAAGATGCCTTGTCAATATCCGACTGAGTTCAAAGAGCCGTTATCCTTTATTACCACACCTATCTATCTTTATTTGCTGAAGAGTGACATCATGCTCGTCCCTACAGGTTGTTTTATGTTTCTTAAAAAAATGCAAGTTTAAGAAATACATGTACTTGCACGCGCATTATGAATGACCTGACTGAGGCTGCGATGATGACAATAGCCAGGAGATGGCGGCCGCGAGTGAAAAAGTTCTAAATTTCCTTCAGTTCTTTTTAGATACCAAAAAAGAGAGCTATTACTTCTGTGATGATAAATAGGTTTCATTATCCAATCTTCAGGCATGATTAAAAATTGTCTCTTCGAAAGATACGAAGAAACAAGAAACCAATGTGTTTCTGTCAAAGGTGTCAAATTATAGTATATTTCATACACATTATGAAGAAATAAAACAATATAAAGCAATATTTGAAGTGAAACGCTCCAAAAAAATCTCAAACATTGGTAAAAATAGCCTTTATTTGTTCAAATATAAAAATGAAACAAAAAAACAGGATCCTTTGTACACTGTAGAAAATATGGACGAACGTTTCCTAGTTTTCATGGCAACAGGCATGGCAATAATATTAACATTTTTTGGCACTAAATACGTTCATTTTTAATACTTTAAAAAAGTACAAATATAATACAGATCTGGAACAAAAGTACCTCTATACAGAAAAAACACCCTGTTGTTCCGCTTTTTAAACTTACACAATGCAGATGAACATACTTAAAAACAATCTGAATTAAACTGATATAAACCACTGATGAACCTGCACCACTTCCATCCCCAAAAACTTTTGATTTGTTATTCAGATATTTACATGAGGACTGTTGTTTGGGGTTGATAGCAAACAAAAACATAACAATAGGAATGTGGAGGTTGGTCTGACTTTTTTTTCTCCATTTGATTCCTACTTAAGGCAAAGAACATTTCCAGTCAGTCATTTCTCTGTGTAAGGACAGGAAGACATTTGTGATGTGCAAATTGCAAAATAAAGTCTTGTTTCCACACTTATGAGGTAACATGCAACTTGGTCTGTTATGTTTGATAGAGTTCCACTCCAGGTAGACATTTCACAATGCTTCATTGGTCACCGTGGTAATGGTAAACTGTAACGTGGTTTCTACGGAAAGATGTCCCAGCACCAAACTGTAGTTTACCATTTCCCTGGGATGGGAATTCCACACTCGTACCAAGACACATAGCCGATGTGGGAATGGGCACCTATGGAACCAAACTGAACAGGCTCCTGTCGTACTGCTCGGTGAAAACCTAGATGACAAACATTGTTTATTAGTCTAATTGAACTCCTGGTTTAGTCTAGACTCTGATCTAAGATATGGTGTCAATTGGATCCTACCAGATCTGGATTGCAGCTGGGCAGGATTTACTTGTCTACCAGTTCTTCCCTCCAGGAAGGAATCCACAAACTGGCAGTGATCCTCGCCAAAGCCGCTCTGGTCTCCGATGTTGAAGAATTTACCTGCGGCGCAAATTGTTTAGGACACGACGATGCTGACGTTTCATGCGGTTCCAGTGGCAGAGAACGAGACGCACCATTTAACGAGTCGCTCAGGTAAATCTTGTACCGAAGTGAGTTGCAGAGCTGCACCCCAACGAATTTACGGTACCAGGTTCTCTTGACGTACTGTTTACCATTGCAGTCGGAGAAAGTGTCGGCCTTGAATGGGAACTGCGTCCAGATGGCGTCTTTACCTGTCAAGAAGGTACCTTTTTCAGATAAGTCCCCATTCTGGGCTAGAATCATGAATGACCTCACCTGAAGCGTTCTCGCTAACTCGAGGGTCGGCTAGGGAACAAATTGAAAACAAAATAAATCACTGGAAGTCTGACCAAAAATGAATGTACATGGAAGACTTTTTTCTCAAGATTGAAGATTTCTCAAACCTGATTCTGTGTTGAAGGACACTGGCTCACTGGAGGGACCTGAGCCTATGTCATTCTTTGGTGTCACCTTGAACTCATAGCTATCATGGAATACAGAAATAGGAAATCCATTTGAGTTCTACTCAGTGGTGGGATGTGATGTGTGCTTTAATATTTAGGTATTTAACCAATCATATTTCAGACATTATTTGTTTCAAGGCTCTGAAAAAATGCTTAAGGCCTTGGTCCATAAAGTCAGTCTTCAAGGAAGCAGTTGGCTTAGCCAATCAGATTTTGATTCGGCATCTGAACGCCAGAGATCTTAAACCTTGAGACCAAGCCCGTCCTAACCCAATCCAAATTTCGGGCTGGGTCAATACGTTGACGTTGGGGAGGGATTCTCTCTTGCTGACTTTTTTATCTACCCATCGTTGTTCATTATCTCCGTTTACACAGTATTGTTTAGCTTATTTTTTTTATTTTATTTTTTTACTAAAGACAGGCTTTAAGCATCGCTCAAGCGGTTTTGCGTCTCCAAATACCCCACTCCCTCTGCCTCTCACGCGGTCCGTTTTGCCAGTTCCCTGAGTGAACCCAGAGAACTGGGCGCTCAGTGGGGGCCTGGGTTGTCCCTAATCACCATTACTCCACCTGAGTCCTCACAAATAAAATAGCCAGGTCACAGAGCCAGTTCGTTCGCAAACGACACATCACTACGGTAATTCAAACTGGAGTCAAGGCCTGTGTGTAAAATCCATGGCAGGCAACTGGATCTACTTGATCCAATTTGAAACCATTTTAAGCTGGTATGAGTTATTTCTGATTAAACCTTAGCTTTAGGGTTGCAACAAGCAATATTTTAAAATGTGTTCAATCTGTTGGCTATTTTATTGATTAACCAATGAAGAAGCTAGAAATGTTATCATTTTAATCACTTGATAAGTTTATAGTTTAGTAAACACTTTAACATCAATTTAAAATTTCTCATCTGTGGGGTCCTCTAATATTCTCCATGCAAGTCCAAAATCCATTGATGCATTCTATCCTTATTTTAAGTGTCTACTAAATAATACACTTCTCACCACTGTATCCTAAATCTGTATTTTAATTCAAAAGAACATTGTAAAAACTACAATTCATTAGAATTTCAGGACTAATTTGGCCAATAAAATGCAATGCTTTCCATGTTAAAAACAACTTTCTAGGCATCACAACCTTGTACCTCTAACTTGTTCACTTTTAATAACACCTGAAACATTTAGTCTCTTTATTTTTAAAAACGTTGATGTTGTAAGCGAAATTGTTTGATTCAACAAAAAAATAATCAAAAAAGATAAGATAGTATGTTATCGTGCTGAACAAAAATAAATTAGGAATTGTTTACTGTTTTCCAGTAAAAAGCTAACATTCTTAAAATTCCCAACCCAGATTTTTAAAAACCATTAAACAATGTTTTTTTTTTAAAAAGGCTGTGATATTTTGATAATCGATTGATTAGTAGGCGCACCTCTACTTAGCTTACCTGCTTTCAGGTTTTAGGTTTTCCACTGCTGTATGCGTCTGGTCGGTGGTCAAAATAGAAACCTTCTCTCCATCGGGTCCTTTTGTGGTGGAGATGACTTCGTACTCTGGGGAAACAGAATTTGCTAGTCTGAAGAAAACTATTCCTGTAATGTCTGTACCAAAGAGAGTCCAAGTTCAGCATGGCCAAGGTTATTATATTCAACAAAACTGAACACCAACAAAAAAAGGCATTTTTTTGAAGCATCACAGATGCTCAGGTTTTGGATGATACCCAATCATGGCTTAATTCAGATAACATGTGGACCATGATTGGTTCTTAGCTGTGTTTAAGGGGCAGTGTCCATTATTTAGCGCGTCTTACATGAAAAAAAAATGCACTCATTTAAAAAATAATATTGGTTTAAATAATAAGCACAAATCATATTGACGTGCATTTGAAAAACATACTTGTGGGTCAAGAATGTTGTTATCATTTTACATAAAATGAACTTTGCCAAAAGTGGGCTGACGTAAATGTCTGCTATCTTACTGCAATGGGTACCCAACTAAAAAACTAAAGAAAATTGTGCGGTTTGGTCACTCTGAGTCTGCATAGTTTTTATTCTTCCTTGTGCTTCATAGTACTCGGAAGAATACACTATCTAGTGACATCTAACAGACAAATAATAGACACTGTCCTTTTAAGATCAGTGGGGGCCCAAACGTAAGATCGATGTGAAATCCATCGGGTTGACTTTGATTCTTAAAAAAAAAAAATTGCTTAAAAAATAAAGATAATATTAATCAACAAAACATCCACTTCAAACTAATGAAAACGGAAACCAAGCATTTCCCAAATTGAAATCTAATTTGAAAAAAAATAATTAAAACTAACAATAATAACCCTGGCTGCTAAACAAAAATCTGAGGATCCCTTAACGCACGTGTGTCAAACTCATCTTCCCGGGGCCAAATGTGGCCCGCCACATCACTTAATGTGGCCTGCAGGGGCCCAAAATGTCTGAGCTTCTCAGAACAAATGATTCAAGGCTACTTTGACTATAAATGATATTTCCAACAATGCCTGTCGACTATGATACTCACGAATTGAAAGTTCAGTGACACGAGACTCTAGCCATTCCATATCAATGCATAACAGGTGGAATTAAGAAATTATCTAAAAATGTCCAAAAATATGTAGTTAGATTTAGTTAATAACATATATATTTGTAGCTATATTTTGCATGTAATTGTTGTGATTTCAATTAGTAATAAAATTCAGCGATATTTTACATTATGGAGTAGTTACATTCATAAGGCACATCAGGGCCTTCGAGAACAGCCATATTTAATTATGTGGCACCCGGTGAACACGAGTTTGACACCCCCGCCTTAATGTAAAACGTAAATAGTACCAGCGGACCGGGAGGTTACCTGTAGTGTCATTGTTGGTCTTCTCCCAGTCCAGAATGATGAAGGAAGGACAGCCCTCCACTGTCACAACAGTAAGGTTGGAGGGCGGCGACTTTGGCGGGGCCGTCACGTTGCCGTCGCTACGCTCGTCCGCCGGGAAGAAATTCAAAGACGACGTAATAGAACACGGCTCGTCCGCTTTCTTGCCCGTTTGATAGATGACGTGAGGTGCTGCCATTGGTCAAGGAAAGGAGACTCAGACCAGGTTCTTGCCGATATTTTCGAGAGGAGACACTTACCCACGTAACGCTTTTTGCCCTGGGCATCGATGTCAGAGGTGGGCTGCGACTGAAACAATTCAGAGTTTTCCCAAGATTCTTGTGGAGGAACTGCAAGAGAAAGTTTGGGATGTGTAACCGGTCAGGCAAGGAAAGGACCACTGCTGGTGTTTGGTGGGGTTTTACTTGTGGTTGTGGGTGACATAGTGGTGGTGTGTTTTCGGTAGAGCTTGGTTGGCTTTGCTCTGGTTGGTTTGGCAGTAGTTGGTTTGGCGGTTGCCACTGGGACTTTGGGCTTCAGGACTCCCAATTTGTCCGTGTTTTTCTGGTCACTGGTCTTCTCTGTGATGAAGCAGGGAATAATTTAGGTTTAGAACCCTAGTGGTGCTGAGCACCCAGAGTGTAGAGCTGGTTAAAAAAAATCTTTTAATTTCACTTAAGATTTTATAACATGTAAAGTTCAATCATGATAACATTTGAAGCAAAATATTTTGCTAGAGGTTTTTTTTTTAATTGTAAAAGGCCATTTTTATCAATTGAGTGTTCATTTTAAGGACGTTCTTTTAAATTGAATGTTTGTTTTAAGGCCAATTTATTAATCGAGCGCTCCTTTTATAATTGGGTTAGGGCACTGTTAGGCTTTCATAGTGACATACTCTCAGCGAAATACACCGGAGCCTCCACTAACTCAGCCGCTATGCCGCAAGTGGTGGTGTTAATTTGCAAGCTATCAAGATTGCACAAGCCAAGAAATATGAAGGGTTTACTGACTTCAGAGGTTGGCGTCCATGTTTTTTTTTAATTTATTTTATTTTGTGGCTATAACAGTTTTTGGGAGTCAACTTTTATGCGAGTACATATTATTTGGTAATTTGTAACTAAATGTATTGCGCTACTTTTTGGTGTCAGTATAATGGGGTGCCCAACTGCAGGAAAGACACTGGTTCCATGGTTATCTCACCTGATTGGTTTGGTTTTCCATGCAGGTTTGTTTTCTTTTTCAAAGATCCTGAAAGAGCCACACCACATCATATGTCATCACTCATCATAACCACCTTTGTTATTACATTCTAACAATTAAACTAAAATAACGGAAAATCTGTTCTGTGTGTAACACTCCCTTAATAATTCCCCATGAGAATGAACAAGTCACGGCAGAACGAGGATGAGGCCTGCGTCTGAGCGGCCGCATTCCTCCTAATCAGCGTTGTGTAAACAAAGATGTCGAGGACAAAACTGGCAAGTAACGTTTTTAGAGTAGAGTAGGATCTATAATGTACAAAAGAAGGTGTGCTGCACAGACACCCTCTGTTGGCTGAAGAATAAGCGACTAATTTGCAGCTTTCTCTGAGGCTGAGTGCCCTCATGATCATTTAGGTATTACTAAAAGCTTCAATTCCATAGAGTAAAAACGGATGCATTACCTGAACGAGGACGTGTCCACAAGGCAGGCTTTATGGGGGGGAAATCCCGGCGTCCGTTTACTTTAGAGAGGAACAAAAGAACGTTTCACTTAAGACTTGATAACTTTTACGCAATTAGTTCACAAAACCACACGGTTATAAACGTTCCCTGTAAAAAGAGTGGGGAAAGTTCAGCTTGCCTGGCAGAGATGCACGGTGGAGCAACGAAGGAAGTCGAGATTGAGTGCGGTTGTGAAATGCTGCAAGCAAACCAAATTTCCCATTAGTGAAGTTTTTTTTAAACGTTCCATTGTTTCAAACATCAAATGTTAGCTGGATGTAAATTTGGGCTGATTGATTTGGCCGCGGGCAGCACGGTGGTGCAGCGGTGGGCGCGTGTGCGGCACAGTTCAGAGGTCATGAGATCGAACCTTCCTGTGTGGAGTTTGCATGTTCTCCCTGTGCTTGCGTGGGTGTCCTCCGGGCACTCCAGTTTCCTCCCACATTCCAAAAACATGCATGTCAGGTTAATTGGCCAGTCCAAATTGTCCCTAGTGTGAATGAACGAGTTAGTTCTCTGTATCTGTGTGCCCTGCAACTGGCTGGCAACCAGTTCAGGGTGTCCCCTGCCCACTGCCCGAAGATAGCTGGGATGGGCTCCAGCATCCCCGCGACCCTACTGAGGATAAGCGGTGCAGATAATGGATGGATGGATGATTTGGCCGTTGAAATATATTTTTTAAAAATGTTCGATTTAGCAAATAGTTTTTGTAAAAATAAAAATTAAAAACCTTCAAGCTCTATACTTCGAGGTAGATGTAAGGTCTTTCACCTTTTTGTCTATATAGGGATGCATGATGACTTTTACATCACATCTACAAACTATAATGGAAAAGAATTTTGAAATTGCAAGCAGACTACACATTGGCGTAGTTATGTAGTTAAGAGAATTAGCTCAAAAATCCTGATAGATGCCCTACCTGGGCGTGGTGGAAAGAAAGCACGGGGCCTGAGAGGATTCTGAAACAGACCAGGGATTATTATTTTGCAAAATGTTGGTATTTAAACTAAGAAAAGGCTTTACACACCAATGGCTTCATGAGAGGAAGGCGTAGTTTTGGTGGTCTTTTTATTTTTTTTCCTGAAATACAAAGTGGAAAACTTAAGGACGTACAAGAAAAAAGGAAGGTTATTTATTGGCGTCTTACCTGCAGTTTGGGTATTTTGGATGGCGACTTTACTCCAGGCACCATTGCGGTCATCCTTGTTGGAGCGGACACCAAATTCGTAAGGCGTGTCAGGGGTCAGGTTGTCGATGACCGTGTCGCTTGTTGGGCATGTTTGATAGGTCCACTTCTTGTTTTTCTCTCGGTAGCGGACAGTGTAGAAACTAATGGAAACAAGAAGCAGATGTTTCTCTATTCTACGCCACTTTGTCTTTGTTACACATTTTAGCAATGTTTGTATGGAGATTGGAGACTTTAAGAGTTCAATTAAAAAAATCTACCTGAGAAGATTGTAACTAGTGTGTAAAATCTCTTTCATATAATTTCCATCAATATATGGAGAGCCTTTTCACCTATACAAGAAAAAAAAGAATACAAAAATAGCAGAAGATTTCCAATTTTCTTCCTAGAGTTGTTTGGCTAAAAAGGGGAAAATCCATTTTTCAAGGGGAGGATAAATTGCAATGGATGAACACTACAATCAAAACTAGGGACAAGTAGAGGAACTGAGCTGGAAAACCTCGACATTTTTTCAATGGAACATCTCTCATTACAGGAACACAGGTCACGTAATACGTGCAAGCAGATGAATGCTGTCATCATAAACTCGAGACTAAAGTAATTCATAGATGACATGTTATGACCAATAATAATAATAACTGTATCTTTGAAGATTTCAAAGTTGAGCTATTCAATTTTGGTGGTCCTACGTTAGATTATTATTATAATACTTTTCTGTTCTGTTTTAAGCCCTTGATATCTATACAGAAGAAGTTTTAATGTTATGGGATCATGGGACCCACATAAATCTGAATCCAATGTGCGCCCACAATTGGGATCTTACCCGTCTTCCAAGCAATCCTCCAGTATGTCCCTGTCATAGGAAGTTTTCACATGGTCCCCCCAAGACAGCAGGACCGATGTTGGGCTGACAGGGTCAATCACCAAATTGAGTGTTTTTTCCAAGTTCACTTTTCCTACACGTGAAGCGGAAATCAAGTAAGCCATTGCGTCTGCGAGGAAAAACAGGATTGGCTTGCAAACCTGTGCAGTGTTTGGTCACGTCGTTTGTAAGGACTGGCTGAACGGCCACCAGGTACTTGGGCTCAGCATCTAGAAAACAGATGCAACAACGATTTTCAAACATGATTAGACTTTTAACCCTCAATCTCACATTAACCAGTACCGTGCAGTCAGGGGAGGCAAGTGAGGCAGGCGAAACACAGCCTCACCTGTCATCATGAAAATATAAATCTTAACGGCTATATTCATTGAGTGTTGAAGATCTTTCTCATTAAAGTCACAGTTTTTGTTTGCTGATTTTTTTACATTCTAATATGAATACCATAAATTCAATTAGTAACTAAGGTATTACTGTGCTGAGCAGATGCAGAGTGAGGCATTCAATCCTCTTGCCTCATTCTGCTTTGGCGCACACCTCAGCCTTAAACATCAAAATTGGTGATAGTATAAGCAAGCTAATAGTAAGTTGAACAATCCAGGAATGTGTTTTTCTCGCCTACATTTCTTTCTTAATGGAGGATCATTTTATTTATAAGTTAAGGTAAGATAATACAATATTTGACATCCATGCTCACAGCTAACGTTTCATGGATGGTCTAACCACCTGGATGGTCAGGGACCCACTTTCTATTGTCTGTCCTTTTTTGGGGTTGGGCTTTGTTCCCGACGGTACTGGTGTTTATGGTGAGGAGTAGCAGGAGAAATCTCCTGATACGACACAGATAGAGCACATTCCTCATTTGGTTGCCATTGCTTTTGGGTGTAAAGTCTTATCCCACTCTTCTGAGATGAGCCTGACCTCTGCATTGACGGACAGCAGCCCCAGGGCAGTTTATGCATTGCTTTCTTTCTCAGCCCATCATATGACGAATAAGGTTATTTATTTGAAAATCTGACTGTGCCTCACCAAAGAGGAACCTCACCGCATGTTGCCAATTTCAACCCTGCGTAATACCTCAGTAAACAAAGTAAAGTGAGGGAAAAAAATTAAAAGGGACGGCAAATACATTTTCTCTTGGTCTTTTCTATCAGGATTGTTGGCAAAATGTCATCAACCCAGCTAATGAAGCAAAAGGAATTTGAACTCAAGATAAAATAAAAGTCAAAATCGTTTTGTCCATTAGGCTCTACAACAGGGCGGTCTGGTTGCATAACTGGAATGGCTCGATAGATGCTAACTCTTCTTGCAATAAAACCTTTCAATATAAATACTTTGAAAAAACACAACATTTGTTTTAATGGCATTGCTGACAATCTTACAATGTTTCCCACGAAACGATCGCACGTGCACTAATGGATGTTTCAGAGCAGGTTTCCTGTTGCTGCTCAGGCGCTCAATGAAACCCAACACCAAAGAGTCATAAAATCAGGCTTTTTGGTCTGTAAGGGAAAAAAATCTTGGCTGTCATACAAAAGGGGAGGAGCCAAGGCAAACATCTGTTTGTTGTTCCCATGACTTGACATATCTTGTCTGGTTCACACATTTGTTTGTTTTCCTGATTGTACTTGAGTGTCTGCTCATGCAATCATTCATTTGGGACTCCCAAAACGTGTTATTATTCATTTATTTACCCATTTCGGCCTCGTAGGGTATGCCGTTATCGGGCAAAGGGATGAACTGTTTGGATGATATACTGCTGCCATAACCCAGGATGTAACCCTCTAGCTTTACGTGGTGACTCGGCCGCAGGAACTTCATGACGATGGTGTCACCGGTAGCGTTGATCTTGACTCTCATTTTACGGAGACGGGCTGTAGTGAATAGTGACAAGACATCACAGATATTCAAATTTAGCAAGAAATGAGCTAGGTCAGAAAGCCAGGATACATTTGAAGCGTTTTACTTGCTAATTTGTTAAAACAGGTTTATTGTTCTATTCCATTTTTGAAACATTGCAAAATGTAATCCCATTTATAGATTATAAACCATAATTTATGCGTTTGTTACATCTCTTCACGATTACTGAAATGTTCAATCATCTGGTCTCTCGATGTCTAAAATCATAAGTTTGCAGCTGTTGCAAAATGCTGCATCGAGGCTTTTGACGAGAAGAAAGGCTTATCATCTACAGATTTTAGCCGACCTTCACTGGATCCCTGTCAGTTTAAGCTGTGATTTTGTTTTTTTATTGCGACCATAAAACATTTATCAAATACTTTCACCCTCTTAACGTTCTGGTTTAATTGCCTCTTCTTCATGCTTCGCTTGTAGAATGGCACTCTACTAGAGATTTCAAGAGCCAAGAAGAAATCCACAGGTTCGAGAGCGTTCTGAATTCGGGGCCCCGGTTCTGTGTAATGCTCTGCAACCTCAGTGGACATTTTTACATTCATGCTTAAGACACACTTAAATTCTATAGCCTTTGAGTGATGTTGACTTCATACTTTTGTCTTGTCTTGAGGGTTGCACGGTGCATGCATTTCGAGCCGTTCTACCAGTATTTGTATCATCACCTAGAACCTGCTGCATTGGTCAAGAATTTGGGGCAGGTAGTTGTCAACTGAAAATTCTGTTATTACCAATATCAAAAATGGATGATGACTGTGCATTGTCTGTTAATGCCCTTGCAACATCCATCGCAGCCTGGTCATTCTGGATGGGGGATCACCTCATGTGCAACCCATTTGAAAGGTTTCTCCATTTTCTTTTGCTGAGGCTTTTGAGTTTTTTTCTTGCCCTCAAGTAAGTTTCCGATCAGGCGATGTTTTCATGGTGGTCTGGGCACCCCTTTGAGATTTTTTTTGTGATTAAGGGCTATACAAATCAATCTGACTTCAACAGACTTGAATTACATACAGTATTTGTTTAATACAAGAATGCCCTTTTACCTAAGTTCAATGACTGTATATTTAACAGCTCTGCCAATGAATATGTATTCGAATTAACAGGCATGACAAGCATGAGCATCTGTTGTTCTTGGCGGTACTCTTGACAGCTGTTGATGGTCTTACATAACTTGCAGTGCAGTGAGGCGGACAAATCTCAGGTTTGGTCATGAAGTGCAGCCTACCCAGTCAAAGTTAACGTAGCGTTATTACAAGGATTACAACTCTTCCCTTAACGCTGCATACAAACGAGATATGATAGCTTATACGATATTGTGCTAGATAAGATGACGTATTGGCTGTTTAAGTCCATCTTAAACAACCAGTTAAAAGCATTTGTTGTAATTATGATTAAAAAAAACATAATCAATATGCCAGTGATTTTACCATGAGGTAGTAGTACCTCTACTTGAAGGCCCTTCAAATGAGGCTTTAGGGTTTAAAAACTATACTATAAGGTAGAATACATTTACAAAAACTCCATAACACTGCATCCAAAAAAAAAATTCTCTTTTTGGCAGATAATTGTGCTCATTTCAATTTCATTTTTTTTCTTGTTTGAGTGTATTTTAAACTAATATTACAAGAATAATATATATATACCACAGCCATATGCCCCTAGTGGGAGGTGGTTATAGTCATTTCTGACTCTTTTTTGGGAGATTGATTCAGAGGAGGGGATTCCCAGCCCCCTCGCTCAACCCAACTGAGGTGTTGGGAGTCATTAGGTGACCAAACCATCCAATTCCAGCCTCTAATGCTGAACGCCAAGCAGGGAGGCAACGGGTACCAATGTTTTAAGTCTTAGGTATGACTCGGCCGAGGCTTGAACCAGTGACCTCCCAGTCTCGGAGCGGGCGCCCTACTATCTAGGCTACCGAGCTGAAACAAGAATAAGAAATATTCAAAAACAATAAAATCGTTTTTTCCATTAAAATGATTAGGGCTGGGCAAGTACCGAACTAGCTTTTTATTTTTCAAAGCATCGGTACTCGTGATCGGAGCTAATAACAATATCGGTTGCATTCTTGTGGCCATTTAACATTCAGGAATCTGAAAATAAAACTAAGATTGACAAAATCGGTATTTCAAATTGTTGCTATATCATGGGTTGTAATCTTATCTATGAATCTGTTGATTTTTGGGGTATTTCTCTAAAAAAATGTTTTTTTTTCAACGGTTGATGTAATTTCAAGATATTTTGTTTATTATTTTTATGATTTTACTACTTATTGTTTTGGTAAAATGAAACTCTTATTTTAGTAGTATTTTTCTTATTGCAATAGAAAAAAATATAACATGAAGTTTTTTTTCTTCACCATAGTTATATGAAATATTTGTTCAATTTTTTTAAAGCGGCTAAAATAAGTAATAACTAAGAAAAATGGCAATAAGATAGGATACATAAAAGATAAAAAAAATATTCAACACTGGTTTAAGGTTGTTCTTTTCCCCCTCCAGGTTCAATGCAATATCAAAGATTTTTAGTGAAAGACGGGCAATTGGGGTATTTGGCAGGAAAATTAACAATTTCATTGAATATCAATGAAAAACAAACACTTCTCTCAGGCATTTGCTCATGATTCAAAACCCAATGCACTTAGTCCAGGTAATAAAAAAATATGAACTATAACTTAAGTCAAACTCCTGATAGCTGGTCCAAAACAGCCTACCTGGAGTCCTCTGCGCTGGGATGCAGCTGGGCAGAATCACAGCTCCGAGTAGCAGGAGGTGAAGTAGGAGGGAAGCAGTGGCAGCCATGGCTTCTTGCAGAGAAGGATAAAAATCTGGAAGAAGGACGATCAAGAACAATGCAAAACTTCAAGATGTGTTCAGCCTTCAAAACTGGAAACAAGCAAGCAGAATTTAATTTATAACTGCTGAAGTGGGTGTTGCCCGATTTTCAACCTTCAATTCTCTTTTTGGATAACACGCCCCCCTATACCTCTAAGGAGAAGGAGGCAGGCCAAAAAACATTTCAAAAAGCATCCGACTAACTGGGTCCTCTAGACCAGTGGATTTCAGCCAGTGTGCCGTGAAACTTTGTCTAGTGTGCCGCAGGAAATTGGCCGATTTTGTTTTTGAAAAAAAAAAAGCATGCCATTGTTCAGTATCTTTACTTTCTACCCATGTTTGGCCAAATAACTCTTCGTCCATATCAGTAGGTGGCAAGATATGACTTTTTTCTTCTTTGTATTTGACTTGACTAATATTTTGCTAATGAGGCACTAGGAGGAAATATTCCTTATGTATTTTGTCTGATGAAGCTGTTTATAATTGCAGTATATATATACATAAAAATAAAAATCTTGTAGATAATTTATTTGCTCTTACTTATTTTTCTTTAAAAAGAGAAAACAGATCTGATAAAACATTTAACTTCCACAGGCAGATACTTTTTGCTAATTTTTAAGGATCCATTTTGATATTTTTCTAGAAAAAAAACCATGATGAAAATATAGTCAAACTTGAAAAATAAGTTAAAAATGTTGTGAAATTCCCAATTACAGCAAAGTTATTAACCAAAATTAATTATCTGTGTCCCTTATTGGTCTCGGTGATAACAAAAACATTATACTGAACTGTCAATTTAGGCAACATTATACTTTCAGTTTAAAACCAAACATAAAACTAGATAGATAGATAGATAGATAGATAGATACTTTATTCATCCCCGAAGGGAAATTCACTTTTCCAGCAGCATCCCTAAGCTGAGAACAATCGAAAATAACTGAGAACAATCGAAAATAAATGGCTGGGAATTCATTTCTAAATATTTTCGACAAACAGTGTGCCTCAAAGAATTTCTATGAAAAAAAGGGTGTCTATTTACCAAATCCATAAGCCCCTTATAGGGAGGTGGCTAAAGTCAAGAACACACTCACATTCACCAAACATTCATATCCCTTTGCTCTTCCACCGAATATTAAGCCCACAGCACAACAAGGGGGAGTTGTTGTGCCATGCAATCCTTCATCATCAGAGATACACGACAGCATACACTGGTTTACCCCCTCCCCCCATCATATGCGTCTATCAGTCATTCTTAACTATCCTTCGCTATTAGCATCCATCCCTACCGCACACTCTTGCCTCCATTAAATTAACCAACCTAACAATTCACCCAACCAACCATATTTGGGTTTTCCTCTCATTGTATTTTCCACCACTTCTGCACTACTTACTCTTATAGTTGAACAGCCTCCATCCATTCTTTCCGTTTGTCCGGAGCATTCTCAGAGCATTTTCATTAAACCTGTCAGCAAATTCCCTCACCACACCAGTTCTTCTCCTTTCATCCTTATTCCTTAACGTATACAGTCCTGCCACTCCACACATACTACACGCGTACACAAACATCTAATTTCAAAGACATGTAACCTACTACGCTCATTTACTCTTAAACCCTAGGCCTCTGAGCAACACATTACTGTTGGTACCACCACACCTTCATGCAATCTTTGCTTTGCATCCATTCCCAGATCTCTACACTTGAACAATCCGTTCAGCACACCCATTGCCTTGCACCCTTCACAAAACCTCTTCTTCATATCCTCCCCCAAACCAGCACCTGCTGCCACATACAAACTCAAATACTTAAAACCATCTACCTCCTGCAACTCTACACATTCAAAAAAATATCTAATTTATCTACCTTGCCAATTCTCTAACACCCCAATACCTTACTCTTGTCATTGTCTTGCATTCACCTAAAGCTTTCTTATCTTACACATGCTATCAAACTCCACTACCAAAGCACTCAGTCCCGCTTCAGTCAGCCACCTAAGCAGTGCTGGGGGACTTACATGCGACCCATCATCACACACTATACCCGCTCTTACACTGACCTCACGCACCACTCCATACATATACAAGTTCATGAGAAACACAATCTTGACAAATGGTCCCCAACCTTTTCTGTACCACGGATCAGTTTAATATCTAACCATATTTTCATTGCCGGGCCTAAGGTCGGCATGAAAGGTGTTTCTACTTTCATCCAAAGTAATAATAATAAAAACCACAACACTAATACGACAATTATAACATTACTAAGAAAATCAACATTAAACATACCAATAATAAAAACAACAAGTGTAAATCTACTGTGTAATATTTGGATGTCCTCGTAACATGCCACTAACATCACATGAAACGGAAAACTCTGCGCCAACTCAATGCTTCCCACTGGTTGTTATCGTAATGCTTAATGCAAAAAGTCATGCCGAGCAGCGTGCCAAGTAATCAAAAATACAATTTTACCAAACAGACTCGGACAGCTTATCATGTATAACAAACTGCAATGATCGATCTTTCCTCCATTGCCAAAACCTTTCCATGGCCACTAGTTTGTTTACTCATGTAGTGAGGATTTATCCAGCATAATATTTGTAAAATGACGCACTCGGCCATTCTCCTTGCTGTTTGACTATAACTGACGCTGAAGCATTCATCCCTTGATGTATTTTCCGCGGCTTGGGATCCTTGCTTACGACATGACGTTTTTAACGCCTGACAGAGAAACTCACCTGCCCATGCAAACCACACCGACTTGAATTCAAACACACCACGTCGAACGCCAGATTCATGATCAGTGGGACCGTGGCAGTGTCAATAAAGCCATTATTTTAAAGAAAAAAAGAAAAAAGAAGAATATACTTTTCTATCTGTACGGCCCGATGCTAAACCCACAACCACATACCGGTCCGCGGTCCGGTTGTTTGGGACCACTGTTCTCGACAGAAATCGACACCCTTTCAAGTTGAAAGTCGTCCACATGAAGGCAGGATTCCATCTGAATTAGAGTCGATTGCTTAGAAAAAACATTCATTATCGATAAGCCCACGTGCTCCACCGTTTATTTTTACCCGTCAGGCGTTCAGCTTCGGACAACGGGGAATGACAAGAACGCAGATTTCATTGTGAACGCAACCCGAACATCTGTCCGCGGGATTCGGTGAATAAACATGGAGACTCGCAGGTGCAGGACATGGAGGTGCAAGCATTTCTTGTTATTTTATTCTATCAACTTGCTCCATGTGTCCAAACAAAAGTATTTTTGACACAATTTGCTGTTTTCTGGGTTATGTTGTTTTAATTATTAAGTATTATTCTTGGGATTTTTTTTTGTCTTGTTTTAACATTTAGACTCTCTCCAGTTGCTTGTATCTTGTCCAGGTGTATCTCAATCCCTTGTCAGGTGACTTGTACTGTATTCAGTTCCTTGTTTTTTTCCGTCTTTGTTGGTTCTTCTCTTTGTTGCTATTGAAGAGGAATGCCTTTTGCTTCCTCCGTGTCTTCGTTTATATTCGGGTTGTAAAACAAGCGCTGAAACTGAGATGAGTAGTTTCTTCAAAGTTTTATTGTCGATTTATTAAACCGAATATTCTGGCCATGATTCACAGAATACACAGAAAAAAATATCTGACAATTTCTTGATCCCGGGAGGGCAAGTTACGATGAAACCAAACTTTTAGAGGTAGTAGAAAAATCCCTGCTTTACACCAGTCAAGTCAAGTCAAGTTTATTTGTATAGCCCTTTCTCACAAGGAATCTCAAATGGCTGCACAGACCACAGATTATTGCAAACTACTTTTTCTCTTTTTTCTGTCTCTTCCTATTTTCCCCTGTTTTTCTCTTCTCTCTCTCTCTTTTCTCCCTTTCTTTTTGTCTTTCTGTCCCTTTTCTATCCCTCTCTCCCTTTCTCTATTTTCCCCTCTCTTTCTCTTTCTTTCAATATTTACCTCTTTTTCTTCTCTCTCTTTCCTACTCTTCATCTCTCTTTTGCTCTCTATCTTTTTCTACTTCTCTGTCTCTCTCCCTTTTGCTCTTTCTCATTTTTTCTTCTCTTTTCTCAATATCTCTTCTTTCTTTGTCTTCCTCTTTCTTTCTTGTTTGTTTTCTCTTTGTTGAGGCCGAGTCTAGCAAGTTTTGACCACATACTTTATAGGTTTTTAACCATTGGCACCAGGTAATAGTATGTCTCCAGTTTAACATAGATATGCAGGAGCTCACTGCACATTTACAATTTAGTTGACTATTCACTTGATATGATTGATAGAGAGGAAACAGGATTTTTTTCTTTTTTATCAGTGTTTGTGAAAGCAGTAAGTAATCCACCAGATGATTTGTTAAGAACAGATCCTGGATGGAAATTCCATGGATAGCCTAAAAATGTGTTGCAGCTATTAAGTTCATCGAGCAGGTGCTGAATTATACAGAAGCAGGAAATGACCCAACTGAAGATGACTGGTGCAGATAATTGATGGGTATCAATACGCTGTTTCAATTTCAAAATGTCAACCATTGGCAAAGGTATTATAAACGTGTAGGTTTATTGGAGAGAAATGAATGTAAGGCAGGACTGTTCAATTACGAAGTAATTTGGGCCGCATTTTTGAATCATGTCGGGCGGGATGGTCACATGAAGTGCGCATTAAACAAGTTATTTTATTTTTTTTAAAACTTAAGTCAATAACTTTCTTCTACCCATTTAACAATGAAACCCATATATAAGAACTACATCCCTGTGAATGTTTTGATTGTTGGCTGCATTTTTAATTTTACTTGTCAAATTTTAAAGGTATATAACACATTAGTTCCCAACTTCTAATAGTTTCGCTAGACCTATGTCAAATTATTGCCTGGCAAGAAGACTATGACGGGTGTTGCGATCACAGTGTCAAAACCTAGGACTTTTTTAAACCTGGCAAACCAAGTCACCCTGAATTGATTTCAAGGGTTGGCTTCTGCCGCGTGTTGCCTGAGGGCCACAACTTGAATAAGTCTGATGTAATGAAAAACATGTACAGGTGGCAATAGATCTTAGAAATAATGGATTTAAGGATGACCTTTTAGGTAGACCACAAAAGAAGCTACAGACTTTGACGTATTTGAGTGGGCATAAACCATACAGGAAAAAAAAAATCCATTTTCTGAACAACATATCCTCATTACGGTGCCATTGCTCCAGGGCCATGACCACCCTAAACAAGTGCACAATACTGGAAAAATATAATATAATATATCCATATTTTCTACTAAGTACAGTACGTGTTAACAAGGCCCAACTGGGTTCAAATAGCCCTGTATTTATTTACACTGCACCTTTTATCTTAATTTTAGCAAAGCTGTTCAGGGCAGATCACATTAGGAAGGGGTAATGTGAGGGGAAGTGGGGTAGGTTGAAGCGTAACTTCATGCTCATCCTCACGTAATTTATTTTGTTTTAATTTGTAGTATAATAGTTTAAAAAAGTGAAAGAAAAAGGCCTGTTTTGGGTACAGTCCAAACGCCAACCGTGACCCAAAGAAGGATGAAAAAAGAGGAGTTTATTCGAGCGCATCTAAGAAATGCACGCACTTGCACGTGCAACATAGGTAGCTTGACACAGGGTACTTACACCTTTTTGATAGCCAAATACAAGCACTTTTTAAGGACTCCCAAAGCCAATTTTCCAATTTCTACAGTCCCCCTAAAAGAAATCTGGTCTGAACTGGCATTTTATTTATACCTGCGGTTTTCATACGTGATATTTCGTTTTGCGTGTCTATTTTTCAAGACATATAATTTTTATATTGTGACTAAATAGCAAATATATTTGTTTTTGAGACAAATACCTCCCCATATAGGTGTTGGGTAAAAATGACACTGACAAGTCGCTTATATTTTCAGTTGCAGGAAGTTCTTCCCATTACAATTTATCACTGGGAAACGCTACCTTTATGTTTTGCATGTTTCATAATAAATGTTCATAATTGATGCGTAATCCTAGCACTAACACGCTTAGTCCTGTCCTGCTTTAGTGTGATGTGCACCTGTCTTCTTAGGTGTGACCTGTAGGGGGCAATGATGCTTTATAGGACAATACCATACAAACTAATGCCAGATAGATAGATAGATAGATAGATAGATAGATAGATAGATAGATAGATAGATAGATAGATAGATAGATAGATAGATAGATAGATAGATAGATAGATAGATAGATAGATAGATAGATAGATAGATAGATAGATACTTTATTCATCCCCGCAGGAGCTGCCATTAATTACGAGGGAAGACAAAATTCACTAGCAAAGCAAAGCCACTGGGGAGCAGGGTCAGCGTCATTTTTAAGCAGAATTGTGAGAAAGATGCCAACAAGCATTTACTCGCACTTTACAAAAAATCCAAGCACTTTTCAATCATTTCATTTCAATCAAGGATTTCTGTATAAACACTGTTGACAAAGGCTGCAATGATGACATAAACCAGAAGATGGCGACAGTGGATAAAACTGATTCCAAATTCTGTACAACTCAAGTCATGTTTATTTGTATAGCCTTTTATCATAAGGAGTCTCAAAGGGCTGCACAGACCACAGATTATTGCAGTTTTTTGGTCCAATCTGAACGTTACGATTGACATTTCAGGTCCTTAGGCCTGAAATTCTGATCTGTTTGGGCTCGGGCTCCGGCTTAAGATTTTAGCTTTTAGGGTTAAAGTGACAAGAAAACCTTATCCCGCTTGCAAATGGCCTGCTCACTTTGTAGTTGTCTGACCGTTTGCTATTAAATTAACACAATCATATTATTTCTTGGGCAGCAAGTGGTTAGCGCTTGTGCGGCACAGTTGATGTCATGGGAACCTGTCGTGGGTTCAAATCCAGCTCCAGACTTCCTGTGCGGAGTTTGTATGTTCTCCCCGTGCTTGCGTGGGTTTCCCCCGGGCACTCCGGTTTCCTCCCACGTTCCAAAAAACATGCATTTCGGGTGAATTGGCCGTCCAAATTGTCCCTAGGTGTGAATGAGCGAATGAGTTGTCTGTCCCTGTGTGCCCTGCGATTGGGATTGGCTGGCAACCAGTTCAGGGAGCCCCCTTAAAGTCTTCATGTCTTATCTGCAATAAAATGACTGACGGCTGGCATGACGCGCTTCAACACGCCTTTCGCGCCCCTAAAGCTTCCATCTGGCAACTTCAATCCCCTTTAAGCACAACTTAATTCGGGCCGCTTGTTTTCACTGGCCAGTCGCAACCGTGGCTCCGTGTTTCATCTTGTAAAATTGAATTGGCTCTCGTCGTACAATCTAATAATAAGGTGTCACAAACACACCTTTTCCTTCAGGCTTATGCTGCCAAGTGTGCTCTTGGGCCAAATTCTCCTCGGGTGAAGATTTATGATTCTTTCCAAGGGTACCTCTCGTAATCACCAACCGAACAAAACTACAATGTACGTTTTGAGCAGTGAATTAAAACAATGGGTATTTACAAGGTGGAAAAAAACAAATTCTAATTGTTTTTCTCCAAAACGTTGATTATTTTAACAAAAACCCCACAATGTTTTAGTTATTTTCCAAGATACACATATACAGAGCCAACTGTCAGTCACCCGACGCCTGGAGTTAGCAGCTTGCTAACATATCAGGGAAGACTTCCTGCCAAATTTTGGCATCGCCGCTCGTGCATGACATAACCGTAACCAACACCGGCTTACATAACCCGCAGAACAAAGCTGCCTATTGTGTATTGCAGAGACGAGTCGACCTAAGTAGTATTCCACCCGCTCACGGTTAGCACGTTTATCATCACCGACATGTACTTTTGTTTCGCATAACTCGCTTTATTGCTCATAAACTTTAGATGTGGCAGGCTATATATACTTAATGGTTATTTAATGTACCTGGAGATGTCATTCGTACCTTATTTTTTTACTTTCCGTTTGATTCTATCCGTTCGTTCAAGTACTCCGTCAACCACAGCCGGCCCGAGGCATAAGCAAGTTAAGCGGCTGCTTAGGGCCCCGCAACCACTAGAGGGCCCCTAAGAGTGGTTAACTGTTCTGGTGCCAACATTGTCCCCATTGTCACTTTGTGTGTCCAAACAAAATAATTCTACAAAATACAACAAAAATACTACAAAATAACTACAAAACTCAAAATCAAATCTAGAGCTTAAAATCAGGGACCTCATATATTATTTTGCTTTCGTTTTGGAAATAAAAAAATAGTATAGAATTACTACAAAAATATTACTACAGTAATACTATATTGCAAAATACTACCACAGAAATACTACAATATTAATAAAACATGTCCAAAAATACTACTAAAATACTGCTTTGGAAATTTATCAATTATATAAAAAAAAATAATACCAATACATACCAATAAATAATACTATAACGTAAAAAACTACAAGAGAAATATCACCAGAAAGATACTACTAAAAGAGGTTTACAACGGAAATACTGCAAATTACACCTACAGCGATACTACGAAAATTCTATGGATATATCACAAAAATACTTCAAAAATAAAACTACAGTAACACTGTACTACAAAAATACTGCAGAAATACAACAGATACAACAAACATTCTTATATGGAAATACTACAGCAATTGTACAAAAATTAAAAAAAAAATACTAATGTAATATGACAAAAATACTATAATCACAAAAATACTGCAATAATACAAAATACCACAAAAATACTACAGAAAATACAACAAAGGTATTACAGAAATACTTAAAAATACTACTATAGAAATACTACTTAAAAATTACTTCAGAAATGTGACAAAAATAATACAAAAATAAAACTACAGAACTTCGACTTCCAAAATACTATAAAAAAACAAACAACTACAGTATTACTTCAAAACAACTGTAAAAAACAAATGAAGTGCTTACAACAGGGAACTAATATACTATTTTGGCCTAATTGTGGTGGTTGCAAAACCAATTTGATGAAACTAATTTATTTTAAAGGAAGTATAACATGTCTCATGCGGCCCCTGACTCCAAATAAATGCCCACCCCTGGAGTAGAACATGGAATAAGTTCAAGTAGGTATAGAAATCGTCAAATAATAGGTGGCCCCAAATCTAATTTTGCTTAGAGGCCTATGAAGGCGCGGCCAGTCCTGCTGTCAACACAGGGTGATATTCGTTTCTTTGCAGATCAGACATGCAGTTGGCGTTTCAAGAGAACCTTATGAGAAAAACAAGAAAACCATCTCATTTACTGGTAGCATATTTTGGGGGTTATTCTGACTGAAGAAAAGGCCATAAGTCATGCTAATGCTAGCAACGTTAGCTTTTATTGCTACTTCTTTTAATGGTAACTTTATATATTTAACCTTTGGATGCATAAGTGGGGTTAAAATTGGCCAGGGGGTTGTTATTCTTAAAAAAGTAAAAAATAAAATGGTCTAATATTATCAAACTCCAGGTCATGATATCATTAGTGTTTTATTCACCATTCATTTTCGACCCTACTCATGAAAGAGTGTATGTACTGGTAGGTGATGCATGAAAGGGATCAAAATATAAAGACACAATCGAAAAAAATTAAAAAACAAAAATAAATATGTACTGAACCAACCAAAATATTATTCATTCAGAAGATTTCAGGGTATTTACAAATTTGCTTTGATTTCTGTCATTGTCATGCGTTACCCTGGAACGATACCAGAAGCGTTCATAAATCCATCTGCTCTGATTTACATGCTCCATTTACACAAGAGTCTGACTAGCTGCACATCTGACATAATATTTGCTAACCGCTATCCATCAATAACAAATTTGAAACAATCCATTCATCACTTTTCCACATTAGGGTTGCGGGCGAGCCCAAGCTTGTCCCAGCTGACTTCGGGCTAGAAGTGCGGTGCACCCTGGATTGGTGTGGATGTGATTTTCTTCTTACATGTGACGGTTTGATTCCGAATAGCGAGATTTTAGCTTTAGGTCTCAAAATGAATAAATAGTTTCTAGGGTTTGTTTGCATACTATTCTGGGCATAAAAGAGATATAAGTAATGGACTTGGGAATTCACAAATGCCAAGACTGAGGTTGTTTACCATCAGTTTTATGCCAAAAGGGCAGTCCATATGGTGACTGTAAATCTACTACATTGTAGGGAGAAGTGCTTTAAATTATATTTATTTGGTTTGAAATACAATCAGGTAGTCACCGTGTCAACCAGCAAGTGGTGCTCAAGATTCCCCACCCAAAGTAGTTCCCAAAAGACGCAATCCTCCAAACATATTGTATTTTAGCTTAAAATGATATTGAATTTTGCAGTTCATTGATATGGCTAATGACTATAAAATAAAACACAAATGGAATTACATAGTTACTCAGTGACATAATTACTAATACAAGAATTAATAACAAATACTTTCTATAATATTGACTTAATTTGTGCAGTGACATATTCCAGTATGACAAAAGTCTACATCCAAACTCATTTAAAGGTGTTCATCATTTCCATTCTAAAAAAACTTCCAAGGCTAACATGGAAGACACAGAAGAAAGCTGGATTATCATAAAGATTTGCAAGCAAGCGTGCGCTGTCGACAACCAAGATGAGAAACCGCTGTGAGCAGTGGCTGAAGAGCTTTTCAATATTTGGATAACACAGATGACATCGCAATATGTCGAAAAATGATGAAACAGAAGCATACAGCATTTTCAGTTTTATTTTTCTTCACTACTGGTGAGTAATTTATTGTAGGTGGAAATGAAACATACAGCCCTTTGCTCTCTGTAGTTGTGAAATGACAAGTGGAATAGTATTTGAATGCCAAAACACGCAAAAGAGAGAGGATTTACTGTGGATTACGGAATACAGAAAACTTAGCTCTTGCAAGAAATGCTAATAAGTCTAAAAGTGTACAAGTAAAATATACTCAGGCAATGATTTGATTCCCTTACCGTTTTTCTGAAACCAATGTTCCATAGGGTGCCGGCTGGCAGCCAGCAGCCTGCGCCGGCACTTAAGTGGAGCTATTGAGGTAATTACCTGGGCAATTGTCCTCTTTTTCATTCCAAATGCCTTGAATGCTTTGCCAGAACTTCAGTAGAAGACTCGGAATCCCGCCGCCAGAGACCCAAAGAGGGAAGCCAGAACCCTGAAAGCACTTCATGGCTGCTGGGAAAGCAGTTTAGTGGTCAATCAAAAGTATGTGGAAAAATTCAAACAGCGATAAGACAAAAAACTTCCTTTATTAAATGAACAAACACCGGTTGCTATTTTTGTGTTTGTTTTGTGTCCTCAGTGACACACGTGCGCGTACCCGGTGAAGTTTCAACATCCCACTTGACTTTCTTGTCAGGTTTTCCAGAGGAAGAAAACCTGCACATGACAAGTCTCGAGTGGCGCGGCATCCTGACATCAGCACATTTAACGTCATGATTTGGAGTACGCATGCTTTCCTTCCATGTGATGGAATTTGGAAAATGTTTTGGACAAGTTCTTCACCTGGCTACCACCAGTAGGCTACAGAGTGAATTTGCTATGTTCCTACCATCCATTTTGGATGGTCTCAGGTCTGGAAAGCTAAGCAACAAAGACCTCAGTCGATTTTCCACAGCAGCTTGAACATGAGAAGATGTGAAATGCCAAAATCTAAAATGAGTTCTTCACCGTATTTCCGTTTTGTCCTACCCTTCGACCTTATGTTCTTTTTCTGACGTACGGCGTTGGTAATCATTTCATCACATAAACTCTCAACCTTATTTAAATTGATGTGGGGACAGATGTGACCTATGAACTATGCCATTAAGGAGGCATTTTTTTTTGTGAGCTTCTGTGTAAGTGCCTTTGCGGTCTTAAAATGAACAAAAGGGAACACAGACAAAATACAATTTAGTGCTCATTTTCTGTAGTCATGTAACAGCAACAGTCAAGCTTGCTGTATTAGGTTCTGACAGATACCCTAAATGAGTACAGACACTCCCCTACTTACGACCATTCGACTTACGCAAAACTGTAAAGACGAACAATTTTTTCAGGATGTGGAAAAATATCCGGTCATTGCTGTAAGTTAGATTTTGTATTGTCTGCACCTTTTTCAGGGTATAGGACAGTACTGTCGTGTTTCTTTCGCTGCGTGGCGCTGTGAGAGGTCACCCAGCAGCCACCCCGAAGAAGAAATCCGGCTTCTACTTCCTGGTTCGTGTGTAATCATAATAACGTGTACTGTATCACTAACGCGCTAAGAACTTTGACGTTTTTATTGTTTAATATCTCGCGCATCTATTCAATTTGGTTGGTGTAAAGTGTAAATAAGAGGCGAAGGAACGAAAGTGGAATAAGAAAGCTTGATGCGGTTGAGAAAATGGTCAGAACGCTTTTTTTTGGCCACTTTTTACCACAGAGTAAAACCTTTTCAAGCGCATCTCCCAAAAGTATGTTAAACCTCGCTTTATTTATCTTTATAGAGCATGTTATTTTATGAAATGTTTATTTTTTAGTACAAAGCAATACAGGTTACTTATACAATCCTTAAACATACTTATTTAAACCTTAAACATACAAAATATAGCACTGAAGCGACTTAAAAACAAATTCAACTTACGAACTCGTTCGTAGGTCGGGCAGCGTCTGTCTGACTTTGTTTTGATGATGAGCCAACAATTTATTTACAACTATGGGCTAAATAGGACTATGATCAACAAATTAGATACAATTGGTCCCATCTACAGAATCCATGAGCATAATACATTGTACAACTGCCACTGTGAATATGCACATATTATATATCGATAATATATCGTTTTTCACGTTTTGTTATCTTTTTGCACGGTTTAACTTTCTAACTTAAAAATTTTACTTACACTGGAAGGAAAAGCCCTCAAATCTTGGATATCAAAATTAAGGTAATTCATTCATTCTCAATAGCTTAGATAAGCCCACCTTATCAAGCTTGTATCCAGTTAGTGTATTGATATTTAGCTAGCCTATATCTACCTGTTGGCAAAAGCTAGCTTAGAGCCAGTTATATGTTTAAGTGTTTTAACCAGTGTGCCGTAAGCCCTTGTCTAGTGTGCTGCAGGAAATTGGTTAGTTTCATTTTTTTTAAATAAAAATAGGAATTGCTTTCCTCCAGTCATCAGCCGAGTAAGTATTACATTTATCCATATGGGTAGATTGCAGCACATTACTTTTTTGTCTTTTTATATTCTAATTATCTGCTTACATTCATTCACTACCTAATTTTGTTTGATTAAGCTGTTCGAGTATGTGCGGCAAAAAAGAAAATAAATGTAACAAATTAAAATTTGTGCATTTATTTCACAAAAAAAACTACAAAAAGTTCAAAGTAAAAAAATGTTGAACTGGAAGATGATTTTTGCTCAATTCATGTATTGAATTAATTCTCTCTCTCTCTCTCTCATATAAATTACAAGAAAAACAGGATAAAAAAATAAAGTAAAATCCAAACACTAACCAAAATGAATAACTTGTATTACGCCCTGTGCCAACATAACCTTAAATGATAAGAAAAACTCAATGTAAGCTAAGGAAAAACATGAAAGCTGTACAAACAATAAATTGAAAACATTTTAACAGAATTTTTTTAACGAGAAAAGTTTGCCTCGGCTGAAAACACTGATATATCTGGCCTATAGTTATCCATGTAACATAGAATAGCTATCTACCTTATACGAAGCAAGTTAGTGTGTTTATCCTTCAGTATATTTATTAAGCTAGACACTACATCATCCTAGCTATCTTCCTATTAATGGGTTCGCCTTGTCAGCTATTAGTGTGTCTCTTACTATTAGATTGCAATTGCTGTCCTTTTAGATATATGACCCATTTCTGTAAATCTATATAGTCGTTATCATTATACCATTGTAACATCAAAGTATAATTTGTCATTAATCCTACTTCTACTCATTAGTCGCTCATAGCTTTGGCTTTCTTTCTTTTAAGTATTGTGTTCAGTATTAGTATGTTCAGTATTGCGATCATCTCACTGAGAAGCGTAAACGATACATAACCAAATTTAAAATCAAGAACATAATGGGTCACTTGATCAGATTTTCACACATTCTTCATTTGCAAGTCAAAATAATTCAATAAGCCACGGCGACGCAGTAAAAAATATTCTTATTTTATTTCAGAAAAGTGTGCTACTTGCACAAACACACCGAGCAGTCATGTTGGGTCGATAGAAAACACGATACAAAACACAAGACAATTGTCAGAAAAGTAGCCCGCTTATCAGTCAACGCAACAACATCTAGACACACAAACCCCTTGTTGGAATTCTCATAATCGCATATGTGACTAGCGATTATAATTATACATTTAATTCTTCATTTATAATGCCGTATTTATGGTTGTTGGGCTTTGCGCTTAACCACCTTCCATTTTTTGGGATAATCTGAACAAAGGTTTGTTGGCTTTGGACGCTTACAACAATCTAAATCGGTCTTTTCAGGACAAACTTTCGACTAAAGTAGCAGCAAAAATATCCTAGTAAGATCATAGTGTCATGTAGTTTTAAAACAAACACCATTTGCCCTCATAAGAAAATAACTAAATCAACATGAAAATACAGCTATACAGAAGATGTTTTTACAAGGTTATTTGTATTGAACTAGAGCGACACCGGATTATTGTTATAAAAAGAGCCAATATATTCCCAGGCTACACTTCATCTACAATTGGTGTAAACATGCAGGGTGCATGGCTGCGCTGTGCAGGCAGCTGACTGGACGGAGACATCAGGAGCAAATGAACTGGTCCAGGTGGAAACGCCGAAGTTGTTTGTTACCGGGGCTTCGGGCTGCATCACACGTCCACTAGCTAACAGAGCAACCAAGGCACTGAGGAGGCGCGGTGACGGCCAAAGAAAAAATTCAGGAATTAAGCTAACTGGAAAGAGAACGGCATCGGTATACGTTGTGGAGCCAACTGTTGTCGGAGAAGTCATTGACAGCGCGAGCGAAAAAGACATGACGGCAACAAAATAAATTACAATACTTTTCCGCAATCCAGGGAAGTGCCCTGGGCAGTTTATTTAGTACGTTCTGGAAAGAATAGATTACAAGTACAGACGCTCCCCTACTTACGACCATTCGACTTACGATAAACGGTAGATACGAACATTTTTTTGGGATGTCCAAAAATATCCGGACATGGCTGTAAGTTAGATTTTGTATTGTGTGCACCTTTTTGGACAGTACTGTAGAGCTTCTTTCCGCCACTACCGACGTGTTGTGCTGTGAGAGGTCACCCAGCATCAACCCCAAAGAAGAAATCCAGCTTCTACTTCCTAGTTCGTGTGTAAAAAGTCTATACTGTCTCTACTATTTCTATACTATCTCCAGCTCGCTAAGAGCTTTGACATTTTTATTGTTTAATATCTTGTGCATCCATTCAATATGGTTGGTGTAAATTGTAAAGAAGAGGCTAGACATTTCTTTTGAAACAATAGTGGAATAAGAAAGCTTGATGCGGTTGAGAAAATTGTTGGATCGCTTTTTTTCGGCCACTCTAACACGGAAGGGGACCCATTGAAGCTTATCTTCTAAAAGTAAGTTACACTTAACTTTACTTATCTTTATAGAGCATATTATTTTAAAAACAAAACAGGTAACTTATACAAGCCTTAAACATACATATATAAACCATACACATACAAAATATAGCACTGAAGCAACTGACGAACGATCTCCCGGAACCTATCTCTTTTCGTAAGTAGGGCAGCGTCTGTATCTGATATTAAAATGCAAAGCCTGAAAGGCAGGTGCAATTGGCACCGTATTGTGTAACTACGAGGACAGAGTGCAGGCAAAATGAGAGGCGAGTGGTGAATGGGGAGGGCAACAGATTCTTTCTGTTCAAGTAAACATTTTGGAAATGTAAAAAAGAAAAAGGAAGAAGAAATAGCCTCCTCTAAGCAAAGGTTTTTTGTTTCAGGGGATTTTAGGGCTAACCTGGGGCCAAGCACACAAATGGCTCATGCCATGTCAGCCACCACAAAACTCAATCCAGACAAGCATTTGCTTGTATCTGGTTCATTCTAGCTTTGTATCCGACTGTAATGAATAAGTAAAACATGTGCTTGCTAGTTTGCCCAAATTGAATTTGGGTACATTTTAGTTACATAAAGCAAGAAACCCTCTTGTGAATGTCAGCGCTGAAGACTTATACATGTTGCTACTACAAATGAGTCTGTTAAAATCATTGGATGTGCAATTAACACTCACAGTGACTTTTAGTAAATCTGGTAAAGCAGATAATGATAACGGCAAGGGCAGACTGTGAGACGTGTCACAAAGGTGCTTTGCAAAATACCCCACAAAACTCTCATCATCTCCCTGTCCAACCAGAAGTGCCCGAGTCAGGGCTCCCTCGGTCGCAGGCAAAGGTCTGTTCTGAAAGATGAAAGTTCACCAACTTCATTGTCAGGTTTGAACATTCTAAATGAATCACATTCATGGAGACGTGGAGCATTAGGAACACCCTGAAAAGAATTAAAGTACGTGAGGGGACACGCCGATTGATGTATAAATATACAACAGAATAAAAGTCTTGAAAAAAATTCAATGGAAGCACAATTGAAACCACATACTGCTTTTCGCTCTTGGGCTTGAAGCTCATTAAGTGGTGGAGCTGCCCCGCCGTTCTAGATATCTGCTCCATTGGGGAGAAAAAAAATCCTTTTTAAAAATCCAAAAATGATACAAATGTTACAAAGCCTAAATATGGGAAAATGACTCACACTTGTGTCTGTCGCACAAAGTCTGCAAACTGTTGATCCCTGGAACACAGCTCGATGATCCTCAGACGTTCTTGGATCTCCTGTCAGAGGTTACTAGTTAGCCATACAACTCCGGAAAAGGAACCAACAGAATGCTCGGACGTTTACTGCAAAGTCTAAGGGACAATTATTGATATTTTGTGCTCAAAATGGTGTAATTTGTGTTAGGTGGATTAATGAGAAAAAAAAATACAGAACACTTGATGGATTTGATAACTTTGGAGATTATCAAATGTGGAGTAAAAATGTCAAAAGTACCCATCAGACATTGGGCGCATGTTTTGTAAATTTCCAAAACGCATGTATCGAAATACTTTAAAAGTAGTCAGATATTCTTTGAACAACCTCTACAAAGTGTAGGGCTGCTGTACTTTCTACATTACAATGTTCCCGTACATTACAGTTTTGATTAGGATTTGAAGAACAATTGAGGTCAATTTTCTTTTGCATTGTTGTTGAAACTGAATTTTCTGCGTCTCTCTCTGTGTCTGACAGTGTCTCTCTGTCCGAGTCTCTTGTTTTCTTTCTCTGCGTGTCTCTCCGTGTGTGTCCCTCTCTCTGTGTGTCTTTATCTCTTTCTGTCTCTATCTCTTTCTCTCTCACTCTCATTGAGTCCCTCTCTGTCTCTCTCTCTCTCTCTCTGTCTTTCTCTATTGCTCTCTCTCTCTCTCTCTTTCTGTGTGTCACTCTCTCCATCTTTCTCTCTGTGTGTCCCTCTCTCTGTGTGTCTTTATCTCTTTCTGTCTCTATCTCTCTTTCTCTCTCTCACTCTCATTGTGTCCCTCTTTATGTGTCTCTCTCTCTCTGTGTCTCTCTTGCTCTCTATGTGTCTCTCTGCCTCTCTTTCGCTCTCCCAAACACACATGCACAAATATAGTAAGTCCGCTAATTTAAGAAAAAAAAAAGGGTGCGTCACTATTTCGCCGATTTTCACTTTTCGCAAGTGGATCTGGTCCCAATTAACCGCGAAAATCAAGGAATCTCTGTAGAAATTTATCCAACAAATAGTTCTGTTTGGAAGAATGAGTATTTTTAGAGAACAGCAGTAAGAAGATTACTTCTTTGAGTTCTTTGTTAAAATCGAAGTACATTAGGGTTCAGCATGAAAGTCTATCTTCGAGAATGACCATGTACACAAAGGTGACTAACATGTTTTACTTGTATCTAGGACACTTGGACTTGCAGTGTAAATCCGGCCTATAAGTTAAAAGACGTGACGATATCAAATAAAATAACAAACATTAAATGTGAGACAAATGTCGCAAAGCATCACAGTGCCTGAAGCCCAAAACACAAATATGTCGTACTTCTTTGGTGAGCGCCATGTTCTGGTAGATGTGTCGGACCTCCTCGCTACTCAGCTCATTGGACGTGACGGTAGGGCTGCTGTACTGAGGGCGGTCGTCGTCATAGCGACGGTAATATTGCGTGGTGACCGCGTCGCTCTCAAACATGGGATTGAACTTTGTGGCACGTTCCAGAGTTGGAACGCTGTCACCTCGTCTGCAATACATAGGTTTCATGAAAAAAGTTACTTTTTGACACTAACCGTTTTAAACAGCTTCGTACAAGAAACTTTGAGCTAAATCATTTATTAACTTGCCATTAATTTGAAAGTGCGCCTTGTATACTGACTAATACAGTAGATAACCTACAGTACTTATACAGTAGGTATACGTAACAAGGTCATAGGGTACAACCATATTTAACCCTTGTGGTATCATAAAATATATATATAAACGCATCACACAAATTTTACAAAATTGTAGTCATATTTCAAGTGCGATAGCAAAGTTATTTTTGAACATTTTTTTAACCCTTACTCAAAATATTCAGTGGCATCAAAATAAAGCAATTGATACACACGTAATATATTTTTTTTTTACTTTTTTGCTGCTTAAAGACAATAAAAACAGTATGGTGCTGTAACTATGTTGGATATCTATGTATAAAACAAAATTGAATTGAAAAATATCCAATCACACACTTAAAGCCTTGAAAAGATTAAAGGGTTATAACAACAGATTATTTTTTTTATTCATGCCCATTTTCGGTAATGGCTGTTTTTGTCTTATAAAACCCCTAAACATACATTGATCTACAATAACTTCAAATGTTCTGAGGTGCGATAAGTCATTTCTGAATATTTGTTTGCTTTCACTGACTCAAAATCTTCAGTGGCGTCAAAACTACATATAGTTTTCATTTTTTAAATTTGCATATTTGACCCTATAAGGACACTAAAAGTAGTACTGTGCTTTGACTAAAACAAGCTATGCTGCATACATACAATATATATATATATATATATATATATATATATATATATATATATATATATATATATACATATATATATATATATGTGTGTGTGTGTGTAAAACATGAATTGGAAAATTTCATATCACACAACGAGAGCACTGAAAAGGTAAATGAGTTATGGCTATTTTTTGGCAATTTTTTGTGTATAATACCCCTAAACATACATTACTCAACAATAATTGTAAATGTTTTGAGGTGCGGTAACTAAGTCATCTCTGTTTTTTTTTCTTTTTTTATTCCAACCACTCAAAATGTTCAGTGGCATCAGAGCTATCTACACAACGTCTCTTTTTTTCCAGTTTTGCCGCAAGAGGTATTGATGTAGAAAAGTTGGTCACTGTTATTGTGTACTCTTCCAGCGCTTCAGTGAGTCCCATCACCACACGCATTCCTTCATTGTGTTTGGGCGTGCTACCTGGAGGCATACTGGTATAGACCTCAAGCTTCAATGCGTAGGAAGTTCGGGCGTCACAGAACTTTACCATACTTTGTGGGCTTTGACATTGATATACTGTTTGAAGTTGCAGGGTCCCTAAAGGCAGTTAGCTGCTCATCCACGCACCTGTCACGTCCCAGGTTGAACATTTTGTGCAAGCGGAGATTCTGGCTTCTCCTCAAATCTGATATCAGCAACATTTTGTTCACATGGTGCCCGTTGTGGTCTTATTGAAACGGATCATTCGGTTGAACCATAAACCTCCAATGAGTGATTGCGTCGGGGAATTTACGACACCCAGTCTTGGCGCCCCGGAAGCTAGTTCTCCATGTCTGGACCGGTACATTACAGCCAGGATCAGCACCCTAGTATGGGCCCACAGGAGAGACCAAGTTTTCATCATTCAGTCTTTGGGGGTTTGTCATTTCGACTATTTTGGCGAATTTGGCTCCTTAACAACAAACAAAACAAATGTCTCCGGGAGGCTAATCCTGGCTACCGCTTCACCATAGGGCCAGGCGTGCGAACTCGTGCAGGGATGTAATGTCCAGACACTGTGCTAGTGGGATGCTACATCATTTGTATATTTTTTGAGCTCCAAACCATATATATTCCGCCCCATGGATTCTGGTCCTGCCTGACCACATCATTTGAGGCTTCCTCCTCTTCTTCTCAATTGGAGCTGTCCTCCTCAATGTTGTTGACAGCATCAGGCTGATAATCGGGCGAAAACTCCCCCAACAACTCATGTTCTGACGTTTTCAGCAATCATGTTCGGTGTCAGTTGTCAAAATTACTCAAAGGCTTTCTTTTTTAGTAAAAACTTAGCCATTTCTGCATTCTCTAAGGGGCCAACTCACTTCACTTGGTCAAATACCTCAAGTACCACCACACCCCCACTTTGACCAATCGCAGATTACTAAACTCAATTTTGAGGTGAAGCAATCACATTTGATAGTCACAAATGTAACTCATTCATGTTTCGAAATCTGAGGAAATCTCTACGCAGAACATCTGTTCACCAGCGTGCTTATTGCGTTAACATACACAATTCAAAAGATAAGACTTAGTTTCTTCTTAAAGAACTCTGCCATTTATGTCTGGAGGTCTTCACCAAGCTCTACTAACATTCAGACCAGAAAATGTTGTAAAAGTATGCATTGTTTTGAAGCCTTTGGTTCTACCTAGTGGTAAGGGGTGTAAATTCTCCCAAAACAAAAATTTGGCAATGCACATCTGTACAAGCGTAAATAAAGCAGTTGATGTGGTAATTGAACAAAATACATTTTTGCAGATTAGGCGTACTACGCATTGAATGATCTTAAATAGGATGGGTGTCTATGGTACAAACATGTAGATCAGGGGTCGGGAACCTATGGCTCGCGAGCCATATATGGCTCTTTCTATGAGTATCTGTGGCTCAGAGACAAATTTGATTGCATGGAAAATTTCTCCAGCTTGTTCAAAATTTGAAACGTCTATCCAATTCAGGTCCACGTAAGGCCAAACCAAAGCTAGTTAGCATTAGATTTCTTCGCAGTATATATAGGGCACGTTTTCACTACAATTTACAGTCAAGGTGTCACACAAAAAAAGGGGGGAAAAAAACTCGTTTTGGCTGTACAACGCTAAAGAATCCTTTATATAAAAGTTCACTATATAATCTGTGTTCAGTGTTCAGATACCTTATGATGAATCCACAGAACTGTAAATACGCCAAAACACCGGAAGAGAACTTAGTCATTTAATTGGGTGAATGGGAGGGATGGGTGGAGCTATGCAAAATGTGCAAGCACTCCCTCCCATCTCTCGCCCTACGCCGTCTGCGCCAAAAGTGAGCTCATCAGGCTCCCTATTTGCAGAATGTTGTGACGTTTTTACACAATAACTGCTTGCATCTGGTTTTGAAACCAATATGTATGAAAAAAAAGGGTAAAAAGGAGTTTAACCGATCTTGAGTAATTGCAAGAAAGAGACAAGTTTAAAGTGGTATGTTTGTTGATTTTGGGACAGGGGCTCTGGCATTATTCTCTTTTCATAATTTTTATCAAATCATCAAAAATAAATGTGCTGAAGACTATGCTTTTGTCTGGGCCGTGGGTTTAGCAATTTAGTAAATTTGTCTCATAATATATGGTGTGGCTCCTTCCCAAAATAAAATTAATATTATTTGCTTTTATGGCTCTTTGAGTCAAAAAGGTTCCCGACCCCTGATGTAGATGATGTGCATTTCAGTACTAAAATAATTGTCTAATTTCTGCAATACCTTAGAATGGTCAGCAGGAATCATTTTGAAATCGAGGACATTATAGACCCCCATTGAAATGTAGTATTTTTTTAATATGCTTTGTCTTTGACTTAAAGTTAAAATATTTTATAATAACAAAAAATGTAAACAATGTGCATGTAGCATGTTAAGCAAAGATTGTGCAAATATTGATCAGTCGATAAACTTTGCTGACCTAAATCACAAAACATTGTATGCAACGGGAATTGAACCCGAGTAGTGGCGGTGAGGGCCAACATTTTATTACTAGACCATCAGTGCTACATATCACATATAAAGAGGTATGAGGAACTATTGTTTCCCACAGTGCCTGAAACCATCATTTGTATAATGCATTCTGACAAGTTTAACAGTCTCTCCACTTCACCAACGAATTTTAGAGAATGGGGTGAACAAAAAGTCTTTCAACAAAATACTATATAAGCTCTTTTACACACATATACCTAATAAACCGCATTGTTATTGAAGCACAATGAAAAAGTGGAAAGACTGTTTAACCTATCCAAATGCACTTTGCAAATTAGTGTTTCTGGCACCATGCCCAAAAAAGTGTGATAATGAGACATGGTAAACTCCTTTTTGTATGTCATCTGTACAATGGTTAGTCGAGTGGTAGAGTGTCATCACCCTCGCCACTATTCCTCGGGATTGATTCCCGATAAATGCAATGTTTAGCGATTTAGTTCAGCAACCTTCAAAGATGAATTGATCTATACATCAATATATTACATAACTGTAGAATGGGTCCAAGAGTTAAACACGAATACACATAGTAGCTGAACGATAGTCTCAATTTTGTGCGCCTTATTGTCCGGTGCACCTTACGTATGAAAATATATGACAAAAGACTATTTTTTTGGTGCTAAAAATTGGATAGCTAAACAACCATTTTTGCCAAATTGACAAATCATCAAAACTACAATACAAAAAAAAGACATTTCCGGGGAAAGCTATTGTCAATTCATATGACATAGCACTTTTGTCTACCCATGACCAGTATAAAACAGCCTGCCAGTATACCTATATAGACCAATTTAAAACAAATTCTATTTGAAGACAACTTATTTCCAGGATTTTACTGCGTGACAGTTTCTTGGGATGAAGTGAGATCGTCTAAGTTTCTTGCGGAATACCTCGCGTCATCATGGTCGTGTAATCCCTTAAGACAAAACAAACCGCAGTGCGACCAATGTGCTAACCTCGACGGGTCCTCCATGTCTTCGGCGTCATATTGCTCGCGCAGAGTTCTGGCCAAGAAGAAGATGATTCCTGCCGCCACCACGAGGAAACCCACAACTGAGGCGATGGCAATGCCGACAACCAGCGGCTCAGAGACGTACTCTTCACAGTGTTCGCCACGATACCACCAGTTCTCGCCTACTCGACACCTGCGGTTGTTCAACAGAACATATTTACACCAATTATCCATGAAAACACTGTTTTATAATTCTTAAGATCAGTCTTTCTCAGGATTTATGAGCCAAAGCACACTTTTTCCATTGAAAGCTGCTGCATGGAATCTTTGTTACCCTCTGCCGCCATCACCGGGCTTAAAGTTATGATCGCAGCCTCCATCAGTTCATTTCTCAAGTATGTGCATTTCTTAGAAGCTGTCAAATAAACTATTTGTTCTTTTATCCTTTTGGGGGTTGGACTGTATTTGAATCAGCCTTTTTTTACGGTTACCATTTTCATGCTACACTAACTAAAAAAAACAACAACTGGGGACGAGCATGAAATCACTACCCCCAGCCCCCCTTTTCTGTTCCTTATTGTGTTGCGCGTCAAGAACAGCATTGCTAAAAGTAAGATTCAAGTGCATAGGCATAGGGCAAAAATTATAAAAGAGGTATTGTTGACACCTACAGAAATATTCTACTTTCAAATTGTTAAGGACACCTCAAATGATGCAACCCCACCTTAAAAAAAGTCTCAAGGCAGACTGTCTATGTTTGAAAATTAATTCCTGCCACCAGTTATATTTATTTATGTTTTTATATTTTTAGCTTAAATTATTACATTGTCTAAATTGAATGTATAAAGTTGATTTTATCAATTGTGATCGCAGTGGCTGAAGAGATAATGCAGGTTATTTATTTTGATTAATAATTTTGCTGTTATTTAGGATTTGACTGTATTTTCAACCCGTTTTACTATTTTTCTATTTTGTTTTTGGAGAAAAAAAAACAACACAAATAAAACTAAAATGAGCAGAAAATTATCAGTGGAACAAAACAATTGTTTTTCTTTCATTTTTGTAGTAAAATAAAGAAACAATTTTTGTAAATCAAAATGATGTGCAAAACTTTGTTTTTTTTTCATATGATGATTTTTTGCATCGCAATCTTAAACAGCATCATCAAACTAAATTAGTTATTTAATATATTGCCCTGTTTCTCTAATGAGCAGATAATTAGAGTATGAAAAGAATAAAACAGTTATCTACTTCCATCTACTGTTATTGATGAATGTTAGTGGTCAGCAACCTTATTTTTTGCTATACCGTAGTTTAATTGTGTATACCATGATATCCTGGCTATAAGTAGCATTTTTTTACATAGTTTGGCTGTGGGTGTGACTGATCTGTGAAGTTATTACATTATTTTGAGTTTTACATTTTTAGTACCGGTAGGGATGGGTGCCACCAGGCAGTACTTGCCCAAAACACACCACACGAAGTGGTGCCCCTACGACACTAGTGGTTAAAGGATCCGTCCACCCGCCACTGTATATCACTTCACATGTTATTTTTACAGTAAACCACAAGAGGGGGCTGTAGGCCCCTGTTGATAATTTCAACCTTGACTGCGACGTAGAAGTGGAAGGAGGACGCTTTTGTCTACTTCCAAAGTGAGGGGAGTTGTTTACCGGTAAAAGTGATGAATTTTTCATTGGGTTTAGTGATTTGGAGTGAAGCTGATAGTTTCGTTAGCATGCTTTTATTTATCTAAATAACTCTTAATGTTACATCATTAAGATATGCACAGACGTGTAAGTTAGTATACCATGTTCTCTATTCTATTCTTATTTTAAATGACCTTTCAAGATGACCTGTATGTTTTTGTGTTGGATTTGATCAAGTAAATGTCCCCCAAAAATGCGACTTACATTTGTTTTTTTCCGTCTGAATTGTGATTTTTTTTAGCTTGTGCGACTTATACTTTGGTGAGACTTATAATGCAGAAAATACGATACACGTACTCTTTTCACCCAAAAAAACGTAAACTTTGGGTGCGTGTTATACACAGTTTTACAGGAGTACATCACTGTAATCGAGCAATGATTGAGCAGTTAACAAATATCCCTGATCTCATTTAGTAAGGATCGGATGCAACAGGAATCGAACCTGGATATGGAGGTTAGTGCCGAACACTTACCACTAAATCACTAGGATTGCAAATGACAATTGAAAAAGCCTTAGACTTCATCTCACCATCACATTATTTTAGTTAAGGTACCACGTTGTACAACGTTACAACAGAAAATGGGAACGTGTTTATCGTGGTACCTTGAGTAAAAATAGTGTGATAATGAGATGAATTTAAATGCCTTTTCCTATGTCGTCTAGACTTAAAGCGTTGCAGTGAATTTTGGCCGGGCCGTGAGACTTTAGTCAGACAATAAACCAGTCAGTGGTACAGAAAAGGCTGCGGACCACGAATTTACTCGAGTGAAGACTGGAAGAACGCAAAGATGCTGAACAACGGCATGCTTTTTTGCAAAGACAAAACTGGGCAATTTCCTGCGGCCCACTGGACAAGATCTCATGGCACACTAGTGTGTCATGGCACACTGGTTGAAAAACATTGTTTGAAATAACGCTATTATATAATTAAACAAGTCTGACCTGCAAATGGCACCTTTGCCAGCAATGATGTCACATTTGCCGTCATTGAGGCAGAAGTCTTCCTGCACGTCGCAGATGCTCTGACAGGGCAGGCCGTCCACGCTCAAGTAGCCAGCATCGCAAACGCACTCAGCCTCACCGGACCAGCGGTTGACCATACATTGTGAGAAGGCGTTACACGCCTGGAACTTACATGGATCCGCTTTATCTCCTAGACCATAAAAACACATGATTTTCACTTATATTATCTACTTTTTTAAAATCATTTTGGAAATACAGTGGTCCATCTACATAGCTCTTGTAACGAGAAATTTTAGATAAAGGATGCCTTTTGAGCAAAAATCTTGCCTGACATACAGGAGAATATCTTTGTCACAAGAATTTCCAGACCCTACCGTTAGAGACTGCTCACGGCCAGCATCGGCTTGTCACAATCAGTTATTTCTTAACGATACAAGATACAAGCTCAATCCGGACACAATTTAATCTCGTATGTAAAGAAGCCACTGTATAACAATCTTTTAAAAACAACACCAGAATGCCTACATGCAGTATATTTGCATATATGAGTTTGACTGTGCTCAATAAATACCTTGTAAAAACGTACATTCTTAGTAGAATCTTTAGAGTTGACAGTGGAATTAGTAAATGTTCTCACACTGCATCGAATATTAAAAAATGGAGGGCACGTTGAGAGGCAAAAGTCACAAGACAAACTACTCAAGCAAAGTAAAGAATACATGACATTAAACTAAAGTACAACTAAAAACGGGAGTGGAATTTTAAAAACTACTCAAATACTGCATACGTTTTAACTTGACCTTTACAATTTTGAGCGGAAGCATCCGTTTTGTTTTATTTTAATACTTTTAAATTTGTGTTAAGGTGTTGCACTTTGTGTTGTGTTTTTTTCTAGGTTTGTTGTGATTTGACGTTTTACAAGATGAGTAACTTATTCTGACTTGGTCAATTGAGGTTTGATCATTTTTATAGACATTTTGTTTTTCATATGCAATTTATGTTATCTCTTCATAAATATATCTATATCATTATATTCAAAGCGAATGCTTTTGTGTTTTTATTTAAGGAGATCTTGCACAAATAAATCATGTTTATTGTTATCAAACAGGGTTCCTACGGCTTAACAAAAGTTAAATTCAAGACTTTTTAAATGCCTTTTGAAACGCACAAAACAAAAACACAAACATTTCTTTTGTACAATCCATCGTGTCTTGTTTACATTACCTGGGATAGCTTTTAACCATGACAAAAAAAAATTGTCTGACAGCCACTTCACAAGAAATTTCCCCTTTCGGGCATGGTTCAAAGTAAACGTTTGTATCCCAAGTTGCTAATTACTGGACTGTCTCAGAAAATTAGAATATTGTGATAAAGTTCTTTATTTTCTGTAATGCAATTAAAAAAACAAAAATGTCATACAATTTGGATTCATCAACTGAACTATTTCAAGCCTTTTATTATTTTAATATTGCTGAATTTGGCTTACAGCTTAAGAAAACTCAAAAATCCTATCTCAAAATATTAGAATACTTCCTCAGACCAAGTAAAAAAATAATTTTATAACAGCAAAACTAAATCAAACATTTGAAAATGTCCTTTGATGCACTCAGTACTTGGTTGGGAATCCTTTTGCACGAATTACTGCATCAATCCGGCGTGGCATGGAGGCAATCAGCCTGTGGCATTGCTGAGGTGTTATTGATGCCCAGGATGCTTCGATAGCGGCCTTCAGCATATTTGCATTTGTAGGTCTGGTGTCTTTCATCTTCTTCTTAACTATACCCCACAAATTCTCGATGGGGTTCAGGCCAATCAAGGACAGTGATGCCATGGTCAGTGCACCAGTTATTGGTGGTTTTGGCACTGTGGGCAGGTGCCAGATCATGCTGGAAAATGAAATCCTCATCTCCATAGAGCTTTTCAGCAGATGGAAGCATGTAGTGCTCTAAAATCTCTTGGTACACAGTTGCATTTACTCTGGACTTGATGAAACACAGTGGACCAACACCAGCAGCTGACATGGCTCCCCAAACCATTGCTGACTGTGGGAACTTCACACTGGATTTCAAGCAACTTGGATTTTGCTCCTCTCCAGCCTTTCTCCAGACTCTGGCGCCTTGACTCCCAAATGAAATTCAAAACTTGCTTTCGTCTGAAAAGAGGACTTTGGACCACTCTGCAACTGTCCAGTGCTTCTTCTCCATAGCCCAAGTCAGACGCTTCTTACGTTGTCTTGAGTTCAGAAGTGGCTTGACCATGGGAATACGGCTATTGTAGCCCATTTCCCAGACACGTCTGTGAACTGTGGCTTTTGATACCTGGACTCCAGCTTCAGCCCACTGTCTTTGAAGCTCCCCCAAATTCTCTCACTCTTCTTCACAATTTTGTTAAGGCTGCGGTCATCTCTCTTGGTTGTGCAGCGTTTCCGGCCACATTTTTCCCTTCCAACAGACTTTTTGTGGATATGCTTTGAAACTGCACTCTGTGAACAGCCTGCTCTTTGAGAATTTTCCTTTTGTGTCTGACCCTCCTGATGGAGGGTATCAATGATGGTCCTCTGGACAGCAGTCTTCCCCATACTTGTGATTTAGTTTACTGAACCAAGCTGAGTGTTTTTAAGGCTCAGGAAACCCTCGCAAGGTGTTTCGAGTTAATTAGATGATTCAGGTGATTAGTTGAATAGCCTACTTGTATACTTTTTCATGATATTCTAATATTTTGAGATAGGATTTTTGAGTTTTCTTAAGCTGTAAGCCAAATTCAGCAATATTAAAATAATAAAAGGCTTGAAATAGTTCAGTTGATGTGTAATGAATCCAGAATGTATGACATTTTTGTTTTTTTAATTGCATTACAGAAAATAAAGAACTTTATCACAATATTCTAATTTTCTGAGACAGTCCAGTATATTGTGGGTAGACCTAAGACACTGAAACCACATCACCTTTTTGATAGTTTCGTTATTATAGTCACGCCAAAGTAAATTGGTGAGTTGTTCAAAAAGACAGTTGATAAATTTTACTAAATCTTTTTAGTTCAAACAAATATGTTCACATTTTTAAGACTTTGGAAAATTGGATTTAAGACATTTTAATGCCAATTGAGGCCTTATTTTTAGAATACTGAATTCAATCTCTTTTAAGACTTGTCAAAGATCCGCAGGAACCCCGTAAAAGTAGTTTCGCACCAGGATTTTTACCTTTACAAAGCTTTAATAGTAAAATACTACATCATCTAATACAGATAACTCTTAAGGTATATTTTGAACGACTTAAAAGAAAACAGCTAAACAACTGGCATTACAGAGTGAATTATGCAGACAGGTCAGAAAGATAGCGGCTGACCAGTGTAACACTGTTCCGCTCACGTTCCTTCCAGACAGATTAACTGCAGTGAAGGCGTCCTAATTACGTGTCAGGAGTCTTTGCACGCAGTGCCACAAAAGGAGATTCCTGTTAAATAGTTTTCCAAGTGGTAGTAAATTTTGTATGATAATATATATAAGAAGGCATGGGATATTGTTAAATTCGCAAATAATTTTCATACAAAGCACTCCTCTTTTATGTAATGTACAAAAGCAATCTCTTAATATGTGGCCCTTGTTACTTAAGAAATGATCCGGTTTTTTTTTCAATTGAAGTTTAAGCATTAACACATAATAAAAGCAGCATTGTTACTAATGTGCACATGTTTTAGCAAGTCTGCAAGACTCTTACCTGATTCAACATCCAAGGAGTACTTATCAATGGCCAGGTTCATAGTCTGGTACGCAGTGTTTGCAAAGTCTTCAAGGATCAGGAAAACAACATTGGCGACACCCCTGGAAACTGGTTTGCCAAATCTCATGCGGCTATTGACCACAATGCTGCCATTTCTGAAGTTGAGGATCTCTAAGTTCTGGAAGTTGTTTAGATTGGACTGCAAGTATGGAACCAACTGAAAGACAAAGACAAGTATAAAATGTTAGTCTTGTGTAAAGGGTTTAATTGAATATCAAACCAGTTCTTACCAGTTGTAGAAACCGTTGCTCCAGTGCTTTATATTCAGGGGAACTCTTGTTGAAAAGGTCCATAGAAAATGCCATATTGGTCACCCGGAGTCTGAAGAACACAGTCAGGGCTTGGATTGGCTTGGTCGGCAATGCAATACTATCTAGCACTGAGCCCTGCGCCCCGCTGGAGTAGCCGCTGCTGTCACCGTCTGTCATCATGCCCCCATACGGGAAGACGTCAAGGCTGACGTCAATGTCGGTTGGTTTCTGCTTGATAGTCTGGATTTCGGTTGTTTCTGTGCTGTGAGTGTTTTCTGGAAGCGTTGTTCCTATCTCAAAGACATCCAAGTTTGTTCCGGTATCTGCATCCGTTTTACCTTCGCTAACTTCTGATGACACTGTGCTGAATAGAACATGATCTTCCGAATCTGAGTGGTGTATATTGAGTGAGTCGTCATCTTCGGGAGCGGAATCGGACACTCGTGTAAAGGGTGAATCTTTCTCAGGAGATAGGGCAATGGGGTCAGGGTCCAACCTATCATGAGATAAAGTAACAACAGGGAAAGTGGAAGTATAAGGAGTCGTTGTGACAACAAAGATTTCATCTCTGATCATGTCTTCTTCGGCCACTGGTGTTGTGGGTTGAGAAAAGACAATGAGTTGCTCCTCTAATACTTCAAGGTCATCATGTTGGTTTTCTGGAGGTGGCAAATTAAGTTCCTGTAGTATTTTATCATGAGATGTTCGAGGGGGTATAGCCTCAGAGTATGGTTCTTCATATGTGGGCCCTTGGGTGGTTCCAGGTTTTTGTTTTGCAATCACTTCTACAAAGTTAGTGTTAATGGTTTTTGTAGGCACTGCCACTTCATTTGTCAAACCTGGGTGTTCATAGGACCAGCTCTGTAATGTGTGTGCACCCGTAAATTCCTCTGAATCCTGTAGATCCTGAATTCCCTCAGGCTCTCCATAGAGGCCAGATGCTTCCACTGTTTGCACCGACAACTCGACTGTCAAGGTGCCTTTAGGTGAAAATACAGGCGGATCAGCCGTGGAGAACCGTGGGTCTGTGCTGATGTGCGGTGTAAACAAAACTTGATCCAGAAATGGATTCTCCATATAACGATCTGGCATTGAGTTCTCTAATGTAGGTTGTGTGTGTAAAGGTGTTGAAGGGGTCGAATTGAAATTGGTGATGCCATCCCGGTTGCTGGTTACTGACTGGCCAATAGCTTCAACTACCTCCTGAATTCCATCATCCTCATCCGTCTCTTCTAGATCTGGTGGTGGCAAGACCTCCAAATGGCCTTCACCATAAAAGGTTTCTTTTATTTCCTGATGCAGAAAAACACCTTCCTGTCCATCTCCTGAGTAACCAGAGCCAGATCCAAAATCCATTGGGACCTTTTGGTTTATTCGAGGAGATGGGGTATTGGAAGTCTCATGGTCAACATCTGAAGCAGGACCAGGAGTCTTGGTGAGTAGAAATCCCTCTTTTTCAATACTGTCATAAGCTGTCAAATACAGGAATGTGATGAGTGACTATTAAAATATTTGTGCTTTGACTAGTTTTATTAGATATATGTGATATGATCAAAGTCTGTTTATTCTTAACTTACATTCTTCTGTGCTTGGCAGAAGACTTGGTACTCTCTCAGGGCTTGGCGGAAATGTTGTACTCTCATCGACTGCAAAGACGTCATTTTCACTGACCGCTTGACTCTTTGTATCTTTCCATGAATCGAAAGAGTCAAATAAGAAGTCATCCTTCTTCAGAAAAATATCTCTGCTCTCCATTCCTTCATCAGGTGGTCTCTCTGCAGCAAGAACGTTATCCTGTCCACAACATTAGCATCCCCTCATCAGCACAAAGCTTGTTTTATATTTTAAGGCAACTCACCATGTTGTCATAAATGTCGGGTGGTCGAGTGGTTGGGATCCTCAGAGGTAAGAAATTTTCAGCTGTGGTAAAAATAAAGCCTTTTTATACCCCGAGTCTGAAGTTCACCAACAATAAAATGGCAAGTAATGTAGATGGTCACCATTCTCTAACAGCACTGGGTCGGAGGGGCTACCCAGGCTGCTGTTGGTCAGAAAGTTGTCCTTGCGAAGCGCTTCTGTTATGTAGTTGCGGAAGTCAGTGATGGTGTAAACAACAGTTGGCTCCTCAACAGAAGCAGGGTAATTCTTCTCCACGAGGTTGTTCTGCAGCCTAATGAAATCCATTGTGGCATTTGAGATGCCATCACTATTCACTGCTAATGTGATAGCATAGTGGACCAGAACCACAAGACCCCTAACAAGAGAAAAGGGAAACAGAATTTGCTCACTCTTTTGCCTCCTTACTTATTGGACAAGTACCAGTTTTAGCTCCTATGAGATCCAGCATTACCTTTCTAGGTCTTTTTGAGGTCTGAAAACAGAAAAAAAAAACAAAGTGGAGTACAAAATGTTGGAAACAGGTCTTTTAACAATGATGTTAGCATAAAAACACACCTGAATTCAATTACGAAGACATTCTTGAACCCTGGCACTTTCTCAAAGGCGTCCTTGATCTGGATGCGAAAAACAGTAAAAAAAAAAACACACACTCAAAAAAAACATTGCTTTGATTACTTGTTTAAGTGGTCAACTGTTATACATGAGCGCTGAAACATTCATGACATCTCAAAAGTTTGACAGTGGCATTCATGAGCATACCCTGCGAGTGAAGTATCGAGATAGTTGCTGGTAGTGGACGCTACTTGGGTCTCTCAGAGCACCATTGTACGATTCTTCTCTCAGTGTAATACTGAGCTCTACTATCTGGTCTGTCACTGGCCTCAGGAAGGTGTTGTCAATTTCATTATGAAGCTGAATATGCAAGCACATGAAAATGGTTACGTTGTGTTAAAGTTATCTGAGATGTACACTGTGGAGTACTCACTGAGTTCTCCAGCTCCTCGGAAGTGAAGTTTGGTAAGTCATCACCAACCTCAAGGGGGCTCACTGTGGTATCTGGGAAGTTGCCGTTGTTGTATTCAACAATATACGTTGTACTGGCTGGAATGTAGGTGAGTGGCGTGACCTCAAATATGGCATCACTTTGCTCGGTGGTTTTTACAATTGTTTCATGAAATGGTGCCTCGGTTGGTATTCCATCTTCTGCATTTGTATTGATGAGCTCAACTGCGTCAGGGGAAATCTCGGCCGGAGGTGTTACAATACTTTCTAGGGGGTCAACAGAGGTGACCACTGGTACAAAATCTTTCCTAGAAATGTCTTCTATAACTCCAGAGGATAATTTTATTTCATCTGCATTGTCCTGTTCATGTGTTGAACTTTGCGTGGTCAGTTCTGAGAAAGTTTTCACTTCTGAGTTTTCGTCAAGATTCTCCATAATATCTGGCACTTCTGATTCGGTGCCTGGCAGTATTTTTTCTAAACTCTCTATAGATATAACTGGAATATCATTCTCATCAATATTAGGGTATAATTTGTCACCGTTCACTTGACTTACTGTTATCGGAGCTTCAAGTTCAGAGGCTTCAGATGTAGATTCTAGTGTTATATGTCTCAGGTCATCCTTTTCCTCTAAAGTTTCACTTCCAACCTCAGGTATCTTCTCAACAGATGTTAAATCAAGGTGGGGTTGTTCAGGTACTTCAGAATCAGGTTCAGCTCCTGTATAGCTTCCCCCCGAAAGGATACCTGCCTCAACTGTGACAATAGGCGCTTCAGCTGGACTTTCATTTGGTTCAGCTGTGGTTTCAACAAGTGGTCCCTCAATTGATTTGATAGTATGTTTTTCAGCAATTAGTGATCTTTCTGTGTTCGTAGCGCTACTGACAACTTCACTACTTTTCTCATCCTTCACTTTTATTCCTTCACTTGCCACATCAGTTAGGTAAGCATCTGATAAACCTTCCTCGGTAAAAGCAGTGACCCCTGCATGTTTATCCTCTTGAGGGACCTGGGTAGTCGGCTTAGCGATTACGTTTACAATAGCATCAGGAGGAACTTTAGCGGTCTCACTCGGGTGACTGGGGATGTTGGAGCCACAGCCTCCCGGCGTGTCTGGCACCGCAGCGACGACAGTGTCATAGGTCAACACCACAGGAGTCTTTGTTAATTCTCCTTCAAGGACATCTTTGTGTGCAGGTAGTGGTGCATCTTGGCCTGGGGTTTCTATGACAGCAATATTCCCAATAATAAATAAATTGAAACACAGTACATACATATCAAAATAAACCGGTGTGCTTTTTGATGCAAAAACATAAAAGAGCAAAGACATACTGTTGTTGCAATGTTTATGAGCACCTAAACTCCTGAATGCTGCAAGAAAATTTTTACCGAACCCAGACTTCAAAGGTCATTAAGGCCCTGAGGTTGTAATGACCCCGGTACTCATCCAACAGTAAGCTCAAGAACACTTCAGCTGCAGGTCTGCCATTGACCAGCCTATGGCCTGTAAATAGGCTTAATGGGTTATTCCAGGTACAGGGTGCATGTGTTCTTGCACCTACTGCTTGCGAGCTGACTAACATAGATATAACTGATTTGTATGCATATTTTTACACAACACGGTCTCAAATCTGCTTTAAAGTTAGGTTTCATGTTTTGATCACAGGGCCACACCTTTTCAGATAACCACCAGTATCTTCTTTCATCTGCAACCTTGGTTGTTCTGTTTTGGTGATCAGGTTTTACTGTTGGGTCACTGTTAAGTAACAGTACAAATTAACCCATAGTAAGAGAATGCTCTTTATTGGATCTCTTTTCTTCCTTTCTGTATTGTTCGTTTGTAAATTAAATGACAATGTTTACTTCATTCTTTAATTCCTCTACAGTAGTGCCTTTTCCCCCTTACTTAAATAAATGACTTGTGTTGTAAAAAGGCCCGGGGTTTCCATTTTTAATAAATCAATATCCTTTTTTTCCTCACAGGATAATAATTTACAAGTTATTTCTTACACGTCTCCACACATTGTGTCTGTGATTTTAACTCTTTTCAAAAAAGTAAAATAATTGCAAAGGTTTTTTTTTAAATATCCGCAATCTGAGAATTTTCGTACTGGTATCAGAAGTACTGAAAAACCAATAGTAAACGATCCAAACCTGGTATTTAATTTTTTCTAAATTGGTTTTACTTCAGCGATCACTGACAGATTGCTTATATTGGAAAAGAATTACTGTCAATAGTTGGAATCAACTCCATTAACCCTTTTCAATCGAGTGCCCCTTCTGATGTCACCATGACGCCACTCTCCAGATGTACATTTTATTTGCACATTAATTAATGCATTGTGAAAAGGCCCTTTGCAAATAAAACACAAATTTATCAGTGAAACATACAAACTATAAGTAAATATCCCAACCTACAAAAATTAAAGGAATGGGACATTCTATAATTTGATATAATGCTAAAAATTGGATGTTAAATTTATTCAATTGTATTATTTTGTGTGTTGCACAAAACTTAATCATCATAAAGGAAGTAGAACTTCAGTAAAGGTCTGCTGTACAGTACCTATCTGTATCTGGATGCAGATTTATTCTCAAATAAATCTATGGTCTACATCTACAAATCTTTTACCTCACTTTATAGTTTGAAATTAGATCTACAGTCAAATTATACAGATACAGTAAAGTAAAAATGTATCTGGATCAAGATATAAAGGAAAAGCCTAAAAATAATAGCGAGATCCAGATACAGTTCAAGATAATTCTATGTTGTTATCAGCCACTTAACAAAATTTGTCATAGTTAAGAAAATTCAATTTATAAATCAGTTTTTGAAAATGTAAGGACATTGTAAGGAACAATTGATCTGGATGCACAATTTAACTCCCATATACAAAACTCAAAGGTTTTATCGGTGTAACATCTATACGTTTCTTGTCTGCAGCCAATACTGGAAAAAGTAGTACATGCTTGTGACCTCTAGCCTGGATTACAGTAACTCTCGCTTAGCAGGCTGACCCATCAAGTCGCTAAAGACTCTCCAGCTGGTCGTAAATGTCGTGGCACGAGTACCCAGAAGAGGAAGTCTGATTAAAAGAGTGGTAGCCTGACTTCAATGACTAACAGTACAAGTTATTGACTACCATCTGTATTGATTACATTTTTACGTGTGAGGTCAATAACTTTACGGTAAAGAGAACTAATTAGCAAGCTACTGTGTTCCAACACTTTCATTTCTATAATAACAATAACCACTTGAAGGATTCCAACACTGGTTTCATAGAAAGTATCTTAATCTGCAGTAACGGAATCAATTAAATATTTATCCAACAAATGCTGTGCACACGCAAGGTTGTCAGATTTACTGTAAGTATACGTCACAATCATATCAGAGCTTTTAATAACCCGAAGGCTAAGGTAGGGAGAATTAATTGGTTTATAGTATGTCTGTTTTATTGGCATGCTTGGCCCCGTGTGGTGCATTACATAATATAACATTGCAAATTGTTCAGGGACACATAGTTTGACTCATGGGACCTTTGCAACACACTTTGAGAATGACTGCACTAAACTGCATTACTATGCTTCCAAAGTTTTAATTCCTAAAATAGATAATAGCATAAAAGACAAAACGTACAAATAGTGGGCTCTCCGTGTGGAATAATCTTTTGTCTCGTGAGTAGACACTTTGATTGTTGTAAAATTTTTCGTATTCCTTCAAAGGGCTGACTCAAGTTCGTCCTGGGTCAACGCTCAGATAAACTGCAATAGGCCTAGACTACCCGAGGGAATTTCTACAATTTGCAGAACCTGACTATCTGTAGCTGTTTGCATACATACTGCAGGCTGGTGACTTTTTGTTCGAGGAAGTTCCGCCTTCAATAAAGTCTTTATAGAATAGGTTACATCACGTATCGCTTTACCTGGCTTGGCGCTTGTCAAAAGTCCTACAGTGGAAATCCCTGGCAAACTTGCAGAACTAGAGAACACAAACACCAAGTAAAATTAGAGAAACCCAAATGGATTTTTTTCTACTTTTTTTAGGGGGTGTGTATCTCTCCGCTAAAGAGGAATTGGCATTGTTTTAGGAACTTCAGTGTCAAGTCATTTTTATTTGTATAGCCCTTAATCACAAAGAGTCTCAAAGGGCTGCACAGGTTATTACACGGACTATTTTTTCAGACTATTATTACACCATCCCCTGATCTGGAACCAACATGAGGGCAATGAAAAACTCAAAAAAACTCAACATGAGGAAAATGAAGAAACCTTGAGAAGGGGCCGCACATGTGGTATCCCCCTTCCAGGATTACCAGACAGCAAAGGATGTTGCAATCACAAATAATACACAGATATTGTCCACGAAAAGTATAGGCTATTCATATGCTATAGCGTAGAAGTGAGTCTTAAGCTTAGATTTAAACATTTCCACTGAGGTTGCAGTGTCAAATGTTTAGAGGAGGGTTCAACTCGGTAGGATTATGATTTGATTTCATATGATTCAGTTCATTTGGAAAAAGTATGGTGGCTTTTGTCACTTTAGTTCTACATATACAGTATTTGAATCATATAGTCTCAGAGTTGGGTAGGGTTATTTTAACTTGATTACTTTCAATTACTTTTGGATTACTCCAATACCAAATATGCTAATAAAAGACAAAAGAAACTAAATATGGATAAATTTACCAAATTTTGTGCAGGCTTGGGGATTAACGGAATACATGGAACGGCAAAAATGATGTTGGCAAGCTGTTTGGATTTATTTTCATTTTGTTTCTGCCGCATTTTATGTTAGTTTTGCCGGAGAGAAAGCTTACCATGTGTTGTGAGTCATCATTTTATTCATATTTAGTTTATTTTGTCTTTTATTAGCATATTTGGTATTGGAGTAATCCAAAAGTAATTGAAAGTAATCAAGTTAAAGTAACCCTACCCAACCCTGTATAGTCCTTTCCTCCCAAAATATAGTTCTGATAAAAAGAATTATGCTTATTTTGATATGTTTCAAAGTGTAAAACTTCAGTTTGATTCAGTGCACTCGAACATGCCAATTTGACATAGCAGGCATTAACCGTCAAATGTATAAACTATACAGCAGATATTAATGCAGATTTTTTTGCAGCACAGGTTGGAACTTTCAGCATGGGACTAAATTATAGAAATATCAAAATTGCTATTTTTCTTCTCATCAGCTACTCCGTTTGCAACGTATTTTGTTCTTTTTTTAGCAAAACACTCAAATAAATGTGAAAAATCCCATTGAGAAATGGTACCGTTTGCCATTTTTTATGATTTGCTACATGAAGGCATACCTGCAAAGTGGCGGACCTGAGCTGACAGGAACACTGCAGCACATGAGGAAACACAACACACTTTTTGTCAACAACACACCAACGATTGTGACGTGTGAAGATTGCATCCATCTCTACATGGTTAACAGAAACGATAAAGCTCTGTTATCAGCCATGAATAATACAGGGAATAAAAACTTGTTGTGCTCACCAGTCCGAGAATTAGCAGAGAGCACATTGACTAATACAGTAAACGATGAAGACATTGGCTCTAATGATTCATACATTTGAGAGAACCGAGGGGAGTATGCTCCTTTCAAACATTGAATGATTTTTCTCTTCTCAAAACCAAGATCAACTTATTCAGTGCTGAACTAGGTCATTTTTCAAACCCAGTCATTTCCAAAATGCAAAAGTGTGAAAGTGTTTTAGAGATTTTTGACAGTTTTCAAAACCCCACAAAAATATCTTATATCATTACCTAGTCACCAAATCTCACCAATAAAAATGATAATCTTCCTTCAATCCTTAAAAAATTTAGTAATTTTAGGAGGCTTGTATAATTTACAAATTCCACATCAATTTAATTTGGTCACATTACCTAAAAAATGTTAATCGAATTCAAATATGTCTACGGCACTGAGTGAGTAAAAGGGAAAATAAAAGTTTAACACCTATAGCCATCAGTGGCACTGGCCACATTTATCTGCGACAAATGTAGGTATACTTGTGTGCATGGTTGAAAGTCAGGTTTGTGAAGTGCTTTACGCACAAGTCATAAATGTTGTACTAAATGGTGCACTTTTGCCATGTAACTGTAAAAACAGTTCTTGAGATGATGAATTTGTCCTTTGCAGTTGTAAATTATAATCAGTGAGTAAAACATTGAGCCAAAAATTGGGTCAAATATAATTTAAATATTAAAGTCAACCTGTGAATATTTGTGAGGTATTCATGTAGAATAAGACGGGCCTGAATAATGTGGTGCACATTCACTTTCGTATAATGCTGAAATCGTTTTAATTGTGGAACAACGACATGATTTTAATTGTATTGTATTTTATCCTTGATCAAGGGTGAACGCAAATACATTTTTGAATAAAGACCACCGACATAAACATTGCCCAGGAAAAGATCTACATTTTGCCGTATCGGTTACGCATTTATTTTAACCCGTAGTTCCAAAAGTCTCAAAGTGCTTTACATAGAGTGTCGTGAAAACTTATTTGCCCCCTTCCTGATTTCTGTGTATTTTTGCATATTTATCATTCACAAATGTTTCAGATCATCAAACCAATTTCTATATCACACAGAGATTTCAATATCACACAGGAACACCAGAAATCATCATTCCGTCAACCACAAAAGGATGTCCTGGTCCTGAGGCAGCAAAGCAGCCCCAGACCTTCACACTGCATCCAACATGCTTTACTGTTGGAATTGTTCTTTTTGTTAAATGCGGTTCCATTTTTACACCAGATGGGCTGCAAAAGTCCACAGAATCGACTCTTTGTGTTCTTATTTGACAGCAGTGGTTTACGCCAGGGAAGTCTCCCATAGATGCCATTTTTGGCAAGTGTCTTTTTTATGAACACTGACCTCAACCAAAGCCAGTGACTTGTAGTTACTTGGACGTTTTTCCGGGTATTTTAGTAACCTCTTGAATGAGCCGTTGTCACACTCTTGGAGTAAACTAGTTGGGTAACCACCTCTGGGAAGCTTTGCCAAAGTTTTCAGTTTTGTTCATTTGTGGATAATGGCCCTGACAGTGGTTTGATGGAGTCTTACAGCCTTTGTGGCCTTTTCTGGACTGATGGATTTCAATCGTATTTTTTGTTATTTCAGGAATTTCTTTGGATCGTGGCAGGTTAATTATGTTCTTGATATTTTCCAGCCTACTTCACCATGTCTAACAGGTTCAATTTTGAAGGGATTTCTCGAAATAACACAGGCGGTGGCAATCAATTTTGGATGCGGCCAGTGGAATTGAAGTCAGCTTTCCCGAAACTCTGGTTAGTCACAATTACTTTGTGATTCAACAAGAGCGAGCAATTACTTTTATCACATAGGCCCAGATAAGCTTCGATCTTTTTTTGTGCATTAATAAATATAATAAACATTTCAAAACTGCATTTTATATTTCCTTGTGTTTTTCAGTGTGATATTGAAATTGGTTTGATGATCGGAAACCTTTGCGGGTTATAAATATGGAAAAAAAAAAGAATTTCAATCCATTCTAGCATTTACAGTATAATTAAGGTATGCTTGCATATAATATAGACTTATAGAGTATCTTGGTATCACATATAAAATATATAAAATGCCAGATATAGTTTGAAACCATTAACCTAAGAATGTACCTCAGCCATTTAGGCAAGTAATGCTTTGTGTTTGAGGTAAAAGCAAGTGGCTACAATTTAAGCCTGTCCTCACCCAAAAAAAATACTGCGGTCCTCCGCGGCCCTCCAAATAAAACAACGCCACATTTGGTTTATTTTTTGGGCTTATGATAAATAATACATTTGAATAAAATATAGTTGTGCATTCCAGTTCCATATACATTGCATAGCAGTTATAAGAAAATAAAAGTGAGAGACCAACCTGCTCATGGGCGCGGCCATGCCAACTCTCTGAAAGAAATGTTCAAAAAATGTTGTTAAATTTGTAGCACTGAATTGTAGCAATGATTTGTGTCAAACCATAATGGGAACTTACACTCCTAATAAGGCTGAGGTGCTCCTCCGATTGACTGAAGAACCTGCCGAGTTCCTTGATGCTAATAGAGCCGTCCATGCAGCGGCCCACCCAGTCTCGGTACTGGTCCCGTTCGGGAAGCTGGTCCCAAAATATCTTGAAGGCTTCCCAGACAGTTTCCTGGCACACTGGAACACACCAGAAGGTCTAAACCAAGGGTCCGGGGAGATTAGACTACCCGTGCGGACTACACGAGTAGCTCACACTCCCCCAGTCATATTGTAATTCTGGCCCTATTCATTGCTGGTGGTTAAAATTGACAAAATCAATCATGATCTGCCAACAATCTGCCATCCAAATCCTCAGAGTTTCATTTTAGTTATCATGTTTTATTTTCCATTCTTTATATATTGTATTTAATAATAAAATACTATTTTTTCTTGCATTGAACCAAAATGAACCAACTTTATATTTCAAGCTAGGTCAAATTTACTTTTTGTTCAAAAATTATACATTTTCTAGCCCACAATTTCAGGTTTAAAATTTACAAAACATTGAATGAAAATACTTTTGTTGGATATTGAGTTTTCCCATTATCTGATATTTGGACAAAATAAGCAATTAAATTGTAATTTATTTTCTTCAATGGTAATCTCAAGTAATGTCCTATTTCAAATAAAGGAAATAGGAAAAAAGCAAAAAATAGCATTCATACACCCATGGAACGGAGCATTACAACAATAATTATTTGCAGACTTACTGGTGATTACTGAGAGAAATCATTAATCTGGGCAAGGTCAAATGAATACTGTGCAATCTATTATTAACAATGAGGATGCACTACAACTCTTTTTCCAGACTAATACCAATACTCAACTTAAGTACACAAAATACCTTCCCTCCACCAAAATGTATCATTTTTCTTAAAATATTCTATAAATCACAACATTTTATTTTTACTTTAATTACATGACTATAACGCAAATCTTAAAATTCAAATTAGTACTTTCTGAGTTGTAAACGTCCATAAGGCCTGTTGATGCTGGTATATTGGTTGATACTCAAGCCATAAAATAAGGCTGCTAGCGGCGCTGCTACTGATTACTGATAGATGAAGCTGGAATTAGTACTTTTCCTCAATCTCTAATTGATAAGTAATCAGTGTATCAAACGACAAAGTCTGACAAATAACTGCCTGTGGCAAATACGGTCACTTCATCATCAGGGAATACAAATTGTGTGGCCTACACATTAAAGACTTAAGCATCTGGCTTTGTGTGACATTTAACCTCCTTGTAATTAGTCAGCTTTGATGATGGCGAATGTAAAGTTTAAGCTTGTAAGCGTGTTGAGGTGAGTGTTTCATGCATGCTAAGAACAAATGAAAATTAAACATCAAAATGGACATTGGTGCAAGGTGACAAACCTCTCAGGTGGAAGTAGTTGAGGTGGTTGGAGGCGGCTTGGTCTAAAGTCTCCTGATTGCAAAGTTTCACACCACTGGGGAATAGAAGGTTCCTTTTCCGGCGAGTCATGGATCCATGATGCCGCAACAGAAGCTGCAGGTCTTCAGAAGAATCCTGCATCGTTTCACCTGCGAGTTGTAAAACCACACAACGTGAACACCACAGGTGTGCGAAAGCTTCCCCCCAGGTGAGAAACGTACCTGTGTCCATGCCCACGCAGCCAGACAGAAGCAGCAATCCCAACGTCCACAGCCGCAACCCGCGATGATTTCCCGCCATATAGAAGCCGACGCTGCACCTCTCGTCTTCAGCTCATGTGTAACGTCCCTTGCACTCGTCCAGATGCCGTTTGCCGACAAGGTGCAGGAACGCAGCTAGCCGGTAGGCTGCGTCTGAGGTGAGCAGATGGAAGTTTTAATCCTATTTGTTAAGCTGTTGGGGTGGATGAGTGTTAGCGGGCAGACGTTATTTACTTGACCCGGGTTCTTCCATTTGTTCCTCGTGTAACCCAGTAGTCAAACGCCTCCACAGTCTGTAACCTGCTCAGACTTTGTAGTATTCATTATAATTGTGCTCAAAAAAGTACTAATTACAATTACAGAACGTATGATAAGTAGGGATGCAAGACAACTGTTTTCTACTAACGATACCAATAACTGCTCAATTCTGCTTCTCGAGACTTTTGACTACATGCTATATTTTGAAAACAAAAGAACACACACAATGTCCCATTCTTTTTATAAGTGCATTTATTTTTTAATTACAATTACTATGACGCTATGAAGCTCAGGTAAACATTAGAGGTTGGCGATATTGGGAATTTTAGTACTGATCCGATCAAACTAAATAAAATGTGGTAGTAAAACTCCATACAGATCCAATACGGATACTTTTTGCATGAAAATGTAATGATCAGAACAGCACGGTGGTAAGCGCGTACGCAGCACAGTTCTGAGGTCATGATGTTGAATCTCCTGTGTTCTACCCGTGCTTGTGTGGGTTCCCTCCGGGCACTCCAGTTTCCTCCCACATTCCAAAAACATGCATGTTAGGTTAATTGGCCGGTCAAATTGGCCCTAGGTGTGAATGAGCGAGCTAATTGTCTGTCCCTGTGTGCCCTGCAACTGTCTGGCAACCAGTTCAGGGTGGCCCCTGGCCACTGCCCGAAGATAGCTGGGATGGGCTCCAGCACCCCTGCGACCCTACTGAGGATAAGCGATGCAGATAATGGATGGATGGATGGATGTAATGATCATGAACAATTGAACCCTCCCCCCTTAAATTATTCTAAATTAAAGGGTAAAAAGAACACAAATATTTTAGGCGCTAAAATAAGTTTCATCGTTATTAATGAACTACAATTCAACTGTATGCAGTGGTGGGACATGTGTGCCTGCTGGCCTAAAAAATATTTGAATCACGTTATGTTAATAATATTTTGTCCTTGAAAACTTGGATGATTCCATATTGTTTGTCAGCTTCCTTTTATTGCTTCTCCCAGGTTGCGCTAATATATTTAAACATGTAACCACATTGCAAGGTTCAGAAATCTACCCGGAGGCCTTCAGAATGAGATTTGCAGGTTCTGTCCCGTAAAATCAGTCTCAGAAAAAGCTGTTGGTTTAGCCAATCCGATTCCAAGTTGGAGACTGAATGCCAGCTAGCTAACGTTGAGTAGCATCACCCGTTTTACAAACTATAATTGGCTAGGGGGCAGTAATCCACCAAAGCGATCATGCCTACTGCATTAAAGAAGCAAAAAAAAAACAACTGTTGTGTTAATTTGATAAAGGTCAGACAACTCAGAAGCGAGCAAACCTTTCGCTAGCCGGAAAAGGTTTTGTCCGCTACTTTCAGCCTAGAGGTTAGATTTTATACCTGGGCCCAAGCTGATCCATATTTCGGGCTAAAAATCCCGCCTCGTCCATGTTACATGTCGAAGTGTCCTTGGGTAAGACACTGAACCCCTAATACCCCCAATAAGCAGGTTAGCGCCTTACATGGCTGCAAGGCCGCTATTGGGAAATGTGGAGCACATTGTAAAGCGCTTTGGGAAGTCATTGACTTGAAAAGCGCTATATAAATGCAGATCATTTCATTTCATTTCAAGATCAGGTTTGGCCGAGCTTTTGTTTGTAGTATTATCTACTTGTCATTGTTTTTGAGTTTATAAAGTCTTGTTTTACTTAAATTGCGTTACAAAATACAGGCTTTTGTGTCGCATGTCAATATAGAGCGGGGCCCTTCGCGTAAACATTCCCACAAACCCACAACGATCTCCCTTTCTTCCTCTTGGGCAGTCTGAGCTCCAAGAGCAGACCATGCCGGACTAAAAAAAACGGGCGTGTGGCGGGTTTTAGGCAACCAAAATCTACCCCAGCCAAGTCCTCACAAATAAATGTCACTTGTACGAGACAGATTACTAATCCAGTATGGAGCTGAAGGCGTAGTTATAAAATCCACGGAACTCCAGCGACATTAACAGTATGAAAAACGTATTTAGAAATATTTCTATTACAACTGTTTCAGAACAAAAGCCTAGTCTAATAAAAAAAGCAGCAATGTAAGAAATGTAAAAATAGCAATGTTAACATGACAGCTATATCTTTCATTGCACAAGTCAGAAAGTGTAATGCAAAAACTTTAGGCAGAATAAAAAATGAAATATTTGTACTACAACAACCGTTTCAGAGCCTAAATCAAGAGAGTCAAAACGAAAAAATCAGCAATATAATGAACAAGCCATTTTGTCTCTGTTGCCATAGTGACAAGTGATTTACAGGATTTTACTCAGGAACAGTGGCATATTTACATTTCTGGTCGCACCTCGTTTCTCTCAGTAGGTAAGTTTTTATTTAAATTTGCCACAGTAGCGGACCACTTTACCACACAAATTACACCTGGATTTGCCCTTTTCTGTTGTTGGGGGAAAAAACGTCCACACGGCGCTGCTTTTCCTGTTTGTCTCTGTCATTTTTAGTTTTTGGTAAGGGTGGGCTTGTAGATTTGGCCCTCTTTTTTGCTTGGCAGGCAAAATGCAGCCGCAGGCCAGATAGGAAAAGGAGCTGAGCAGGTACAAGCCATGAATAAACTTACTAAATTTTGTGCAGGCTTGGGGAGTAACGGAACACATGGAATGGCAAAAATGATGTTGGCAAGCTGTTTGGATTTATTTTCATTTTGTTTCTGTCGCATTTTATGTTAGTTTTGCCGGAGATCAAAGATATCAAAGCCAGGAAAGAAAGCTTACCACGTGTTGTGAGTCAAAATTGTATTCATATTTAGTTTCTTTTGTCTTTTATTAGCATATTTGGTATTGGAGTACTCCAAAAGTAATTGAAAGTAATCAAGTTAAAGTAACCCTACCCAACCCTGAACATACGGTCAATCAAAAGCTCGTTTTTTTAGTATACAAGTTTGCAACCTTTTATAAGTGGGATTCAGTTGTTTGCTAATACATCTTCTGTTATAATTTCTCATCATTTTTTTCAAACAGATTTGATGTCTGGATTTATCACTGGTACAAATACCGCCTTAGTTAAATATATAAAACTTCCTATCCTCACCTAAAATGAGTATATCACAGAAAAACATACAAATGCAAACATGTTTTCTTAAAAATATGGGGAATTTACATCAATACTCAAGTCTTATTTGTGGTTCCCGATTGAAAAGTGGCCACAATTGCACTTATAATGCCAGTACCTTCAAATATAAAGCTTATCGGCACCTCATTCTTGAAGTAGTACAAAAAAAGTTAAGAATGTCTACACACATTCTTTTAGTGTTAACTCCCCCCTTTTTTAAAAAAAAAAATGTTTGTATTGGTCAAACTAAAGGTTAAATATCTGAAGAAAATAATTGGGAACTTAAAACTCACTTCTACTCTATGGCATACGAATAACCTAAACGTCTTATAGGTAATAACTTGTGAAGCCCTTAGAGACTAATTGTGATTAAGGGCTATACAAATAAAAATGACTTAACTTGACTAGCAAGTTGGTTGAAAAATAATATTAACTGAAATTGCCATAAACATGTTAACGGTGTGTCAAAACTAAGACTGTTGTGGTAGTTGTATTGTGTAAATTGAAATAACATTGTAAAAATGCTACTGTGTAACAGTTAAGATTTATAGTCATTCAGTTTATCCCCCTGTATCCTATTCCTTTAAATCTGTGACACAATAAACAGAGAAAACAGTAACATGGTTTTCTGGCTTGCCCCAACACCTCCACCACCCCTTCGTCTACAAGAGCGGACATCTTTTATTGGATAATCAGCTTAATAGACACCAGGGGACAAACTCAAATCCTGAACTACGCTTGCCTAAAGATCACAACACAAAATACAAAACATCCCCCCCACGGCGCTCGTTTTACTTCAAAGTCGAATGGACATCGCCGATCAGGATCAGTATCTTAAGGACATAGATTATTTTTGGAGTCTGAGATACAAATCCGTTAATCTTGCCTTCCTATTGGGCAGATTAGCCAAGGCTACGGCAGAGTGAGTACCATGCACGATCCAGTTTGAAGCATAAAAAAAACAAGAACATTTTTGGGCAATTAACAGCGGATCCTTAGTGGAACAGCAAAATCACAGAATGACCTACTATTGTTAGTTCTAGACTTAATGCACATCAGATTTAAATCAACACATTCCATATTCAACTAAATGTTATTTTGTCAAGCATTTGAAAAAAAAAAAATGGAGTGGACGACTAAAGTGTGATCCTGCTAACGAGCTGTAAGCTGATTGATCGTCTGCAGGCTCACGTAGTTGACCTTTGCCCCCCATCAGATAAACGAAAAGCAAACTTCGTTTACATCAATGGAAAATGAGCACATACATATGTGAGGACTTGTAATTCAAAACTAAGGAATTTTTTGAGTCTCAATTATCAAAATGAATACATAACAGAAAAAAATACTGAACAATATTTAAATCACTTCAGTCTCTGAATGCGTCCTGTGAAGCCTCAGAATCAGGTGCCGGATATCTTCACGTTTCTTTTTCACTCTTCTACGTGGAAACCAGTTGGCCAAATCTAGAGGGGGGTCAAAGTGCACCACAGGGTTCTAGGAAACCAAATATATCAGTATGTTAATATATGACAAGAACTTGTGTTTTCTGAACATTTGAGTTTGGCTTTGATAATAACCTGTAATCTGTACTATATTAAAACAAGCTAGTTACTTCTTTCAACTTCAGCCCATGGCACAACAGCGTAAGCAAGACGTAAATAGGAAGGTTAAGTCTCGACTGCTTAAATGATTGCGATCCACGGCGAAACAAAGATGACGACATGGAGGATGGTGATGTTAAAAGTCAACACCTGACTTAGAAAATAGACATCTTCACATTGCTTAGAACATGAAAGCGATCACATCAAAAAAGGGAACCATCAGTCATGGAATCTTATATTTGGTACCAATACCCATCCATCTTTTAGGGGAACTGTATGTGGGGGTAAAGTTTTTGAATTAATTTATTCATCACATACAACATTTATCCTGCAGTACTTTTTACATGACTAATTGGTTGCCACGTGCATAGTGTGTAAACTGTTATGAAATGCACAAGTTTGAAATGTCATATGTTGTCGTCACCTGAAAGAAGCTCTCCGCGTACTGCAGCAAGTACAAACCACAGTCACTGAAGTTGTCCTGCTGAAGAACGCTGCACCTGTAGCTGTGCATGTTTTCTGAGGTGAAGAGGCGATGAAGCCCCCTATGTTCTTCCCACTCCACCTGCAGGTAGCTTTAGATAGATAGATAGATAGATAGATACTTTATTCATCCCCGTAGGGAAATTCACACTTCCAGCAGTTGTTTATTAACAGATTAACATGATGCCCTAAGGGTGCTTGTAGCGGAGTGGATGACGTCACGCCAGTCCAAAAGTTCGACATCCCTGCGGCAGATGGAAAACTTTTCTTTGTGAAAATCCAGGGATACACCACCTCGTGTTACACACCATTCATAAACAGTCAGGTGATTTTTGTGGGCAACCATTGCTAAAGACTGACTGAACTTGTTGGCAGGTCCACCTCCATTGAATACAGACGCTCCCCTATTATGACCATTCGATTTACGTAAATGGTAGATATGAACATGTTTATCTGGAAGTCCAAAAACATCCGGACATTGCTGTAAGTTTGATTTTGTATTGTGTGCACCTGCACCTTTTTTCAGTGTACAGGACAGTACTGTAGTGCTTCTTTCCGCCGTGTGGCGCTATGAAAGGTCACCAAGCATCCACCTCAAAGAAGAAATCCAGCTTCTCTTTCCTTGTTCGTGTGTTAACATTCTATACAGTACTGTATCTCCAGCACGCTAAGAACTTTGACACTTTTACTGTTTAATATCTCGTGCATCCGTTCAATATGGTTGGTGTAAAGAGGCAGACAGTTTCTTTTGAAATGAAAGTGGAATAGGAAAAGATTGATTCAGTTGACTATTTAACTTTATAGAGCACATTATTTTATGAAACTTTTATTTTTTTGTGGAAGACAATACAGGTTACTTATACAAGCCTTAAACATATTTATACAAACCTTAAACATACAGAATATAGCACTGAAGCAACTTACGAATGATCTCGTTAGTAAGTAGGGCAGCGTCTGTAATACCAAAAAAAAACTGCAGAACTCTTCACCTTTCATATGAATAAAATTCCATTTTCAAAAGGGACTCACACATTTTTTTTTTATTAATTTGGAAAAAAACAAAACATCTTTGCATCAACCCAAACCCTAATTTGCACTGGATACAGAACCGACACAGCTTGATGGTAGTTAAGAAGCCACTCACACTGAATATATTGCGCACCCAGTTGGGATACCACATACTGAAGAGGGAATTTGTGCAAATATTCAAAGACAAAATTTGTTTTATAATAAAGTCAAACAATATTTTAAAATATTTGGACACAAAGCAAGTAGAACTATTTCTTTAGGTTTTGTGATGCGTAGTTGTATGGCAATTTTTCCCCCAATTTCTGTTGGCCCTAGTTTATTGCAACCACATACATAGAATCATGAAGGGAACAAAATACAGGAAAAAAAAAAATCACAGGACAAGTTGAACAAATATTATTTAAAGAGAAAAAAACTATTTGTATGAGCTTTGTGATGTATTTTGTAGGAATCGTTTTCTTTTATCTCTTCAGTCCATCTCCCCTTGTTGTTTATTATTTGTTTTTTTTTTAAAAAACTCTTGGCAACCACGAGAAAATGGAAGAGGTCCCATCAGAATGGAATCCACCAGTTAGGTTGACTACATCATTATTCCACAATGTTTCAATAGTGGAATCAAAGACAGCAAGCACGTGCACATATCCCGGAGCCGATGTGGGAAGCAATCACGACCTGGTCATTATGAACTTTCGCGTTCGCCTCCAGAACGTCAAGAACAAGTCACCGAACTAACGGATCAAGTTTCACCTTGAGCGACTGAAAGACCCACAGGTAGTTGAGAGCATCCAGTCCTCTATCAGCGGGTAGTTTGGTCCTTTGCTCGCCTGGGACACTGAAGTCGAAACCCTGACCACCAAATTATCAGAGACAATGATTGAAGCAAGAAAAGAAATTGTAGGAAAACGCAGAAAGAAGAAAAAAAAAAAGATGTGGGTTACGAACAAAAATCTCCAACAGTGCAACACGAGGTGAGAACTGCAGAAGAAAAACAGCCATGGAGGAGCAGCCAAGTTTATAGCAGCCAACAAGAAAATGAGGAAAGAGAGAAGCAAAGGAGAAACGGATCGAAGACCAAAGCTGGGAGTTAGAAGACTGCCTCAAGAAGAACAATTCAAAGAAACGTTTCCATATTGTAAAATACCTCACACAAACAAAACAGGCAAAGGTCCGCAGTATTCTGGATGAGGCAAGGAATAAGCTAACTGAAGAAAAAGATCATAATAGATGGACAAACTACTGCTCCAAACTCTACTTTAGAATTCCGGCCCAGGGGAAAGTGACGACTTTCTTATCGTCAGAGAAGTAGAGGCAGCAATTAACTTAGTGAAGATTACAAAGTCTCCAGGAATCGACAACATCCCATCAGAATTCATACGAAATGGTGGTGAGCAAATTATAGACATCTTCACAAAGATTTGCAGAAATATCTGGCAAGCACGACACTGGCCATCTGCATGGACAAAATTGCGAGTAATTATCTATCTATCTAATTATGCTATCAAAGAAAGGAAACCTGTTACTATGCTCCAACTACAGAACCATCAGTCATCACCCATACAAGTAAAGTTATGCTATAGGTCCTACTGTACAGACTGAAACCACAAGCTGAAAACATCCTAGCCGAAGAAAAGGCAGGTTTCAGAAGGGGAAGGAGCACCAAAGAACATATTTTTAATCTTAGCATCCTATGTAAGAAGTTTCAACAACACCAGAGAAACCTCTATCACATTTTATTGATTTCGAGAAGGCTTTTGACAGAGTATGGCAGGCCGCTTAATGGGACACAATGCGGAAGTACAACATCAGCCAAAAACTAGTTCAGAGCATTGAATGACTGTATGCTAATGCCAACAGTGCGGTACTTATCAATGGCACCATTGGAGCGTGGTTTCGAACCACAGTCTGAGTGAGCCAAGGCTGCATTCTCTCTCAAACTTAATCCAACATCTTCCTAGAGAGGATCATGTCCTAAGCTCTGGAGCAAAATGAATGTACAGTAAGTATTGGGGGACACAACATCAAAAGGCGAGTCAACCAGTTGAACAACTTTTTCAACAGGTTTGACCACTCCGCCTCATCCTCACCCCTGAGTAATGCAGCTGTCCTTCCCCTTCCCCCTCTGGACACTGGCATGGAAGACATTCCCCCACTAAAAATAACTTCAGCCCAGGTGTGTGGAGAGCTGAGAAGGCTACGAACCAGCAAGGCAGCTGGTCCGGATGGAGTATCCCCCCGACTGCTGAAAGCCTGTGCGTCTGAGCTGGGAGACCCTCTACAGCGCATCTTCAACCTGAGCCTTGAACAGGGGAGGGTCCCTCAGCTGTGGAAAACATCCTGCATCATCCCAGTCCCAAAGAAATCAAGACCTGAGGAACTCAACGACTTCAGGCCAGTCGCCCTGACAACACATGTGATGAAGACCATGGAGCGGCTGCTGCTGCACCACCTGAGGCTACAGGTCCGTCACGACATCGACCCACTGCAATTTGCTTACCAGGAGAAGGTGGGAGTGGAGGATGCTATAGTATACATGTTAAACCGATCCCTCTCTCACCTGGATAGGGCGAAGGGGGCTGAGAGGATTACATTTTTGGACTTCTCCAGTGCCTTCAATACCATACAGCCTCTGCTACTGAGTAGGAAACTGACAGAGATGGGAGTTAGCTCACACCTTGTAGAATGGATTACTGACTACCTGACAGGCAGACCCCAGTATGTGAAACAGGGGGGCTGTACATCGGACACTGTGGTTAGCAGCACAGGATCTCCGCAGGGGACCGTTCTCTCTCCGTTCCTATTCACTCTATATACATCGGACTTTAAGTACAACTCTGAGTCCTGCCATGTGCAAAAGTTTGCCGACGACACTGCGATCGTGGGATGTATCAGAAACGGGCAGGAGGAGGAGTACAGGAAATTGATTCAGGACTTTGTCCGATGGAGCGACGCAAACCACCTGCACCTAAACACCACCAAGACCAGAGAGATGGTGGTGGACTTCAGGAGAACCAGAACTCACCCGGTTCCTGTAACCATCAAGGGAGAATGTGTAGAATTTGTCCAGACCTACAAATACCTGGGTGTGCAGCTGGACAACAAACTGGACTGGACTGCCAACACAGAAGCTCTATGTAGGAAAGGGCAAAGCCGACTTTACTTCCTCAGAAGGCTGGCCTCCTTCAACATCTGCAAAAAGCTCCTGAAAATATTCTATGAGACAGTAGTGGCAAGCGCCCTCTTCTATGCGGCAGCGTGTTGGGGAGGCAGCATCAAGAAGAAGGATGCCTCTCGTCTCAATAAACTGGCTAGGAAAGCGAGCTCTGTTGTGGGCAAAGAGCTGGACAGCCTAACAACAGTAGCTGAGAGACGAGCACTGAAAAAGCTGAGGTCAATCATGGACAATCCATCGCATCCACTACACAGCATTGTCTCCAGACAGAAGAGCAGTTTCAGCGACAGACTGCTGTCACTGTCTTGTACTACGGACAGACTGAAGAGATCTTTTCTTCCTCATGCCATGAGGCTCTTTAACTCCACCCGGCAGAGTAAAGGCCCAAATTAAACCACACCACCTACATTGGATATTACCGAATCTTACTGCAATATGTATTCTGTGTAGCACTATTTAGTTACTCTATATAACACGCTACAGTGGGCATTTGCACGTCACACTGGGTATTTGTATATTGTATTCTTTTGACTTTATTATTGTACTGTTCTCAGCTCAGGGATGCTGCTGGAAATGTGAATTTCCCTTCGGGGATGAATAAAGTATCTCTCTATCTATCTATCTATCTATCTATCTATCTATCACTAACCTCTGTTTTGCTGATGATATTGCCGGATTGGCAGAAGAACGGGAACTCAGATCTGGTCAATCGCCTGGACAAATCATCAAGCCAGTATAGGATGGAAATCAGCACAGAAAAAACAAAAGTAATGAACAACAATCCCCAAGGTATCACCACAAACATCACCATTAACCACAGAGAGCTAGAACCTGTCACCAAAATTAAAGATATTGTAGCCGTCACGTCAGAAAGAGGGTCAGAACCAGATATCATTGCCAGGATAGCGCAGACCAAAGCTGCACTTGCCTTAAACCCATTTAGAGGGAATAGGATCAAGGCAGTGAAATTAAAGATCAGACTCTTGGAAGCACTGGTTTCTTCTTCCTCTACGCTTGCAGGACAGACTCTCAAAGCAAAACTGGAAAAGAAGATCAGGCCATGTAGATGTGATGATACAGGAAACTTCTAGGCATTAGCTAATTAGCCTATGTGACAAACGAAACGGTGCGCTGTTGTCAACTGTGCGCGGATGGAAACTTCAGTTGTATGGTCAAGATCACCAAGACTGACCAAGAAAATTCTCCAAGGCACAGTCAAAGGGGGCAGGAGGAGGAAGACCAAGAAAGAACTGGGCTGACATTAAGGAATGGACAGGAGCCAACTTTGCATCAACCCAAGGACAGGGCAGGGACCATCTACAGTGAAGATGGCTGTTCGGAGTTGTGTTCTCGTTGGTGCAGCGGCAACCCATGCAGTTAAGGGATCCGTGAACCGTGAAAAATATAAACTATGTCATGTGGTTCACGCACTAACAATTGGGACGTGCAAAGGGCTTATATAACTGATGGACATCGCCATACAACGCCTGACTTCCTCTCTGTCACATGAAAATCTCCAGCTACATGATAATCCCCATGTAGCATCCAGAAAAATTAAAAAACTTTGTTCCTTGTCAGTGAGAATGTGGGATTAGAATTCTGATCATATGGCTGTAACATACAATGTGGAAGGTGAAGTAGACTGAATGATTTTTAGAGGCATGGTAAAAATTGTAGGTGAATCTAAAGGCTTACTCTCGTAGAAGCTTGCAAACATTTTCACGCTCGTCTGTTTTTAGAGAGTCCATGATGAGGATGCATGGTCTGCAATCGATCAATAAACACATTCTAAAGTGAATGATACAAAATGGAACTGTTTAACAAAGTAGTCGAAAACTCACTGTGTCATCGTGATCTCCCTTGTGCAGCCTTCTTTGGTACATAACTGAAAAACATGCACTTTTGGTTATACATTTACTGAAACACCCAAACACATGGTCGTAACATTTTTTTTTTAATTATTAGTTATATGGTTAACAACAACAAAAGATGATGTCTGATCGCAGAAATTCAGTTTAACCTTGATAAGAAGGCTTCTTAAAATTCTTTACTTTTAAATAGACTAGTTTCAAAATTTGCTAACATTAGTGATATAATTGAAATGCACACAAGCTGGAAAGGCAAAGCACACTTATACTCCATAAACAGTGACTCAGGGTTTGTACACCTTTATCATGGCCAAATTTAAGCCCCTCTTAAGGACTTTCAATTTTCATCTTCTCAAGTATCAAAATAATTACACTATGAATTATGTATTTTGCAGAGCCTCAAATGTATATATCTGCGATTTACAAATGTGATGTTAAATATTGCGTATACATTCATCAAGACAAGTAATCTTTAGCTTGAGTTAATCGTAAATATATTTGTAGATCGGAACAATACGTGTGTAAATACTAGAGACAAATCTCTCCCTACATAACTGTTGGGTAAAAATGACAATAGGTAGCTTTCATTTGCAGTTGCATAAGGTTCTTCTCATTACACTTAAATACTGGGAAACACTACCTTAATTTTTGTATGGATCATAACTATCCATAATTGATACACTATCCTTGCACTAACTCACATTTTATGGTGCATTGATTAGGTGTACCATGAACCTGTCTTCTTGGGCGCAACCCATAAGGAGTGATTACGCTTAATGGGACAATGCGATACAAACTAATAAATTAATCAGTGTCATTTTCAGGCAGGCTTATTGAGAAACACGACAATAATTTTAAGCATTTACAAACACTAACACACCCAAATTTGAAGCGCTCTTCAATCTTTGAAAACCCAGCATTATAATTCAATCCTGGTGACTGCTAGCGGAACTCTGCAGGACAGTACATATTTCCAAAACTTTGGGAAACTCGATTAAGAATCTTATTTGAATAAAATAAGACTTCCATCCCAAACACAACTGCCTAACCCTTATTGTTTCCACTGGTGAGTCGCTGAACAATGCTGTGCTAGAGCTCATGCAATGCAAGATGTTATTTGAATACCGACTATCATTTTTGATTTATTGCCTTTATCCATTACAACAATTTTTTATTTGGTTTTATAAAAAGGGATCAACGTAACTGAAAACACAGAAACATAATTAATATATTTGAATACGAATAAATTACTTCATTTCTGCAATATGACTTCGTTTCACCAATTAAAAAAAGCGGGAAAAACCTAAAAAGGGTTCTCAAGCTTTCCTGAAATTTAGTGTGCAAGTAAAGACAACCGATAAAAACTTTCCTTGTCAGTCCAATATGAACGTCGTATGGCCGGTAGCTAAAATTTTCAATAGAATAGAATATACCTTTATTGTCATTGTTACAAAAGGGGTTAACATATTGTGACGACAAAATTGGGCATGACACTCCTGTTAAAAGTAAAAAGATTTACTGGAGAGACATGTGAAGCCGCTGCCCTTGCGCGCGCTGCCATCTTGCTTGTGTTTTATAAAGAAATTTTAAAAAGCACGGATTCAATAGTCCAGGGGTTTGGGAACCTACGACTCTTTTCATAAGTACATATGGCTTGGAGAGCAAATAGAGATTGCACAATTATTTAATGTACCATATCATGTTTTTTCTTTAATTTTTCCTACAATATATAGTGCGGCTCCTTTCAAAAAACAAAATATTCCTGCTTTTATGGCTCTTTGGGTCAAAAAGGTTCCCGCCCTCTACTATAGTCCGTTTTGGCCACCACCACAGTTTGAGGACTTCATTGTTTGGTTGCTGTCACTATAAGGAAGCCGGCTCGATCAGCTTTCTACTGCCACGTAGTTTGCGCAGTCTTTCTTCAACATCACATGACACTGGTCTATAAACTATTATATGCCCCAAGTAATGGAGGATGTCCCGAGACACAATTACATCAATCAATTGAAATTATTCTGTCTTTTAGGTCTGATATTTACCGGTAGTTGCGTTGATGTTTTCCTGAAAAGTTTGGATCCACCTAATAACACGAGAAATCAAAATACCACTCGTGTTTGTGTGTCGTACAAGTGACATGAGTCACTCAATCTCAATATTGTAAATGTGCTTACTAGTATTCTGTTCATAATGTTTGCCATCCTGACCTGGGAAACAAATTATGGCCAGGTACCAGTGAGCTCTGCAAAAAATAACAAATAAGGGGTGAGCAGAGAAAGGGGGTTAGGATTCTTGGCAACTTACGCCTCATTGATGGGGACAAAAAGGAAGTGTTTCGTGAAAATGTCAACATTACGCGTCCACGTCTTCACCCTCTGATGGCGCAAGTACTGATCTCTGGAGAAAAAAAAACCATCACTTTATAGCAAACATATTTGTGGTCCCATTTTCATTTAGTTAGCCTTAGAAGTACATCTTACGGTACGAGAACAGGATCCTCGCTGGATTTATGTTGTCTGCTTAAGTGCTTGAAGAAGAAGCTGCTGAAGATGTGACTCCGCTCAGCAATATCCCGGCCTCCCCCCTCAACTAAGAGGAATCTGGGTGAAAAGAGACCAGTGAGTGGAGGTAATCAATACTTATTTTGTGAGACACTTCCTGTTGACTCACTTGAGGTAGAAATCTATGATGACATCATTAAGGAACTGGCCGTTTTCCAGACAAGTCATGTCTTCCTGTGTCACCGTTATTCGGCCTTTGGAGGCTGACGCAGGATATATTATTAATCTGGCCACAAAATATCACACTGTCATATCATACTTTACACAGAGTTTGTCAAGTACACTGAAGTTCATTAAACATTTATTTCTATTTGCATGTATTTAAAACCAAAAAACCTTAATGTTTATATTATTTCATGTAATGTTTTTTACTGGCCCAAGCCCCTTGGTGCACAACTACAGTATGTAATTTCTTCAATTTGTTAGACCTTGCCATTTACCAGAGACAATATTAAAAAAAAAATAAGTATTTCACCTGCTCGGCATTTGCAGAGCAGACGCCTTATTGGTGAAGCTCCTTCTCTGGGGATTAGACTTCCGGCAGACCAGATCATATTAGTGGTAGAGTTCTCCAAAAGGTAATTAAAACGGGAGTAAGATTACTTGACAAGAAGTTAGTCTTACCGGTGACTGACCCAGCAGATCAAGGAGGTGTTCATCCAAGGGAGTGGGGCAACTGTGGATTAGTAGCAAGCCATCAGTCCAGGTAAGGGGAGAGGTTATTCCTTCATCTGAGGGGTGGCTAGCCCTGAATTCGGCCATCTCCAACATAGAGGTCAGCAGTGAAGCCTTGTACTCAGAAAGCTGTTCTGTCAGGAGCAGAAGAAGGATGGAGCATGGTGGCCCTGTAGAGACAAGAAGGACCATCGACATATCACTTCACATGGTCCACTCAATTACAATTTATGAAGGAAAAACAGACTTTGAACAACCAAAGACCACATATTTTAAAAAATCCATTCCATATTTGTTTTGTTTTTTAATACTTCTCGTTTGCGATACCATTAATATCAGTAATATAATAAAAAAAAGTGGTGAAAAGTCCGAATGTTAAACTTTTCGTGAGTAAGATGTGAGTTTTTGTGAAAGCACTGAAACCATGTTAAAGTATAAAATAAAAGTGAAAAAAACTGACCACTCCACAGTTTTACCTGGTGTGTTGGTGTTCAGGATGAATGTCATCTCCCTGTGTAGGATACTGGCCTGAGCATCAGTTACCCATAGGAAAAGCAGCGATGGAGTGGGCCCTCTCAGATGATCGAGCAAAGTACCACCCAGAGCAATGCCAGCATTCCATAAGCCATAGCCTTGCACTTGTGACGCAACCACAGTGACCTGGCCGGTGTCCTCTCCTGTTGGCATCACACGTCAGATATTCAAACACATAGTTTTCTACTTTTGATGAGATTTTTGGTACCTTTAAGCGGGAGAACAATTCCGCTCGATGTTATCTGGACACAAACATTAGAATATTATCATTCACCAGAAATATTTTTCTGACAAAGTGACAAAATCTATTTGAAATAAGTAGTAATAATACACTGATTAATACAAGAAACCCAAAGGAAATGGGATAGTGACTACCTAATTCATCAGAAACTAAAGTGTGTTGAAAATTAACATATAATCAATTGACTTAGGTATGACAAAACGTATCATCAATCAAGTCCTCCCGCGACTTTTGTGAGGTTGACCTGTCTGTAAGGAGGGACAGATGGGAGAGCAATTCATGGACAGATATAAAGGTACATCTCACCATCATCTTTCCGCTGGCATCAGAGTGCATCAAGCCAATGTGAAGACACAAAAACTCCAACTCAAAGAAAGAAGGCAGCTCCAGGTCATCTAAAGTCTGATTAGACATTTGATGGGAAGGACGCGTTTCATCTATCAGTTTGCTTTCATGACCTTCATTCGTTATATCTTCCTCACTGGATAAAACAACTGAAAAGGTCGGAGGCGTTGAGATACAAGATAAATACCGCCAGTGAGGCCTGAATTTGCCTTTAACTCACTAGGTTCGGAGCGGGTCTGTTTTCTGCTACTCGAATGAAGACCAGCAACTCTGCTCGTTTTCTTCTGTCTAAAGGCCATCCAAATGTTTCTCTCCAGCTCTCCAGGATCTTCACTTGACTTGCCTCTATTTGACTTTAGAGGGATTTCTCCACTGGCATGAATGTCCAATGGTCTATTCATTGCTGAGGTAGACTAATGAAAGGGTTTAAAAATAAAAAGGTTTTACGAAAAATCTTCACATCACCAATTGATTAAATGACCTTCAATCATCACCTCTTGCAAAAAATCAGCTGTAATTGGAGTTTGGTATGCCAGCGAGGAGTACTTCAACTTCCCATCGTTTGGATGTTGTCTCAGCGCAGTCGGGGTGTCATATGACTCTACAAATACACGTTTGCTGGGTGAAAAACAGCCTGTAAGTAAAAATGTGCATTTTGAACAATGCAAAATGTATATTGGATTTTTCGAACAACCGGATAAGCATACGTTTGCTTATATATTCACTTTTCTGTGGAGAAAGACACGCTGAGGCAATGACAGGCTGCAGACAATTTTGTGAGCTGGACTTTGGGCGCCATCTATTGGACGAAATATATATCAGCTTTATTTGTACCGTATCGCACCTATCTTAGACAAATTCATGCAAACTGCAAATGTTGAAAACAATACAACCGTATCTTAGTGGGGAAAAATGCACTAGTGTATTTTTGTATACTTAGACATCAAATCCTTAATCTAAAACAGTATTAACCAGTAGTTCAATTGCAATATATCCAGGGTACATTATTTAAATTTGTTTGAAAAAGATAGGCTTGTGAAGCACTTTTAACATAAAAAACAGTGCAGGCAAAATAGGTCCGGTACTTATGTTGTCTGAATTTATTAAAGATGATTTCAGAGGCAATAGAATGAATCCCGTTTAAAAACATTACACTATAAAGGCCACTCGTTTTCTTATTTTGCACTAATTTATATGTTCAACTTTACAGAAAACCTGGACATGTAAATGCAAAATACAAGTCAAGTCACATTCATTTGCCTTAAATCAGTTGTCTCATAGGGCAGCACAAAACCATATACTTAACTAGTATTTCATATTAATAAAAAAGTACATCCCTAATAATAAAAAGGTTGAAGACGGAATGTATTGCCAGTGCGTGTTTGTTGTCTTCACCGTACAAGTTTTGATTCTGAAATAACTAATTTTTCTGCATAAATTAAATTTCAGTCGTTTTTTTTTTCAAACCGCTCAAGCCCATTAAATATTTTTTTACAATCAGAAATATGTAAATATTAAAAAACATTGACGAAAAAGGGAGACACATCTTTTTGAAATAGCAGCAATGATACGCAAGAATAACTCATACCACAATTATGAAACTAGTTTCAACAATAAAAAATTAAAACTTAATTTATGATAGACGCAAAGCTAAGACTACATATCAACGTATTACCGGATGTAAACAGTAGGCCATATTGGATCGGTCAGATGTGGTTTGATATCATGGGTCTACACATATTTTTGTTCAAATGAAGGGGGAATGTGTAAGGCGTTTTGTGACTTTACCGGCTATGTCTAATTACTGTTACTTTGTGAGTGAAGGCCAGAGTGAGAACCCCGCTTGCAATGAGTGTTTTGGAGGTACTGGGCAAGCGCCATAAATCCTAGATGAAAATACTGCGCAATTCTACCGAAATGAGCTCCAAAGAGAGGCCAGAGTTTTTCTGAAAGCCTGGACAAAAAGCGTGCACCCTTATCTGGTGAGTGGAGGGCAGAGATAGGCTCCAAATTGACAGTGCGACCCCAGGGATAGCCAGGGCACACTAAAGCGCATTGCCAGTGATAGCCCTTCGTCGGCGAAAACAAGTCCCAGAGAACCCTACCCTTTCACCACACGCCTTTCTCTAGCGCGTTTGGGTCTTGTTTGTAAATAAGTCAATATTTGTTGCATCTTTGCCTGGAACGGTCAACGACAGCGAAACTAGAGCTTTAAACGCCGTATTTCGAATGTCAATCACAACACAAACGAGGTAAACTTACACACATCCAGTGGGGCCACCTTTCTCAGGTTTTCTGGATGTAGATTACGTGATAGGAATATCAATTCCTGTTATAAATGCAGGTAGAGTTTAACTTGAAATGTTTTTTTTCGCAAACATGACTACAATTAGGTGACTATATATGCCAGACTATAAGGCGCACACAAAAACCCCAATTTTGCCAGAAATTTGAAAGTGTGCTTTATAGTGTGGAAAATACGGTACTTAACTAATTTAATGCCGAAACATGGAAATACTCTTTCGGATACATTGTCCCTGAGGGTCAAAACGTAAAAATACATTGTTGTTTTATTTTAAAAAAACTATTATAAAGGGTGTGGCACTGCTCATCAGTAAGTATTACGCCTCTAGGTATATTTTCATAATGAAAAATCACCAATCGATGTCCACACATCGAGGGACCCCCTACTTCCTAAAGTTTCTTCCTTTTTTTCCGGCGAATGAGAGTGTGTAGGCGGCCCCACATGGTAAGTAGGCATAGTGAGGCAGTGTGGTGATAATCACGAAATATAGACAAAGAATAATAGGCAGTACTGAAAGGAGCTTATTACTTTCAAAAAAAGATAAGTTTCAACGTCAACGTCTGGTCAGGGAGGGATATTTCGTGCACGTCTACAGGAACTTGGTCGGCCGAGGGAATGTGATGACGATGGTGATCGTATATTCATGCATCAGTTTAGTGTTCTTGCAATTAAATGTTATTTTACAAGCAAAGTGCCCTTGAAAAGCATTTATATATTGTAGGTATCTGCTTGAAATGCATCCTCTCAGAAAAAGACGTTATTGGAGGCGAGTACTTTCAAGAAAATTAGAAACAAGTTCAACTGTTGTTTATCAAACAATAGTAAAAGCTAGAAACATATTTTCTGATGAATAAGAGGTCAAGCTTTTTTTTATATGTATCCTATGTCTATGTAGTTACAGAAATTATCTGTTGGCCTCCAAAAATTAATAAAAATTACAAACGTCAGGCACTAAATAAGTTAAAAATGCAGGTACAACTTAAAACTTTTTTCCGTACACGACTACAAATAAGATACATTAAATACCGGGCAAGAAGGCACACCTGAAGTCCCCAATTGGGCCAGAAATTTCAAGGTGGGTCTAATAGTGTGGGAATTGTGGTACTTAATTTGAATTAGCTGCAATTTCAGTGCCATCTTGTGATATTTCAGGAAGGCCACAAGTAACAAGGGGTAAATTCTAAAACACAATCCATCCATCCATTATCTGCACCGCTTATCCTCAGTAGGGCAGCAGGGTTGCTGGAACCCATCCCAGCCATCCTCGGGCAGTGGGCAGGGGACACCCAGAACTGGTTGCCAGCCAGTCGCAGGGCACACAGGGACAGACAATTCGCTCGCTCATTCACACCTAGGGACAATTTGGACCGGCCAATCCACCTGAAACGCATGTTTTTGGAATGTGGGAGGAAACCAGATTGCCCGGAGGAAACCCACGCAAGCGCGGGGAGAACATGCAAACTCCACACAGGAGGTTCGATCTTATGACTTCAGATAAGGAGTAATGTCAGAAATGGGTGAACCTATGAATGAAAACACACCTGCGTGACGAAAAATCTGAAGAACCCTGAGATCGCGTTTGAGTCGACGGTTGCAATTGGCCTTTACTGCTCCCGGCTGCCGTGTGAGTGGCCGCAGATAATTTTGTCGGCGGGCTTTCCAATCCCATTAGTTTTCGAACAAATTCTTGAAAAGACAGTTTCCCACCATGATTCCTGTCGAAAATAAACAAGCACAATTAAGTCAAGCTCATAGTCAGCATCATGTGTTGTAGTTTCTGCATGACGAGCTGTTTGACCTGCCATGACTCCACCCTTGGCCAGATTTCTGATCCACCAAGTATAAAAGGGAAATAGGAGGGTTATCTTTCTAGTGATACACATTATGTGCGAGGAATAATTTTAAAGTCAAGGAAGAAAATATAGTATCACCTTAAAGGAGCACTTCTGCGGTGAGTGCAACCGTTGGTGGGTGGAGTTAGAGGCTTCGACTGCTGTGGTCTTCGGCTTCCTATAAAACGTCATTCTATGAAAACTCGCTTAAAAACATCTATTCACACGCGCACTTTGTAATTGTCACGACTTAACGTCATACTATTTTGTGTGCGTACTTGACGCAAGCCTAAACAATATAATGCGATACATCAATCATAAAATAATAGGGTAAAGCATTATCTATCCAGTAGTTGGTTACATGTACATTGTGTCATTCTTCGTCTGAATCCACAAACATGTCAAACGGCATGGACGAATTCATGTTCATAAATGTCTATCTTGAAAAGATTGGAGGGTTGCAGAACATATTTAGATTGATTTCGCGGAAAACTCAACACGATGGACCGACTGAGATGTTAGTGACCCCAGGCTAGCCGACTGGCTAAAGCTACCAGAGATTAGCGGCTAATCATTAGCCGCTAGCTCGGTACAGTCCCATTAGCTCTTCGTGTTCGGAGACTTTAATGTCGAGTGACGTACTAACATTTATGTCTTTTCGGCCGGTCGCATGTCCCCACTACATCTTAAGAAGGAATGTTTTGGAGTCGTCGAAAAAAAGCGTACAGCACCAAGCTCGTAACTATGCTTAATGAACGACCAAGATGCAGCTGCTTAGTATGGAGGACCTAACATCATTGAAAAAAAATACGCAAATAAAGGTCACACTAAAACCGGATACGAAAAACCTTGAAAAAAAATTTGACATCATAATGGAAATTATATATTAATGTGCGAGCAAAGGTGCGTGTGGGCGTGCGCTTCATATGTATATATGTTCAGTAATCCCTTGTTTTTCGCGAGGGTATGCTCCAATCCGTGACAAAATCCAATGTGTACTGATTAGTGTTTCCTAGTGGTACAAAAAAATCAGGCAAAAATACCTGAAATATCATACCAATGTTTATCTTATTAAAAAAAATAATATATATATATATATATATATATATATATATATATATATATATATATATATATATATATAATGGGCAGCACGGCGGCGCAGTGGTTAGCGCTTGTGCGGCACAGTTCATGTCATGGGAACCTGTGGGTTCAAATCCAGCTCCAGACTTCCTGTGCGGAGTTTGTATGTTCTCCCCGTGCTTGCGTGGGTTTCCTCCGGGCACTCCGGTTTCCTCCCACGTTCCAAAAACATGCATTTCAGGTGGATTGGCCGGTCCAAATTGTCCCTAGGTGTGAATGAGCGATGTCCCTGTGTGCCCTGCGATTGGCTGGCAACCAGTTCAGGGTGTCCCCTGCCCACTGCCCGGAGATGGCTGGAATGGGCTCCAGCCCGCCCTCGACCCTAATGAGGATAAGCGGTACGGCTAATGAGATGATATATATATATATATATATATATATATATATATATATATATATATATATTTGGAATCCCTACACAAGGATGCCGCTATGTTTTTCTGGCAACTTGCTGCTACACTGTACCCTGTGGCACTGGATTTCGTTCGCATTATACAGTGAAGTGCCATCTAGTGGCCAAATATGACACACTGGGGCTTTGATTTAGTTTTCAGTAATAATAATCTATTAAATAACATATGCCGTGTTAGGAGTTTACTTTAATTTGTATTTTCTTTGAGCTTTTAGGTTGAATTATTGTTTATTCGAGCAAATTTGTCAATAAAAAGCAGCGATTCAACATAAAGTTTAGTTGGTCTCATAATCTGGAGGCAAACTTGCTACATTAGTTTAACTTATAATTATTTTTATTAAAAGATAGAAGAGACAACAATTAAAGGCCAAAATGATCATTTATTCAATATTGAATCGAAATGCAGGGCAGCCCGGCGGCTGGGTGGAGTTTGCATGTTCTCCCTGTGCCTGCGTGGGTTTCCTCCGGGCACTCCGGTTTCCCCCCACATTCCAAGTTCTAAGTTCGGTTGATTGGCTGCTCCAAAAAATTGTCCCTCCGTGTGAATGAGCGGGTATGTTGTTCGTCTCTGTGTGCCCTGCAACTGGCTGGCAACCAGTTCAGGGTGTCCCCTGCCCGAAGATAGCTGACATGGGCCCCAGCACCTCCGTGACCCTATTGAGGATAAGGGGTGCAGATAATGGATGAATGGAAATGAAATGAAATGATCTGCATTTATATAACGCTTTTCAAGTCAAGACTTCCCAAAGCGCTTTAGAGTGTGCTTCACATTTCCTAATAGCGACCGTGCAGCCATGTAAGGCGCTAACCTGCTTATTGGGGGCATTAGGGGTTCAGTGTCTTACCCAAGGACACTTGGACATGTAACACAGAGGAGCCGGGATTCGAACTGCGATCTCTTGATCCCAAGACGAGCGCTCTACCTCGTAAGGGGCCGGTCACACAGACATTTACGGCTGAATCACGGTCGGAAATTTCTGCCTTTGAGGCGGACGCTATTGGACGCATTGAGTTCGCCATTCAAGTCAAGTCAAGTCAAGTCATTTTTATTTGTATAGCCCTTAATCACAATAAGTCTCTAAGGGCTTCACAGATTAGTACACTATGTTACACAGACTATTTTTCAGCCGACAAGAAGAGTAGGTTATTATTCATATGCAATGGAGTAAAGTGAGTTTTAAGTTTAGATTTAAACATTTAAGAGTAGGTTATTATTCATATGCAATGGAGTAGAAGTGAGTTTTAAGTTTAGATTTAAACATTTCCACTGAGGTTGCAGATCGGATCTCAGGGGGAAGAGCATTCCACAGCACCGGTGCCCGGATGGAGAACGCTCTCGAACCAGCAGAACACTTCTTTGCTCTCGGGATCACCAGAAGACCGGCACTCTCAGATCGTAGGCTTCGGACCGGGACATAGGGGCAGATCAGATCTGAAAGATAAGAGGGAGCAAGTCCATGTATGATTTTGTACAATACTAAGAGAACCTTGAAGTCACATCTTTGGCTAACTGGGAGCCAGTGCAAGTTAGCCAAAATCGGTGTTATGTGATCGTACTTTTTTGTCCTAGTTAAAAGCCTCGCTGCGGCAAACATGGCGGCGCATGGATACATGCTTGCGGCTCGTTGCTCTCCAGCTAATCTTCTATTTATTGCCGTTCTCAGACGAGATACAGCGGTGCATAACACGAGGTTGGAAATTCGCGTGCGGGTGGCAGCGCGAAAAAGTTTTGCGCTGCTCAATTCTTTAGAACGCGGATACACAGCCTTTCACGAGCGTATTGAGGCTGAACCACGGCAAGAAATTTCTGGCCGTGAAGCAGATGCTGTTGGGCGCTATTTGGACGTTTTGAGACCGCCATATAGACGAGATAGAGCAGTGCTTTACTCGCGGTCGGAAA